>NC_142063.1:295510631-296224631 GCF_059756535.1 Pantherophis guttatus | reverse complement strand
GACCAATGCCGTTTCCATGTTGTACCCGAGCCTGAAGCCCGACTGGAATGGATCTAGATAAGACGTTTCCTCCAGGTATTGTGGAAACTGTCGTGCAACCACACTCTCAACAACCTTCGCCACAAAACGAAGGTTGGAGACGGGACGGTAGTTGGCTAATACTGCCGGGTCCAGGGAAGGCTTCTTGAGGAGAGGCCTCACCACCGCCTCTTTCAAGGCCATGGGGAGCTAACCCTCACTCAATGAAGCGTTGATAATTCCCTGGAGCCAGCCTCGTGTAACCTCCCGGGAAGCCTATATAACCAGGAGGGACACGGGTCCAGCAAACATGTGGCCGCACTAAGTCTCCCCAAAGTCCTGTCCACGTCATCAAGGGTCACAGAGTCAAACTCTTAATTAATGGGAATTAAGACAGCTTTACTCATTAGGAATCTCTCTATATCACGGAAAACCAAACCTTTGGAGAAGAGGCTGGTGAAAGAACTGGAAGAAATATGGTGGCTATTGAGAATCATCCCATACAGTTTTAGGATTAGCAACTCTCTTGGATGATTTCCAGAAAAGTTCTAAATACTTCCATGCCATCTCACCCTAAATCTCAAAACAAATCTTAAGGTAGAAGAGCCTGTCTGAAAGATCTCCAGGATTCTTTTTGCTTCCCAAAATAAATAGCATATTTGAAATACATGGTTATATTTATGGTAAACATTTTTTTTCAAATAATTACTTGAATTTCATGAACTATTTTGGAATTTGTTGATAGCTTCGAAATACACTCCGTTTTTTGTTGGGGAATCTCACTGGCTTCAGCCCAGAGACAGACTCTATCCCCACATCAGAGATGTATCTGATAGACCAGTACATACTCCATCTACTGCATGGCTTCGCTAACAAGGTAAGCACTAGGGAATGGCTGGAACTATGGACACTTAGCACACAGCGGTTGATCTGTGAAATGGATAGATACATTTTTGGAGAAAAAAACTCTTTTAACTGTTGCAATATTGTACCAGAACAGAACTGCTAGAGATATCAACTTGCGACTTAAGAGAATCCTTTACAACAGACTACTACCACCTACTACTTTTCTGCTAGCATTTGTGTATGTAGAGTTTCTCCATCCATTTTCCCATCTTTAGTAAACTTTCTACCTGGTAGAAAACCTTAACATTGTGTTTACCAAATACATTAGCAAAATGTGAATAGAGAAGAAAATTACAGCTTGAAGATAGAAAGCATGTTTTCAGAGACCAGCATTTAACTACCAACTTCCAATCTTCTGCTGTGGATGTTTGCTGGATTAGGTCCTGCATAGCCAAGACTGTTTGGATACTTTGGCCATGCTACAGTTAGACATCTTTCTTCCTTTGCTGAAATCAACAAAGCCAAAGATGAAATCATCTAAACCACTATTATATCTTGGAAGGAGTAGGGGGGTGGATTGTCAAAACCTAATTTTATGATAAGGAGGGAGATAGTTATAGGACTGGAGAAATCTTGGACAGGGTAGTATGGAGGAGAAGGCAAGGACAATACATGGATGGTCTGGTATTGCTTTAAGTAGTATGAATGTGCAAAAATGATTAGCTAAATGTCTATGGAAATTCTCAACTATCCATTCTGAAGAAGCTTCTTGGATGAGAGGCGAAACAGCTTCAAGGATAAAGAAAGTCCAGTTGCCTCTTGAAAAAGCACCTTTGGGATTAACTAGCTAAATAATCTAAATAATTTAGATTCTGATTAAAGGTACGATTTATACTCTCTAACTTCTAATTTCTGGTGCTTCCTGTCTCCTTTCCATTTTTATTTTTATTTGGAATAACAGTTACTTGCATTTTAAATTAGTTTTTGGGTATTTTTGTACTTTATTCCTTAGGTTACACAGGCATATAAGGAACATGACTACGGAAAAGCCATCCGATTACTTCAAGCCTTTTGTAGTAAAGATCTCTCCAGTTTTTATTTTAGTATAATTAAGGACAGGTATGTGAACTTTTTTATCCCCTTATCAGATAAGGAAGCCTCAAAAAATGAGAAATGCATGCTCTGTGCTGTTTGTCCCCAAAATAAATGCTTCCTGAATAGACACAGTGAGATGGATTATTTTGTAACTAACATAAACGGCTAGTTTCTTCAGCTCACATGCATTTTGATACACATAATTTATTCCAACAATGATGTTGGAATAATGTTTAATGTTTAATGTTTAGAAATAGTTTCTCCAATTATTTTGCTTCCTAAAATCCAGACTTTATTGTGAAGAGGAAAAAGATGCTAAACGCCGTTCATGTCAAACAGCCTTGGCAGCAGTTTTGGATACAGTGGTTCGTTCTTTTGCACCAATTCTTCCACATCTGGCTGAAGAGGTATTCCAGTATAGTCCATACAGAAAAGGTATGAGAGTTATAAAACGGTTAAGAAAACAGACATTCTGCTGAGATTCTGATATATTCTTTACATAAACTTCTTAATGTGTTGAGTTCATTACTCATTTAATTTACATTTCTGTTGTAAAGAATAGATCAATATTAATTTTATTTAATCGTTAAAATTCTTATCTGCAGGATGAAATTTGCGTGTATACATTTTTAAATTAAGCTAAGTCACACTAGTACCTTAATAAAGTAATTGTCTATGCAAGTTTGCAGATTTATGGAATCAAAGTCAAATTACTGAATTCAAACCCTTGCTTGGTGCAAAATTTAAAATTAAAAGCACCCTAAATAAACCATTCTATAAAGTAACTTTAGCGCTTACTCTAGGGCATGGGTGTCAAAACTCGTGGCGTCACATCACATGACGTTTTGCAATGTTTTTGCCGTTCACAGAGCTTGGGTTGGCATGGCCTGCACATGATGCATCCAGCCCACAGGCTGCCAGTTTGACACTCCTGCTCTAGGAGAAACTGCTGATCTGGCTTGCATTACTAAAAATTATTGGGAGGCAGGTACATATAAATTCAAGTGTGGCCACTTAAGGTGGATGGGGAACTTTAATTCATAGAAATTGTTTCCTTGATCGGAGACAAATATTGGTGTGTAATCTAATGAATTCGCCTCAATGAGCAACCGTATCTCCATCAGCTGAAGTTTCTGGATTGGGTTCAGACAAGCCCACATAAAATTTTAACCCTTATTCTTAGCTTTATATAGTACAATGTTGTTTATCTGCGACTATTACAGAACTATCTAATGCATTTGTTTTCCCCACCCTTTTCTTTTGCAAGAGTCAGATAGTGTGTTTCGTTCCGGATGGATGACCACAAGTGCTGTATGGAAGAAACCAGGCCTTGAAGAAGCAGTGGATGGAGCATGTGCAATGAGAGATGGTTTCCTTGGCTTTATTGCAGGCAAAAATGCTGCAGAATATCAGGTGATACTAGTGATTGAGCCTGGGCTGTTCTTTGAATTAATGGAGGTAAGCAGAAAAGACATAATCTAATATTACATCTTAACTAGTACTTTAATTTTCAAATGTTTAAGAAAAGCCATTTATAATGCCTTAATTCAGAAACACTTACGAATATAAAGTGATATTTACTCAAAGTTAATTACAGGTAATCCTCGATTTATGACCACAGTTGGGGCCAGAACTTCTCTCACTAACTGATGTAGTCATTAAGTGAGCCATGGCCAATTTTATGACTGTTTTGCTGTGGCTGTCTTCCCCCGTTGACTTTGCTTGTTGCTTTGCTGGGAAAGTCATAAATGGTAATCATGTGATTCCCCAATGCTTCAACCTTCATAAATACATACTGGTTGCCAAGTGCCCAAATTTTGATCATATTACCATTGAGACATTGAAGTGGTCGTAAGTGCAGGGATTGGTTCTAAGTCACTTTCAGCACCATTGCAACTTTGAATGGTCATTAAAGAATGGTCGTAAGTTGAGAACTACCTGTAATGGTCCAACTCAGAGATAGAAACGTTCATTTATTATTATGATAACTACTTTAAATTTAGATAAGATATAGAATCCAAAGACAAGATATAGAATACGTTTAATTGTCCAATTTCAACCCTATGATTTTATGATCTTGAGCACAAAAGTTTTTTGTTTTCTTGCCCCCGTTTCAAAATAGAGACCTCCTTTGACTTCCATTTTGTTTTTGTTGGCTTTTCTACTTTTAAGGGATAAGATATGCAGTTCAGTTATATTCAACCTTGGACTCTGAACTGTTTGTAACCAGGATTTTCTCCATTACTTTATTTTTATTTGGTGCTTTCAGTTTCTTGAAATGGAGGCAAAGTATTTGAGGATTCAGATAACCTCATGTTTGTAAAAAGACTGTGTATTAGGGCTGTAGAACCCTACTATATATCTACAATTACAGACTAACATGATGTAGATATATAACATACTTCCCTAGTGTGGTCATGTCTTGGGAGTTCTTGAATTGTAAATAATAGTACACCAGCACCATAAATGAAAATTATAATAAAGTCTTCTGCATACATCCTATATCACAGCATTAAGCCTGAATTTAATGTTCAGAATTAAGTCTGAACAAGCCATAGTAGACTTAAGTTTGCAGGCCTTGCTACCAAATCTCATCATGGCTCAAGTATGGCAAAACAGGCCTAGTTTATTGTCTTAATTAGAATTGTCACAAATTTGTTTGCATTTGTACCCTTTTCAAAAACTAGTCCGTGGTGAGTTAAGTGATGCCGTGTCTTCCCTCTCACAGTGCCTGGAGGCTGTTAGGGGTTGGATGGGGAGCAACAGGTTGAAACTAAACCCTGGCAAGACTGAGTGGCTCTGGGTTTGGGGTTTGTTGGCTTAGGGAGAACTGCCATCTTTGGTCTTGGATGGGGTGGCACTACCCCAAACAGACCCTATGCGTAATCTTGGAGTTCTCCTGGACTCATGGCTCCTGCTCGAAGACAGGTGGCAGTCGTGGCCAGGAGGGCATTTGCGCAACTGCGGGTTGTGCACCAGTCACACCCTTTCCTGGACCAACAATCCCTAATCACAGTCACTCATGCCCTAGACACTTCCCATCTTGACTATTGCAACACACTCTACATGGGGCTGTCCTTGAAGAGCATCCAGAAGCTCCAGTTGCTGCAAAATGCAGCGGCCCACATGGTTTTGTGCAGACCCCAGTGTGTACATGTATCACCTCTCCTGCAGGAGCTGCATTGGCTGCCGATTTGCTTCTGGGTGCAATTCAAGGTGCTGGTTGTCACCTTTAAAGCCCTTCATGGCTTGGGACCAGGTTATCTGGTATTTTGCCAGTCACATCTACTTGACCCATCAGAGCGGGGAGGCAGGGGATGCTGCAGGTCCCATCCCCAAGGGAGATACACCTGGTGAGATCCAGAAGAACGGCCTTCTCCTTGGTGGCTTCCCCTCTCTGAAACATCATTCGCCCAGAAATTAGAACGGCCCCCACTCTAGTTCTCTTCCAGAAGGTGCTAAAGACCTGGTTCTGCCAACGGGCCTGGGGAACCCAGAGCAGGATGGAGCCCATTAAATGGCTCGTGTGATCTGCTGTCGCTGGAGCGGGGGATGGGGGGTGATTTTATTATATTAATTTGATCTTTTTTATTAGTTTTATTGTTTTAAATGTATTCAGTAAGCCGCCTGGAGTCGCCATGGGCGAATAGGTAGCTATATAAATTCAACAAATAAATAGCATGATAATTTGTCATTAGGTGCTGCAACCTGAGGAGTGCTCTAGTACATCTCAGTTAAATGAAATAATGATGGCATCACAGACAACGCTACTGACTGAAATACCTAGAGATGTGAATACTGACGATATGATTAAAGGCACATTTCTGATAAACTTAGAAGGTAAAGTAGATTTTTGTTACACATCCACAACATGTTGAATGTGTTTGGGGCATGTGATGATAGGACTAGAGGACTTCCCTTGATCTAGAGATAAATCAGCAAAGAATGGACTTTCATGTGGGATTAATTTGAACCTTTTCTGAAATAGGTGGCGATATCCGAGAGGAGTCTGCCTATAAAGTCATTGTTCTACCAGCTGCCAAATCAAAATGCCCCCGTTGTCGAAAATACACTGCTGATTCAGCAGACACTCCATGTGCACGTTGTATGCAGATACTTGGTGAGAAATGATACCTATTCCCATTGCGGTCAAATAGCTGTGCTGGCTAAAGCAAGATTCACATTTTGAGAAAACGTGGAATATAGAAGTATCTACACAAAAACCAACATATTGTTTATCTGAGAGCTGGAAAGCTAAATTCAAAATTCACGTGTATATATTTAAGCTTGTACACTTAATAAACTGCTTACTAAAATGCCTGATAGTCCTTTTCTTTGTAAGTCTGAATAGCAGCACAAGAGGAATTCAAATCCATGAACAAGCTGGCTTTTTTAGTCCGGTATTAGCTAGCTGACAGTTGACTTTAGACTTTAGCACGTAGGTGGTGCAGCTTTATTGCCGTTCATGGGTCTGTATGAACTTTTTTTCTGTAGTTACTTCCAGCACAATCAACCCCACTCCCCCCACGCAGATCACATATCATCAGTAAGAAAATAATATGTGGAATCTTCATCCTGGTCTAGATTTCTCAATCATAATTAAGAAATTACTTTGTTAAATAACTGTTTGCCTTTAACTATGTAGCAATAAATATGAGTGGATGGCTCTTCCTTTAGTTTTGAAAGTTGTAACAGCCTTTTAATAAGAAACTGATCATCTGATCCAGGTATCAACAAATTTCTACAGAATGGGTGGGAGTTCAGTATTCAATTAATTTTTCACTGTGATTGTTAACAATTTAAGAATGAAATACTGTTTTACAAAGTCTCCGCTTACTCTCTACAACAGACAGGTCTTCATGAAGGATCTTCATGAACTTGGTTCTATCACCCAGTCCCCCTGAATTTCAGACTACTCTGTTACAATAACTGAAGGACTACTATAGCCTCTCTTCTCCAGGCAACAGCTACCCAATTCCTTTAACTGTTCTATGCTAATTTCAGCACTCCCTCCAGGGGTTTTCGAACTTGGCAACTTTAGAGACGTGGACTTCATCTCCCAGAGTTCCCCATCCATCATGCTGGTTAGGGATTTCTGGAAGTTGAAGGCCACACATCTTAAAAGTCAGTCCACTTTCTCAATTGTTAACAGTGTCATATATTGGAATAATTGTGGGCCAAATGTAACATTCAACATAGGAAAGAAAGACAGTGCAGTACACCAAATTACAGTAAGCTGTATAGCAAGGAAAGTTGTTACAAATGAGACCAATGCTTTCACAAAAGTGGTAAACTAAAATTAGATTCCTGATTTTATTTGATAATTAAAACATGAAGAGGCAACATCTTTTTTCGTTTCCACAATGATAATTTTTCCCACCAGACAGCTTGCTCTTCATCAGTTGATACTGTTTTTATTGTACTGTAGAAAGCCATCCTTTAATGCTGTAGGTTTATGGCCAATTGCCTCTTGATTAAATGTAATTAGGCTATCATTTTGAAGAAGTATTACCTAACCAGCATACATAATATGTAAAAGCTCTGATTTCTTGGCTTCTGATTGAATTCATCTCGTTTTAACATTTAAAAAGCAGCCTATTTTCTAGCACATAAGAAATTCTTAATATGTTAATTTGAACAGCACTAAATTGTTCTTAAAGCAAACTATTACACAAATGCTCGGTATTAGAAATAAATATTTAGAGTTATACACAAATATACACACCGCTGGTATTACCCACCAAAGGTAGACCTTAACATATATTTATCATTTCCTAAAGTCTTGAGTGTTAGATTACCAAAGGTGCTTGAGACTGTTTCATCAAGATGATTCTGGTTCTTATATACAATCTTCATTTTTATTAGAGACCTGTTTAGCCATGGTGCTTCACTTTCAGTCTTGTTGTCATGACATTCCTTCCGCAGCTTCAATTAGATGCAAGGCAACACTATACTGCCCATGGTTTTCTGGTAGGTGTTCTATCACTTTATTTACTAATTTAGCTGTTGTAGTAATTGGCACTTCTACATTTTTAAGATCTTGTGGCTCCTGCAGAGAGAATTGAGACAACCTTTAGGTTTCTGTACTAGAAATAGACATGCCAGATAATTTCTAAAACCCAACTGATAGACCTAAGAGAATCTCTATTCATGATTAGGAACATCCCTGTAAACTAGTTTTATGACTAAGCCCTAATTCAGTGAGGAATATAGCAGATAACTACTGTTGAAGCTTTAGGATCATTTCCAAGAATTTTCAGTCCTGCCACAGCCGTTCTTAGAAGATAAAAAGATGAATGACTGCAGTCCTCTTGCTTTATTTGGAAGTTTGACAGCTAAGACAGCAAAATTGTAGTTACAGAAAGCAACCTCACCAGTTTACTTCTGGGGTTAATTTTGAGATGGAAAAACAGTCTTAAAAAGACTGTTTAACCTACCCTTAAATTAACCATACATAAATCATCAATTCTTATCTGTTTTTGTGCAGTGCACTGAAGTGAAATAAAGCTCCACCTCCAACTGCTACAGGTATCATTTGGACCAATATGAAGCGGGTATGTGCATTGTTCAATACATTTGTACAATAACATGGATTAAATGAAGCCATCTCCACTCTGCACCATCCTTGTTCCAAAAAATATGCCAAATGCTGAATGTACTACTTGTACTGTATAAATAACTCATTAAATTCTCAAATAAATTACATACACTCTTATGCTTCCATAGCAAAGTTCAGATTCCACCCCACATATTGTTAATATTTAAGCAGAGCATGCGATTAGGGAAATATTGGTGTAATTGTCATGTTGGTTCCTAGGGCGGTATACAAATCAAATAAACCTAAAACCTAAACCTAAACCTATATCATACATCTAACTTAGCATGCTCAAATGAGCTGACCCTGCTTTCCTGCTGCTGAGCAACATATATTACTCTAGTTCATTTTCATGTATGAAACCTTTTCCATCAATTTTATTTTTTGTACAGCTTTAACAAACAAAAGTACTTATCAATTTCTTAAATTAAGGTTTTCTGAATACACTGTTCCTTATTTTACATTGTTCCTTAAAAGGTAGTGGATCTTACCATAGCTTTAAGCCAAGTGCAAAGTGTTGGAGGTAGTCTGGCCAAGAGCTCCATGCCTTCTTTTGTTTGAATGTGCAGTAAGGCATAGGCCAGCCTCTGTCCAGTCAGCACCAACAACTGTGATGCAAGCACTTCTTTGTCCTCTACCTGAAGAATAGCCTGGAAATACAAGATATTAACTATGTCAGCTGTTACTCTTGTAACACACAATATTTGTTTTCAAAACAACTTTTGAAAAGAAGCCACTGATGAATGGAGGTACATGCAGGTCAGTCCAAGAAGGCACCTCCCCGTCAAGCTACTTTTAGTTTTAAAAGGTACCCTTGTCAAGTATTACAAGACTAGTTTGTTCACGAAAAATACTGTAATGGTCAAATGTAAAAATTCTTAAAGCCAACATCAAAGGTAGCCATGTTTAAAAAATAAAACTTAACTCCTTTAATCCTTCCAAGACTTACTCATTGCAAGGCTTCACTCTATTGAGTAATACTGTGTTGGCATATCAGAAATGGGGTGCATAGGGAAAAAAGGGTGACAGTCATGTGTGATTGGTTGTGCGTGTTTGTGAATATGTGCTTAAGTATGTTCTAAAAATTCTTATGTGTATATGGCATGAAAGAAGTACCACCACACAAACATAAAAAGCTTTCTTGATCCACATACATTTACATGCATAAGAAAGTGCAATTAATACCAAATTTGGAGATTCCAAGTGTTTCATAAGTAAGCTCTCTTGGCTTAGGTGTGACTAGTTTCTGAGCAAATGCCTGAGAAAGCTCCACAAGCTTTTTCTTTCCCTTTTAATAAAAACCTATTCTTAATGCCTACTCTCCTTCCCATTTTCTGCTACAAGGCACAAAGATTGGAGGGCACAGCCCTGACGACACAGATGGACTGCTCTTTTCTGTGTTTAGATATGTAAGAAGGCATCCTTTCTAGATGGCACACCAGATGAATACATGCAAAAACATTGGTGCCAGTGCCAGAAGTTTATTTTATGACAGGATAAATTCCTCACTCCTATTAGCTGCTTACCTGCACCTGAACTCACTGGATCATGGGTGTTAAAGTCAGAATTATACATAACAATGTTGTCTGGACATTTTCCAGGATAGTACTGCTATAATAATACAGCTTTTCACACAACTGTATAGGTTTCTAATAATATAGGTTCCATATGATCTTCAGAGGGAAATAGGTGTAGGCTAACCACTACGGTTGCTCCTGCTCCCCAACCCACACCCACATAAAAAATGCTGCAGTGGAGGAAAAACAGTAATATAGAGCAATGGATCCTGATTCACCGGAACTTCATCTAAATTTGGAGGAATGGGGTGACAACTGTGGCAGCCAATTTGGGAAATGTTCTCCATCTTAAATAAGACACGGTATTTTAACGTCATATAGTTGGTTGTTCTCTACTGTCTCTAGTACGCTCTTCATAATCACTTAGAATAAAATTTTAATCTGGTAGAGTGCACAGAAACAGAGTCAGTTTATCCTTTCTCGATATATAATTCTGCAAACTTTTTTAATCAAAGGTATTCAAAATGCATCTTTGCATTTGCAGAAAAAAACCAAGCCAGGATTTGAGAGCAATGTAAAGGAGTTTCACTAATAACCATGACAAAATTGTACAACCTGTATATCTGCTGCTGCCCTCAAGAGGCAGAAAAATTCATGTCTGCTGTATGTACATCTTCTGTGTGTAAAATGTGTACCTCTTCTCCAAGATGATCCAGGCCATAACTATAGAGCTCACACACATAGTACCGTCTGATTATATCCTCAGCAATTTGAAGATGATGTGCCAGATCCAAAGCCAAGGCAGGCCAATCCCTGTCCTTCAGTGACACTGCAACTTCTTCTTCCAATCTGTCTGTCATCTGAGACGGAGCTTGGGCCTGGGCCAGTGCACTCACCAATTTGGTTAAGAACTTGCAAGCAAAAGAAAATCTCTACGTCAGCAGCAGTTTGCAAAAAAAACACCTATGCTTGTTCATTTCCTCCCCAGATTTAACTTACTTGATGGCGTAAGCTAAGCAGAGTGGGATCCACTTCTCCACTAGGCAGCAACTGAATTGAAGTCAAGTCTTTGAAAAAAGCATTTTTACCCTGCAAGAATGGACCACAGAGGAATTTTGGAACCAAGATAGAAAACAGTTACACTTAATATAAGCAATATACAGTATGCAAAATATGGGAGTAAACAGGCTGCTTCCCAGGTCAACTCAGCATTATTTTCTGCTCGGAATTTGTAAAGTCGATTCCTATATAGGTGGATAAAACACAAAATCTAACTCGGTAGGAGAACTGACCCAACTTGTAGATTTTTCTATTCTAACAACAGCTTCTCATTCACTGTCCTGCATGAGTTTAAACTCTGGCCTTAGAGATACATTTCACATTCAATTAACTTGGAGCCCTCATTCCAGAGTCAGCAGCTTTCAACGAAGCGTCATGTCCGCATACCTTGCTATCGAAGAGAGAGAGGGGTTTCACACTCTTCAGGGAGAACTTCATGATTCCATACAAGACGATGCAGAGCACAGACTGGTGCTCGACTAGAGGATAATGGATGTGTTTCTGTTCAAGTGCTAACTCCACTAACGAGCTGTGCCCTTCAACAGACACCCAGGCATCTTCTGTGTCCAGCACAGGAAGTGGCATTTCATCACACCGTATATCAGCCTGATGCAGTAAGAAAGAGAAAAGCATTGGTATTTTAAAAGTAATTGAAAGGTAGTGCACACTTGTCATGTTCAAAGAAACTCAGAGAGGAGTTGGAGAAGGAGGAGGAGGAGAATTATCAGCAGGACCAGTAGTAATAGCAGCATCAAGAAATCTTACTTGAGAAATTTAAAAAATTGCACAGCTAAAAATGAAAATATTCAAGTGGAATGTGGCTAAAAATTTGCATTCTGTTACTATCTTCTGGTTTACAGGAATCTTTGGCAACAATCCTTACATAAGGTTTAATGTACAGAACTATTGACGTTAGTTAGTTAGTTAGTTCAGACTGAAGAGAGATGATGAATGTATTAGAAATAATGTGCAGTTTAGGTTGAGGAAGGAGCTGTTACCTCCATGAGAGTCTGAAGAAGATCTGAGCAAGACCCGAGGAAACAGGACACTGCGTTGTCACTCATCCCTACATCCTGTTTGACAAAGAGGAATTCATTTGTAAAACATAACTTTTCTTGAATATGTTTCAAAATATTTGCAGATGGAAGAGGCTGTATTCATAGCAAATCCCGGAAATCAACTATATGTTTAATGCAAAAATAAGTATCTGAACAGTAAAAAAATGAGTCATGCAAGCCTCAGTATTCAATGCATAAAATATTTTTTAATTTATAAAGTTCTTTGACTAATTGTTTTATATATTTTTTGTATTTATTTCTATATGTTTCATCAATAGTTAAATTCAGATTTAAATAAATTGAAAATTACTAGATACATTTATCTGCCTCCAATAATTTTTCAGTGGCGTATGCTATTGGCAAGATGAAATCATAACTAAAAAATGAACCTCATGTACTTATAAAGGCTGGCCAGGTGAGGATAATGAAAACTGTATAGGATTTAAAGAGGGGTGGGGAGGTACATTAGCTGGCACCAAATACTAATCTTGAAGGATTTTTAAAGGATTGCAAAATATCCAGATTAAAATACAGGTTCTCTGAAAATGCCCTAATCTGGACATTTCCTCACTTTTGTTTCAAAGTTTCAAAAATCTGAAAGAATACAGCACACAGGCAGCAAGTTTACAAAAATTGGTATATTTTCCATCAAGAATTCTATATCATATATAATTTGTGGAATTTCAACCATAATTGTCCAATGCTAGTTCTTTAGGAGAAAGATGTTGAACCGATTCAGCACAAGGGTGAATCTCAGGCCTTTTCCTAGTTCGTTCTTCCAGTTGGACTTTAAAAGAAACCTGAGCAACTGGCATCAGCATCATTTATAATACAACACAGATGGATAATGGATATGGAGCTTACTTTGTCAGAAACAAATTCTGCATCACTCAACCAAATCTTCTGATTGAGGTAACTAATTGAGGATACAAGGTAACTGGGCCAATAAATGCACTTTTTTGTAGTAATAAATTCTTAAATGGGCAGGTGATTGAGCTAGATGGTCTCAAAGATTCCTCCCAATCTTTAGATAGATAGATAGATAGATAGATAGATAGATAGATAGATAGATAGATAGATAGATAGATAGATAGACAGACAGACAGACAGACAGACAGACAGACAGACAGATAGATTTGTATTGTATTGTATTGTATTGTATTAATATTATATTATCATTTTCAGCGAAAAAGTTTTTGATTTTAACTTTCTAGAGAAGCAAATGAAAGCTCCTCATTCAAACCTAAATATCAGAACTACGGTACCTTATCCTTGTAAAAACATGCTTAAAATGGAGGGGGGAAATGAACAGAGGAGTGCAAATCTGCTCGAAGTCATGTTCGTTTCATGGAAATTTGTCTTAATCTTAAACATGATCTTAGATTAAAAACCTAAACAATTGGTGACTTTTGGGCTGAGCTCAGAGAAAGGCGAGCCAAATAAAATGATTAAATAGCTGGCAGCCAAGGCTAAGCTAACCTTAGCTTAAATTGGCAGAAATCCCCAATTTCTGGTTAACACAGATGTCATCAGATCTTGTATTATTATAATGCATATTTTAAATAAAGAAAAAGGATTACTTGCCCGTCTGCATAACCTGTCCTTTGGTGCTTTTCCAACCTATGACAGAAATTTGTTTAGAAGGACTCAATACACTAATGTATTCCATCTCAACAAATAGGTAAGTTGCCATCTCTCTTCACCACAAATAACGTTTTTTATTTTTAAAAAAACCTCCCCCCTCCCTACTTCCCATATATTTATGTGTATGTCTGAAATAACATAGTTATGGCTAGTAGCTAAGTCTTCATGCTTTTCCTCAGAACTAATTATTTCAAACTTTTAATTAACTAATTAGTAAATCAATTTAGACAGTGATCAAGTGATGGGGGAAAAACAGTTCACTGATGGACTTCAACAGCAGAAAAAGACAAGATGTTAAAAGTCACTGAGAAACTCGGTTTGAAGAGATAATGTGTTCAGCTGAGAGGGATGAAAGGGTTTTTTTTTTTCTCTAAAATTCTCCTGCAAGTGCAGGATCCACTTTTTTTCCCTTGGGGGAAAAGGAGGGAAGGATGGAAAGACATATTTCTAGCCTGATGCCTTAAGCTCTCTCCTGAATTGCTGTTGAGTGCAAAGGGTATTATATCCTAAGAGCTGCTGACTGCCTACTGACAGGAGTAGGTCTGTAATTTGGGGAGACTGCATGACTACCATGTGAATCCAGAAAAATATTCAGCTAGTTGAAGTAAGTGTTGACAGATGTAGCAAGCATGCCCACATCTCTTCTGTAGTATGTAATACGTAGTATGTAAAAATACTTTTCCTAATGGCTTTCAAATCAAAAGAACTAACACTTTTGTTAGTTCTACTTTCTACTGTTTTGGTCAGACACCACCTTGTGTGCTGTGTCTACATAGAGTAATAATATTCAAGTATCTGAATGCAATTCACAAAGAAAGCCAAGCTCTTTTCTCTAGAATGCCAACAATGAAATAATGGGTTTAAATTAAAAGAAGGCAGGTGTCAACTGAATATCAGGAAAAAACCCCAGTAAAGTAAGCAGTGTTTAAGAATGGGACCACATTGCCCTGAGAGGTAATTAGTTCCTCTTCATTGAGTATAGTTAACTACAGAATTGTATAACTTAGATTCAGTCATAATAAAGGTTTAAACTTAGTGACCTGAAAGACCATACAGCTAACCAAGTTTCATTTACTGAAAGAGTGTCCCCATATGAAAGCGGTATTAGATATTCTATTTAACTTGTTTTTTTAACATAATGCAATATGTACCTTGTCCATTAAGTAGGTAGCAGCAGAAAGCCTTTTCACTATGAATGTGTTCCACATCATTAGAGCAATTCCTGAAATAATTACACAAATTTAGGCCTGGCTGAAAGCAGTATCAATGGTTTTGCCAGGTGAACTCATAGACTGCATGTTTCAAAAACACCAATAATAAATATTTATACAGTTTACTTATATATAAATACCAAGCAGTTTCATGAACAAAGTAATAGTAATTGATTAAGACTAACAGTTACAGCTTAGGAAAGCCAACATAAAAATATGTGCTTTTCGAAAACACTGAAAAATCTAAAAGGACTAGACCTGATGTACAGCTAAGAGTATGTCCTTCCACAGGATCAATTCACCCTAGAGGTTTACCTGCAAGTGGCCATTAAGTGACCACTTGCAGGTAGGGGCCTGGTGGCTCAGCAGACTGATAGCATTGTGATTAACACCAGCTGTCTGCAATTACTGTAAGTTCAAATCTCACCAGGCTCAAGGTTGACTCAGCCTTCCATCCTTTCTAAGGTAGGTAAATTGAGGACCCAGTTTGTGGGGGCAATAAGCTGACTTTGTATAAATATACAAAAGTATGAAGGCTATTGCTTAACGCATTGTAAGCCGCCCTGAGTCTCCAGAGAAGGGTGGCATATAAATCAAATTTTTAAAAAAAGTGGTAACCTGAAAATCATGGCTAAAGATCCATGCAGGAGGTAGGGAGTTGAGTATCAATACTTTCTGCTGGTATCCTTATGATTTATATTGACTGTTTCCTAATATGATTTGATTGCTTATTTGTACATTTATTTGTACACTATCATTAAGTATTGTACCTTATGATTCTTGACGAATGTATCTTTTCTTTTATATACACCGAGAGTGTATTCATCAAGACAAATTCCTCGTGTGTCCAATCACACTTGGCCAATAAAGAATTCTATTCTATTCTATTCTATTCTATTCTATTCTATTCTATTCTATTCTATTCTATTCTATTCTATTCTATTCTATTCTATTCTATTCTATTCCATTCCATTCCATTCCATTCCATTCCATTCCATTCCATTCCATTCCATTCCATTCTTTCCTTAAATGAGTAGGAATTTTGATTTGAGGGAGGCTCAGCCCTTCTCATATTTCCTGCATTTGCAAGTAGCAGTATGTTGCTTGGAGAGATCTTCAAATTATTTATAAATTAATAAGCATTTAGTAATGTAATGGGGCACTGACAAACATGACATACGATGTTTATTGTGAACCAAGTCCAGCTTTGACACTGACTTGAGAATACTTCAGTACTTCCATGCAGTTTTAATTTGAAGATAAAAATGACAGCTGTGGACCCCTCAACACACAGATAATTCTGAATCAAATTTGCTACTTCACATTGACACATCCAAAATAGTTTTATTCTTACCATGTTGAATATGAGCATTATCAATACATCCGAGATGTTCTATGGCTCTGTTGAGAAAATGTGCTTCCTTGGATTAAAAAAACAGACATAGCCAATATTAGTCAGTGCAATGAAACACATAAACAGTAATCTTCCCAACTACTTATTAAATATTTCAATTTATTATTTCTGATTTTGTTATAGATAATATTTTCTGCGTACAGATCTTTATGACCAGATAGTGTAGGCCATGACACATACAAATGCTATTCATTCACAGAAGCTTTATTCAAAAGTTATTCAGGCAGAAATAACTGCAGCTGAGTTGACTCTTCTCAATGTTTGAAGGAAAGTTATAATAACCCCGAAGCAGCATATAATGGGACATGTCATAAATAATTTCTAAATATTCTGATATATTAAGGTTATTTGATATATTGATATCAAATATTTGATAAAATATATCAAATCTATTTGATATATTTTATTTTAATTACCATATCCTGGAAAATTACAGCAAAGTTTTAATAGTGATAAAGTACAGTTTGTATAGTTGACATATAATTCGATTTCCATTGAAAGTTTCTGTATCAATACAAAGTGTCCCTTTTTTTCTATATTCAAATCAGTGACAGCTCAATATAATAGTGCTAACTTGAGAATGACATTTATATGCTATCACTTTAATAAATTATGACAATATCAATGTAAAAAATGTGTCCTATCACTGTGAAACAAAGAGGATAGGATACGCACATACAAAAATAAAATTA
The DNA here is from genome assembly GCF_059756535.1 of Pantherophis guttatus. Taxonomy (NCBI): domain Eukaryota; kingdom Metazoa; phylum Chordata; class Lepidosauria; order Squamata; family Colubridae; genus Pantherophis; species Pantherophis guttatus. The sequence continues at coordinate 296,207,482 of NC_142063.1, read as the reverse complement.
TCATACAATCATAAGGCTCAATGGGAACTTGGAGGTCTTCTAGTCCAAACCCTATCCTTATACCATCCCACATAAATGGTTGTCCAATCTTTTCCTGAAAACCTCCAGCAATGAAAAACCCCATAACCCCATAAGTCCAGGAGGCAGCTGTTTCATTGATTAATTGTTCTCACTGTCAGAAAATTCTTAATTTCAGTTTGAATCTCCCTCTGATTTATTTGATTTTTTATATTTGATTTTTATACCGCCCTTCTCCAACAGGACTCAGGGCAGTGAACAGCCAAGATAAAACATAACATATAAAATTTAAAAGCAGTTTAAAAGACATTAAATAATTTCGGCCCTCAATTTAAAACAACCCAGTTAAAACCAATTTCAAATTAAAACCGAAAGGATGGGATCAAGCCAGCCCGGCTAGATGAAATAGATGTGTTTTCAGGACCCGACGAAAAGTCCGGAGGTCTGGTATCGTGCGTATCTCTGGGGATAGGTCGTTCCAGAAGGCAGGTGCCACCGCAGAGAAGGCTCTCCCCCCTGGGGGTCGCCAGCCGACATTGTCTGGCCGACAGCACCCTGAGGAGGCCCTCTCTGTGCGAGCGAACTGGCCGGTGGGAGGCTATTGGTGGCAGAAGACGGTCTCGTAGATACCCCGGCCCTAAGCTATGGAGCGCTTTAAAGGTAGTCACCAACACCTTGAAGCGCACCCGGAAGACCACCGGAAGCCAGTGCAGCTCGCGTAGGAGAGGTGTCACATGGGAGCGCCCCGTCGCTCCCATAATCCCCTGCGCGACCGCATTCTGGACCAACTGGAGCCTCCGGGTGCACCCCAAGGGGAACCCCATGTAGAGAGCATTGCAGTAGTCCAGGCGGGAAGTGACGAGTGCCTGAGTGACCGTGCGTAGGGAGTCCCGATCCAGAAAGGGACGCAAGTGGCGTATCAGGCGGCCCTGATAAAAAGCCCCCCTGGCCACGGCCGTCATATGCTCTTCTAAAGACAGCCGTGCATCCAGGAGGACGCCCAGGTTGCGAGCCCTCTCCGTGGGGGCCAGTGATTCGCCCCCAATAACCAGCGATGGCACCAGCTGGCTATATCGGGACGCCGGAAGCCACAGCCACTCGGTCTTGGAAGGGTTGAGTCGGAGCCTGTTTCTCCCCATCCAGGCCCGCACGGCCCCCAGGCACCGGGACATCACTTCAAGGGCATCGTTGGGGTGGCCTGGGGTGGAGATATACAGCTGAGTGTCATCAGCGTACTGATGGAACTCCACCCCAAAGCCACGGATGATCTCACCCAGCGGCTTTACATAAATGTTGAACAGAAGGGGTGAGAGGACCGACCCTTGCGGCACCCCAAAAACAAGGCGCCTCGGGGTCAACCGCTGCCTCCCTGCCAACAGAGATTGCGACCAGTCAGAGAGGTAGGAGGAGAATCACCGCAAAACAGTGCCCCCCACCCCCAACCCTCCAACCGGTGCAACATGATACCATGGTCGATGGTATCAAAAGCCGCTGAGAGATCTAACAGGACCAGGATAGAGGAACAACCCCTATCCCGAGCCCTCCAGAGATCATCCACCAATGCGACCAATGCTGTTTCCGTGCTGTGCCCAGGCCTGAAGCTGGACTGCAGCGGATCTAGATAGACAGCTTCATCCAGGTACTGTGGAAGCTGCCGCGCCACCACACTCTCAACAACCTTCGCAATAAAACGAAGGTTGGAGACTGGACGATAGTTAGCCAAAACAGCCGGATCCAGAGAGGGCTTCTTGAGGAGGGGCCTCATCACCGCGTCTTTCAAGGCGGCCGGTAGGACACTCTCGCTCAAAGAAGCGTTAATAATCCTCTGGAGCCAGCCTCGTGTAACCTCCCGGGAAGGCAGCACCAACCAGGAGGGACACGGGTCCAGTAAACATGTGGTCGCGTTCAGCCGTCCCAGAATCCTGTCCATGTCCTCGGGAGCCACAGGATCAAACTCCTCCCAGATAACACTCTCAAGACCTGCCTCAATCATCCCGTCCAGACTCACCCAGTCAGAGGCCAGGCCTTCCCAAATCTGAGTGATCTTGTCATACAGATACTGCACAAAATCCTCAGCTCAACCCTGCAAGGGATCATCCCGCGCTCCAAGATGGAGGAGGGAGCGGGTCACCCTAAACAGGGCGGCTGGGCGATTATCTGATGACACAATAAGGCTGGCAAAATAACTAGATTTCGCCGCTTTTATCGCCACCAGGTAGGTCTTAATATGAGACCTCACTAGTGTTCGGTCGGATTTGGAACGGCTGGTCCTCCAACCGCTCTCCAGGCATCTTTTCCAGCGCTTCATCTCCCTCAGCTCCTCGGAAAACCAAGGAGCTAGGTGACCTCGGTACCGGGTCAGAGGCCGCAAAGGCATGACGCGGTCCAAAGCCCCGGTGGCCGCACTGTCCCAGGCGGCCACCAGGTCTTCAGCCGAGTCATGAGCCAGAGTCTCAGGAAATGGGCCAAGCTCCACCTGGAACCTATCAGGATCCATCAGGCGCCTGGGGCGAAACCACCTAGTCGGTCCCGCCTCCCTGCGGCGGGGTGTAGCGGTTAGAAAGTCAAGTCGAAGGAGCGAGTGGTCAGACCATGACAAGGGTTCGATGACTATATCCCATGTATCAAGGCCACTCGACCACTGACCAGAGATAAAAACTAAGTCCAGAGTGTGCCCGCCCATGTGAGTAGGGTCATGAATTAACTGAGTCAGGTCCATGGCCGTCATGGAAGCCATGAACTCCCGAGCCACCTCAGACGTTTCACCGATGGATGGCAGGTTGAAATCCCCCATGACCAAAAGTCTGGGGGTATCAACCGCTACCTCGGCTATGACATTAAGCAGCTCAGGCAGGGCCGTTGCCACGTGGCAGGGAGCCAAGTACGTGATCAACAAGCCCATCTGCACTCCATGGCTCCACTTCACAAGAAGGGACTCATATCCGGCTATCTGTGGAACAGTGGTCTCCCTCGGATCAAGACCTTCCTTTATAATAACCGCCAACCCCCCGCCCCTGCCCTGAGCTCTCGGCTGGTGGAATGCACGGAAGCCTGGTGGGCACATATCTACGAGGGGAACTTCCCCCTCCTGGCCCAAACAGGTCTCCGTAATACCTGCCAGGTCCGCTCCCCCCTCCTGAATAAGATCACAAATGAGGGGGGCTTTATTTACCACAGACCTGGCATTGCACAACAGCCGAAGGCTCGGGCCCTGAGAGTCTGAACAGCCTGGGGAACGAGAAGGGCTATGGGGACCGGGGCGTGCCACCGCTCGGAGATAGCGAGTGCACACCCCCACCACATGATATGGCCCCACCCATGAGGTTCCACCCATTGCTTCTTGTCCTGCCCTCAGGTATGTGATGTCTCCCTTGGATGACTCCTGCAACTCTTCCTCAGAGGCTGGCTCGAGGCAGAATGAGCTCATTCCTGGCACATCAGGAACAGAGTTAATTACTGACCCTGAACTGCCAGCAGAAAAAGAACTGCAGGCTCCGGTTGGGGACAGCTTGCAGGCCAGTGAAGAGGAGGGAGAGGAGCTGCCTTCCTTGATGGATCTCACAGGGCAGAGAATCTGAGGTCTTCCAGATTGTTTGGGAGAAGGCCCCGTTCCTCTTGATAGACTGCACCAGGAAGCCATTTACCACAGCAAGCAGAGGGAGCGTTGCTGGGAACAACGCATGTGGGTGGTGGCCGTGTGTTTGTCTGTGTTTCCTGCTTGACTTTTGAGACTCTGAACTTCTATAACCAGTGAGCTAATGTGGATGTACTTTTAGTTTTGCCTGGGGGCTTTATGTTTGTTTATTGGACTTACTTGTTTGAGCAGCTTGCTATTTGTTTTATGGACTAACTGGCCATTGCCTGGGGAATTAATCTGGGCTTGCTCGTGGCTGGCTTCGTTTGGGACAGTTCTAAAGCCAGGTGAAGGGAACTGCTGGGGAATACCAATAAAACCCTCCATAAACTACACTGACATGTATGTGTGAGTGAGTGGGGCAGCACAAGGTGCTATGGAGAATAAATCAATCCTCTCTTCCTTATGATAGTACTTCCGCTATTGGAAGAAGCTATCACGTCACCCCTAAGGTTATTTTTTTGTTATTAGGCTAAATATACCAAGTTCCCTTAACTACTCAACGTAGGATTTAGCCTTCAGACTCCTTATCATCTTTGCTGCTGTTCTCTGCATTCTTGCTAGTGCTTTGCAACTTTTTTGGGTCATGGCAACAAGAACTGGATGCAATATTCCAAGTCTGGCCTCACAAGTACATGTAGAACTAGTACATATAGATTACTACTATCACTTCCTGTGATCTTGAAGCTATCCCTGTGTTGATGCAGCCAAAGACTGTATTGGCTTTTTTGGCTATTTTTAAGCAATTTTTTAGCCTACCTATTTTCTACCTACAGAGCCTCAACAAGAAATAATGAATTACTTTCATATCTGAAAGGTTCAGGTAAGATCGTGCGTATCATAAAAAATACAAGGAGTAAGGAAATGAAAGGCTTCCTTTACCTCTGGGTCTTTGTTCCATTGTACAACATACTCCCAGCAGGAATGAGCATGGAGGACATCCATCTCCAGGCTGCAAGGAAACTGTTCATATGCTAAACGGAGTAGTTCTGGGAACATGTTTTAAGAAAGGATGATTATTATTTCGCATTCCATTGCTGCAATAAACAGAAATAAAGAACATGCCTGAAACTACTTTTTTACCTAATATGGGCTCCATACTCAGCTGGTGTTCTCCATCCTCACCTACAAAATTGCTGTCAGTCTGCTGTGGTTCTTCCTTGCTTTCTGCTTCATTTTTCTGTTGACCCAATCTGAGTAAGGACATGCTGAGGTCTTGCTTAAAAATCCATTTGGCTACACTGTCAGCAATGCCTCCTAAAGGAAAGTCAAAACAGTCTAGGATCAGTTTGCAAATAACGCAGAAAACAATGGTTCTTTCTTTCTACTGTAATCTTAAACTATGGAATTTGCTGCCATTGGACAGAGTAATGCACAAATAGGGAGACAGGATTGGACAAATTCATGGAGCACTTAGTTCTCAGGGACTACTATAGTGGGGATTTCATTTTGTCTATGAACAGTTAAAACATTTATAAATATAGAGCTCTGATGACTGTACTACTTCCTGACTCATAAGCAGCATACTATATTTTAATGTTGATTCTTTAAATAGTTGATCAACGTCTTGTCCATGCCTGTGCATCTGGAAGTGTAGATTGCTATTTCTGTTCATGTTTCAATGGGCGTACGATGAAAATGGTTTGAAGGACAGTGCCTGGGGGGTTCAGCATAGCTCGGGAATGCTGGTAGCCTTCTGAGCTTCTCCTGCTTCTCTTCTACCTCTCATGCTACTCAACCCTTCTCAGGCTGGCTGGCCTTACAGGATTTGAGGAGACTATAAACCTGTATCAAGATTATACCTTTCAAACCAGAGAGTTCTTATATGAAAAAGAAACCAGATTCCAGGGCATGAGGGAAGAAGTAAAACTGAAATGAACTGGACCACTTTGGGTGGGAAGGTGTGTCATCCTACACAGACTAAGCTTCATGTGCCAATGTGGCATTTAGGCAGGCTATTTATTATTCTATGTGCATAGCCATTTGTAATCCTATTTGTTATGGAATTTAGACTTTATTAAGGATAAAATGGTTGAAACCAGCTCAGACTGTTCACAAACAAAACTCTTCGTGTCATGAAACTATCCCCAAGAGGATTTCAATGGAAATACACTGTCAGTCAGTCTCAGTCCCCTCTCTTTTCTGCAATTTCCTATTTCATTTCACACATTACTCTGGGGATTTTCCTGGTCTGAGTCCCAAGCAGTTACCTCGGGAGAAGAAATTAACCGCCACCCATTTCCATCCCAACCCTGGAGGGTGGGGTCACCTTTTCCTCCTTCAAGCAACTTCTTTACAGAAAGTCTCCCAAGGGGCTCAGCCTGCGAAGAAGAAGCTGGGCTTGTCTTCTTGCTCAGTTTAGTATTCAGAAGTGTCTGAAGTATTAGGCAATCCTCTAACTGTTTCAGGAGAAGCTTCCAGTATTCTATATCAAGAGAGAGGGCTTCCCAGGAATCTGTATCAGCACCTACTGTAATTTGGGGAAACTAATAAAAAAAAATGGTTTGTGAACTTCTCATATTATCAAGCTGACATTTTACATATTGTGTGCAGAAAGTCCAGATTTACAAACTTCAACGATGAAAGAAGAAAACAAATTACAGCTTTCTGTCATATGTTCGGCACATATGTACTCTATTCATACATGCTATTTTTAAGGTGGTTCCCTTAGAGATGAGAAACAACAAGAGACGTACCTTCAGTAAACACACATAAGATATTTACACATTTCATATTAAATTGCCAGAAGTTTAAATTGAGGATGGAAAGAAGCCGGCAGTGCTGCTCTACTTAATCTAAAAATAGAATGGGTGAAGGGGGAGATCTGCATCCCTTCAACTCCTTGGAGAAAGGATGTGATAACATAAATACATGTATTATTATCTGTGTTCACAGAAGGGCTGAGAGAGAGCATCAGCAAATTCAAAAACAGTCAACTTTTGTTTAGTAAGAAGTAACGTTTGTATTTTGTTTACATTACATTTCTTCTACTGACACTTAATGTGCTTATTAACAATAATAAACCATAAAGTAATTGTAACTTTCAAAATGTAAACAAATGAATCAAGGCAAGATAAAAGACACCAGCACTGAGCCAGTTAAAATTTTCTTCTAAAAACAAACCAGGAGACGCCAAAATTTTGTTGGCATCTGTGAGTGAGTGAGTGAGTGAGAGAATTACAGAAATCCTAGCCTCTTTGAACAGCAAGTTCAAAGGCCTGGCAGTAGCTGTATAGAATTTAGTATAGCCATTTGATAGTATTCATAATGGGTAAGCAGCATATGAAATTTAGTTGCATCTAGGATTGCCTATATAAATAAACAATGAGACCTCACTTGTACATTTTCCAAGATACTTTATAATTGGATGTTTACCGGCAAGTATTAAGAGTTGACTGTTTATTTTGGGGTGGGTGAGGCTTTTTTGGGGGGGGCTATGTAACCAAAGGACAGAATCTGAAGTTATATACCTTTTTTTCTGCAACGCTATCACTTATCTGTGCTGTTACTGAATGCCCAACATGAGCAAATACCAAAGCAGCTCCGTTATTCTCAGACTGAATACAGGCTGTTCTCATCTGCTGCCACCAGGGGGAAATGGACTGAGAATCCCAAGAATCATCTGTAGAAACCAAAGTCAAAAAGATGTATATGGGATGTCAACAACAATTAGAAAATGCATTTATTACAGAGATTTTATTCCCAAATATTCACTTGTGAGCAGGAAAACTTGTTTACTGATAGACTAAAAAAAACTGAAAAACAAAGGGTTGGGCAAGGATATCTGTACATTTGGAGACCTCAGGTAGAGGGGGAGAGGGTTAACTACCCACAGTAAGATCAAAGGAGTATTTGCAAAGTCTGTTAGCTGAGCATGTGGAAAGAACGTATGGGAGATGACCTTGATGGAGATTTGCAAGATCTGTTAACAATAAGGAGTGACAAGAAAGGAGAGGAGATATGATTATCAGACTTGCAAGGTTAATTTCAATTACACACGAAGTCTAAAACTATTTTTATTGGGAGTAGCTATAATAACAGAATCTTGCAAGTCTGAACATGCCATAGCTCCTCCCGCTTCTTATAACCTTATGGATTAGGGAGTTCTCTGTCTGAACCTCTTCCACAATTCTATTAAGAAGTGTTTCATTACTTTATAAAAGCTCTTGCATATCTCCATCAAGGTAATTTTTTAAACTCTCTGCAGCATGTGGATATTCAGATCTTTTCAATGACATCATGGGAATTTTTTTATTTGCATGCAACATTAGGTCTGTAATATCTGCTTTCAATCTCTGGCAACTGCCTGTTTTCAGAAATTGAGCATGTTCACTGAACTTTTCCCACCTGTCATTCTGCTCAGAAGTGACAACGCAGCTTGAAGGCAGCAAAATGACTGGGTTCTTTGAAGAACGGTCTTTTCCTTAGAAAGCCACACACTGAGCAGAAGGGACTAAGAAAAGAGATAGAAAATTTAGGAGGTTTAGTGAGAATAGATTTAGGAAAACACTTTTCCAATCAATTTAGTAAAATTTTCTAAATGAAAGAGAAGTTACTGCAACATTCATCTGTTGACCACTGCATTAATATTGTTAATATCCTCTAGAGCAGTGTTTCTCAACCTTGGTAGCTTGAAGATGGGTGGACTTCAACTCCCAGAATCCCCCAGCCAGCAGCAGAATCCCAGATTCTGGGAGTTGAAGTCCATCCATCTTCAAGCTACCAAGGTTGAGAAACACTGCTCTAGAGATATACAGTATTTCAAGTTTGAAATCCTAATCATGTGTATTTGTTCAATCATTCTTTCTCACTTTAATCATGATTTAACTGGAACCCCAATCCCTTATCTTCGGCATTTACATTCCACAGTGTTATCCTAATTTTGAAATGCCAAACATTTTTTCTGATGTTTTCAATTATTTTTGCTTAATCTGATTAAGCAAAATTGCTTTTAATTTTTTTCCCACATACATCTCAACGAAGTAGATAATCTCAACAGAATTTTAATCCATAAGACTTTTTTTTTTCATTTTAGTTACATGGCAACTAATTGTGTGTTGTATGTGTCCTGTCAAAGAATCCTCCTGTCAAAGGTCTAGGGTTCACTGGTTTCCCATGCCTCAATTGAATTCCAAAGGAAGATACCATAAGGGAATTCCTTAGTAAAGGGCTTCTTCCAAATCAGAAAGCATGAATAATTGAAAAGAGTACAAAGAATGTAAAATATGTTTAACAAGAAATAAATACAAGCAGTCTTAAATCTTGCAACAATAAATAAGATCAAAACAATCATCACAAATATATCTAAAGTTCCCTGTGAATAAAGTAGAAAATGAGAAGCCTTTTTTCACAGGGAAAGAAAACTGCAGAAACTAAAAGATAAATTTCAGTACAGCATTTCATGGAAGTAAATTAAAAAATATGTGCCTCGGTCTTCACTCCTGGTAACCGCCTGGACAAATCCTTACAGTTTTCGAGGTAATATTTTTAAAAAAATTTTTATCCTGCCTTCACTATTTCTATACATTTCTATATTTCTATAGATGGTGACGGCAGTATTCCTTCTTCCTCCTCTTTTCCCCATGAAATGGACTGAGCTGAGAGAGACTGACTAGCCAAAATATTCCAGCCAGCTTTCATGCCTAAAGCAGGCCTAGAACTCTGTGTCTCCTGGTTTCTAATCTGGAGTCTTAACCAATAGACCAAACTGAACTCTGTAACAAGTTAAGCATCCCATTTTTATGACAGAGATGTAGCAAGATTGGTTTTATTACATATGCCTTTTGTTGCAGTTTAGTAATCTAATTATTAATTCAATTAAATTCAAAACTCTTTAAAACACATAGGAATACAAATGGGCAAATTGTTTCTATATATAAATGTCTTCTCCCCATCTCCTCACCTCTTCCATGTTCTCTTCCCCACCCACTTAGTGCTATAATTTTGATTCGTATTCATCTATTTCCCATATATTGGCTATAAACCAACAAGCAATTAGAATATAGGCCTGATGACCACAATAAAAAATAAAACAGGCAACACTCACCAATAATATCTGGGGGCTAAATCCTGCAGACTTCAGAGTTTGACACATTTCTTCTATTGAACTTTCTCCATGTAAACATTTCCAGAAAAAAAACCCTCCTGTACATATACATAGAAGACATCATACATTTTTTCACTTCTTCAACCCTCTGTTCTACCCATTAAATACTTTCTGATTGAAAACAGAGCAATCTATCAGAAGGTGAAGATCAGACCTATTCAGAGTGAGAGTAAATTACATCAATGAGAGCTATTTATATTCTGCATTCTCCTCCTGTTTAGAAGTAGTCCTCACTTCATGGCCATTCATTTAACAACAGTTCAAAGTTATGACAGCCTTGATAAAAGTGACTTATGATTTGTTCTCCCACTTATGATTAATGCACCTCCCCCGTGATAACAAGATCGCAATTTGGGTGTTTGGCAACTGACTTGCATTTATGATCAGCTGCAGCATCCTGTTGTCACATGATAGCAATTTGCAACCTTTTTTGCAAATTTGGAACAAGAAAAACAAACATATCGGGGAAACTGGATTCATTTAACCACAATGTGATTCACTTAACAAGAAGCATAAAAATTGGGTCCAGCTCAATTTATGACTGCAATGCAATGATTTATGATGGAAATTCCAGGCCTAATTGTGTTAGTAAATTGAGGACTACCTGTATACAACCTTGTTCCCATTGCACTAAACCAATGTTATTTCCATTGCATAGATCAAAGCAAGTCTTTCATCTGCTCTGTAAAGCATAAAGAGTACTTCCTAATATTAATGTTTTCAGGGGGCTCCTTCAGAAAAGCTTCCAAACTAAATTCAAAAAAAGAAATCTATTACCCAAGTGGAAAGTCTCTTAGCCAAGGTTATGTTAATAATCCAAGCTCATACCTAAAGCCACATATTCTTTGTCATCTAGCTTTTTCACATGAATTGCATCTTTTTCATAATCCAGGTAATCCAAGAAAGTTTTCACAGGCAGCATTCCATCTTTATCCTCTACAAAATGTACTGAAGGCTGGGTATTCTGCTGTTTGTACTTCTCAAGTAACATCTGCAGCCTAGTAAATTCTTGTTCATCTAACCGGAGTAATTTAGCCAAGATCTTAAAAGCAATAAAACATGAATAAGAGAAAATCTGATTTACCCTTGAAACTGCTTTCATATTCATTCATCACAATTTCTCTGATAATACCGTGTTTTCCCGAAAATAAGACCCTGTCTTATATTTTTTTGAACCCCGAAATAAGCACTTGGCCTTATTTTCGGGGAGGTCTTATTACTTTGGGGCACGTGGAGCAAGACGGGGCTCTTCCTGCCGTCTTACCCGATTTCAGCTCTGTCTCCCTAACCCTAACCAGAGAAAATGGTGGGGACCAGCTGCGCATGCAGTTTAATATTTTTGGGGAGGGCTTATTTTCAGGGGGGCTAATTTTAGTGCACGCACTCAAAAGCCTGATTGGGCTTATTATCTGGGGAAGTCTTATTTTAGGGGAAACAGGGTAAATTTTGATTTAAGATATTTTGCTAAGTAGTTGTTATATTGCATGTTTCAGGATATTTTTCCCAATATCCCTTGTACCATTGCAGAAAATATTGAGAGGATCTTACTTATACTGAATTTATTTCATGCAACAATTGAATTTATTGATATTTCTAAAAATGTTTGCTTGGACATCTGGAATAGCTCACATTTCAAAAATGTAGCTGCTCGTTAGTTAATGAATAAAGATGTTAGAAATATTTAAAATACATTCTATTTTGAACTGGATACATAGATTGAAGTAATCTAGAATATTAATAGAACTAATAGAATTAATTTAATAGAATATTAATAGAACTAACAGAATTAATTTAATTCTAGTCATAGGTCAAAGCTTTTCTCAAGAAGGCTACTGAAAACAGCATCATAGAAGAACTTCAAATTATTTCATATAATTTTGTGAAAAGCAAAAAAAAGATCTCATAAGAAAAAGATCTCCTTAATGCAAAATATTGTCAGTTCCAATTTCAGAACAGTAAGTTCAAAGAGCTGAGTTCAATGCCGTAGATCCACCTGCATAAATGGGCTTCCTTGTGCAGTGCATAGAAATCCAAGACAGAAGGAACAGGAAGACTGTGGAAATCTCTCTGAGCTTGGTCTTTTGCTTGCAGAGATTTTATAACTGAACTTGATTAGCACTACAGGGAACATTGATGATATGACCTAATTGGGTAATGAAACGTCTACAGGCAAACAACCAAGCTTAGAAAGCACCAAGGACTCCAGAGTTCAACACTGACTTACAAATATTGTCTTCTTGCCTGGAGAAGAAGACTCCATTGTGCTCACAAATTCCATAAATGCATATCACTCTTACATACTATAAATATATTTTTATTTTAAAAAGAGGGCTATACTTTTTTTTCTACTTTCTTTTATACACACATCTGCATTTCAAGGGTGTTTTCTTTTCATAAAATCAAAGTTCCTCAATACTTACATTATCAGATGGCTCTGTCTCAGGCTGTATATTCTGAGAATTTAGATTGCTGACTGACTCATGAAGCTGCAGCAGTTTTAGTTTATTTGTACAGAACTGTAGCAGCCCTTCATCAATATAATCCATCTCTAGACAGAGTGACAGAAAGGAAAATAATGCCCATTAGTCTCAATGAATGTGCAACTGAGCTGTTAAACCTTTCTGCAACTTCATTAAATAGCCTGCTAAGTAGGGTATTTTCAGTGTACAACAGCCGGCAAGAGGATATAATTTCATCAAGTTAAATTCTGGATAGGTTTTGTCTACAGGCAAGTAAAGTGTCAACTTCCCTTTAAACAGGCAGTTGAAATCATCTCAACAAGTGATTTGCCTCCCAGTGTTGAAAAATGAACATTCAATCCACAATCATTAAGAGTCCTCCAGATTTTTATTTGAAAAATTTAATATTTTTATTGTACCTTTTTCTACTGAAGCAACTCGAGCCTTTCGAACAAGAAGTGTTCGAAAGGGCTTACCTTCATAAATATCATTAATTGTGTTGTCTCGGTTTCTTATTTTATACAGCCAGAACCAAATCATGATCCTTGGGCTGCCTTGCAGTCTTTATCTGCTTTAGGATCTTATCTAAAAAATGTAACTGTTTGCCAGAAATTCTCTGGCAGAATTTCTAGCCAGTGCAACTGTCCTTTGTGGTGAAACTTTGGTCTCTCACTTTAATCAGATGACTGATATAGTCACTCTGGATACCTTCCCTCCCTCTATTACTAGTTCAAAAACCTTGATATGAAAAAATATGGATGACAGCAAGACTGGAGGTGGAAGAACATAAAGATGATTAGACCTCCTCCTCAACGCACGTTAAAGGAAGGACGGTGCCATGCAGAACATTATAATGGATGTTAAAATGAATTTATCGGACATAAACTTCAAAGGAAGAATACAAGCAAATGTCCAGTGATATACTTATGAAAATATTTGATACAATCATTCATTTTAAACAACCCATTACATGTGTTTCTAATGAACAATTCCCATTTTTGAATGATGTCAAAACAACCCTTGAAGGGGAGAGAATTATTTGATTCTAAAATGTTTCTGTCATATGCTACTGCATCCCCTTGTTCTCCTAAAGAAAGATATCAAAATGTTACAGTATAGTTCAGGAGAGGGCAATCAATTTTCCCAAAGGGCCAATGAGAAACCGGGACTGTTGTGGAGGGTTGTCGCTGCCACCATCCTACCCCACCACTCTGCCAATGCATGCTCCTGTCCAGAGGTGAAATGCTCCCGGTTCAGACTGGATCACCCGATCCAGCAGCGATGGCGGCAGGCAGTTCGGAGAACCGGTAGCAAAAATACCTGCGCTCCCCGCACCATGCCCAGCTGAGCTGCGCGATCATCAGAGGCTGTTTTTTTTACTTTTAAAAGCATTTTTTCTTCAGCCAAAAAAATGCTTTTAAAAGTAAAAAAAAGAAGCCTCTGATGATCGCGCGGCTCAGCTGGGATCGTCAGAGGCTTTTAAAAGCATTTTTACAACCTCTTCGGCCAAAGAGGTAGAGAAAATGCTTTTAAAAGTGTTTTTTTTTTAAAGTTGGCCACGCCCACCCAGTCAATTACCCCCCTCACCAAGCCACGCCCACAGAACCAATAGTAACAAATTTCACATTTCACCACTGCTCCTGTCCCCTGATGCCACCTCATCCCCAATGCTCTGTTCCCAATGCCAACATCCCCCTGCCAACACCAATGTCGCAAGCCACACAGAGATAGCCAAAGAGACGGGTGTGGCCCATAACATGCCCAGGTATGGTATAGTTCCTTAGAGAATTGTACTTCTTTCTTTCAAATGAAACTCAATTACCTACCCGGTAACAGCAGAAACAAGACCCGCAATATTATCAATGACTATCATATTCTTTCAAGGGAGCATAATTGAATTCTTATTCTGTATATCCTTTTGTGACATAACAGGCAGTCAGAAAAGAAATATTCACTTACCCTGATTTTTTAAGGTCTCCATCAATGTTTGTGTGATGTTCATCAGAAAAGAGAACGGCAAAGACTCATTTGCCAAGATTTTTTCTAAAGCCTATCAGTAGTAAAATATAATACAGACTTTCAAAGTTCACGCTACTATTCTTAAAAATAAAACATAGTAACGGTTTTCATACTGATATAAATCATTTGTTTCTATATTGCTTAACTATAGTATCTCTTGAGATGGAAACTTTGCTCCTCCTAAAGTAAACCCTAGGAGACATGGAGCTATAAAGAGAAAAATATGAAATGCCAATGAAATGGGTCCTTTGTTTATGATACGTCTTATTACAGAAATGGCTAGATTTATGCACTATGTAAACACAGAAACTGTGTTGTAAGTAAATCCAATTTGGAATTATTTTTAAATAATTTTATGTCATGCAGTCCTCCTTCAGGTAGCACATGTATAGTAGCTGCTGAGCCCTGAAATCAAATCTATAATAAGCAGGAGAGAAAATCAAGACCCACCACTATCAAACCTGCATGGTGACAGAAAAGAGAGCAGCTCCAATTCTTATACTCTCTCTTCCAATTTAAATAATTACAATGTGTGTACAATATTCTGCCTTTCCTCCGGTAAATATTGTCAAACTTCTTCCTACCAGCACCGAGGAGGACAAGAATTTGAAGCTAAAATCTCCTAGAAAAACATTCTAATCCCCAATTTAAAAATGGAGTTCAAAACAAATTTTAACAGAGAGTTAACAACCATTAATTTGCAGATATAAAGCAGATTAATCTGCCAAATAATGCATTTCCTAGTTACCTGTTTTTTAGTAGCAGGATATTTAATATCTAGTATTAATTCCTTTACTTCAACCTCAACCGTATCTGGAAAGAAAGATAACAAATATAATTTTAAAAAATCATTGAGACAGGAGGTTCTATACTCAAATTCTTCCCCTCGTAAATGACAGAGAACAGAATATTATTTGCTTAAGGCCGAATACCTTACAACCAGCTACTTCTGACTGGTATAAACTTAAAATTCCTGGTTTTTCTGTGTGTCACAGGACGTCACAGATGATCGTCATCTGTTTGCACTGCAGACAAGTCAGGATATGCTCCAATCCGATTAACACCAAGTAAAATAGTCTGTGTTCCTTCTAATCCTCTTATCTCAAGTGGTTGGTTAAAATGTGTTTCTCCAGCATCTTGACTGCTTTGAGAAGTTAGCTTCCCCATCTTCACAACAACCTCCAGGGCGATTCATTACACTGAAGCCATAGAACTGTGATCAAAACTACCACAAAGACCGGCACAGAAAAGTAAGAAGATAGAGTAAGGCAAGTGAACTGTTCTTTCTTGAGAAAGAAATTCACTGATAACTGATGGTTCAACATACCAGTCATACTTCCATAATGTAGACTTATATTATTATTATATTAGATTTTTATCCCATCTTTATTATTTTATAAGTAGCTCAAGGCAGCGAACATACATAATACAGGTAGTCCTTGGCTTAGAACCACAACTGAGCCCACATTTCCATTACTAATCAAAACAGTTAAATGAGTTTAACTTCCTTGCCACAGTTAAGTGAATCACTGCATTTGTTAAGTTAGTAACACGGTTGTAAAGTGAATCTGGCTTCCTGTTGACTTTGCTTGTCAGAAGGTCATTAAAAACTTATCACAGGACCCCAGAACACTATAACTATCATAAAGACACACCAGCCACCAAGTATCCCAATTCTGATTACGTGATCATGGGGATGCTACAACAGTCATTAAGTGTGAAAAACAGTCATAAGTCACTTTTTTCAGTACTGCTGTAACTTTGATCACTAAACCAATGGTTGTAAATCAAGGACTATGTGTATTCCCTCCTCCTACTTCCCCCCACAATAAAACCCTTTAAGGTGGGTTTTAGAAACCATGCACTGGTGGAATGCCAACTCAAACATGGAGATATGGAGGCTGGACAGATAGGGAAGGAAAACAGGCCATTACAAAAAAAGACTTGGTGTGCAGCACATGGGTGGAGGCAGGCAGGAAACATGAGAAAGAAACTCAGACTAATTTTGCATTAATTACCCTAGATAGAAGACTGGCAACCAATGCAACTCACGGAGCTAAGGTGTAACATGTGCTGTTCTAGAACACAACTAAAACTTCCAGATTTATTATTTCTTTATTTCTTTATTAAAGTTTTATACTGGCCACCTCCTCAATAAGATGATGCTGGGCGGTTTACAAGTTATATACTGTGTTTCCCCGAAAATAAGACCAGGTCTTATATTAAGTTTTGCTTCAAAAGACGGATTAGGGCCTATTTTCTGGTTAGGTCTTATTTTGGGGAAAATACGGTATTAAATGCACCCATCTGGCTGATAATCTTAACTGGGGCTTATTTTGGGGGTAGGGTTTATATTACGAGCATCCTGAAAAATCATGCTAGGACTTATTTTCTGGTTGGATCTTATTTTCGGGGAAACGGGGTAACAGCTAAAGACTTCTCTTCAAGGGCAGCCCCATGTAAGGTATATTACAGTAGTCCATCTGAGAGGTTACAAAGGCATGAGGGACCATGAGCAGAGGGTCTTGATCCAGAAATAGATCCAGAAATAGGATAGAATAGAATAACGAGTTGGAAGGGACCTTGGAGGTCTTCTAGTCCAACTCCCTGCTTGGGCAGGAAACCCTACACCATTTCAGACAAATGGCTATCCAATCTCTTCTTAAAAACTTCCAGTGTTGGAGCATTCACAATGTCTGGTGGCAAATTGTTCCACTGATTAATTGTTCTAACTGTCAGGAAATTTCTCCTTAGTTCTACTGGAAAGTTGCTTCTCTCCTTGATTAGTTTCCACCCATGTGCCACAAATGTTTGCAACTGGTGCACAACAAAAAGCTGTGCAGTTGCTCTTCAAGATTGCGCACAAGGTCTGGAAACACACATATACAAAACATTCTACCATGGTAACAAACACATTTAAAGCAGTCTATCAAATAACCAATGACTTGATTTTCCTCTGTTGCATTGCCAAAGTAATGTTGAACAAAATGCAATTTAGAAATATTGTAATTTGTAAGATTTAGTATTTAAATATTTGCTAATCATATTGGGAGATTATATAAACATTTCACTGTGCCATTCTAAGGTGACTAACAGTTATCAAAACTGAGTGTCTCGTGCAGGCTGCAATTCTATTTATATGCTGGCTACCACAAAATTAGGCCCAATTGCACAAAGTATTGACGTTTATATGTTTTGCACAGGAGGCACAACATTTCATTCAACACTAAATTAGGTTCAATCACCTTAAGTAAAACTGTAGTTTTATCATATTCATGACTTTTAAAAAGACACCAGTGTTATGACCTTGAATAGGAACAAATACAAAACCTACCCAAATTTAATGTCTTAGCTTTCAGCAAGGCCGCCAATTTCTTCAATAAATGCATATCCTTTGCTCGCTCACTCTTCTTGTCACTGGAAAATATTGAAAACGTTTACAATTATTTGTCTGCAACAGTACATATGAAACTGTGGTGGAAAAATAATAATTTGTCATTGCACTGATTCCTCTGTCAGTATTACTGAACAAGTCAGGCTATGGCTATGAAATATCAAAAACACCTGTCAGGCTGCCCCCATTTCCTTAGGAAGAAACGGATGCATATGAGGCAGCTGTGAGTTCACATTGTTGTGCATATAATAATGATTTGATCTGTAGATGGAATCCAGTCTCTATATGTGACTGTGTAATGAACCATGACCATTTATTAAACTTACGTGCCTGCCTGACTTTCAATACATCTGGACAGCTCGCCACAATCAAAGAAATTACATAAAATTAATAAAAGATAAATATAAAACATGGCAAGCAGTATGAAGCAAGGGGGCCTTACTCTCCCTCACCAAAGGCTGCTGACGAGAACGGGCCACCCGGATCTTGGGGGACACTCATTCCAGAGGTTTGAAAAAGGGAGTACACCCCTTTCAAATAACCAATTAAAAAGCAATTGTCATCTGACAACCTCCCTCACCATAGTGCTCTCCAATAGGGCTAGGTTCAATCTGTATTCAGAGAAAATTATATCACTTTTCACTAGATAAGTCAGAGGCGCTACTTAATACAAATGCATATTTCAAGAAATACTATGAGCAAAAGGGTGTAAAAGCAAGATGGTGGTAATTCTATACTATTGTTTTAGTAATTAAAATAGTAATACTATTACAAGGGGGGGGGAAATCTGGCTTTTCGGAATGTGCTGTTATTACAAGTGAATTTGCTAGAAAAAAAATCCTAGTATCTCTCAGAAGTAGAAACTGAGTATGTTAGATTATCCAATATCTGCATATTTTTAAAAAAACTTTATAATTCATCTCATAATATTGACTTAGTTCAATTATGCAATGTAAAGCTCAAGAAGTCTTACCTCAGAGCTAAATGGAAAGGTACGTGAACTGTTTTTACTGTTCCTGATACTGGATCAACAAGGCAAATCTGATAAGTCTGAGGCTGCCAACCCTGACTTGTTACGCTGTTCAACCCCATTATTTTATAGCCAGGATACAGCAACCTAAATATGGGTTTGATAGATATAATATAAAACATAACAACATAACAATCAACATACACTTTTGTACAAAACTATAGGCTCTAAAATATCAAATAATATTTCAATCTCATAAATAAATAGACTGCACAAATCTCATTATATAGGACAATTCCTGGGTAAATATAGTTTGTCAGTTTGCTTGCAGATTTAAAATTATTATTTCACATCTTTAATTTTTCTGCACTTGTATATGCTTACATAAAGCAGAAGGTAGCACATAGAACCCTGAATGAAAACATTTTGATGAGCTTAATTTCAATTATTTTTCTGGAGACTATTCTGCCTTACATTTTAAAATCTCCTCCATTACCAAAAATGTTTTACCTGCAGTGTTTTCCTACGTTGAAGGCTCCAACCCTTGGACCTTGTTGGGTACTCCATACTTCCAAAATTCCTCTCCTAGGAGCATAAATCACAAGGAACTGAGCCACTCTGCTTGGTCCCTGAGGGGTACTAGGTGGAGAAAAGTCTATCTTCATAGATTCCCTTTCATGTAGGTCTTCTGCAATCTGAATCCAACCAACCTGTGCATCACGATAGCCTGTATGTTATGGATAAATGGGTTAAGGTGCTAGTTGTATTTGAGTATAGTGACTAGTTACATTGCTGGACTAAGAGTGAGGAGACCCAGATTTTAATCCTCCTTTAGACATAGAACACAGAATGGTGACTTTAGACCAGTCTCTCTTAGGCCCTAGACTGGGAAGTTAAAAAACCACTGGACCACTGTAATAAATTACAATCTATAGTCTGAAAATTGAGAGGTCTTTATCCTGAGTGGATTGATTCAGGCTAGTAATAATCATATCTGTGTATAAACAAAATATACTGCTAAAAAAAATAAAGGGAACACAAGCAGAAGACATCCGAGATCTGAATGAATGAAATAGCCTTATTAAATACTTTGTTCGTTACATACAGTAGTTTATACACTGCTCAAACAACTAAAGGGAATACAAAACTACTGTATGTAACGAACAAAGTACTTAATAAAGCTATTTCATTCATTCAGATCTCGGATGTCTTCTGCTTGTGTTCCCTTTATTTTTTTGAGCAGTATATGTGAGAATTCAATACTACACTGCAATCTTACTATTCCAGAGCTGATCTGTACACTTCACAGTCTTTTGTAAATCTGAATATCTGATATTTTAAACACCAACATTCATTATTTTAAATTCATACTTAAAACTGAAATAAAAATTATCTCTCAAATGGATAAGTGACCATTGTTTAACCCCTCCAACTTATTAAAAGATGCTAAAAGGTACCTTTCCACATACGAACAGAAAGACCTCTTGCAACATCCAATAGAAGAATCCTTCCAAAATCATCAGTAATTGCTGCTAATGAATTACAAGGTGACAAACATATCCTTTCTCCATGTCGACGAGAATCTGGGATTCCAAACCTAGAGTTAAATAAAACCAAATCTAGAAAACAATCTCTAAATTTGGCTCCCCGATTACTAAATAAAGTAATGTGTTTTACAAAATCAGTAAATATATGGTTGTATTATTTTAATTCATTCTGGACTAATTTTTGTAGAAAACTTTTCTTCAACCAAGGTATATTGTATTACACTCAATCCAATACAAACAATTATTTCGTATTTGGATGATTCTTTCAAAGTACAGAAGTTTTAACAATATTACTAGTTCATAATTATTAGCAGTAAACTAAAATTTCAAGAACCCTTAACAATTATAGAAAAGCTCTAATTTAGAAAATTTACTGCATTTCACATGCCACAATATGAAAGAGTTCATATAACTGTTAATATTTGGTAATTCACAAAACACAATTTTAAAGGTTAATCAATTTTACTATTTCATGAACTTTTGTGGCATCACACCTAAAACAGTTATGAAGCACAGAGTGCTGTATGTCTTTTGGGTTGTTTCTGTTGATAGTTCTGTTGTGAAATATCACAGCTACCCAGGGGTGAAATGCTCCCGGTTCGGACCGGATCACCCGATCCTGTAGCGATGGCCGAGGGTGGTTTGGAGAAGCGATATCAAAAATCCCTGCCCCCCCATGAGCAGCTGAGCCACGCAATCATCAGAGGCTTTTTTAAATTATTTTTAAAAGCAATTTTTCTACAACCTCTTCAGACAAAAAAATGCTTTTAAAAGTAAAAAAAAAGCTTCTGATGATCCCGCGGCTCAGCTGGGATTGTCAGAGGCTTTTAAAAGCATTTTTTTACAACCTCTTCGGCTGAAGAGGTTGTAGAAAAAATGGTTTTAAAAGTAAAAAAAAAAAAGTTGGCCACACCCACCCAGTCACATTACCCACCACCACCATCAAGCCACGCCCACAGAACCGGTAGTAACAAATTTTACATTTCACCACTGCAGCTACCTCTTTGGAAATAAATGTAATTGCATTTGCCTCAGCAACTGGCAACCCCAAAAACCTAAAGAGGGCCCAGCTGGTTTATATTTGGGTTGGGAAACACCTTGGAATTTCAGGGTTGACGACTTGCTTGGGAAATAACAGCAACTATTTATGGGCAGGGTTACCTTTCAAAGTCAAATTTTAGGCTTATGTAAATTTGGAGGTTTGGGTTAGAATTCCAAGGCAATCAAATAGGGGCAGGTGCAAAACATGCAAAACAAACAATACATACATTTCTGTTGAACTATAATCCTAGCTTCTTTGGCTTTTTCTTAGACATTATGATCTGTAAACCTAATTAATGGTTTAAGCCTTTGAGAACCCAACCAAATGTACTTTACTCAAAACCAACTGTCTTTAGGATAATGTTTATTTCTGAGTCCAGGAAGAGGCTTTTTTTCTGTTTACCAAACTTATCCAGAGCTCACAATTCTTCTACACAAAAAATTAAATTTTGTTACACTAAAATTTAATTGCCATTCCAATGAAAGTGCAACAATATAAGAATCCCACATACTCCCAGAGTAAAGAGCAAAATGCTAGCTTCAGTCAATCTATTGCTACATAGGAAGAATCTCTTCAAGATAAATAGCTGCAGCAGGAGGAAAATAGAAACATCTTTATTGTGCACTAAACTGCACAATATATTTGTAGTCTGCCTATATGGTTATGGCTCCAGCATCCTCAGGGAATAATGGCAACCCCTGGAAATGAGATTATCTCATAATCTCTCTGGAAAAAGTAGCTTAAAAGACTTGCCTCACAGGTAAAGGAGTTGCAGGTTCAACCTTGGGTTTCTGCTTTTGCACAGGCTCTTCTTCCTGTTTGTTTTTCCAGCCAAGCCAGCCACTTCAATGCAAAGATTAAAATATCAATGCTTCACTTTAAAGGAAACACACAAAAGGAATAAATTGACTGCATCTTCCATCTATTATACATTACCTAGCAGCATTAAAGAATGCAGATGTCAGCTTACTTGCAACCGTGAAAGCAACATGAGACAATAATGGCTGTGAACTGCCCTAAAGAGAAGATAAAAATGCTGTTGTTTATAAATAGTGAAAAATAATTGATTCTTTTTTATTAACCTTAAGTTCTGAGAACCTTGTTTACAGAAATAAAACGGTCTGTGAGGTATAACTAACTTTCATCCTGCATCATCTGCTAAATTATATCATTTCAGAATAAGAAATTAACTTTTGTTTGCATTTTTTGATAATGTTCTAACTATACAGTAAAAGGTTTGAGAGCTTCCAATTTTGCAGGCTTAAAAATGTAGCTTTTTTGCCAAAAGTATATGGTGTCAATGTTGTTATTTTCTTTTCTTTACAAATTATTATTATTCATTTAACAGGAAAGAATTATACCAAGTAACTAATAGTGATTGTGAATATAAACTCATATTATCAACTATTAACAATTCCCTATATATAATAAGCATACTGTATAAGAGAAATACACAGAATAGGAAAAGAAAGCCCCACATAAAAATAACATTATTAAATAATATGCTCAACTCTTTCAAAATTTCCTAGCATAAAAATCTTGTGCTAACATAACTGACCAGAGGCAGAAGACATAATAGGGGTAGAAGTGTAAATTTTTGCAAAAGATAAGAGAAGACCATAGCAAGATCCATGAATTATGGTGTTTGCTTTGAGGCCCATCAACCACATATAAAACAGTATTTCAGAAAGTCAGATATTAATTGGCAAAATATACACCAATCCCCATAATTTATTTTAATAGGGATTACTTTCTTTCTTAAAGTAAGAACTTTTACACAAATCTATGTAAAGTTCAGTTCTAGAGGTGGTGATAAACTACAGGTAGTTCTTGAGTTATGACAGCAATTAGGATTGCCATCAGTAAGTGATGTGGTTGTAAAGCATGATATCAAATGATTGCATCAGTAGTGGGTTTCAATTTCATTTGCTACCCTTTTGCTCGTGGGCGTACTCACACATGCGACACTTCTGCACATGCGCAGAGATGTCCGGGCGGGTGAACAGAGCCTCCTGCCGTAGCGGCTACCAGTTCGCCCGATTCAGGGCGAACTGGTAACAACCCACCACTGGACTGCATTATTGGCACTAACCTTGAGACACGGGTTGTTAAACACAAGGCAGATGGAGTCCCAAATAAGAAGCAGGGGGTGGGTGTTTCAGGGGAGTGAGGGAGGCCCAGAGAAGCCCAGCATAGTGTGGAGTAGAGGGAGAAGAGGGAGCAGGAAATGTGTATATAAGCACAGGAAGACACAAGGTGCATGCATGTGTTTGTGCAAACACAAGGAGGCCGAGGGAAGGCGGGTGCTAATGGATGTGTTCCTCTGTGCAGAGAAGCCCAAGGAAGGCACAGTGAATGTGAGTGAAGAAAACTGAGGGGAGGGGGGGACTTACTGGAATGACTTGTGACCTTCCCTGCTGGATTCTCAATTGATTATGCTTGTAGAAAGCCAACACAAAAAGTCAGCAATAGCAATCACATAACCACAGATGCAGGTCACATTTACCACTGCAACCAGGTAAATGTGAGCTGGTTGCCAAGAATCCTAACTTAGTTCACTACAACAGCCAGAATTTAAAAACAGTAAATCCCTTCATTCGGTGCCATCCGAACTTTGAACAATCACTAAATAAATGGTCATAATTCCAGGACTACCTGTAAGCTAATTAGACTATAATGACTAAAGAGGACTCATCAAATCCCAACATAATTTCTGCCTTTCCCATTCAAAAACTTCATTGAAACTAAGACTATTCGTTAAAAATTCAGCTTTGAAACCTTAACAACAACTTCTTCCTTGCAGTTCTGTTGGAAAGGACAGAGGGTAGGTTCCAAAGCTTTATGCTTCAGATTTAGCATAATATTTCAAATGTAGTCAATTCCATCCACCGGAAAGAATTTTTATTAATTTATCAAAGATATATCCAGGACGCTTTATGAACTACTGTAGCAGAGTTTTTAAAAAGACATTACTCTGGTTTCCCTTTTTCATTTAAAAAAACAGGAATGTGAATTTCCGATTTGTAGCTAGTGAGGCATAATCATATATTATGGGTACAATATATATTCTGCATAAGAATCTTACAAAAGTTGCTTAGGCAGGAAAACATACGCTAAGCATGAAAGGAGGTTTAAAAAGTTTTTTAAAGTTCTGTAGTTGACACCTGATGACTGCATCCATATAGTTTTCTTGGCAGCTATACAAAGATTGTTTGATATTGCCTTCTTCTAGGAAATATTTCTCAATCTACCCTACAGATATGAATTTCCAAGCATGCCTCTGACTGTTATCCAAGCCCAAACCTGACATTAACCAAGATTGAGTAGATACTGCCCCCTGCTGTGGCCCTCTGGGCAAATTTCTTACCTGAGAACTTTGTGTTCAGCACTAGAGCAATGTCCATTAAATTCTACCCTACAGAAATTCTTTGGGGTTTTTTCCCTCCAAAAATTCATGTTAGTTACCTTTGGAGAAGGGGAAGGCACAAGAGGGTTTGGTTTCTGCAATTGTTGAATATTTGGAAGATTGTAATGTGAACTAGGTCACCAAACCAGTAGATCCTGATCGACAATAATATCATTAGGCAGGTGAAAGTTTCTTTAATTAAAAAGTAAGCTGCTCTTAGTTTCATTTTCCATTAGCAGCAAAGCAATAACTCAGAACAGAATCACAGGAAAAGAAGTGGGTCTTTTATCCAGCCCATTGCACTTTACACCTACTGGCTGAGCAAGTTCTTTACCTCAAGGGCATAGAAGAATCCAGTGAAAGGATTAGACCCCACAGTAATATACTGAGACATAGCAGGAGGATTATTCTTTATAGCTGCATTAAATCCGCCAATAGTGGAAGCAGTCTTCATCTGATCAAAAGGTGATAAAGTCATGATACCTATATGAGATAATGAAAATAAAGCTCTGAAAAAGAAGTTTCTAAAATTCTAGTATCTGTTCTGGAATTGATCCAAATAAGTTCAAAATTAAGGATTCTTAACTTAAATATATATATACAGTTACTATACAATTAAAAGTGTGCTATGTTGAAGCAGGCGCTTCTATATATATAGCAAAAGCAAGACACATTCTTCATAATTTTTTGAAGGTTTTCAAAGTTAAAAACTATATTATAAAGATCAATTTTGTCCCATTGAATCTGGCTTAGCAAGAAAGAGTTGCAGATTCTGAATTCTAAATTATTCATATATTGTTTTAAAAAAATAGTATCAGGATTAATCCAGAATGACTTCACATAATTTTATTTATTTTATTGTCCTCAACTTACAATTACAATTGAGCCCAACATTTGTGTTGCTAAGTGAATCATTTGTAAAGTGAATTTGCCCCATTTTACAACTTTTCTGCCACAGCTGTTAAATGAATCATTGCAGTTGTTAAATTAGTGTCATGGTTGTTAAACGAATCTGGCTTCCTCCTTGACTTTGCTTGTAAGAAAGTCGCAAAAGGGGATCGATCACACGACCCTGGGACACTGCAATTGTCATAAGTATGAATCAGTTGCCAAGTGCCTGAACTTTGATCATATGACTATTTGGGGGGGGGGGTTGCTGCAATGGTCATGTGAAAAATGGTCATGTGACTTTTTTCAGTGGTGTTGTAACTTTGAATGGTCACTAAAAGAACTGTTGTAAGTCAAGGACTTACAAATATATTATTAAAAAACAAAAATGAAAACAAAACTTTAAAACATTATTAAAATATTACATTTGTACACAGTTAAAATGATAAAACACTTAAAAAAATTAAAAGGCCTTATCAGGTACTGTTAAGTTGATCTTGATCCTGCTAGCCATTTAGAAAGCCTTTAAGACCTGGCTGTGTTCCAAAGCATGTGGTTGGAAGGACAGCCTGTGATGTGTTGATTAATTGACGTAATAAAAAATGTACCTCTCCAGAACAATGATTTATAAATTCTGAAGTCCAGACCAAGATCAATGACAACTCCATCCTATCAGCAATGTGTTACTGAACTGTTATAAATATTATAAGGATATTGTAATGAAACTAGGGAAAGGTATCATTTTTCAACCAGTAGGCCACATCTTGCCTTCATATTCTCCCTCCAGGAATGATATCATGGTGATATCATATCATGAGATTTGCAAGGGGGGGGGCGGGGGGGGCATTTTTGAAATTTTAACTTAAATCAGTTTGTTTCCCTTAAGACCCAAACACACACACAAAAAAACCATTTAGTTCCTAGGAAACACTTAGATTTATAGTGGATGAAATGGATGACTTCCCTAAAATCAAGGCTTGAGGCACCCACGTCATGGCTTAATCATTTATACCTGACCATCTTTCAGTCCTAATTATTTGGAAAGGGAGGGGTGTCCTGAGTTATAAGCAAATCAGCTGGAAGGCTGCATGCAATTTACTGAATCTTTATTCCAGCCAAAGGTCAGAGATAGAATAACTAATAAATAAATAAAAAAGTAAAGTAAAAGCAATAGCACTTAAACATATATACCACTTCATACTTCTTTATAAACCTCTGCTGTTTACACTGTCAGCATATTGCACCCAACAATCTTGGTCCTCATTTTACCAACTTCAGAAGGATAGAAGGCTGAGTCAACCTTGAGCTGGTGAGAATCAAGCTGCCAAACTGCTGGCAGTCAGCAGTCAGCAGAAGTAGCTTGCAGTACAATATTGCATTCTAATCACTGCACCACCACGGCTCTAATACAGATCATTGTAATAATTGATAACAAAAATATATTAAACTGTGGGAGACCTTTTACTAATAGATGCCAAATTTTCAGGGCTCGTGCATAACATTTTGCTGTTATAAATGATTTACAATCTGAAAAAAGGATGAAAATGTATTGTCAGATTGCCCAGGATACTGATGTAAAAGAGGTAAGATATAGGCATTATAAACACAACTAGAACAAATCAGCATGTGTTGAACCATTTCAACATCCCAATTCCACACAAACATGTTTCTCAGCTGGGATTTTATAGAAACTTCCTTGTAGTAATACCAAACACAAAATATTATGTCTTGCCCAAAAGAAAGCTTTCCTTAGTTTGGGGGATGTCAATGAAGTGAGGTGATTGGCTATTCTCCAAACCCATTTGTCACCCAAGTTCTATTTCTTTATGACAAGTTACAGTATTTACTTCTGCCTGAAATGTAATGTCATTAAATCTTTTGAGAAGATGTGTTTGATACAATCATGGCCCAAGGCTTGTAGTAACTCTGATGATAAACCCACAAGTGATTAGGGATATTTTTTATGACATTGTTCCAACTTAAGGGGCAATATTACTACATTCGTGTTGGGAGCACTGAAGCACTTGCAGGTTGAGAGGATTAGCTGGTGACATCACGGTTGCCCGAGGGACGCCCATGGGGGCTCCTTTCATGTCCCCATTAAGCTGCCCACCAAAATGATCTCACCCCGGATATCTTGCTGTGGGACAATTCGCTGCAGGACAAGAGTTATACTAATATCAAAGAAATGGTAGAATAGAATAATTAAGGAAAGGATGCAAAAGGAGGGACAGAATGAAATGTGAATGGCAAAAATTAAAATATTTTTTTATTTATTTTAAATAATTAAATTTTTAAATTATCCTGTGACGAGTTGTCCCACTGCAAGTTGGCCATGGTGAGTTGTCCTGTGGCAAATTGTCTATGTGAGTTTTCCATAGCGAGTTGGTTGTGGTGAGTTGGCAGCAGCGAGTTGGCTGTGGCAAGTTGTCCCATTCCACTATCACAGTAGACCACTTTCTAACTCCTGGGTTGACAGGAGTTGGAACAGGTGACGGGAGCTCACCCCATCACATGGCCACAGATTTTCAAACATGAGCCTGCCAATAGTCAGCCCTGCCTCCTAACTACACTCCTATCAATCATTATTAATGGGAGAAGTCCCACTGGCCCTTCAGCCAGGATCAACGTCCATGCTCCAATTTTAGGCATCCCTGTTTCTAGTCTGAGAAGTACATTAGTTACCTTCTGGGAGCTGCTGGTATAGATCTTAGAAATATAGTTTGGGGCACTTCAGCACTTCCACCTGGCTTCATACAGTACCTGGGCTAAAGTTTTAGCTTAAAACAGTTTCAAAGCAGTCAGTATTAATTCACCTTCTTTGATAAAATAGAATTATTTGATGGGATTTGTAGATCTCAATGCTGTCTGAGAGAAGTCTATCTGCAGATTATCAATCTTTGCTTTAAACTCTCTCCAGTACAATATACATGATTTTTAAAAGGTAATTCATGGTGAATAAGGATTACAATGGCATGGGCCCAGGGTACTTGCAGGACTACCTCCTACCGGCCTCCCACCACCAGTGCGCTCACATAGGACTGCCCTCCTCTGGGTCCCATCGGCCAGACAGTGTCGGCTGGCGGCTCCCAGGATGAGGGCGTTCTCTGTGGTTGCACCGACCCTCTGGAATGGTTTACCCACTGGGCTCTGGACGGCCCCCAACCTCTGCACCTTCCGCACCTAAAGACATGGCTCTTTCAGCAAATTCCCTGATCTGCTGTGCATTTTAATTTGGGAGATTTGGGATTTTTAAATCGTATTTTAACATTTTAATTCTATTTATTGTTGGGTTGTTTTATTCTGTGAGCTGCCCCGAGTCCCTGGGGAGACGGGCAGCATATAAATATGACAATAAATAAATAAATAAATAAATAAATAAATAATAAATTCAGTAAGGGTGATCAATGTAATACTTACCAACACTAACATGATCAACAATAGTATCCACATCCTGCAAACCCCATTTCTTATAGGCTAGTGGAGGTGGCTGAACATTTTCATTGCCTGCAGCTGTAGCTGGCCAATTGATTAGAGATAAATCAGAAAGAATAGTTATTTTTAAAAGGTTTAACATGGATTGGTCAACACATAATATATTACAAAAATATTTTTAATTGTAAAGTATAGAATAAATTGCACTGTTTATATTACGAGTGCCAGTTTGGTGTATAGGTAATTTTTGGGTTACAATAGCAATTGGAACCAGGAATTTCATTACTAAGCAAATAGTTGTAAAGCACCAAATCATGTGACTACACTGCTTAACTATGGCAATTCCAAAAGTCCTGGTTGCCATTATTACTTCATGACTTCAGATGATCACAATTTCAAACTTCCTGGTGGCTTCCCCCTTGACTGCTTGCAGGAAACTGGCAGGAAACGTCAGAAATCATGATCACATGACCATGGGGGCACTACTATGACATGATCACGAGCCAAGTACCAAGTATCTGGATTCCAATGATATGACCATGGAGACACAATGATTGCTGGAATTCTTAAGACCCATCATAATCCCCTCATTTAGGATCACTGAATTGACACTGAACGAATGATAGTAACCCAAGAATTACCTGTAATTAAAGGCTCTGGGCTAGAAACTGGGAGAGTACAAGTTTTAATCCATATAAATGCCAGCTGACGAGTTTGGGCCAGTCACTCTGTCAGCCCTAGGTAGAAAGCAATGGCAAACCACTTCTGAAATGTTGCTAAGAAAACTGCAAAGACTTGCCCCTAGAATCACCAGGAATCAAGAGTGAATTGAAAGCCTAAAAAACCTATATTAAAGAAAGAAAAGCTACTAAAACTGAAGTCCTACATATAACTTGCTTATGAGTACAGTAAGTCCTACTGATCTCAACAGACCTACTTCCATGTAGACATACATACAACTCTAGCCACTATAGCACACTAAATGAGTAATCAATATTAAAATCCTTGCTCAACTACAACATTTAGTTGATAGCCTTTAGAAATCCACAGGAGTTTTGCAAGGATGTGGGTTGCTACCATAATAGCTAGCTTAAACGTTATAAATGTATTGGTATGTTTCTTTTTCCCCCTGCAAACTATCTAGAGATATATTAACATTATTAAGCCCTCTTACTTTTTTAGAAAATACAGCAATTAAAAAGGAATTTATCTAGTTCATACCAGCACACTATTCAGGTATTAACATACAAAAAGTGTGAGTTTAAGAAATAAATGATCTGATCTTGCATGATTTGGAAAAATTCATTTCTGGTACCTGGCACAATCATACGCCAGTATGTCAAAAACGTATAAAGTCAAAACTCTTCTGAAATTTCACACAAGAATTATTAGAACACACACATACACACATAAACACACATTGTATATTAAATCAAGCTTGTATTAAACTTAGGGGTTTTATACGACTAAGGGTTTCACAAGCAGTACATTGGTATGCCCTGAACAAACTGTATGATAGAAAAGTAAAACTATGTCCTTTTATAGCAAGTATTGCTAAGAAAGAAACTATTTTAATAAGGCTGGACATACCCCTGGCTACTTGATTTCGACAAGCCCGGAGAGACTGAAATAAGCTAAAACCGTCAATTGTCACAATTGCTGAAGGATATAGGATGCTCAGTTCCTCATTCTAAATAAAAAGAAAGATAATAATCACTTCAAGACAAAAACAATATATATGCAAGTACCCACATATGCTATCCTGATTGCTTGTTTACTGTTTCTACAGAAGCACTAAATCCCCACCCAGAGAGGCAGTCTATGGACATTGCTGCATCAGCATCAATATCTGACTTTAGCTATTGCGAGAGCACAAATAGCTGCTGGAATTAATATAAATTTTATACAGCACAATTCTCAAATATTTTGGTGAGGCATAGAATATAAGATATCACTGATGCTGTCCTTAGCTCAGCAAGCAAATAGTCAGTGGAACACTATTGTATATCTCTTGTGTCAACTATATGGCCTGAGTTTAATTCACATTCCTGCAATTAAATTAACACCACAAAATGGGCTGCCAATGCTGAACAACGACTTATATTTGCAAATATAAGCATACCTATCCATACATATTTGTAAAAGCAAGCTTGACTTCAGAAATATTTACACAGGAGAGAACACTTAATTTTGTTACAATTTCAGTACTTTGTGCATCTATTTTAATACCTGTTCTGTTACTCCAGGATGGCGTGGAATCTCATAAGTTCTACATTTCAGCTGCAGGACAGGGTCTTCATTTAAAAGCTGTGCCAGAAGTAATACTCCACTCTTTAAAAAATGAAATACATTTTATAGGAAGAAAATTCAAAATATTTCCTGTTGTAATTCAGTGATGTGTATTAGCTCACACATCAAACCCTGTATGCTTTATAATTGTTTTAGCTTTTTATTTGTATGTGTTTGTTTTGAGCAAGTGGTTGTTGTTGTTTTTAATTCTTTGAGCCATTCATAGTCATGTAGAGTCATGATGTGCAGCTCTATACATTGAATGAATAAATTAATATTGTTTTGAAGGGTGCTGATTGTTCCATTTTGTTTTTTGTTTTTCACCTCCTTTATGAACTTGAATAGTTACATATTTATGCCTGCTATCAAGATACAATTTGTTTGTTCAATCAATGACCAGCAACATAAAATAATAAAAAGGAAAATAAACAATAACAATTACAATTAGGATTGACAGTGAGAAATAGCTGCAATTATATAATGGCAACTGTAAAATAAATCAAATTTGGTATACTCTGAACCCTCAAAGAACCAGAGCAAGATCAGAAGATGTGGTGAGACCTGGCCCATAGAATCACCAAGAGTTCGACACGACTGAATGGGTAACATCATCATCATTTACCCAGCATTAATAAATCTAATATAATAAAACTATACACTAAAATATATGCCCTCTAACTGTGAATCTTTCCATGGATTTGCATGACTGCTCCCCGCAGATGGTGCATGATTTCAGCTAAAGGCACATTTGGTTTGTGGGGTTTCCAACAAGTGTGATGTGCATATCTAGGTACTCTGAAAGACGTTTTGCCTTTCAATAGTGAGTCAATGTACACCCTAAATTGGCCTGTTTTTCAAGGCTCTTTTCTAAGAAAAAAAAATCTTGAAAGAAATACAGCTTTTTTAAAAACAAAGCCTTTCCATTACAGAATTAACTACCAAGGCCTGACAGCACAGAATATGCTGAGTGATGGCAAACCTTTTTCTGCACCGAGCGTCTGGAAGAACCCAGAAGAGGAGCTGCCCAGGGCGCATGCGTGGGCCCAAAAATGAACTTCTGGTTTCAGCTACTGAACTTCCGGTTTCAGCCAGCTACTCTTCCAGGTTTCTGGCGCACATGCGAACATGACGATCAGTTGGCCAGCGCGCATGCTCATGCAGGAAAATGGAAGACCAGCTCTTCCAGTTTCCGGCACTGCCGCATGCAAAAAGGCCAGCTGATTGTCACGTGTGCATACGGGCCAAAAACCCAGAAGAGGAACAGGCGATGCCGCGCATGCAAGGCAATATGGCTCCACGTGCCACTTTGGGCACGTGTGCCATAGGTTCGTCATCATGGGTCTAGCTCTTGGGGAGGACTAATGAGATCATGAAGACTTTGCAACATTCTCTTGGCATAAGAGCTCATATAGTAAGCTCTTAATTGGGTCATGAGTAAGGTTCTCCAGATTTCCAAGGGAAGATTATTTCAGACAACCAGAGTCTGACAAGTGAAAAACACGGATTCCGATCTTCCTCTTGCTTCCTGCCCTTTCAGATCTCTTCAGTACATGTGTACCGGAAGGGTAAGCTATATTTGATGCAGGTTATCTTGCAGTTAAGTGGCCACCTAGAAACATCATGCCAGAGGCGACTCTATGTGGCTTATATTATTTTATAGTTAAAACTAGCACTTTGAATTCTGCTAAAAACCCTACAGGCGGTAGCCATTGCAGAGAAGAGCTCAATGGCCCACTATTATATGCATGTGGCAGTTCTCACCCACCACAAAGCTGGCTGTTGCATTTTGCAATGTCCATGGAATTTCCAAAGGCAGCTTCATGTAGAATAAAATACAATAAACTCTAAAAGAAGTGACAATGGCAAGCAACCCAGGAAATAGCTGATGTACCTCAGTATAGAAGCGGACATAGCCAGAGGTGAATCCTACAACAATGCAGGTCCAGT
The DNA here is from genome assembly GCF_059756535.1 of Pantherophis guttatus. Lineage (NCBI taxonomy): Eukaryota > Metazoa > Chordata > Lepidosauria > Squamata > Colubridae > Pantherophis > Pantherophis guttatus. The sequence goes on along the minus strand of NC_142063.1, from coordinate 296,174,328 downwards.
CAGGACGGCCTGTGGAACTCCTGTCTCATATAAAGAACATGGAATAAATTTTATCATAACTTATTCTCATATAATGCACACACATACCTAAGACTTAATAAGATAATTTAACTGTTTAAAAAAGTTTGCACTTACCTCTTTTGACTTGCAAGGGGGATACACAATGCACTGGTTACACATTCGCTAGAAGCAAAATATAAAAATATTAATTTCTTCAAGAATATTTCCCCACATAAGATATAAAAATTTCTCTAAAGTTTTAAAGAGAAAAAAATATATCCAAGCTTCTTTCCAACTGTTTTTGACCCCGTTAGAGGGAGAGTGGTCTCCAGAGAATGTGGCCCAAAGGAACTAAAAAAGAATACCTTTAAAAATCTGAATTATAAACATTTATACACAGACCAGCATTCTTATCTATTCAATCTTGTCCGTGGCTGTTCCGTTATGATGTGTTTGGTACATATGCTTTATAAACCTAGCAGCGGATTAGATTTACAATTTTCCAACATGCCAAAATTTGTAAAACAGAATGTGCAAAACCATATGGACATCTTTGGGTTCATGAAAAAGAACTCCAGAGAAGACGTAGGTTGAAAGAAATAGAAGCATATAGTACTTTATTTTTAACAATGCTAAATCAAGGGTCCCTTTTTCAACAAGGCATGTATGTGGGCAAAATGGTGTATTAATCATGAAAACAAACTTACCATGAATAGTATGAAATGTTTAAAAAAGAAATAGTAATGTGGTCTGATAAGAAGTACCTTTACTGAAAAAAATTGCTGAAAGGGCACACTGAACAGAGAAGTGTAATTGCACTCCCTCATTGAGGGCCGGATTTGAAATCTTTCTACCATCAGCCAGTCTAGGTAACCTCTGCAGTCTTAACTGAAGATGCCCAACCCCACAGATCCATCACTGTGGCTCAACATAATCAGATCCTCCCATTATTCCTTCAGGAATACAGTACAGGGTCTACTTTACCTATGGCCTACTATTCCTTTGAGAAAGAGGGACAAGGTATAAAATAAAACTGATCCAGCTGGTGATTCTATGGGAGATTTTTCTTTTCAAGGGAGTAAGGCAAGATATAGAGCAGAGATCTTTAAACATGGCAGCTTTAAGACTTGTGGACTTCAACTCCCAGAATTCTCCAGCCCGCTATGCTGGGAGTTGAAGTCCACAAGTCTTAAAGCTGGGGACCCCTGATATAGAGGATGATCTATGCCTCTACCCTGTTAAAGAATGGCATGATCTATGCCTCTACCCTGTTAAAGAATGGCATGTGGAGGACTAAATGCAATTGGAGTCACCCTCCCTTTTTTTTTATTGCTATTATTATGGTTCATCGCATAGTCGGCCAGAGACCCAGACTGAATTTGGCATTTTTGTCTGTCTATAGCAGTGATGGCTAACCTTTTTGCCATTGCGTGCCAAAAGTGGGGGGAGAGGGGGGGTTGCGCGTACCCACACACTCATAATTCTATGCGCCCGCCCCCCATGCATGCACACGTTATCCCCCCACAATCCCCCCACTTTTGGCACGTGATGGCCCGGTAGATCTGTTTTTGCCCTCCCTAGGCTCCTAGAAAGGCTCTAGAGTCTGGGGAGAATGAAAAAACGGCCTTCCCCACCCTGTGTTCCCGATGTCCAGTGGGCCAAGAAGGCCCAAAAATCCATTGGCGCGCTGGAGCTGAGCTCACGTGCCCATCGATATGGCTCTGCGTGCCACCCGTGGCACGCGTGCTATAGGTTCGCCATCACTGGCCTATAGAGTCCTTTCCAATGACCTCGGATAGGCAGAATGGATGATTGATAGCATTATAGATATTGTCACAGGATGTAAGCTGTTCCAGTAAATAACTTTCAGCCTCCTAATTTTTTATAGGACTTGACAACTGTGCTTATTCTACTACCCGAACCAGCTGCACAGTTTCTCAGTGTTTGAGGCAGGAAACAATTAAAAATAAAGACACTCTCTCAATTAAAGTGAAATCTTGTTTCCCACTCTTATCATCACTCTCTGTGGACGTAGGCCCTTCCTAAAATTTCAAGAACAACACCCAGGTAGCAAGAAATTATCCAACTATACTATAGATAATATGGTATTGGAAAACAGCAAGGTCGAATGTAGGAGTTCCTAAGACCTTCTCCTTTCCAAGCTTACATTTCTTCAACACTACAAGGGCCATTCCAGCCAAGAGAGCCACTCCAGCCAACTGCAAATTGCATTTCTTCTTTCCCTTTTTCATTCTGTTTCCATTTTGCTGAGGAGAAGAAAAAACAATTAGCCAACGAAGTCTTGCCGTGTTTTAATTTCACATGAAATAGAAAACTTTTTTAAAAACTTTAGGAAGAAAGAAAGAATAACTTCTTAACTAAGAAGTCCATCTGTACATTTAGACTGAATAGAAAAATGGTAGTGCTGATCCAACTCAAAATAAAAATATATCTGTTTGCAGAAAAAGACTTTCCTGCCTCTTCTTCCTTTACAGCTTGCTGTACTGTATACTTTTCCAACTTCTGGAATAGTGTGGAGCATTAAGAAAGGGAATATGAAAAACTGCCAAAATTATCTTGTAGCAAGATAATATTTTTGCACTGTGTAAGCCATCTTTGAAGTCCAAGACATAGTTTTAGAATACAGGTAGTCTTGACTTACAACCAAAATTGAGCCCAAAATTTGAGTTAAGCCAGAGAGTTTTGAAGTGAATTCCCCCCCCCCCATTTTATGATTATTACATGACACTGGGACACTGCAACCATCATAAATATGAGTCAGTTGCTAAGTATCCGAATTTTGACCATAGGTATACTGCAATGGTCATAAGTATGAAAAACGATCATATCTCACTTTTTTCAGTACTATTGTAACTTTGAATGGTCATTAAATGAATGGTTGTAAGTCAAGGACTACCTCTATTACTGAGAAATATTTATGAACTACCTGGAATGACTATAATAAAAGCTCAAGTAGTTTTATAAATGAATTTGGTAACTTCATCATACCACTTTCCATTTAGGCTTCAATCAACATCCTTAAAAAGAACCTTACCTGTTTAAGTTTTGCATACCTGCTTATAAAAATAGTAGTATATTGTCAATCACTTTCTTGATATTATTGTCAATGACTACAGGTAAACTCCAAAACTGAATTAAAAAAGAAAGCATTACAGACAATGCTTAGGTGAATGACAGAAAGATTTCTTTTGTAACTTGATTTGAGATAGATTATCATAACAGCAGATGACAAGGAAGTAATTATATCAGTTTTCACTAAAGACCAGTCGTGAATTAATTTTATATTTAGTATCTTCAATTTTACATTATAAGAAGCTTAGTTATGGTACAACTTGATGTGTATAAGCATCTGGTGAAACAGATGGTTATTCTTAGGCCAAGTTGCTCTATTATTAAAATATATCACAATAAAATTCAATGCAAGCCTGGGTGATGTAATTTTTATGTAATAAACATCCTTGTGTTTTTCTTCACATTTTGCAATCTCCTTTGCCACCAGAATAGCTTTTCAAGATAACGGAGGGACCTGTAAAATTGCCTTTCAGTTGAGAATTCAGTGAGTCATCACAATGACTCCATCCAATTTAATTATTTTAATATCACCATTATAGATAGATAGTGGAGATGGGGGGGGGGGACAAAACTTCAACAATTTAAGAGAAGTGAATCTCTTCAATTATTTACATTACAAATAACAAGATAATCAATGGCCAATTTGTGTAGGAGCCTTATCCATTCTAAATCATGCACACATATGAAACCATTTTTCATCCAAAGAAAACAAGATGCAGGCAGGCAAGAAAGTAAGTCATAGGAACCAACATTTTCAAAAAAAAAAAGAAAGCTATTTGAGAAGCAAATGTCTATCTTATCCTGTACTGGGGGATATATGTAGGGTTAAAATGGAATTCAAATTTATTAGCAAAACTTAAGTTATGGTATTAATTATCATATATATATGGTTAAACTATCAAGAGAGGAGGCTTATTATTTGCAATATCACCATACATTTCACAATATACCTCCTATCACAGATATAATATCAGTCTCAGAGATAAGTCTGTAAAACCAGTAGACTGATTTTAATAGAATAGTTGTTATAAACAATCACTCTCCGGTTATCAGGATAAACAGAAACATTAGTGACTATCAAGGTATGTGGTTTAGTCATAACCTACTCTTATTCAGAATATTATTTATGAATCTCAATTAAAGATATTTACTGGAATATATTTTCAAATACAACAGCATAAAACAAAACACTTACGGACAAAAAACACTGCTTTCTGCTCACGAGCTATTACCATGAGATCATTTGCGGGTGACAAAGATATTACACAGTCCTGAAGCCAGGAACTTGCTTGCGTTTTGGATGCTAAGTCTTCTTCTTCTTCCTATAAATGTTGATTATTGAAGTTGTTACTTTCCTGAGCAAAAAATAACTATATATAATTTAATGTACAGTTATGTACAACAATATTAGCATTTAAGGAATATGCAAGTTAATAGTGTGACTGCAATCTTAACATATGGTTGAAAGCATTTAAACATTATCAAAATTATACATTTTGTTTTATTAATTGTAATATTGTTACCTGTCCTCAAATGCCATCAATACAGAGACAAATCACATAATACAGAGACAAATTATACATACAATAAAGGATAGCTGTATGGCAATCTGTATTCAACCTAAATGTGCGTATTATGCATTACAAATTGATTAATGAACGTCAGAGTTTTTAATGGATTATTCAAAATGTTTTGATACAGATATCGAGCTTGTTTATAAAAGATATAATTAATATAGTAATTAATTTAATATTAAATAAATAGTAAATAAAAAGGCTTACAGGCTCTTGAGTTTCTGCTTCATCCCAGGAACCCCAATTCTCTTCTTCCCAGTTTGATGGTTTACCTATATTTACAAAACCTAGTTTAGCTTAGCAAATCAGAGCCATCAGTTACACGTGCTAAAATAAAATGCTGCATCCCATTGTTCATGAAAATATGATTATTATTTAAATAACAAGAATGGTTTTAAAATGTCAGAAATTCCTCGAGAACTGCTAGAATATCTTATAATCACCTAAACCGAGAATGAAAGTATGAGAGATAATCTACACACATTTTTATATTAATAACATAGGTTCAGTCATGCATTATGGCATGTCAAGCAGTTTCCACCTGTTTCAGAAAGCGATACAAGCAATAAAAAGTTATTGATAACTAAGTTGAAGGTAGGGTACATTTACCTTCAGTTACTAGTTCTAAAAACATTTCTAGACTGCACAAAGGCTGACTGAAATGGATTCAAACAAACCCATTTCTTCCAGGTCCTCTGAAGCTGAACCCTGTCTACAACCTTTCCAAAGAAGGAAAGTTGAAAGACTGGATGACAATTGTCCAGGACCATTGATCCAATGATGACTTCTTCATTACGAAAGCCCATTTCAAGGCCCAAGGGGCTAATCCTTCACCCAAGGAAATTGCGTTCATTGCAAAGAGCCAACCACAGGTCACCTGCCAGACAGTTTTACAGTAACCATCCAGGGGAGACCTAGATCTAACAAGCAGATGGTCAAACTTACAGACTAGAAAATTTTGACTGTTCTTCAGGAGGCACAGAATTAAATTTGCTCCAGGTAAATCTACAAGACCTTACTTGGTCAAACCTTAAAAGACTTCATGCAGCTATCAATACATACAATTTCAACAGAAAACAAAGAATATTTCACTGCCTATCACCACACTGTAATCCCTAACATGAGATGGAGTCACTCTTTATCTTTCTCCAATTATGCTCCAGGCATCATCTCCAACTCATTTCCTAGAGCTCCTTAGAGAACTAAGATTTATCTTGGGATCAATGCAGAGGCAGAGGCTCCATATGGGCAAATTGATCTAAAAGTCCCATGCCCATTCTAGCCTATAACTAAGGCCTCAGCTGAACTGCCCATAAGATCCATGTGGAGATCCCCAAACTCCTGGAACCCAACTCCTTCTGGATTTATCAGTCATCTGGGGCAGAGCAATCTAACAGACATTAGCCCCTTCATAGTAGGTGGCACCAGTGCGCCAAAAAGCAATCTGACCATGGCAATGGGATAATGGCAAATAACACCATTTAAAACCTGAACATGTCTCAACTACCTGAAACAAAACCCATATGCAATGTTTAACCCCCAGTAGGCGCCAGGCCTAAAATGACATGGGACAGGTCCGTAGTTGTCAGGATCTCCTGAGCTGCCTTGGACTCGATGTCACCAGGTAGTAAACTGAAGTTCCTCAAAACCAAGACCTCAAGATCCCAACCACCAGCCCAGCAATGGAAATCCAGCAGCTTAAGCAAAGACAATGTTGTGAGCAGAGAGCGCAATACAACAGCAACAATCTGATTTGTTCCATGGAGTCCAACTTCAATCAGAGAATTGCACTCATCTGATTATCTGCAGGGCAGAGCCTTTGAAACCTTTTTTCATAAGGATGGTGATAGGAACAGATACAGAGTTTGAGGGTGCTCAAGATGTGGCATTTGGGTTTTGTGTGTGTATGGAATTTTAGGAGTTTGTGACCATCTTTTAGATAGCAGGCATCACTAATATTCTGTCTCTCACTCTTTCTCTCTTTTGGTGTCTTTTGAGTTAATTTTGAGTCCTGACTACTTCATAGAGGTTTTCTTGGCAACAGTACAAAAGTGGTTCACCACTGTCTTTTTTGGGGATTTTTTTTAAAAACTTCCTTGTTTAGGACAGTGAAACAGCAACTGGCCCAAAGTCACCCAGTGGTATTCACCCCAAAGGAAGACTAGAGCTGGGGTCTCTGCTCCTGGTCTAGTACCTTAACTAGGCTCTCCTTTATCTCCATTGGCATACTAATCATTTTATCTGTCTCAAGTTAGTTTTTCAATAAGCTTAATGCTCTATGCAAGAAGGCTAAAACTGATATGTGCAGTTTGTGGAACCGTTTAATTTCAAAATGTGAAATTTTGCAAAAACTTCCAGTCTCAAGTACAATACCAGCTCTTTCAGCATTTTGGAAGCATTTCAAACTTAATGTCTCAAAACATTTGAAGGTTGGAATGTTACAAAATACTTAGATAATGCATTTCACACCCAGACTGTTTTAAAACAAAACAGCCTTAATATATTTCTTTATAGGAACAGAACCTACTGTTTCATAGAAGAGAAACACTTGCTGATATACTACAGTATTCCTTTTAGATTCTCACTGAAGGCAATTTACTGAACAGATCCGCATAGCTGAATGAGTCATTCATCTTTGAACATGATCATAAAACAAATCTGATTATATAGTGATTTCAATCACTTCATAAACATTATGTTTACATGGAAAAACTTATTTTCCCTTCAACATTTTTAGACGATTGCAATATACATAGAAATTAATGAAGCAAACCTAGAAAGCCTCACTGATAAATTTGTTTTTATGCTGCATGAAGAAACAGATTTAAGGAGGAACATAAACACTATGGCTTTGAAAATAAAATGTCCTTTATATTAAGCAACATTAAGTTATAAAGATTCATAAATCAATTTAGAATATGTACATGTATTCTTAAGATTAAACATCAAGCTTTAAGTATCACTAAAATTCTTGCTATATAATGGAAACTATAGCATACCTGCCTAATACAATTCTATAGATATTTATCTGTAGATATTCTGTAGATATTTTTCATATTTTTTATTTTAGAAATTCACAAGATGAGCAATACTGCACATCCAGTCATAATTTGAACACAATTTTTGATATAGTATATATAGTAATATATTTAAGTAGATTTGCTTCATCAATTTCTTATGTATACTGCAATAATCTAAAAAAAAGTTGAAGGGAAAATAAGAAGTTGATCCATGTAAACATAATATTTATGAAATGATTGAAGTAGTATTTGAAATTATCCAACTCCCAAATTATGTAACTGGGTGATTTTCTAAAGCTTCATAACACCAATCATGTCATAGTAATTCAATTCATTAAAACAGCATGAAATTTGCTAAGGAAGTAGCACTGTTCCATATGATGCATAATGGCAAAATTAAACAGTTATTTTAACAGCTTAGTTGCTTTTATTATGTGGATGTTTCTTCACTGAATATTAAATCTATGTCACGAGTTAAAAATCAGTTTAAACAAACGTCTTTTAAGTTTTTCAAGACATGCCTCCTCATTCTATAAATAATTTCTTTAAAACCATTTTTATAAACCTTTTCTTTAAAACCATTTTTCTTATCTAATTAAATGTAGGAAAGAAATTATGTAAACGGCCTCAGAAGGCTGTTTGCCTAACCATTTGTCCATCAGCAGGATAATTCTTGGGACCTCTACTGTGATCCATATTACACCACTGTTTCACAAGCTGCACTGGTTGCCAGTTTTCTTTCAGGTTCAATTCAAAATATTGGTTATCACCCTTTTAAAGTTCTTCATAGCATTGGTCCATGCTACCTGAGGAACCGTCTCACCACAATGGGATTCGGCCACCCCACTGGTGCCGGCAAAAGGGGCATGCTACAGACCCCATACAGACTCCATCAGTCAAGGAATTCTGGCCAATGAAGTCCAGGAGAAAAGCCATTTCTGCCATGACTCTCATCCTTTGAAACAACATCCCCCCCCCCGCCAGGTGAGATCCATACCACCTTTTGATCTTCAAAAGGGCCTAAAGACCTGGCTCTGCCAACTGGACTGGAACCCCAATGGGGGCATGTCATCCTAGACGTTATTAATGGATTAAGATAATATCCCATCTCTTCCCCATGTAACTTGTTCCCTTCCTTCCCATCTTGTTAATTTTAAACCAACTTTAGTGTTATTATTATTTTAACAGTTTAAGTTTTAAACTTGTTTTTATATTGTCAGCAGCCTAGAGACACCTTGAGGCTAAATGGGTAGCATATATATTTACTAAATAAATGAATAAATTCTCCCAAAATCTAGCAGGAGTAAATTTGGTGTGCAGGAAGAAGCAAGCAAGAGAAATAAGTTTGAAAATCAGCTGGATTTAGGAAAATGTTCCCCAATACTGTATATCCATATGAAAGAGGAAATTGGGCAGCTTCTCAAAAGGTTGCCAATTCCTAATTCTAAGCCTCTCTCCTACTATTGTTTTGGCCATGTGATATACAGGTCTGTTCTGAATGGGTTAAAAAGACTTGCAGAAGCTATTCTCCACACACTTTCCCTAAATTAAATACCAATTTCCATAGGTAAGAAAACAAATAGTTACTAGTGGGATGAATCTTACAACTAGAACTATGTTTACAGTCACTGGCAATATTTTCACTCAGAAAGCAAGCCATAAAACACAATCCCCTCACTACCACAAATTAGATAGTCACATTTCCTCCATTTGAGGAAACTGCAGAGATCAGTATATCTGGAGTGCAACAGAAGAGCCTCATCCATATTATCCCATATCTTCTTTTTCTCCAATTCACCTGCTTCACATTGTGCTTATAGATAGATCTCTTGATTTTAGTTCATGTTACATTTCACAAAACTCTGTTAGACAAATGAAGGAAAAAGAATCCACATTAAATGAAAAATAAATGCTAGGGGTTCATCATCTCCATGCCACGTTAATAAGCATGGCAGAGCAAATGAGTGAAAGATTTGTATCATACTACTCATGACCAACTTCTCAGAGCCAAGATGCTACCCACCAATATATGCACTTTTTCTTGCACAGGGTAAGACATGAGAATACTGTATTATGCGTATGGTTCATGACATATTAATTAATGGAATAAAATAGAGCATAAATGAATACACTACATGATATATTTTTCCAGAAACGGTAAACTGTAACATGGGCTGCATTTTGTTTGCTGAGAACTCTCCGAATTGATGGTAGTTCATGGGAAATTATATAACCATTGAACCTTGTGATCTCCTATTTTGGTTAACCATCAGTGAAGATAAATTATGACTGTATAGCTAAGACTGGTTACTAGAGAGCAACCGTGAACTTCTTAGCTAATAGAACAATCCTCTTTAGATGTTCCTGTGTTAGCAAAGAATTAGGTCAATTAAAACAGACGTACAAATAAAATCAGAAACCTTTCTGTTTCTAATTAAGATTTAAGAAGGACTTGTAGATTTTTTCCTGAATTAGATTATTTCTAATTATATACACTGCTTATATTACCCAAAATAAAATTAGTTTTCTTAAGTATAGTAGCTCATTAGTCCATCTACCTTGGCTAGTTTGTAATGTCTATAGCAGTGTTTCTCAAACTAGGCAACTTTAAGATGTGTGGATTCCCAGAATTGTGGATGTCAGGAATTCAACTACCATGCAGGCTGAAAAATCCTAGGAGTTGAAGTCCACACATTTTTAAATTGCCAGGTTTGAGAAGTACTGGACTATAAAGTTTGCCAATCTAAATCCGTATTCATTGCTAACTTTACTAGTTTATTGTAACATATAAAATTGACATGATTTAGTTATTTAATTAATACTGGATATTATCTGAAAATCTAGACTTACTCAGTCTTCTGTTACAGATGTTTTGACACATATGTGGCATTTGAGCTACACAAAAAGTTTGCTAAGAGAAAATAAACTTTGGTGCCTTCTGAGCTTAGTAGTTTGCTTGCAGATGTTTCATTATCTGACTAGGAAACATCATCAGTGTTGGTAATATCATCAGCATTGATTGTCACCTAGAGTCAGGTAATGAAACGTCTGCAAGCAAACAACTAAGCATCAAGGACTCCACAGTTCAATCCTGAGCTATGTTCTATTCTGTTCTGTTAGAAAATAAACTATCTACAGTATTCATGTTCTCATCAATAGCTTCTAAGGCCTATGTGACTCTTGTGCTAAATCATACTTTTGTGCATGTGTGTAGGTGCCTTTGAGTCAGTACTTTTCACTCCTGGCAACTGACTGGTCATGGTAGTTTTCTTGACAAAATTTCAGAAGTGGTCAGTCATTGCCTGCTTCCCTAGGGTTGATGAGTGACTGGCCTAAGTCACTCAGTTTATTTATTTATTTATGTATTGGTTCGATTTATATGCTGCCCTTTTCCGGAGACTCAGGGTGGCTTACAATGCGTTAAGCAATAGCCTTCATACTTTTGTATATACCTGCTTAGTAGGGCTTTCGGGGCCCCCTAAGTGGTGTTCTTTTTTATACAAAGTCAGCTTATTGCCCCCACAAACCGGGTCCTCATTTTACCTACCTCGGAAGGATGGAAGGCTGAGTCAACCTTGAGCCTGATGAGATTTGAACTTGCAGTAATTGCAGGCAGCTAGTGTTACTTAACAGTGCTTTAGTCTGCTGCGCCACCAAGGCTCTTGAGTTGCCTTTGCTCCTAAAGCAATACTGTAATTCAGTCATTGGCTTTCTAGCCTGATGCCTTAACCACTACACCAACTGGCTCTCTAAACTCTAGGGGTTTTTTGTTGTTGTTGTTCATTTTACTTATTTTAACACAAATGTTGCCATTAAGAGTTTGGTATTCTATTGTGGAAATGCTGTCTTTGATTTCAAAAATCATTATGTCAGGTCAAGTCAGCTTGGTGTTGGATATTTTTAATTAAAACACTGATCAGGCTCAGCCAGCATTTGCAGGATCCACAATAACTCTCCAGATTGTAACCAGGATATTGATATTGAGTAACCACTTGGCCCTAAAAGTACTAGGTTCATTTATAAAGCTGTCCAGTATCAACTTAGTGACCGATTGCTGCAGACTCCATCCACAAGCAGCTGATCCTGAATCAAAAATAGGAAACCCGGTACACACGTGGTTCCTTATCACATTACCTGGTGCATATGGGCGGAGGAAAAAGGAAAAAATACATGGGCTACCTACTGCAGTCAAAAAAATTTTTTAAAGTACCATATCTACCATACGTATTTACCTTTTCTATGGTCTTTTTACAGGTTAGACCCATTGAAAAACAGCCTGCCTGGGGAGATTAAGTTGAAGGGATGACGACCCCCCAACTCTGCTTTATACTTCTTACATGCAAACCTGGAGCTAAAAGAAGTGGAAGGATGGATGAAGGCAAGTCCCTTGCTGGCACCGCGGGCAGAGGATATAATGCCAATTTCGCCACCGCTACCCTCAGCCCCGACCCATCTCCTCCCACTCGGACTCGGGGTTCGAGGCTCACTCACCACCGCATTCCTTGGCACCCCACGGTTCCCCCGCGCCGCTCTGCCGCAGATGAGAGCACAGGAAATCCCGCGCCGACTCCAGGTCCTGGAAGCTGCAGAAAGGCACGAGAGTGCAGGCCATGGCGACGCCCGGGTTTTTTTTTCCGCGGCCGAAGCCCCGCAGGCTCCCCACCCCCACACCCCCCGAGTCGCGAGCTGGACTGCCAACCCCACCCGGAAGCGGTCAAAGGCCCTGCAGACGCTACCACGCATGCGCCGCGCAGACCAGGAAAGGGAGGAGAATCAACCCGGAATGCCGGCGCTGTCCACGTGGTTTGGGGACAGGGGCAAAGTCATCGGGCTGCGGGGCTTCGGTCGGAGTCGGCGGGGTGGATTGAGAAGACTGCGAGGCCAAAGCCTTCACTGAGGCGTTTTTCTTTAGCAGCTTCTTAGGACGACGGCAGATTTGCACGACAGGTTTAGACACACACACACACACACACACACACACACCGTCAGTTATTCAATGTACACAGATTTTCGGGACACCCGGAACTGTGAGTTGTCCTCACGGGCCGGCCTTGCGAAAGCGATCGATCTAGTCCTGGCTGTCTTCGTTGGAAGGGAGCTGCAGGCAGATTAGGGAAGGGATACGTGCTTTAGATGCAACAGATTCCCGGTTGTAGTCCAGAGAATACGGTAGCGTAGGCACAAAGTAAAAGATCCCATTTAGGGTTAGGCACGAAAGGAAAATTTTATCCCAAAGCCAAAATAAGCCGTAAGTTTTATTGAGCTGTCTCTGCTTGATCTCGTTCGGAAGAAACAAAACCTGGAAGTCCGAAGAGATTCCCAGAGTGATTTCATAGAGTGAGTAAAGACTCGTGTACAGCATCCCACTAGGGTGAAATCCAGCAGGTTCTGGAGAACCGGTAGCGGAAATTTTGAGTAGTTCGGAGAACCAGCAAATACCAACTCTAGCTGGCCCCAGAGTGGGGTGGGAATGGAGATTTTGCAATATCCTTCCCCCAGGAGTGGGGAAGGAATGGAGATTTTGCAGTATCCTTCCCCTGGAGTGGGGTGGGAATGGAGATTTTGCAGTATCCTTCCCCTGCCATGCCCACCAAGCCACACCCACAGAACCAGTAGTAAAAAAATTTGGATTTCACCATTGATCTACTCGCTTCTCCTAGTATGTCATAGTCCACTGGCTCAATTACCCCAGATTTTTGGTGCCTTCTGTGTTTCCTCTCAGCCACCACTGGGAGACCCAGGCCTTTTCTCTCTCTCTCTTGCTTCTCTCCAGAATACCAGTATTGAACAGCACTGCTGCAGGGAGCATTCGAATATTTATGTTTCAGCTCAGGATAGGCAACCTGGAACAGCTGCACCACATAAGAACAGGTGCCACATTCCTAGTAGAGAGGTTCCATTTCATTCACTTACTGTGATAAGTTGTGAAATAAGCTTTTTTTGGCTGAGCAAAACTTTTTTAAACAATGATTTTAGTGTGAATCTAGTTAAAAGTATTTACTATGTGAACCTAATCAGTTGTGGTTTGTTAAACTTTACTTAAACCATGGATTAGTACAGTGTATGAGCCTAGCAAGAACTAAATGCTTCTCTCCACCAACTGTTATGTTAGGGACAAGCATTTGCTCTACTCACATAAGCATATTTTCTCCTCCCATGCATAATCCTGCACAATTATGACAGCAATCACAGAAGAAACATTTGCTTATAAGTAGCTCCCCATATAGATGGATTCACAAAAGTATCAGTTATAAGGGTTAGGCTGTATCTTGAGATCGTCTAGCTCAACCTCCTGTTCTGTGCAGGAATCCCCTTCTGTGGATGCAATCTAGGATTATTTTTGTTTTTGTTTTGCTTTATATAATTATTGTACAATAAGTGCACACTGCTGCAAGAAAACAGTCACACTGCGATGTATCTTCAGCTTGTGATCCACCAAAAACCAGTTGATTATTTTTCATATGCTGATTCTAAGTATGATGTCACCTATTGCCTTTTGAGTGGGTTCACCTATACATTGAGTAAATAAATAAAATCTTACTCATGTCTTTGTTCTTTTCTACCCAAATTAATAATTCTGCATTCCTCTTTCTTAATCCCTTTTATTAATTTTTACACAATTCCAACTAGTGAAAACCTTCCTGAATATGGATACTGTCCTCAGTTCACTATACCTCTATCTTTGACCTTCCAATCTGATAAATCATGTTTACTAACCTTTATCCAAGGCATTTATAAATAGTTGAACCATACGAATATAAGAACAGATCACTGCAGTATACAATTGAACACTTCCTTCCAGCTTGACACAGAGCCATTGACATACACCACTTAGTATAATTTAGTACAATTATTTGGTAGTAGCATAGTCTGACTAATGGTAGCATCGTTTAGTTTATATTTTCTACTTTCTCTGCTAGGATCTCATGGGAGACTCTCAAACACTGTGCTGAAGTCAGTATACCATTTTGTCCATTGCTTTCCTGTGCTCAATTATTCTGTCAAAAAAAAAAGAAATCAGATGGTTTGAAGTCAAATCATGATATATCCATGTTGGCAGTGGTGGGATTCAATTTTTTTAACAACCGGTTCTGTGGGCATGGCTTAGTTGGGGGTGTGGCTTGGTGGTCATGTGACCGGGTGGGCGTGGCTAGCTGGTCATGTGACTGGGTGGGCGTGGCTATCTGCATAGGGACTACTCAGAGGGCTGAAAAAAGTGATTTCTGACAGGTCCTCGCACTTTTGACCGGTCTTCGCACTTATGACTGGTCATCATTTATGCCCATTGTAGCATTCTTAACAACCGTGTCACTCATTTCACAACTGCTTCTCTTCATCATGGTGACAAGATAGAGCAAAAACGTAAAATGTGAGGACAGTCATAAGTTCGAGGACTGGTCAAAAGTGTGAGGACCAATCAAAAATAACTTTTTCAGCCCTCTGAGTAGTCCATATGCACAAAAGGACTACCCAGAGGGCTGAAAAAAGTGATTTCTGACAGGTCCTCGCACTTTTGACCGGTCTTCGCACTTATGACTGGTCATCATTTATGCCCATTGTAGCATTCTTAACAACCATGTCACTCATTTCACAACTGCTTCTTTTCACCATGGTGACAAGATAGGGCAAAAACATAAAATGTTAGGACAGTCGTAAGTTCGAGGACTGGTCAATAGTGCGAGGACCAGTCAAAAATAACTTTTTCAGCCCTCTGAGTAGTCCATATGCATAAAAGGATACAGCAATAGAGAGGGATGAAGGAAGGGAAGGGAAATTAGAGTAGGAGTGAGGGGAAGAGAGGAGGAGAAGGAGAAAGGAAGAAGTAGGGAGGAGAAGAAGAGGGGGGGAAGAGAAAGTAAGAAGGAAAGAAAAGAGAGAGGTGGTAGGTTTGAGGAGAAAGATTGCTGTACAATAAAAAAGATGAAAGGGAAGAAAGCCAACCCCAAACAAATATAAAGATATTAAGATAAAGTATGAATTGTTAAACTTTAAAGAATAAAAGAGAACAAATATGAATAAATAGCAATAATTAGAAACACGCATACAAACATACAATGTATTTTCTTTGAACAGAGTATTTGGCCGGTTCACAAATTTAAACAGTGTTTAGTCATTTCAATTAAATTTACAATTTCTATATTTCCTTTTTGCCATATTTATTCCTCATCTATTTTTGTAAAAAACCAATATTACCCTTCATCCTCATCTCTAATCTTAATCAAATTCAATTTTTCCCTTCTATTCTATATTATACTCCTTCCCATTTGTCATCTATTTTTATATCCACCCTCACATTGGTTAATTATGTAATATTACAGTTGTTTAATAGAAATTCAACATTTTAATATAAATCAATTAGTTATATAACTACCTTTTTTGTATATTAATCAATATGAACATGAATATTCCAATTATTTTCATGCAATCCAATTTCTTACAAATCAATTAATTATATTTACCAATAATAATAAACCAAATAATTTCCCCCATATATTCCTCCAAACCTCAACTTAACCATTTCTGCTTTCAACACAATATACAATTAATAGTATCTCAATTATTACAATTCCCTAGTTAAATAGAGCTTTTTTTCTTTTGTGTTTTAAAATCTTGAACTCTCCTCTTTTGCCCTAAATTTCCCATTGTTTGCACCTACCTTTTTTGGTGAGGAAAAAGAAAAAGAAATCTCTCTCTGCCTCATTTTGTCACATTGCAGCAAAGACCTTGCTTTACTTTAAGTTTTGCTTTTTCAGCATAGCTAGGCTAGGGGAAAAAAAATCTGCTCGAGCACTTTTTGCAGAGAGCAATAGAGCCCTGGCAAAACAGCTGAGAGCAAATCAACTTGCCGATCTAATCAACTTGTGCTAATTAACCGATGCTGAAGCTGAAAGGGCTGTTTTTTCTTGCTGTTTGCTTGCAAGGAGGTACGTGCTGCGAGGCACAGGGCAAAGGGTGGGGGCCACCTTCCTTGCCATTTAGCCCCTCCTGCCGCCCCCCTTGCCTCTTACCGCCCTCTAAGGCATTCCACCGCCCCCCAAGGGGCGGTACCACCCACTTTGGCAACCACTGGCTTAACTACTTAACAACCGGTTTTACCGAAGTAGAATCCCACCACTGGGTCTACCCATTTATTTTTGCAGGCGTCGGTCTACTCATTTCTTTTCTTTTAACACTGATCAGCTGTAGGGCGGCTCTTTGAAGCCCCACGGCAGCTGCGAGGCCAATAAAATTATAAAAAAACACCGAACCATTTGTTAAATTGCTGGCTCGCCCACCCCTCGCCCAGTCTTGCGGAGGGGTGGGGCAAGGGGCGGGGCGAGCCAGCAATTTAACAAACGGTTCGGCCGAACCGCCTAGAACTGGCAGAATCCCACCACTGCATGTTGGCTTCTTCCAAGCAATCCATTTTCTTCTAAATGCTCACTGACTGACTTCTTAATGCAGTCTGTGGTCACTCATATCTTTTTTTTTTCCTCCTGTTGAAAGAAAATTCTGGGTCCAAATCTACGGTAGCTGGGTTTTGTAAAGAAAACACAGGGCAAGTCGCTCTGAGAAGAGTTTTATTTTAACAGCATAACATACAGAATAGCAATTGAAAAGTAACTATGAGGTTAGAAAGCTGAGAGTGGAAGTACTTATAGTGACAACTGGATTTTGATTATGAAGTAATGGACATTGATGTAAAGCATGCTAGATGTGTAAATTCAGATGCTCTTGCCCTGGGAGCGTGAGAAGTCAAAAATAGGGTTTAATCACGAGATATATATTAGATGGTATGGTGTTGTATGAAGGGTCTTGCATAGTATTGTGATTTAGGAGATTTCTTTACCTTGAAGGGATTTTGCTTCTTGGCTCGCTTTCTGTGGAGATGCAGTTTTGTCATCTTTAGCCTCCATAAGATGAAAGACTTTTTAGGCTTCTGCTATAACTTTGTTGATTAGAGGAGACTTTTGCCTGTGAATGGAGGTGACCCAGGTTGCAAGTGTTTTTTTTTTTTTTCCTTATTTCCATTTCAAAAATATTTCTCTGGCACTATGCTTTTCTTCAGTAGTTTTCAAGAACTTAGAAAGGGACTCCCAAATGACATCTGCAACTTCCTTCAAGAGTCTTGGATGCCGTTCTTGGGTTGAAAGTGAATACAAGTCCATTGTCCCTTCATCAGTGCTTAATTTGTGAGGAAAGCTGCCCAAATAGCACATAACATTGGCACTCAAGTTTTCTGTTCCAGCTCATCGGACAGAGTGGGACGAATTTTTCCAAAGAGGTGGTTGGTTCTCTTTCATTAGATATATTGAGAAAACTAGATAACTAATTTTTGGGGTGCTTTCCTTTAGAATTCTTGCATTAGCAGAGATTTAGACTCAAAGGGCTATTTAATTCAAAAGCATGAATT
Source organism: Pantherophis guttatus (assembly GCF_059756535.1). NCBI lineage: Eukaryota > Metazoa > Chordata > Lepidosauria > Squamata > Colubridae > Pantherophis > Pantherophis guttatus. Next base: position 296,156,248 of record NC_142063.1, on the reverse strand, counting down.
AAAAATATAAGGGAAAAAAACTGAAAAAAAATATAGTAGTAAGATATGGAGTGGCTCTTAAGATATCCCACAGATACTTCCTTGTCCTCATACTATTATAGTAAGTTTTAAAAATACCAGAGTGAGAAAAATTAGATGAAGTAAAAGGGGAAGAGGGTTGGGAACTCTAGAGAGTTCTGCATTCGCTTATTTGTCTTCAGGAATTTGGTTTCAGAAAATCCTCTGATAATAAGGGTCCCCAGGCCATTCCCATACACAAAAAAATGAAAAAATTGTTAAAGTGATGACCTAGAAGCAAAATGAAGATCTCTTTCACAGAGAATTTAATGTAGTGTATGATCTAAAATATAACCCACAGTTGTCAAAATTCTTTTGTAAAGTTTACTGAAAAATAAGTGTTCCTTTTGTACAGGCTTTTCTAATACTAATTAATAGCTTCTTCATTGCAGTCCCATTGCTTCCTGTCATTTATGATTTCAAATAGCAGTTAAATACCTTTTCTTATTTACTCTTAGAGTAGTCTTCCTGAATTGCTCCAGTGTGAATTTTTGTTTAATGGAGGGTTAATTACTGGTTACTGTGCATGTATTTTTCTTTCCTTTCTTTAGCAAAATTACTGTTCTTGCTATAACAGCCAAAAAAATAAATAAAAGACATGAAAAAAATCTATAGCGAAGAATTTCCTTGGCAGCACTGGAGTTATTAAGGCATGCTGTTACTAATATTTGAGTTTTTAGCAGCAGGAAAAATTAAAACATCAGAATCTGTAAACAGGAAGTCTCCAATAAAAGGCAAAAGGGACTAAATGTTTCACAAGCCAGCAACTGCTTATGCCCCCACCCTTCAAAATCTCCAAATGGTTTTCAGATGGGGGTGGGGTACACTCATGAGAGGATAGGGAAAACCTGAATTGCAATGGGCATCTAAATTTCTCAAAAGAAATGAACAAATAAAGCAGTGGTTAGGAAATCTAGGTGGAAAATATAGTATGAAAATCAACAGCTGTCATAGCCAAGTCAGTTAATGCATCTACAAGATTTTGATGCTCTGTGGTTCCTATCCCCAGCCATTGCAATACCTGGTTGGGGAATTCTGGGAGTTGAAGAACGCACATCTTAAAAGTCGCCAATGTTGAGAAACACTGGGCTAGCTCATAAGAAATGACCTTCTGCATCTTCCCGCTTCTAACAATCCACTCTTTTACATTGTGTTTTTGGTTTTTCTTCTTTCTAGCATAGAGAACCATTTTTTTTATTTCCTTTAGTTTTCAAAATCTACCCTAGTCCAATCAAATGACTGTTTGTAGCTTGCCCAGAATATAAAACAAGTTATCTTTTTAAAGCCAATTATAATGATTAATTAATAACTGTATAATTGATTAAAACCAATTATAAACATAATGGTCTGCAGCATAAACTCCAACCATCAAGAATATTATAAACAAGAAAAAACAGTAAGATGTGGATTAAAAAAAGAAAGTAGGGGGAAAATAATGCATTAAACAAATTAAAGAGAATGCAGCCTACTATAGTTCTGTTTTCAACACTTTCTTTAAAAAAAACCAGCAAGGAGGGGGCTAGATGATCTCGGTTGGGAGACCACTCCAAAGGACTGGTTTTGTTATGGAAAAGCAGCACCTGAACTTCAGTCCCTCCAATCTTTCAGAAATGTGGGACTGTAAGTAGCTTTTCCCTGTTGTTCTAATAGGCTGCAAAGTGTTCTAGACTAGAACAATGTTTTTTAAACATGGCAACTTTAAGATGTGTGGACTTCAATTCCCAAAATTTCCCTGCTGTCATGTTGATGTGAAGTCCACTCAACTTAATATAGCCAAACTAGATCTAGACACTGCAGCATTTGGATTTTAAATTCCAATGATTACAAGAAAGTTTGTCCTCTAACCAGTGCCAGCCCAATCTGTTCAAACATCCAAGAAGAAACTATTTAAAAGTCCATATTTCTGAGAAATCTGCAAGGCTGAAACTAGAAGAGACTACTTTTAAGTGATAAACCATGTTGCTTTAGGACAGCCTCCCGGTGGTGATCAGGCTAGTTCCCTTTTTGCTGCTTTTAGAAATATATGAAAAACTGAATTATTTCAGAGAGCTTTTTCTCATGTTCATACTTGACATCATTTTGTTATTTTTTCCTCTTATCAATTATTGTTTATTTTGTTTTTGATATTTTTTTTTCTCTGGGATTCTTCTAAGCACTAAGAGAAGAGAGATACAGGAATTACATTATGTCATGCCCTCATGTATGCAAGTTTACATAATTTCCTCTTTTACAAACCTCTCAGGGCTCTCTGTGTGTGGGGGGGGGGGTTCTCTATTTTTACAGTGTATAGCTCATATGGTATTTTCAATAACATTGACCACCAGGAGACATTGCATGATTTACACAAATGTATAAGTGACTCGCACAAATTTTAGGGCCAATAGCTGAGAAATCAAGGTAGGTCCTTTTCTATTCTGTAGCTGAAACATAAACTATCTCTTGTTCATTTAAACATAAATTGCTTCCAAAAGATGTATAGAATTCCATGTCCCTCTCTCTCTCTCTCTCTCTCTCTCTCTCTCTCTCTCTCTCTCTCTCTCTCTCTCTCTCACACACACACACACACACACACACACACACACACACACACAGAGAGAGACAGAGACAGAGAGACAGAGAGACAGAGAGACATACACCTTATTTATCTCTTTTTTTTAACATTGAATAACTACTTTTCAGCACTAATGGCTTTTCAAAGGATATACAGATATTAACCTTTAACCATTATCGCAAGGCACTTCTACTGTGGAAGTCCTCATGATCCCAGTCTGTAGCATTAAACATTTAGCAGAGAAGACTAAGCTGGAGATAGAAGTAAAGTACTATGGATACTGTAGAGAGATTGATAGGGGAACTTGAGACTTATATTTATTAATAGAATTTTGAAATCCACCAGTAGGAATCGGATGCAAATATTTATTTCAGCCAGCATACATGCAAGAAGTTTTAAAAACACTCATGCTTTGTCCACAAATTTGTGATTGGTCCCAGAATTATATTCCTAAACTCTAAAAATCTACTCTTGATTTTTTTCCCTAGCTGTTCTTTTTAAGCAATCTATTTTGTGGTGGACATATTTTTAGATTTGGCAGCTGTTAGACTTTTGGGAGTCAGAAATTCTACTTTTGCTATCTTCTAGTCATTCTTTGATTTAATGAGATGTATGCTAAAGGCAAATGTGATGTAGTGGTTAAGGCATCAGGCTACAAACTGGAAGACTGTGAGTTCTAGTCCCACCTTAGATCCTGGCCCAGTCACTTTCTCTTAGCCCTAGGAAGAAGACAGTGGCAAACCACATAAAAAAACCTTTCCAACAAAATTGCAGAGCTTTGTCCAGGCAGTCTTCAAGAATCTGACTCAATTTGGAAGGGGAAAAAATGCTGAAAAAATCATATCCATGTTCTGAAAAATGCACCTGTAGAAAAGAGACTTCTACTGTCTCTTCAATGTTTATTCCATATATTCTCATTCCATCATTTTATGGTATTCTACACAACATGGGTTCTAGCAAGTGATAAAAATAGAAAATTTAAAAACTGTTTAAAACAAATCCAACAAAATTAATAATTAATAATGAGAGCCACAGGTCATATGAGAAATTAAACAAGCTATAGGGAATAAAGTTTTTAAAAGTTTATTTTAAAGTCATATAAAAGGATTTTTATTATCTCCTGGGGCAAACGCTCCATAAGCCATCATTGAAAAGTGTCTGTAGCATCCATCAAATTGATAGATACTGTCAATAGCTCAGAAAGTGCATGATCATATTCGCACAGATATTCTTGACTGAATCAACCTGACAGAGAATTAGGCAAATAGAAAAATATTCTCTATGGCAATGTTTCTCAACCTTAGCTATTTCTAGCTTATGTTTCTTAACTTTAGCTACTTTAAGACGTTTGGACATCTACTCCCAGAATTCTCCATGCTTGAATTCCACACATCTTAAAGTTGCCAAGGTTGAAAAACACTTTTCTGTGGTTTATAGATTCCTTGCGTAGCACTGCATCAAACTCAGTTTTTCGCTGTTTCTAAATTATAACTAAAATTGTAGAACATTAGAGGAGCATGCTCCAAGAAGACTATCCTTTGGGAGCAATGATTCACCACATTTATTATTTTTTTCATTTCGAAAGTTATTCATTTCTAATTGAGTATAGTAAGGATACTAGCAGTCTACAAAAAACATTACTGTTGGATGTTGGTGGAAGAGGATGGGCAGTTTCTTCTCTCTGCTAACATGTTCCTGCATTTCTATACTTCCTACAAAAGGGTGATGGAAAAATTCTATGATTCTATAAAATGTGTAACTTAAAATAAGTAGCTTGAACATACAGTATTGCATAACCCAGCTATAGGTATATATGTGGGGTTTGTTGTTGTTTGTATAGTAACCTGCATAGGCAGGAATGTAAACAACTGATTAGAGAAAAAGTCTGCAGCCAGGAGGTGTTCTTGACCCTCTTTTTCTATGGCAGATCTTGTACCCAGTAATGCTCAGGATGATCAGAGCTAGAGCTTAAAACTGTCAGTGCATTTATTAGCCATCAAGAGCTGCAAAGAAAAATAATTTTGCCTGAGGTGCTGCTGTTGTTATTTTCAGCAATGACAGAAAAAAATATGCTTTGCAGAATTCTTAGTATCCAGTAGGCTTATGGATCTTCACCTAACATTTTCCTTAGACTTGTTTTTAAAAATGTCATGCCGTTTGATGTGTAAGAATATTTTATTTCTTGATTTGTTGTATTTTTTTTCCCCAAGTTATCGTGTAATCACTGATAAGAGGCAAATAGATAAATAAAATGTCTCAGGTAATTGCAAATTTACTACCTATGTTTTCATGTTACAGTGTGCTTCATTAATTTCACTGAGTATTTATATAATATATGTTCTATATGTATTTGGCTATTTGGCAAAGGAAAATAAGATCTGCTCCTTTGTTCCATATGTCAATCACACCTGCCATCTTTGGTCTTTTAGCTTTATCTATTTATTTTATTTATTTTATTGTAATTTCTTTTATTGTCAGCTCCTTGTCAATCTATGGGCATGCTGAGTGCAGCAATAGATTCTTGCTAACTGATTCCTGATTCAATCAATCAGATTAGAGCTGCGAGGGACCTTGGAGGTTTTCTAGTCCTTCTAGTAAAACCCCTGCTCAAGCAGGAGATCTTATACCATTTCAGACAGGTGGCTGTCCTATCTTTTCTTAAAAAACCTCCAATGATGAAGCATCTACAACTTCTGAAGACAAGCTGTTCCACTTAATTGTTCTTGCTGTTAGGAAGTTTCTCCTTAATTCCTGGTTGTTTCTCTCCTTGATTAGTTTAGATCCATTCTTTCTTGTCTTGCCTTCCATTGCTTTAGAGAATAGGTTGACCCATCTTCTTTGTGGCAGCCCTCAAATACTGGAACACTGCTATCATGTCACCCTACTTCTTCTTTTCTCTAAACTAGCCATACTCAATTCCTGCAACTGTTCTTCATATGTTTTTGTCTCCAGGTCTTTAATCATCTTAGTCTCAACATCTTTTTTGTAATGTGGTGACCAAAACTGGATCAGTATTCCAGGTGTGGTCTTGCTAAGAATTTACAAAGCAGTAGTAATACTTCATGTGATTTTGATTCTATGCATAATTCTATGCATGTTTGTATACTCTCCAGTGCCACTCAGCCAGGATTGCAACTTGCAGGACAAGGATTGGCTATGCATGGGTTTATGAGTTCTTTGGAGAAGACATTCATAAATTAAATAATGTCTTACAAGCTTATAGATTTCTAGACTGAGTTACTATCCAGATCTAAATATAATTTCATCTTATATAGATTGTTACAAAAGAATCTTACAGTGAATTTCTACAGTGTTAGGTGACTCAGTAATACTGCTGAATTACCATCCCAGTCATTGTACAACACTTTTTATACCATTTGTGTTCTCGGGTTTTCCACCCTTGGTAACTAACGTCATTGATGCCTTTTAGAAACCTTATTCTGACATGATTCTGTGACAGGCATTTTCAGCTGGGTTTCAAGCTGTTTATGCTTTTCCTTTATATAAACAGCAGTGAGCCATTTCTATGACAACCAAAGTAATATTTTTATCATTTGTGTTCTTACCACAATTTCATATATGGTTTACCAATTCACATTTTTGTTATTATTTTTCTTTATAAAATGAATGGCTTTTAAAAGGGTGGGGAAGTCCTTACAATATTTTACAATACAGTCCCAAATATCTCCACTCAGCATGAGCCATAATTATTATTTTTTTAATTTATTCCCAGGGAAATGTGTGTATGATTGCAACTTTGATTTAAAACAAACCACAATTTTTAAAATGGCATTTTATTTACAATGCAATCATCTGTAAAGAGATCAATGGAATTAATGCTTCTTCTAACATCAGCCAAATATCTGCTGGACACTGCCCATTTGAGATTACTTATCCAAAATATGATTTCACACCTTATATGTAAGCATTTTCCTTGGAAAAAAGGCTGTCTCACTTCTAGGAGTACACATTTTTCTCACAGCTACTAGAAAGTTCCATATAGTTTGTAGACATTTATCTTTTATTTTTCACTAAAAGCAATTCTTTAAGGGGAGATGTTCTTTTATAAGTACATAAAAATTGTTGAAAATTACAGCTTTGATTTCTCTCACAAGCTTCTAACTGTAATTATTCCTACACGCTAAAACGTAAGAAGGCTTTTTCACTCATGTTACAATTCTTGTCCCCTGATGAACATGATGGAATGTATACACCAAGAAGTCTTGATGTCACCAGAGTAGGCTACAGTGTGGAAAACTTTAACATTTAATGAAATTACTAGAGGAATAAATTCAGGAGCAAACTAAGTCTTTACTTTGTTCTTTTTAGATTCCAAGTGATAGTCTTCCATATGAAATGGTCATTAACAGAAGTGCTTATATAAATACTGACCTCTACAATGTTTCAATCAAGGCTTTCACATTTTGTGGTGGCACAGTAGTTAGAATGCAGTATTGCAGGCTAATTCTGCTGACTGTCAGGGGTTCGATCCTCACCGGCTCAAGGTTGACTCAGCCTTCCATCCTTCCAAGGTCAGTAAAATGAGGACTCAGATTGTTGGGCGCAATATGATGGTTCTGTAAACTGCTTAGAGAGGGCTGTACAGTGCTGTGAAGCGGTGTATACAACTAAGTGTTATTGCTATTTCACTTTTTACAGAAGACAGAGACATAAGGTCATCAGCCCTAATGATAGCTGTACCACATGCAACATTCCCTGCTAATGATAGCAGCATGGTGCCAATTTTGCCACATTTGACCTCTAAGCCACTTAACCTTTTTGAATAATAAAACCAGTACAGCAATATGGCTTTGGTGCTTTATGCCTAGTTGCCAGTTTTTGTATTAGTAAGTTTCTGCATGAGCTCCAAGAATAACTTCATCAAGAATGCATTGTAGTTATCTTAACTTGATCAAACCCTGGCCTGGATAGTTGATGCCAAATCAGACCAATTCAAGGTGTACGATTGGAAAAACTCAGACTTCTCGTTACTATTATTAGTTCCAGGAGTCTTTTCAACAGCAAAAACATACAAGCAAGAAATGACAGTTTGCAAAACAAAGAAACAGAAAATAGTGTAGGTTTGGACACATACTTAATGTGCCCTACCTGTGTAGTGACTAAAATACATGCACAGAAGCATGCAGTAATAAAGTTCATGTTCTTTTATCTTATACCAGCCTGCTCTTATCTGGAAAAAAAATCAACCAGTAAGTTTAAGGGAATCTTCTCCTTTATTTTCCCCACTGCATTCAAACCAGCACCTTTTATCTAATGGGGAATGTTTCCTGCCAAATTCACCTCATTAACCTCCTGTTGGAATCACTTCTGAAACTGAACTCATAGTTTCAAGACTTCACCTGTTTTAGTATATGCCTGTAGCCTTTTGAAGGGAATGTGGGATGATTAAATGGGATCCAATTAGACAAGATTATATCTTCAAAAGAGCAAGAGCTAAAGATTATACAGAAAATAACAATTATCTGGAATAAGCAGATAAAAGCTGCCAACTTTTCTTTGGATTGTTACAAGAAACTCAGGATGCAAAAAACTAAGAGGCAGGTCCTTGCTTATCCAAGCACCATCTCTATTTTTTTTAGCTGATTAAATTCATGAGAATTTTTTAAGGACCTATAGTGGCATTCCCCAATCTGTTGACCTCTTGATGTATTGGACTACAAAACCCATAACTCCCAGTCACTATAACTAGGAATTGTTTAGGCTAACAATCTAAATAAGATGGATATCACCAAGTAGGAGAAATCTGCTATTGTGCTAGTAAAGGAATATGTCCTATTTAGCAAGTAATTTGAAAGCAAACCAGTGCAGTAAAATATACCTCTATTTCTGAATTTATCCAATTAAACAGATTGGTAATCCCATAGCTCTCTAACAAGAACAAGAATCGAAATCAAATGCTTGTTCACTTGGAAGAAACACCCTGGCATTTAACATGCATTCTTTTCATCTACTTTTCTTAAGGAATGTATACAGGTAGTCCTCGATTTACTACCACAATTGAGTCCAAAATGTACGTTGCCAGGTCAGAAATTTGTGAAGTGAGTTTTGTCCCATTTTATGATTTTTCTTGCTACATTTGTTAAGTGAATCACTGCACTTGTTAAATTAGTAACACAGCTGTTAAGTGAATCTGGTTTTCCCATTGGCTTTTCTTGTCAGAAGGTCAGAAAAGGTGATCACATGACCCCGGGGACATTAAAACCGTCATAAATGTGAGAAAGTTGTCAAGCAGCTGAATGTAAATCATGTGATCATGGGGATGCTGCAACAGTCATAAGTATGAAAAATAATCATGTCACTTTTTTTCCATGCCGTTGTAACTTTGAATGGTCACTAAGTGAACTGTTGTAAGTGGAAGACTACCTGTATTGAGACACCGCTTTTTCTTTTCTTCTCTTACACTATAATACAAATCTATCTTAAATTCAAAATTTTCTTCTCCCATATTTTTTCCTTTCCTTTGCATGGCACTAGAACTGTGCCCATGCATTAATGGGGATATTAATGGGGTTCCTATTACATACACACAGAAATAATCCTTAGGCATGGTTGCAGACCATCTCATGAGAACAGGAATTCCTGGTGAAAATACTTAATGTAGCCAAGTTGAAAAATTCAGATAGGTAATAGAGGGCAGTAAAGGGTTGCATTTGTTTGTATCTCTCTGGTGCCATCTTATGGTAGTTTATATTTCTGCAGCCCAAATTTAGTAAACCTACATTAGGAATACAGTACGGTACAGCATTATAAACTTAATGAAACACAAAATATTCATTTCTTTCTGAATTAGCATTTTTCCTCCACAGGATAAAAATGGAAAAGTAATTCAGAATAATAAACATATTTATTATTATATATTAATAAACATATTTAGAAGAAAAGTATTTTTCTGGAAACAATCTAAGGCTATAATGTCACAGTTTAATTTAGGAATAAATAACATTTTTGCAAGTTAACCTTGTCCCCTCTCTCAATCATACACAAAGAGAGATGGAGGAGAGAAAGAGAAGGCTGGCCATAGTGATATGCTGAAGCAGGGACTACTTGATTCTAGTCCTCAGTTTGCACAGAAACAGGTAACTTTGGGCCAGACTGGGAAGTTTGTGAAATATCTATCTACCAGACCAGTGTGGTAGATTACAGTCCATAGTCTTCAGTGAAGAGGCCTTCATCTGCAGTGGATTGATTGAAGCTGCTGCTGCTAATGATGATGATGATGACCAAAATTTTATCAGTTTTCAAAATCAGTGGTGAATGTGCACTTATCTCCGTGAAATAAACAACCATAGTTTTCTCCTTATATAGTGCCAGGGCATCCAAGCAAGGGAAGGGGGTCAAAGAAGTCAAGAAGGCAGTCCAAAACCCTACCCCTTTTTAGATATTTCACATGCTCTGCATATATTAAATGCTTCAATGATGCAGTCATAACCACAATCTTGACTTTTCTGATACCCTTCCAAGTTACCCGGTAGATGATCTTGAAGCATCATTTTTTAACATGTTGCATCACTGTTCCAACATGTAGTTAGCCTTTATGGCTGTTTCACAATGGTGCAATATAGTTGTGTGTGTGTTTGTTTCCAGACATCTTTGTATGTGCCTCTGTAGCACTTCTGGAATGTATTATGAGACATTGTGAGCCGTGATGGTGCAGTGGTTCAAATGCAGCATTGCAGGCTAACTCTGCTCACTTCCAGGAGTTCGATCCTGACTGGCTCAAGGTTGAACTCAGCCCTCCATCCTTCCGAGGTTGGTAAACTGAGGACCCAGATTGCTGGGGCAATATGTTGACTCTGTAAGCTGCTCAGAGAGGACTGTAAAGCGGTATATAAATCTAAGTGCTATTGCTACTATATACCTCGCAGATCGAACTATTTAAGCCATACTGCTATTCTACTACATGTCCCCAAGGTGCCAGACCTTATGTTTAATTAAAATAAATGGAATTTCTACAAAACACTTGTTCTCTAACACAGATGAGATTTGCAGCATTTTATCTCAGCATTTCATCTCCTCAGTTCTCAACAGCCTTCTGGGCAAAAAGAAGAAAAAGAAGAGAGCTTTTAAGCTACCTGTTTTGATTTCATCATCATTTATAATTGGTATTAGTTTTGGATAGTATCCCAGAATGAAAGTGGACTCATAAATCATTAAGAGATTTAAACAGGATTTTAGTTTGTCCTTTGCTGCTATTATCTTTTGTATTTGAAATTAAGTTCAATTCTGCTGCACTTGATTTTAATCTCTTTAGGAATGGCGGGCAATTTGGGCAACTCTATTACCAATGTTTGTGGATTTCTGCCATATTAGTGCATTAGGTCCTCTAAGGATCAGAACTTGCAAAGGAAAATCCAGTGACTACATCAGCATCTCTTTGCTACTATGAAGAAGTCAGTAATCTATTTTTCCAGTGTACCATCCTTGTATCATTGAGTGCAGCTTGTTAGTTGTGACCGAGGGATATTCCAAATACAATAGGTTTCTTAGTTTCATTTAGAACAGTTCCTGCTTGGGACTTTAACATTCCTCAGGCTAAATAAATAAATATGGAAATAAATATAGGCTAATTTCAGTGGAAGTTGAAAGAGGATACACAAGACTATATGGACTGGAAAGTACTGAATCAAGAGGAGTCTGGTAGCATATTTATTGTATTGAGAGGCATAAGCTTCATGCGCTACAGCTCTCTTCTTCAGTTACAGTAGTAGAATGACTAGTTGTGTAGGATTTAAATTGGGACGAGGTAGGGAAGGGAAAGGAGAGGAGAGGAGAGGAGAAGGAAGACAGGATGGTTATGTAGATGCAAGTTACAGGTGAGACCAAGTGTAGGTCCTTCATTGATTAATAATTGTAATGGGTAAAAACCCATTGTTTGTTGATGCTTTTGAAATAGCCTGCAAATTTTTAACCTCATTTTAGCACCCTCTCACTTGATTGTGCTGTTAGTTCCAAACTAGCTGCTTTGACATTTGTTATACAGCAGTGTTCAACAAAGCTGATCTAATGATTTTATTTTGTCCTTGTTCTAAGTCCTGATGTTGAACTTGTGCCATTCATTCTTCTACACAAAGTTTGGCCTGTCCAGAGGGGCATTGTTGACAGTTGATGGCATAAATCCTAGTCTTCTTTCTGTGATAATTTTTCCCCGGACCAGAGTCCATACTGAAAGAAAAAGAATGGCGAGGAATCTCAACTCCTCTCTTTCCTTTACAAGAAATAAAACAGCTCTGTATATAAAAATATCAGGGTAGTGATTTAAGAGCCGATCAACTGCTACGATGATGAAACGATGCACTGATGTAATGATGAGAATGAGTCAGCAAGGTTTTTGGCTGTTATCCCTTTAAAAGCCTGTATATTAAGAGGCCATCTTCTTATTAGGGCGTCTCTCTCTCGCCGTATGTTCTTCCCTGCTGTAATTTACTGATTGTTTGACTTCTGCCTATAGTACGTGTATGTATAGTATATGTTCTTTTATAGATAAAACCACAATTTATTACAAACTTCTATTTGCTGTTATTGCTCCTGGGTTGGCTCACGTAGTAAAGCTGTGCACACTCTGACAAAAAATCTAGGAACCACTGTCATGTATATGTTGGCCTTAAATTCCATTGAGTTCAATAAAACCTTCAAGTAATTTGTTGGATTTTTTCCCCTTCTCTCTCTGCTCTCTTTGAAATGGATCACACAGCATTTTCAGGTTGAATACAATATGGTTCTATTTTCTATAGAACATACCGCTGTGCTTAATAACAGAACAGTGGTTACTGATATTTCCTGGTCAGGCTACTCTGTCTTTAAAGATAACATTTGTACTTTTGCAACTTTTATTTTACTTCCCATTCCTTCCTCCACTTTTATTATAACTGCAACTGCTATTTTATCAGTTCCATTTTTGAAATCTGTGTTTCATGGAAAAGCTTTATTGCATACCCACCATATCAGGATCAAAAAACCAGAGCCACATTAGGCACTGTGGCATGCCTAACCTGTGACACAATATATACATTATATATTCTCTCTCTCTCTCTCTCTCTCTCTCTCTCTCTCTCCATCCATCCTTCCCTGTGTGTGTATATGTAGATATATATACACACACACACACTATATTATAGTATCTTATTCCAACAAAATAAGGCATTAGTAACTACTGAGACAGGAGGAGGGTTTACAGTCTTCTTTTAAACGTCATCCATCCATCCATCCATCCATCCATCCATCCAACAAATTATATTTTAATTAAACAAATTAAATGTTGGAAACTTGTTTTGCATTCACTGTTTTGTCTGTCATTGCAGAATATGGATTACACCAAAAGATAATTAGGTCCAGGAAAATTTCTAAGTAATTCGATCTTTCATATTTATCTAATGAAAATTTTGCAGCTGGGTATTGAGAAGTCATAGCAATTTTTGCCAAATATTATGATGGTAAGTGAAGTTCCTGATTTCATGGGTATCTGTGTGGATGTGATACCAAGTACCTTATGATGTCATCATGCAAATTACTTGAATAACTTGTGTGTGACATTTGCATTGTGATGCAGCTGCCATAAATTACATAATTCTCATTATTTGCCTGATGATGGACATGATACCAGCATGGCTCTACTGGATTCCTGTGCCTATTCTGAAGGACCAGATTAAAGCCAACTGATACCCTAAGCATACCCCAACAATGCTCTCCCTCAACGAAAGTGAAACTCACACCATGAGATGGAAACAAATACAATACCTGTTAACACCGTCAAACAAAATTCATACATTTTAGTAATTCACCTTGCCAAAGAAACCAATTTTTAAACAACACAGATTAACGTCAATGACATTACGACAATTACAGAAAATCTGAGTGTGACAGTGAAAGAGTTATGGGCATGATAGCTAGGGGGGAAAACCTGGGGTGTCCCTCTTCCCTCAGTGCTTTTGATGAATTTATTTTGCTCAATGGTTAATCCAGGGCTGCTATTCTATCTGCCACTACAATCAGCTCACAGCATCCAGTGAATCAAATGGTCGCTTTATTGCCAGTATGTGATCCATAGCCTGTTGGAATCATGCCGCACAACTGGAAGTGAGCAGTGGGTGAGCAAGCAAAACCGAAACCATCTCCTCCTCCATCCATGGAAAAATTGTCTTCCATGAAACCATCCCTAGTACCAAAAACTGCTGCCTTATTGTATGTATCAGGGATTTTACTGGGGCTTATTTATCAGCTATAAGGACTCACCTTCAACTATGATTGTTCCACCCAAACTGGAACAGTTACCAGCTATATATATGGAACCTCCACTTAAGTTGAGACCATAACTCCTAAAATTCTTAATCAACCTGGAAGTTAGCTGGGCATTCTGGGAGTTGTAGTGAACACATCTGGAGAATGTAACATTGGGAAGACCAAAATATGCATATACACACACAATTTATGGCATGAATTGTGAGTCTGAAGAAGCAAGTTTCTATATACAGTATATATACTTAAGTTTGCATATCCTGCTAAACCATATAAAGCATATTATATCTTAAAGAAATATGTAAGCCTAACATCTCAGAGCAATAGTAAGACTATTGTGCTACAGCTGGCTGGGTTTTTATAACATTCTTAGGCATAAATCATGATTTACAAGCCACAATTGCTCAACAGATCACAATTATGACCTAGTATGTTATGCAAATCTAAAGCACAACACTGACTTGGGTCAGTCTTTTTAAATAATTTGATATGTTGAGTGCTACAAGTGTTTCAATGGCTAGCAATTGGTAACTAGACTTCATTTTAAAAGCCAACTATTTATCATTGTTGGCAACTGCAAGGAAACTGAACTCTGAGGGATGATTTAGTATGGCGAGATTTGAATGTTGAATTTAGTGCCATTCATTCAAACCAACTTTGACAGCACAATTGGGAAAAGATTTTTAGCAACTAATTCTATCCCTTAGTTTGCTCAGCTTCTCTACCATAAGACTCTGTGGAAATGTATTTTCTAGATCCATATGCCAATTATTTGTAAATAGGAGCGGAGGTTTTCTTAGGAAAGACTTGAATAGTTTAAAATATCCTAGTATTTGCCTACCAACATTGTTTATGCCCAGAAGAGGTCTGTTTTTTTCTCATGCATACACACACACACAGAGAGAGAGGGGGGGGGCAGGCAGAGGCACAGATACATGGACCCACACACAGTGTAATATGTTTATAGGAAGGAGCTGTCAAATATTGTTGAGGAGACTGTCAACCATTCTTCAGTCAATGAACACTCAAAGTTCTCACATTCCAGATAACTGTACTTATAACCCCAGAGAATGTTTGAATAATCCTTGGGCAACTGTGACAACTGATTTTTTTTTAAGAGTGGCATGCTCCTTGTCATAAACACAGCCGTTGATTGACGGTGGTAAAAGAGCAGAACAAAGTGGTCTGGCAGAACATGTGACACCACTCAAATTATACACAGTTTATGAAATAGACTGGACTTCACCAGATGAACAAGTACAGTGTAGGAGATCAAGTATTAGTTGCCAAGCTATGTGTCAGATGAACTGCTGAAATGTGCTTGGAAAATGACAGCTCAAAGTCGGATGTACAGTATTTACTGCTTTTTGTCTATGGGCAAAATAGAAAAACTATCAACCTCAATAATGTAAGTAAACATAGTTTGTGTTTGGGAACATATTTGGGTGTAGAGGTTAAGGCAGTAGGCCAGAAACTGAATTCTAGTCTTCCTTAGTCTCAGAGGCAACTGGATGACTCTGGGTCACTCATTCTCTCTCTCTCTCAGCCATAGGAAGAACTCAATTGCAAACCATTTTTAAAAATCTTGCCAATAAAACTTAAGGGACTAGTCCAAATAGTTGCCAGGGGGTCAATACTGACTGAAAGGCACAAAAAAGTGTTTTGAATTTTTCCTTGGTTTTTTTTCCCTTGTTTGCTTGTTGGGGACTATAAATTTGTTATTTTGATAAATGGATGGTCTCATTCTCCTTTTCTCAGAACCAGATCCCTCAACTTTATGTAAACCCCATTGCTGTTTAAAGCAAATTAGTAAAGTTTTTGTTGTTCAACACAAATTAAACAGTTTCCACTGTTTAAAATTGACTATCTTATAGCTAATAGCCAATACTGTTATTTTATGATTAATAAAATTAAGTAATGATCATTGAAAATGAAGTAATCGATTCTCATATATTCCCAGAGCCCCTTTTAAAAAACATTGTATATTTGCCCTTCAGATTGACTTTTAAGTTATTTAAAAATTGTAATAATTATTGAGTGTAAATATTTTCTTGCCCATGTATTTTAAAAGTTTTAGTGATTTTGCAGTTTCGGCTTAATAGTGTTTGCAATAAGTGAATTGGCTTCTACCTTTCAGATATTTACTAATAGCTAATTTTCATTATATATAGAATAGAACTTATTCAATTATTTTGTGTTTCATTGAAATTGTACTCAATTCAATCACCACAATAAAGATTTAAAAGCTCACAGCATACACAGCCATGGCATGTATTCTGGAAGAATGCAGCGATTGTATACAAAAGTGCTTTTGTTATAGACAAGCGAAGCACTTGGAAAAATGCTGTGGGACCAATCTCAGACTGCATCAGAGACTTTATTGATATTGCCACTTATCTTCTTTCATATGCATTATGTGAATTTGCATAATATATTCAAGAGGTTGTGGGAATAAAAGAATCTTTTCCAGAAAAGAGACTTGCACATAAGGAAGTAAGACATGACAACTATGAGGTGGGGATAACTAGATCACAAATCGTTTAAACAGAAGAATATGATATTTTTAAAACAAAAAGCTTCAGTGTTCAGACATTAAGAAAGGATTCATAAAAGAGAAACAGAAAAAAAGGAGAAAAGAAAACACAGAGAGAAAAAGGACAAAAACATAAGACAGATAAGAAAGCTGTTTTTAAATACCTTGAAAACACAGAGCAATACTGATTGGTGGGAGAAAATAGTTCCCAAATCATGTGACTCAATGCATGTAGGCTTTCAGAATTCACAGAAGGTTCAAGAAAGTCAAGATGTGCTTTATCACAAGCACAACCATGTGATGAAAATGTGCTCCCTTTTTATATGTGTTTCAATGCACGTAAAGGCTTTGATCACACAGTTGTACCGCCATCTTGACTTTCTTTCTTCACCCTTCCCTATGTAGGCTTTATTTACAAAAGAGAAAAATTGTACTGCCAGCCTGGGACACAATGCAATATACTAAGTTCTAATTAGTGTAGACACAGAGATAAACAGGAATAAAAATATTTAATAAAAGTATTTATTTATTTATTTATTATTTATTTACCAAAAATTTATATGCCGCCCTTCTCCCTAAGGACTCAGGGCGGCGAACACAAGTTAAAAACATACAATAATAAAAGATCAAAATGATTAAAACCCAGTTAAAACCAGGGCAATCAAAATAAGAAAAACCCAAGGATCAAGGTCAACCCATTTGTTGAAACAGCCAGGTCTTTAAGTCCCGACGGATTTAACTTAAAAGGTTGCTGAATAATGGATCTGTGAAGCTATTAGATCAAAAGAAGCCCAGGTGATAAACACGATGGGCAATTAAAAGTAGAAACCATGGAGTTAATAGGAAAATAAAACTGAAGTCATTTTAATTACCATGTTTTTGAGAAAGGACAACAAACAACTTACTTACTTTCATATTAAAGATAAAGGCAAAGGTTTCCCTGTCCAGACACGTCTGACTCTAGGGGCTGGTGCCCTCTGTTTCTTTGCCAAGGGAGACAGTTTTGTCCAAAGGCATTTTCAGTGGTCATGTGGCCAGTATGACTATAAACTGAGGCGCATGGAATGTAACCTTCCCACCAAAGTGGTACCTTTTTATCTACTCGTACCAAAAGTGGGCAGGAGCTAGGCCAAGTAATGGGAGCTCACTCTGTCATGTGGTGTTTGGGTCTCAAACATGGATAGTCAGCTTTTCAGCTGACAAGTTCAGCCTCTTTAATTGCCCTGCCATTATGCCCTCACCTTCATATTAGCTGCATATAAATGGGGGGGGGAATGCAGTGACGACAAGATAAGTTTAAGTTCCTGTCTTTTGGCTTACAAATTTAAAAACTACTGAGGTTTACTGAGTAACATAGGTCCCCACATTAGAGAACATGCTATCCCCAGGGGTAGACTGGGACCCTCCTTTTTTGACATTTTGCAACACCTTTAAGATAGTTTTGTTTCAGTGGGCAACCATTTAGATTTACATCCCATAATGTGCTTTTAATAGACTTGGAAGGGTATCAATTGAAATTATTATGATTTTATATATGGCCAAAACCCTCTGAATTGGGATAGTTTAATACAGTGATATAAATGAATCAAATCAATAATAAAATAAAATAATAAAGTGTATATTATTTAGAAATGGCCAGTTGATAATTCATGTATAACAATTCTGATATTAGTCTTCATATTTATGTGAAGTCTACAGAGAGTGCTCCTACAGCCAAACCATTTGGTTTAAAAATGGATGTGAAATAGGACAGGAGACCCTTAATATGAGGTATGACAAAATGATATATCTGCTCCATTTTTTATGAGTAAAAAGCACTCAGAATAGTGTGGTTATTGAATATATTTAATCCTTCCTGCATTGCTTAAGGAAAGAGTTTTTTAGTTTAATTTTTGTTCTTCAGTAAGCTTTAGAAGTCCTTCAGGCAAGTAGATATAAAAAATTTTTCTGTTTCTCAGGGTTGGGGTTGTTGTTATTTTTTTGGTGGTTTCAATTTTATTGATCATCTAGATTCACTATAGAAGAATGTTGTCTGACTGACTTCCATCTTCTAAATTATTGTGGGACTGCTTAGCAATACAGATGTATCCCCAGTGAATCATTCTCTTCTACTTGATCAAATAATACTGTCATTCTACAAAGCATTATGGTATAGGACATGTTCTTGTGGCTTAGAAAACAATGGACTTGTAAATATGTATATGTATATGAATATGTAAATAATATTTAAAATGTTAATTATACAATTAATTCAGGATGGGGCAAATAGTTCTTGCTTCTCATTATCTACATATATACACATATACATATATGTATGTATATAATTGAATCAGTAGACTGGCTCCCTCCAAAAATGTCTATGCTTAGAGATTTAACATTGGATTGCAAGTATCATGAGCAATTCTGAAGTTAAGTTTCAGTTCTTGCCTGTCATACAGAAAATCTCACCATACTGTTGTCTGTGGAGATTCTCAATCATCCGGGCCTTGGTTGTCCCAAAAGTACTTTTCAAAAGGCAACTGGACTTTCTTGGGGTTTTTTCCCTTGAATACATTTTGCTTTCATACAAGCTTTTTCAGTTCTGATTTAATGGTGGGGAATAGAAGGATTTATATTCTTGCAATCATCTGGTTGTTAGCACTCTGAAGGTCAGAAAGAGAGCTAACAATCGATCTCCAGAGTACTAATGACCAGATACCTGCAAGAATATACATCCTTCTATTTCCTATCATTCAGTCAGAACCGAAGAAGCTTCTTGGATGAGTAGCAAAACATTTTCAAGAAAATAAAAAAACAAGGAAGTCCAATTGCCTTTTGAAAAGCATCTTTGGGATCACCATACTGTTCTGTATGGTACCATTCTGAACTATGGTCTACATAGTTCACAAATCATTTTAACTTTAGTCTTTTGAATGATATTTTGGAGAATTCACCTCCAACACTAAGGTGTAAATTATGGATTTAAAAAATACAATAGCTAGATTCACAGAAAAGGCTATGCTACAACTAAACAACTAATAAATCATAATATGGTTTAGGATGATTTGTGAACGAGGACATCATGTTTATGATATATTAGTATAGATGAAACTAATTTACACTTTCTGTGTAAATTAAATAAAACAGCATTTTAGGATGCTATATACTTGCCCTTTTCCTGACATCAGGATTTTCAAAGTGGTTTATGTTTGTCTATTTCTTTTTGGACTATGGAAATATAAACTATAGGGCCTACCAACAGCAAAACGGTTTGCAGTTGTTCTGCCAGTTTTGTCATAACTCTTGGTTTCAGAGTATAGATTAAGGCAAGTGCAGTATCCCAAATCTTGCTCTACATATATAGATAATGATATAGAGCTGGAAGTACAGGAGATATGGATATCACTATCCATGTAGAGGTACATACAGAAACCAGTATTGATACATACAGATTTATATAGAAATATATATTAGTGGAACCATGGATGCAGATACAGTTGTAGATATATTCTTCAACCACACAAAGAAGACTATGCGAAGGATGAAGTGAGTTCCTATCAGTGACTCAATTTATACATTATTCTAATCCAGTGTTGGACAATTTTTTGGAATGAAGGCTATATTAAACTTGTTTGTGGGGCTGAGAACTACAACGTAGTTCTGGAACTGAGGGTCTGGAACTGAGGTTGGGGAAAGCTTTGTGATTCTTTTTGCTTTGTAGGTGTGATGTGCTTATATAAAAGTTTTCATTTATTTCTTCTGCTGTTATCAATTTTTAATAACCACAGCCAGAATATGGTTTGAAAGTCAAAGACTATCCTTGCGTTACAGCATCATGAGGTTTGTTTGGTTTTGACTTATGGTACCATATTGTATCAACCATGCACTGTTAGTAGTAAACCAAAGTTTATGCCTTAGGGTTAGGATTAGGAATCCTTAGGGTTCCTGAATTCAGGAATTATGAATTATTCAACAAACCAAGAACAAAACAATACATGGCACAATGTGTCATTTAGCCAATATTCACTGCTTCCCATTGATTCTGTATAGCTCAGTACAGCGAGGATGAGTTTCTACTCTCTATAAACCAGAGATCTGAGTTCCTAGGAAAGAATATGTAATTGCTTTTTATTATCACTTCAGTACTGCTTGAGATCCCAAAATATTCCTGTCCTAAAAGCAAGCAATATTATAGAATATTTTTTTTAAATAACAGTTGATCCTAACTATATTAAAAAACCCAAATCTGACCTATATGCCTACCCTGAATAGTAGTTCCAAAGTTAGGTCTGGTTTATGCAACATGTTAAACCATAACAGAGATCCAGCATGGTATAAAGCTAAAATGTTCATCTCAGAATGGGGAGGTCCAGCTACCCTTCTACTCTCAACTGAAGAAGCTCACTAGGTGACTCTGGGATAGACATTCTCTCTCAGCTCACTTTTCTTGCATGGGCTTTCATTGTAGGGAAGAAAAGGGAGGAGGTCCTATGTATGCCATCTTGAGCTCTTGAACAAAGGGCAGGATATAAACAAACAAATAAAATGATTAATTTAATATTGTGTGAACTCAGTCTTTAAATCCTAGATATTATCTGCCCCTGTATTTCATATCTATGCAATGAAGATTTGTTTGTTACATTGAATTTGTACTAACTTCAGAAAATTGGCTAAAACAAACCACAGCTTGTGAACCTATCAAGTAATCACAAAGCCTATTAGCTAAGCTTATTTAGTTAGGCAGGGAGATAATGGAGTCCAAGCAAATGAGAAGCTATTGCCTTGATCATTTCTTATGGAGTTGCATTTCAATTAAATCTTTTTGCTCTCACATACAGCCCTCCCTATTTCCCTTCTTAAAACCAACCTATCTGAAGCTATAATTAGTACTGTACTATTGACATAAAAATGGGCTATTGGGAAAAGAACTGCCTGGATTACTAGAAGCATAATCTAGCATTATGTATGATGATAATCCAAAACAGCATACGGTCATCCCGATATCAAATACAGTTAAAAAACATCACTAAGTTTTACTGGTGACACTGAAAACATTTGTACGGCTCTTAATTTAAGCTGCTTGCTCCTATGGTCACAAATGGAGAAATCCATATGGTGCTTCTGAAAAACAAAAAATATCAATGGAACTGGACTGAGAATAAAAATTTAACCATCTGCACCTGCAAATGTCTTCTTGTTTATATATTATAGTGTGTAAAGCTTGTTACATAATTTTTTAGAATAGTGCTGTAAACTTAGTTACTGTATACATAATGCAGATGGTACTTGAAGAATCCCATATGGAACTTCTAGATAAAAAGAACAACAAACTCAATTATTATCATTAACATAAATTGTTGTTTTTCTACTGCTATTTTAGTTATGCATAGTTTTCACACAACTGACATCTAGTTGTTTTTCTACACCCCTTGTAGCCCTTTCCAATCCAGAAGCTGCTTTTTCTTCTTACATCTTCTGCAGGTGCTCAGGAAAGAGGCTTTGGATTGCTTTGCAAAAGCTGTGTATCAATATTGATATCTTGGTGCTCGGAACAGTACTTTCTTTTCTTAAAAAGCATTTGGGGCACAGAAGACTGGGATTGGATTATTTGCAGCACTTTAGCTTTACCAGAGTCCCAGTCCTTTTTAAATATATATATATATATATAATTTTTATACAGAGTAAAAACTAACATGAACTAATATTAGGAATGAAAAAAGAATGAAAGAAGGAAGAAAAGAGCAAAGATAAAAGTGCAGAAAGCAAACAAAAGAAAAAAAGTGACTCTAATTTTCTTTTACAGAAGTTATAAAGTAGCCTCTTACATTATGGTTACAGCATTGTATGCACTTTCATTAGAATCTATTATTTTTATTCCAATCCTCAAAACCATGTATGATTTTTTTCCTGCTTCCCACAAAATATCAATAAGAGGTTTCCAATCAGAAAATTTAGATAATGTCCTATAATTTACGCAGTCCATTTGACCATCTCAGCAATTTCTATCTATCCATTCTACCATTGAGGGTAAAGTTGAATCTTTCCACTTTTGGACATATAATAGTTCTACTGCAGTCATATATAAAAACAAAATTCCATATTTTTTCCAGTTGCTTATCCATCAGTCCAAAAAGAAAAAAAATCTGATTTCAATTGTATATGTATCTTTAAAATCTTCTGTATTATTGTATCAAAATTTCCTGGCTTTTTTATATGTTCACCAAGCATTATAAAATGTCCCTTCTTGCTGATTATATTTCTTGCATAACTGTGAAGAACTTTTATACAAAAACTGATAACTTCGAATGATATGTAGTGTTTCCCCAAAAATAAGACCCTGTCTAATTTCAAATTAGGTAAGCTCAATTCTCCTTTCTTTTGCATCTTTTAATACCTTATATTAATTAATTAATTAACATTGTAGGCAAGAAATTAATCCTAATCACATAAATTCTCCCCAAAAATGACAATTGTGTTTTCTCCCATCAACCCTGGTACTTCTCTGTGGTGGCCTTTACAAAATCTCTAACCTATTGAGAAACCTATCATTGTCATATCCTGCTTTAGGTAGATTTGTCTGCTCTTTCAACAAATACATT
This sequence comes from Pantherophis guttatus, assembly GCF_059756535.1. Classification (NCBI taxonomy): domain Eukaryota; kingdom Metazoa; phylum Chordata; class Lepidosauria; order Squamata; family Colubridae; genus Pantherophis; species Pantherophis guttatus. Next base: position 296,133,276 of record NC_142063.1, on the reverse strand, counting down.
GGGCTTAATTCAAACTGTTAACCACTGCCACCTTTGGTATCAGATTTAAATTTCATAAATGTATGTTGAAAACCTTTTCTATGTACTACAAACCAGGGGTGAAATCCAGCAGGTTCTGACAAGTTCTGGAGAACCGGTAGCGGAAAGTTTGAGCAATTTGGAGAACCGTCAAATACCACCTCTGGCTGGCCCTAGAGTGAGGAGGGAACGGAGCTTTTGCAATATCCTTCCCCCAGGAGTGGGGAGGGAATGGGGATTTTGCAATATCTTTCCCCTGCCACACCCACCAAGCCACGCCCACCAAGCCACACCCACAGAACCCGTAGTAAAAAAATTTGGATTTCACCACTGCTACAAACTCTTAACTGGCAATTAACATTGGGATTAGTTGCTTATCTATACTGTACTTCATATTATGGGTATAATGTGTAAACTATTATTTACTTTTGGCATCCCCTTTTGAAAATTGTCATAGCAGTTTCCACTACATTGTTTTACGTCCAGCTCATCTCAACTTTTCCACCAATTCAGCAATGGAGATTCGGTCTGAACTTCTGAAAGGCATTAGTAGATTGTACCATTTGGTCTAATTCTGCCTGTTCCTGGTCGCCATTGTAAAACTCTGCTTTAAATAACTTTTTAATCAAAGCAGACACCGAGTCGGCTGTGAGTCTCACAGTCAAGGGATGCAAAATGCCGCCAAAGATCTTTCCCTGCAATGTAATGAGATGACTGGCCGCCAAAAGCGTACAAACTAAAAAAGGGGGGAGGGAGGGAGGGGGGGAGGGACTGGTTTCACGCAGGGACCCTTGCTAGACAAGAATCTCCCCGTCTCCACCGGGGTTGGAAAATATACAGCACCGTACAGGTCAAACTCCACCAGGGTTTCGCGCATCGTTCGCGCACGGAAGATCTCCTCCGTCGGAATTCGGCAGCGGGAGGAGGAGGAGGAGGAGGAGCAGCCCGAAAGGGCGGGAGGTGTGGATTTGGGTTCGTGCTCGGCGAGAGGGAGGGAGGCAGGCTCAGCAATGAATGAAGGCGCGAGCCTCTCCGCAGAGCCGCGCGGCTGAAGCGCCCCTAGCGTTTTCTCCGCACTGCCCGCGACCGGCTGCTTTTTGCGATTCCTCGTCCTTCGCGGGCAGCTCAGCGCCAGCCGCGGTCCCCTTCGTGTCGGCTCAGGAAGGAGGGGAACGGGGAGGAGCAGCCGCCGCCGCCGCCGCCGCCGGATGCAGGGAGGGAAGAGCTCCGGCTCTCCTGCGCAGCGCGGCCGGCTACTCACCTGAGCGCGCAGTGGCGGCAGCGGGAGGAGGAGTCGCCGTCGCCGCCGCCGCCGTGATCCCGGCCCAGGGGGCGGCGGCGAGGGCAGCCGACCCAGAAGCCATGGCAGGGACTCCGGGAGTCTAAGAGGGGCCGCCTTCTCCCTCGCTAAAGAGCTCCAGCGGAGAAGCTGCCCCGCTAGAGGCCTGCCAGCCCGGAGCGGGAAAGGCGGGCGGAGAGCGTGGCCAGGCCAGTAGGCGGTCGTGGGGCCGGCCCTTCCCAGTCTTGGCCCGGGCCGGCTTTGCAGGGCGGCGCAACCGCACGCGCAAGATGTCCACCCGCACGCCGCTGCCCACCGTCAACGAGCGGGACACGGAGAACGTGAGTGCAGCCGGGGTTGAGTTTGCGGCCGGGGCTTCCTTCGCGCGGCCGACCGAGAGGCTCCGAGGGCGAAGGGGCGGCTTTGCTTTCGTGAGGGACCGAGGAAGGACCGAGGTGCCCTTCGGGGTGACGCCCGGCGCCTCTTTCATCTCAGGCGAAGGGTCAACCCCCCCCTTTTCACCCCCCTCCGGGGAGGCCTTCTCCGGGTCCCCCTTTCGCCCCCGTCCTCGTACTGCAGCCACGCCTCGGTGGGATGCTTCCCTCCCCTCCCTTCGCCACACCCGGGGCCGGCTTCTTTTCCCCGGGCGACTTTCTGTCCTTCCTTCGTGCTGCGAGACTCCGGTTCCCCCTCCTCCCCCCGCAGTGCAGCCGCTGGGAAATATTTCTGGTGTGTCTAGTTCTGCTGTTGGCCTGCCTGTCTCGATTTACGTGGAAGCTTTCCAGGTGGTTGGGATAGTCGGTCGTCCGTGGGCAAGCAAGAGGAGGGGAAGGAGCGGGTAATCTGGGCAGAAGGTAACCTTGCAGGTAAACTTTCTGCTCTTGGTGCCTCTGCTAGTACTGATTACCCACTGGAACGGACATCCATTTTTTTCTCGGGATCCTCTTGGCAGCCAGTAGTCATTCAGTGTCTGCCAGCCCGGATCTTCTAGGCCAGACAGAGATGCCTATATTGTGACCTCCAAAAGTAGGGCTTCTCTGTCAATCCATCATCCATAGCAAGGAGTAAGATTTTTTTCCCCCACCACAATATTCCTAGTACTTAGTTTTGTTTTTGTCTTGTGCAGCATTCCTATATAGGTTCATCTAAACAATTACTATTGGACGCTGTCTTCACATAACAGCCTCAGAAATAAAAAGGAATGGTTAGTTTTCACTGGGTGGTTGTTATAGGAACAGTACAATAGGGGAAAACAAGAATGAAAAGTCTTAATACATGCAAGTATTTTTAAATGGTGTTGTATAAACACAGACATACTCAAGGATGCAAGATGTTAGACTTGGGGTAGCAGAAATATGACTGGAATGCCCATTTCACATTGTTAATAGTTGCTTGTCTTGTGAAGGAAGAGAAGTTGAATATCCAGGTTGTATAAAACCTGGCATTATATACTGTTTCGGGTAACATGTCAGAATTTATTAGAAGTGAGGGGGAAAAGACATTTGAGATGCAGTAATGCAGTAAGAGTTGAATTGATCCATAGTTTTAGAGTGTTCATTTGAAATATGCCATCACTCTTGATGGTGCTTATTTTTCTAAGCAAACATAAGCTCTGTTTACTCTTTCCTGGAATCACTGACAGTATGCTAGGCACCATTTATCAGTTCTGATTTGAATAGTTGCATTTAATGGGAAAGAGTGTGGCAGCAATGGTGGGAAGGAAAGGAAATGCTGACTGTAAAAATAGCTTTGCTTTCACTGGCTCAGTGTAATTAAAGAATTCCAGACTGTTTTAATCAGAATGCTGTATGAAGAAATTGTGTGGATACCCACCATATCTTATTACCGATACCTCAATAATCCTGATCTAGTTTGGTTTAGCTAATACTTTAATATGTAAAGTAAAAAAAAAACATAGTTTTTAATGCAGTGTAAGGACCCTGTCCCACTTCCATTATAGGGAAAAGAAGTTATGGCAGGAAAGATTCGTAGTTTTTTGTGTGTGTGCATAGAAGCATACATTTATCGTCACTTCAAAAAATTACTGTTGAAATGAGTCAATACTTGTGTCTGTTTATAATATCCTCCCCCCCGCCAAAGTAGATAAAATAGCAAAAATTAACTTTTACATGAAGCAAGAACTATTGTTGCTTACCAAGGTGGCTAAAACTATTAAGAGTCTTTCTGATTAATGGTAAGTTTCTTTTCAAAATGTGATGCTTCTGTGCATTGAAACTTGAGGACACGGTTGCAATGAGAAACAGGTGATGGATGGACTTTAGAAATAAACAAGGTCTCTGAAATTGCTTCACTGTAGATTGAATAGAGTTAGTGGGTAATTGGGTTTGAGTAAATGCAGAATATTGAAAAAGATTATTTAATTTCTCTAATAAGTTTCAAACCAAGGGTATCTGTTTTTAGCAATCCTAGCATTTATTGTAGACTGTGTACTAGAACTTTTATCTAATTTCCTTAATTGTGGTTAGATTGTTCTAATGGATTACAATCTGAAGTTAAGTATGGTTGTTATTGTCTCTTCTCCCCGTATATAATTTTCCTAGAGTGAGTCAGCAATTGATAAATAATTGAAATACTGTAGACAAACAGTTGCTTTTAAAATAATTTTTATTTTGATTTGTTGTCCTTTCCCCGATTGAATATTCTTATACTCAAGTTTTTAAAATTATTATTACACTAAATATTATCCAGAAAGGTATTGATATTTTTAAGAATGAACCAAATAGGATTTCAAAGAATTGATTTCTCTTTGTCTGCACTCACTGCAGCCTCTGCAAAGAAAAATGAAGGATAATGGTTTCTCTAGACACAATGCTCTTGGCTATCAGAAACTCTTCCAGAGGCAAAATCTGTTTAACTTCAAAAGGAATGTGATTTGTAGATAAAGTCCCGACATTCTAGATTTTCAACCAACCCGTGATCTGAAAGATGGGGGAGAAAACATGATTTACATTGATTGCCTGAATTTGACATTTTGCATGCTGGATTTTAAAGTTTGAGTTGATTGTTTTGTTTCTTTTATTCAATATATGGATGACAGTCCTTTACTGTTTGGTTGTTCCTCTTATAATAGTTAAAATGAGCTGGAAAATATTTAAATATGTTCATATGAATGTTCTTTGGATTCCTGTAGTCAACTTCAAATGTTTTATTTGAACATTTATTTTCTTAATAGTAATGCATAAAAATTCTGGAGAGAAAGCCAAGACTTCTGTGTAAGATTTAAACAATAAAAAGATGGCAGGTTTTGTTTTTCACCTGGGATCACAAAAAGATAGGGGTTGAGAAAAAATACAGGAGATTAATGTGTAGACATAAAACAGCACTGCACTACTATCACTGTCATATTCTTAAACTGGATAGGGCTAGGATCCATTTTGGGAGGCAGTTTAAGGAAGTTTAAGGGCTGTGGGTGGTACCTTAATTGTTTGCAAGGCTTATTGTTGCTTAAACCCAAATCAACCCATCTGAAATATAAAAAAGGCCTCGGATTTTTGTCATCATCCATTTGGGGTCTGGAGACCACAAAGAGAATGATGGGCTGTGCTTTTTATGTGCTTGGCATGGGATATGAGAATGCTAACATTTGACATTTATTTGTATTAAATGACCTATTATTTGTATTAAATGAACTTGTTAGTTTCACATTTAAATGTTCCACAACTCTTTGTTGACTTCTGTAGATTGGGCCCACTTTCATATTAGTAGGCTTGTATTGTTGCCGTAGGAAATCAAATTTAATTAACTGATTATTTAGCCATTTTTTTACATACTGTATATTACATTCCTCCAATTTTATAATATAAGGATTTCTCAGCTTGTAGTCCATCTCACTTCCTGTGTATGGATGAGGATGTAAGTAGAATTCAGATGATTTTGATGATGTAAAAATGAGTTCCACTGTATCTACTTTTCTGGAAATAGCTTTTGTTTTCTGGACTTGGAAGCACCAGAGATATTTGCAGAAGCCTCTAGAGATCAAGCCCACCATTACCGGCAAGTAAAGTCCAAGGCTGACTTCCAAGTTTGTTTTAGATAAAGACTACCTGAAGTCAGACTCAGCTCCTGCTGACTACCTTATTTCTCCTGTAGTTTGCTTGGAATAGTACAAAAGTCATTCACTGGTATCCAGTTTGATTATCTTAAATAGTGAATATATTTTTTGTTAGCTCTTCGTAGTTTTAATTTGATGAGTCTTGCTTTCCTTTAAGAAAAGTGAGATAACTCTGCACAACAATTGCCTTAGTATAGTTTGGAAGTAAGAAATGCACCATCTGCCATAAGGCACCAGAAATGAAGGTGCCAAACAAGAATTTTTTTAGAAACTAACAGATATAGGATATGGGTCCCAGAAATATTAATATTTGCCTCGCTGTTGATGCATTTGTCAGATATTTCACGGTTTTTCTAGAGTAATAATGTACAGATGAAATTACTTTCAAAATAGTAGTCTCATGTTCTCAATTATCAACAAGTACATTGAGGGAAAGGATTGATAAAAAAATGGAACATTAAACAACATGTATGCATGAGAAACGCACTTGAGAAAAGCAATGACACAGTTCTAACCATATCGTATTGCAAAATCTGACACTACTGGATTCATTGTGGCAGTCTGAAATGGTGATTATGATTATGATGACCACATAATTATAGTAATTTCTCCCCTGAACAATATATGATCCTGCAGCCTATGCAGGAATCTATTGTATCCCAAGTAGCTCAAGTGATCAGGAACAATCTGCAGTATCAAAAATAGATTTTTTTAAAAATGTAAACATACATTTTAAGGGGAACTTTATTTTCCTTTTGACGAAAACTTCTATATACTGTAAAGTTTCATGTACATTTTTAAAAATAATTTCCCCAAATGTGGGATATAAAAGATTTCTAAAAATCACATCATTTTTTTAATGATGTGAACCAGGAGATTGCTTTTCACAGTTAGACATTTAATTACCTATAATAGATATATTAGCCATCCCACACATTAAAATACCACAATTTTTTCCTCTGCAACTGCCACAACTGCCATTACGCTTTACCAACTGCATTGCATAGCGATGGAGTTGCCTGTCCCAATTACTGTAGTTAAGTGAGGATTACCTGTATGCTATTCATAAGCCAGTTCCACTAAGTTCAGTGAAACTTCTACCAAGGTCTGTATTCTCATCTTAAATGACTTTTAAAAAGATGTGAAGGAAACATAAAGTAGCTGAGCAATTAAAAGCATGCATGCCTCTGACTAGTAGGTATGAACTCACTAATTGTGAGTTTACACATTAATTTACAGCAAATCAGTATTCACTTGTTACTTATTTTCATATAATGAATAACAATGATGGTATTTCTTACATTTCTTATTTAATATTGGACACTGAATTATTTTCAAGAAGAGATGTGTGGACTCTGTGAACCAATCTCTCCATCTCCTAGATGTGCAGCTGGAGACAAAAGTGTGATAGGAAAACGTCAGAGTCATTGGGAGTTGGGTGGCGTACAAGTTTAATACATTATGGCTGGTTGTACAGCCAGTTATTTAGACTGGATTTGGTAGTTATCAAGTCCTTCCCAAGGACTCCACCACCACCATCTTAACCTTTTTGACTCCCCCCTTTCCACTACTAAGAGCCATAATTTATTAAACTTGTAGGCAACATTCAAGACTAGCTGTAATTATGAAGTAGAGGAGTTGCCATAGTGAGTAGTTCCATTTTTATTTTATTATAAATATTTTATTATAAAATAAAAATCATTTCATAAATTTGGGAGAGGTGGCTTATGAGCAAACTGACTGAAAACAGTGTAAAAAAATCAAATTATTTGGTATTGTAAGTAATCGTTATATGGTTGCTGCTGTTTTAAAGGTATTAAGTAGATGTAATGCTGTACTTTCATGTTTGTAAAAGTTCTATTGGAATATCACTATAAACTTATATTTTGGAAATCTGTATTTTGTTTTTTGCTTCATTAAATGTAAATGTTAAGCTCTTGAGGGTTGGGGTAGAATATGGTAGCAATATCTTGCTATTTGTAACTGCTGAGCTCTGATTCAGCGATAAAATAAAAATATATCTAATAAATAACATTGTTTTATATCCCTTATGACTGTGTGATGCCTATGCAACCTTTCAGTTCCTTTTCAGTGATCAGTAAAGTATCTGACCATCTGAATTGCTGAATAAATACTGCTGACCACATGTTGAGAAAAAAGACTGAGTTGAATGGTTTACTTATCTGCCTTAAGAACGACTAACTTACTCCTGATCAGAAGCAGCATTGGTCATTTTCAGTTAATAGACTTCAGAACACATTGTTGTATTTCTTATCAGGAAATATAGATGGCTAGTTTGGCTGAAAATCACAAGAATATTCTTTGTTAATTAGGATTGACCTGTGCTGATTTCTGCTGTTTCATCTGGAGGTAGAAAATTACTTTCTGTGAGGGCAAGGCATGTCTTCCTTAACTGAGTTCTTGGATTCTTAGGTTTAGACAAAGCAATGACAGAGAATCACCTATCTTTAGTGCACTGTTATAATAACATATGCATACTGTTAATATGCATGGCTACATCAAGCTTTGTATCTTTTTGTACTTTTTACTTCAAAGCCATAGAAATTAAATAAATATAGCACTTGTCATCATGGTAGTTTTTTAAAAAATTGCAAAGTTGCCTATCCAGCACATGATTACAATATATCAATAAAAATATGCAAAATCAAAATATGGCCTTTTCAGTTTAGAACTAGGTTCACGTATTTCAGTAGAGCATAATATGATTTTGTTGCTTTAGCTCTACATGATGAACCAAGCTACTAAACAATGATGCCTTGGTGCAATGCATGAATTCAGTATATGTCATTAAACTGGTTGCTCACTTAACCATATTACTATGCCAAACAACCACATTTTAAAATTTTTATTTCTATTATTATTCCAATTTTCAACTGCACCCACTCATGAATGGCTCTAGGAAGTTTCCAAACAGCACAATCAGTTAAAAGACAATAATAAAAATGATCATGGTTTGAAATTATGAATATCATTTCTATTTCTGATGGGACTAAAAGTTAACTAGGCCAGTATTGATATATGAAAAATAAATGGTTAATTTTGACAATAGATTAATTTTATTACTAGTAATTTTGTTGATTCGATAAAATAAGTGTTGTGCCATTAAATGATGGATTATAATGAATTATAACATTAAAATGGTATACTTTTATGTTTTAATCATGAATATTAGATATTGATATCCGAACATACTACTGTTCCTTTCTTTTGCTTTTATTCTTAAACACTAGCACCTACCTACTGCTACAAAATTGGCTCTATGCTTCTGCAGTAAACATTGCCTAAACTATATTATCTGTTACACCTTGATTATTGTCTTGCTACTGATTACTATGTTTCTATTTTCAGTCAATGCTTTTAGCTACAGCAGGTGGTCAGAAACAGGAACTTCAACATACTGTGACTTCTGCAGGGTTAGTAGATGATCAGCTTTAATAGCTTCTTATTATGCTATCATAATAAAATGTAAAAAGGAGGCTGCTACCTTAATGAGAGAAGGTTTGTGAACCCTTTAGAATTATCCATAATCCTGCAGTACCATGATCTACAATGTGATCAGAGCTTTATCTAAATTGTATTAATAGATAAAGAGATTCTGGTTAAACAAACAACATGAAACTGTGTCATGTCTTTATTGAACACATTACCAGGCTATTGAGAACCAACTCAACCTAAAGCAGGATTCTCACTGAATCATTTTAGTAAGATTTACTGAAAAAGCAAGTAACAAGGTTCCAGAAATCTCAATGTCCAGAATACTTTCACCTTAGAACCTAGTTTATTTTTCAGTTTATTAGGAGAAAGGCTTTCTCAACTTTTTTCTTCTGTCCTGCTTAAGAACCAATGAGATATGACTCTTTTCTTCTCAGATAAGTGAATATATATCTTTGTCTATATTATGCACCTTGATCAAATTCATCAAATTTCTTTGTTGGAAAAGGTACATTATGCCTGCAGATATGGTCTTTACAACACAGGCATGTGGAAGTAAATGATACCCAAGTCAAAAGAAATTGTTGGAGACCCTAGAAGAGGGCTGTTGATACTCATGAGGCTAAAAAGGGCTATAAAACTATTGCCAAAGACTTTAGCTTCCATCAATCCACAGTAATGCAGAAAATATACTTATTTATTTATTTATTTGTTTGTTTCCATTTCTATACCGCCCTTCTCCAAATAGGACTCAGGGCGGTGAACAGCCAAAGTAAAAAAAACAGAACATACAAAATTTAAAAACAGTTTAAAATAATTAAATATTTTGGCCGTAAATTAAAACAACCCAATTTAAAATCAATTTAAAATTTAATTCAAGCCAGCCCAGCTAGTTGAAATAAATAGGTTTTCAGGGCCCGACGAAAAATCCGGAGGTCTGTTATTGTACGTATCTCTGGGGGGAGGTTGTTCCAGAGGGTGGGCGCCGCCACAGAGAAGGCTCTCCCCCTGGGGGTCGCCAGCCGACATTGTCTGGCAGACGGCACCCTGAGGAGGCCCACTCTGTGCGAGCATACTGGCCGGTGTACACATGAAGCGTACACATGAAGAAAACATATTTCTGTTTCCAGAGTTGTCCAGCAAAAATTACTGTAGCAGCAAAGCATACAAGAGCTTGAGAGGTTTTCAGATGCTGTTTGTGTTTTGAACAGCTCTGTAGTTTTATGTCCTTTGCCGTTGAACCCCATGTTTTGTGGTTAGAATTAGGGTATCGTGTTAGAATGCAGTGTTTCATTTTGGCTAAATATGAGAAACCTCCTATCCCAGTTTGAAACCTCAACTTTTTATCCTGTGGGCTCAATTAGATTAGAGAAAACAAAATACTCCACAGGATTGGGAATATCATGTGGTGCCCCTTTGTTCTTTAAGGATCTAGACAGGTTGCAGTTCCTGAGGAAATGATGGATTTTGGATTATACCAGCAAATTCTATAGGAAAATGTTAAATTACTTGTCTGTGTCTTGAACTTTAAATGAGTGTAGGATATGCAACAGACAATTCATGTTTTAGAGACTGATTTTAATGAATGATTGTATGATGTAAAATAAGGAATCAATGTAAGTATATCAGTGAGTTGAAGCAATTCTATAAAGAGAAACCAGCCAAAATACCACCAAACTTGTGTGATGGATTGATCAACAGATACAGAAAATACCATTGTTGCTAAAGGAGGGGCTAGCAGTTATCAAGTAAGGTTTGCATGTAGCCCTTGACTTACAACCATTCATTTAATGACAGTCAAAGTTACAACACCACTGAAAAAAGTGACTTATGACCAGTTCTCAAACTTATAATCATTGCAGTAGCTCCACAGTCACGGGATCAGACTTTGGGTGCTTGGCAACCAGCATGTAATTACAATGGTTGCAGCATCCTGGGATTGTCAATTGCAACCTGCCTTGGAAACTTCTGACAAGCAAAATCAATGGGCGGAAGCCAGATTCGCTTAATGGTTGCATGATTCACTTAACAACTGTAGTGATTTGCTTAACAACCATGGCAAAAAGATAAAATGGCATGACTACTTAGCAACTGTTTTGCTATGCAACAGAAATTTTGGGCTCAGTTATGATTGTAAGTCAAGGACTACCCATAGTTTTCACAAGAAGACAATGAATATTGCCTTAGGGCAGAAGTCTTCAAATTTGGCAGCTTTAAGACTTGTGGACTTCAGCTCCCAGAATTCTCCCAGCATTCTGGGAGTTGAAGTCCACAAGTCTTAAAGCTGCCAAGTTTGAAGACCTCTGCCTTAGGGTGTTTGATAAAGTATGACATGGTACATTGTTTTGTGTGGTGCTTGTTTCTTTATTAATAGGATTTGAAACACTGATCACATTGTAGGTCACAGTACTGCAGAGTATTAAAGGGTTCATCAACTTTTACCACTACAGTTAATCCTCAATTTATGACCACAATGGCACCAAAATTTCAGGTGCTAAGAGATTAAGTATGATGTTACATGATTGCATTGCTTAATGAGAACAGTCTTGGCATCCGCTGTTGTTAGCTGAGGAACCACACCACAAGCCAATCCATTCTGGGCTTGTTCTCTCCCAATCCCAAGTCTCAGTAAAATAAGGGATTGCCTCCATCGCCCCCCTCCCCCCCATCAATGCCCATTTGGCCATCCTACACTCTGCCACCAGCAGTCCCAGGGCCCACGTGATTCTACTGCTGTTTGTAACACCATGGCTCTGGGGCTTCTTGGTGCACTTCAGCTCTGGGGTTGCAAGAAACTACATAAAGCAGCCATGGTGGTTCCAGTAGTTCTGGGCAGAATGAATGCCATATCAAAAAAGTATTGGACAGCAGTTAGAAAATTGACAGAATTTCTGATTGTTGCAAAAGGCCATACTATTTGGACCCATACATATATTACGTTAATACATTACGACATCTTAGGTTGATGGGAAGAATTCAATGTGTATGAAGTCCAACACCAGCTAAAAATCTGGCAGCTGTAATTTCACATTGTTGTATATATAATAGCATTAATAATTTATTAAACTTGCACACCACCCGACTCTCAACGACTCTCAACAATTTATGCTTAGATTCTCCTTGGAAATTCTTCAAACTTGTGGTCCTACTTAAGTTAAATGCACAATGGGTTTAAACAAACTTGCATAAAAAAGCACAAAGGTTGGCAATAGATTTCTCCTCAAACGTTGATTGTTAAAAAAATAATATGCCAATAGTTGTGGTTGCTGAGAATGGCTATATATTTCATAATCTGGCATATAAGAGATTAATGCAAATTGGAGCTATGGTTACTGTTACAGCCAACTTGACACCTTCAAGATATACAGGTCTCCAGCATTTGGAATTCTTCAGTGTCAGGCTTCACACTAGTCACAGCAGTAACTCATAGCTCTTTGAACACTTAACACCCCACTCAGCACTTGGGTGGACTTGGGAGAAGACTCGGATACAACTTGGTAAATTAGAATCTTTACTGAAAGCAACATTGAAGACTTTAAGACATAGTTGACTGCCTGCTGCAAAACAGATCATGCTCGCTAATATGGGAAACACTGCTTCTCACTTTTCCAGCTTCAGCCTTTTATCCAGAATTGTGGCTTAGTTACAGTCATTAACCAAGCTAGAAGCATCAAATCAGGGAAAGCTAGTCAAAGAGGAGATTTTTGCACATAACTTTGTGATGCAGTAATATTATTGTGCAGTAATACTTTGTGCTAGTAACATGTCATATTTTTTGTGCTGCATCTCCAGTATGAAAATGTCATAGAAAAACTGCTTTTTGAGGGTAAAACTTAAATCCTATCTTGCATAGCAATATAGACTTTCTGGTTTGGATGATTCATCAATCCATTTGACAGGAACTTTCAGTTTGCTTTCTGAGAAAGTAGATTTTCCGTTGTTATGCTGAACCCTTACTTATAGCATTTGACAGTTAGAATAGTACTGACATTTTTATTTCAATTGTAGCTGTTGATTATACAGCTGTATCTGTATTTATCTACATCTATCAAGAGAATTGAAGTAAATGTATTTATATACTGCAGGCAGACTTTGCTTAACAACCGTATTTTCAGTGACTGTTTGAACTTACAACAGTGCTGAATGAGTGCACTTACAACTGGTCCTTGTAGTTATGACAGTCACAGCATCCCCTTGATCACATGATCATGATACAGGTACTCAGTGTCTCATTCACAGTCACAGTGTTGCAGCTCCCCACAGTCACATGATCACCATTTGCGACCTTCTTTGCCAGCTTCCGACAAAGTCAATGAGGAAGCTGGCAGGAGGTAGCAAATGGCAGTCATGTGACATCCCTGCTTAATGACCTCTGGTGATTCACTTAACGGCAATTGAAAATGCTGGAATTTCCATGGCTAAGTGGCATTGTCATATCCCATGCTTTAGAGCTGCATTACTTAGTGATAGAAATTCCAGTCCCAATTACTATCATGAAGTATGGACTATCTATATATTTCATAAATTATCCTTTAAATTTAGCTCATTTCTGACAACTTATTAAGCTCTTTACTATTTTATTTATTTATTTATTTATTAAATTTATATGATTGTGGACTTTGCACGCATACAACAATAAAATGTGTGTGTGTGTATAAAACAATAGTTACTTAAAACCATGATAAATAATTATTAAAAACATTAAAAACTATAAAAGCAGAAATAGAAAATAATATATGGAGAGATTTTGATAATAATGGAGCACCTCATGAGTTCACCCATCCCCCGGACCCCACAGACCTAATGGCATGACCAGGTCTTGAGGGTTCTTCTAAAGTTCAGAAGTGACAGTGCCGCCCTCCTCTCTGGGGAGAGAAGATTCCACAGTGCGGGCACCACAGCAAAAAAGATCTGTCCCCTAGGGCTCGCCAAATGTAGCTCCGTAGATGATGGAACCCAAAATTGCCCATTCTGTTCAATCAGGTGAAACAAACAGACTATTATACTATCGATTACTGATTTGTAAAAAAAATGCTGAGTTTCAAATAATAGACTTCTACATTATTTCCCTTTGTATTTGTACAGTATAAAAACAAAATAATTCTGCAGAGCAAACTTTTGTTTCTTCAGCATTGCATAGTCCCAACAAAAATGTTGAGTCTTATGTGAAAAAAATTCAACAGACTAAAATTTTCTAATCCAAACAAATTAATGGAAATTTGAAACAATTTTTGAAAATAGAATATTTAATTTGGCTAGAATATTCAAATTAAACATTTTTACAGATTATCCAGATTAAACTCTTACTGCTGTTTTAATATACTAAGACTGGTTCAGATCACAGACACCCCAATACATTGCACCATAAATGAACATTTGGACAGCCCAGTTAACTTTTCATTTTATATGCTGTAATTAAATATAGATGGGCAAACTACTTTGCTAATCTATATTACTTTTTTGTATAGTAGTTTAATTTTTTTTCAGTACTTAAGTATGTCCTGTTGTGAATTCCACGATAACGGAGGACATCACAAGACAAGAAGTAGAATATCTTGACTAGGTCTCCAGATTTGCTTTAGGCAAGCTTGGGAATGTTACATTATTATTACACTATTATTAATTGACTAGTGTATCTGGATTAAGTGTACTGAATTCAGATCCATATTCAGCCATGAAGTTCCCAATTGCAATGGACATTTTTTCCATCTGACCTCTACCTTCCATTAAGTTAATAATAATCATCCTGTTAACGCCATTCTGAACTTTTTGAAAAGAAGAATATGGAATACAAGAAGCCTAATTGGAATATAAATATTCCAGATAGTAGGTTAGATATGTCATCTTAAAAAGAAGAGGCCAGTGTTAAATTCCCACCGACCCCCACCCCTATGCCAATTGTTATTTCTGCCTTGTAGTTTTAGTTTAAGTGAAAACTAAAGTACTTTGTTTGTTGTATGTATATGGGTAGTTATTACTTAAGGACCATTTGTTCAGTTGACAGTTCAAAGTTACATTATTATGTACAATTTCATTTCTCATCTATTGATTAATTTTCTCTATGATCCTATTAAAAATTACAGTTTGACAATCCCTTGTCAGAAGAAAGGGCTTCAGAAGTATATTCAAGGCTTTGGAGGGTTATATATTATGCATCCAAGGGGTGAAATCCAGCAGGCTCTGACAGGTTCTGGAGAATCGGTAGTGGAAATTTTGAGCAGTTCAGAGAACTGGCAAATACCACTTCTGGCTGGCTCCAGAGTGGGGTGGGAATGGAGATTTTGCAATATCCTTCCCCCTGGAGTGGGGTAGGAATGGAGATTTTGCAGTATCCTTCCCCTGCCACGCCCACCAAGCCACACCACGCCCACAGAACCGGTAGTAAAAAAAAAATTGGATTTCATCACTGATGAATCCCAATGTAGAAAATTATTGGAAACAGCATCAAGCAAGTAGACAAACATCTGCAGTTGAGGGTTTGATCATTTTAGGCAGATTTTTAATTTCAGGAGAAATTAAAGAATACTCAGGTCATATCACCAGCCTTTTGTACAACCTTTTCCAAAAAGAGAAGATTAGAAATTAATCAAATATTATCAGTGCTGCTGGTCCAATCATAGTTTCCTCAGGTGGAGGCACAGCATTGTCTCTTTAAAGGCAGATAGGATGGCTCCTTCACTTAAAGATGAGTTAATTGCTGCTTGAACCTACTGGTAGGCCACCTCCTAGGAGGCTTTAACCACTCCAGGAGGACATGGATGGCAGAATACAGGTGGCAGCATTGACATCCTCGAGGACCCTTTCACTTCCTTGATATTCACAGGTTCAAAGTCATCATGGATAATAAGGTAAGTCCCAACCCCAGTCAGTTCCCTAGGACTTCTTCCAAAGTCCAAATCAGAGTGACGTTATCTGTAAGTTTCCTAAAACTATTTCTCACAATGGCCCTTCAACTATTCTTCTTGTCCCTTGGCTCCCTTGAAAGACTGTTTCCATCTTTTCTTAGCAGCAGTCTACCGTGTTTCCCCAAAAATAAGACAGGGTCTTATTTTCTTTTAAACCCCGAAATAAGGGCTTGTCCTTATTATCGGAGGATCCGGCAGAGAGAGGCTCCCTCCGTATGCCATCAAGCCCCGCCCCTCTGGGGGGAGAACGCGAGCAGCCCAAAGGCACCAAGCCGCGTGAGCGCCTGTTCCCTCTCCCGCTTGCACACCTCCCAGGCCTCACCATGTTGATGTGGGTGAAGCCGGTGAGCACCTGGCTGGAAGCCGCTGGAAGTGGAGAAGACGCCGGTCGGGCCATCCACCTGCTGCCATGTCTTTCAGGAGCTGGGGCAGAGTGTCTTCCGGCAGCCGGGCCAGAGAGGTGGCGAAGGGCGAAGTGAGCTGCAGCCCCGCATGGGGAGACTGCACCGCTGCCATCTGAGCACTGAGGATGGCTTCCTCTGCGGCTTTCAAACCCTGGCTGGAAGCTGCTGGAAGCGGAGAAGACGCTGGTTGGGCCAAGTCTTCCGGGGCAGCCGCATAGGTTTGGAACCATAGAGCAGGAAATGCACTCCCAGAGCGGCCACTGCCAACGCAAAGTCTTTCAGCAGCAGCCGCTCTGGGAGTGCGCTTCCTGCTCTATGATTCCAACTCCATACGGCTGCCCTGACTCCTGGAAGACTCAACAGCAGGGGGCTGGTGACAAGAAGTGCCAGGCGGCTGCTGTCATGTGAGCGGGGCAGGAGTTTGCAGGTGAGGGGGATGGATGGGTGGATGAATGGATGGGCGCCAAGAACGTTGGGGAGAGAGAGAATGAGAGGCAGCTCCAGATCAGATCAGCTGATCTGCAGATCACAATAAAGGGGCCCAGCCGACCGGGGAAGGGAAGGTTTGCCTCCGGTGCTGGCCACGCCCACCGTTCACTAGGGCTTATTTTTGAGGAAGGGCGTATATTTACGCCCACCCCAAAAATCAGTTTTGGCCTTATTTTCAGGACATGTCTTATTTTCAGGGAAACACGGTAGATGTGTCTTCTGACTCTCGTCTGCATCTTAAGTCATGCTCTGGTTCATTTTCAAAGTGCAGAAAATCTGCTTCACACAAATGCATTGCAGGAGGGGGAATAAAACTTTAATGAACCTCATTTCCTAGAGTTGAGGTTTTTTTTCCTTTTCACTTTGTTCCAAAGTGCACTCAGTGTATTTGGTGGGAGGTTTTTTTTCTTTTTTTAATGTAGCACAATGTGACATTGTTTTGAATCTCGATAAGCTGTTCTTGTAGGTTAGCAGTGGTTGAAATGTCATCAACCATATCTTCAGTGTCAGTAACAAATGAGCTGCATATTCAGTTGCATTTCCATCCTCTAAAATGTAGCAGAGAATGAAAAGTTACCATTGTCAAATAACACCTTGAGTATATATTTACAGTATGTAGATAATGAAAAAAAAAATACTTTTCAGTCATACGGCTTATGGAACTCAGTAAGTTGAATATTTCATTACAAGGTCATAAGCAGTGGTTGGTCTAACAGAGAAAGGAAAGCGGAAAATATGGACTAAGAAAACAAAGGAAAACAAAACTGCTTTTTCCCCCAGCATAAAATATGCTTTTGAAAATGAATTGTCTGACATAAAAATGTTATCATCAGACATTTGGACAAAGCAAATCTTGAATTTCCTTGCTAAATTCATTCCCAAAATTTATATTCATCATGGTTATAAACCATGGGGGATTTTTAAATTTTGCTTTGCAGTTTGCCAGGCAACCTAAGAATAAGAGCATCTTGTTGTGCAGAATATACAGTTTTATCTTTATAGTCTAGATTGTCAACTCACTGTCATTTAAGTTATTTTTTAAAAGCTCTATTTTTGCCATCAAAGTTCTGTGTTCAGCTTCAAGGTGCCTTTTTAGATCATTCTAGTTTAGTTATTCATTACTTAGTACTTCACCCCAGATTTCACACTACGGCTTGACAATTCCATGATCAATAAGAAATGTGAAATTTTGTCTAAAAAGATTCTCTTTGTACTGTTGTTTTACCATATTTTGAGATTATACAAGTCCAAATTTGTTTTTAAAAAGTGCTATATTCACAACTTAGACTACTCACCTTTTCTGCTTTTTTTTTTTTTTTACATACAGCAACCAGAGATTCCATACAGGACACCCATAGTATCACATAATAACTAAGTGCACAGCAAGATATAATAACCTTGCAGGAAAACAAATCTGTTTATATTGCAGTACAGAATTTTTAGTCAAGGGCACTGTGAGTCAATAAGAAGGAAAGGCCTATAGATGCTGAGAATTTGAAGTTTGCAGAAGACTCTCAAAGATAGCAGAGAGGTTGTGTATACACTCAGGTCAAATTCGCCTCTTTCCATTGAAAATCTACTTAGCGCTGTTGAATCAGCTTTCAGCTCATCATGAACCCTGTGCAGAAGGAACTTTCAGTTTATCAACAGGACTGTGGTGTTCCACCCTAAAAGGCTTGGGAACTCATTTTAAATTCTTGACTCACAAGTGAAAAACCACTGAATTAGACATAGCAAGTCAGATAGAAGAGTTGGACATAGTTTTCTGCCATGCCACCCACTCTTTGGAACATCATTCCTTCTGAGGTTAGAATGTCCTGTCCCTGTTGGCTTTTCCTAAGGCCTTGGTTGTATGGATAACAGGTTAGATCACGCATAGCTGCTATGTCTTTTTAATGCTATTTTGTGTTACATATTTTGTGTTTTTCTTTTATTGGAAGTAGCCTAAACTGACATAAAAGTGAAATAGGCAGCTATAAGAATTGGGTAAATAAATAATATTGATATTTTCAAAAAAGATTCCATTAAAGCCCAGATTTAAAATATACATCTCTCTCCTCCACCTCTTTTCAAGCTTATGGTTTTAACATAAAACATAATGTTCCTTATAGAGCTAAAATATTCTGAAGTAGTTGTCTGTTGAATGTGTAAGTGCTTCATCAATTATGTAAGTCCATCTATTAAAATCCAGAAGGAAAGATGTTCCTATGTTCTGACTGGAAAGGCTATTATATTCAGTTGTGTGCAGTAATCACCCCGTTAGCATAGTATATCAGTTTCTAGTGGCTTAGGAGTAGACAGAATGAGTTACTGAGACTTCATTCACTGTTGTGCAGACATATAAAACAATTTTACCCTCTCTTATGAGATAAGAAAATAAAGTAGGGAGATTTCAAGAATTAGTGCAAGGATTCAAACTGAAAGATTCAGTCTGGAAATATGAGTGCAGGCAATTTGTTTAAAGTTTGGGAACAATTTTTCCAAATCAATTTGATAGTTTGCTTCAAAAATGACTTGATTTGTGTACTCCATTTTTTTAATAGTATTGAAAATGCTCCTGCTTCCTTCCCTTTTTTTTTTTCAATTTGAAGGAAGGGGGGAAACGGGAGTAATATGGATGACAGTTGCTGTTACATATGAAAAAAAGTTTGATCAGATGACATATCTATAAAAATGGTAGAATATCTGCTTCAAAGCCAGATGATAATATTTGAATGTTTGGACAAGAACTGCTTACTTTACTTATTGTCTACCAGTGATGGTGATGTTGAAAATAACCATGGCAAATCATTTTGTCTTTATGATGGCTTTCTTCAAACAGCTGAATGGAGATGCAAACAGCTGCACCATAACAGATTCCATAGTGTTGTTGGAAATTTATGAATTTAGCCTGAATAGAAGATTAAGCACCATTCCAGTTCAGCTGCCTTAATGTCTCTGAACATGAGAGAAAATTATTTGTCCTGGGTGGCTGTCTAGAAACTTTGCAGAGTCTAGTGTTCCACTAGAACAGTGATGGCTAACCTTTTCTTCCTTGGGTGCTAAAAGCATGTGTGCATACACTATCGCACGCATGTGCATGCCCACACCCATAATGCAGTGCCCCTCCGGCATGCCACACCTGCACATGTGTGCGCGACCCCCGCACATGCGCACGCGATCCCCCATTTTGGCCTCACATCTCAAAACAGCTGGGAGGGGGGAAAAGCCTCACCTCCCAAAACAGCTGGGAGGGGAATCTCCGGAGATCTTGGAAGGCATGGCAGCAGAAAGTGAGGAGAAAGGTAGCCCCCCCCCACATGCACGCTTGTCTCCTGCTTGCAAGGCAGAGACCCGAAAATCAGCTGGCCGGCGGCAAGCTCTGGAGCATGCACAGTGGAGCTGAGCTGGGCGACAGGTCACATGCCCGCAGAGAGGGCTTCATGTGCCACCTGTAGCACGCGTGCCATAGGTTCACCATCACGGCACTAGAATATAAGCAATGAATATTAATAAATATCTCAGAATTCTAGAATGCTCTTTGCTCCAGAAAAATAGTATGTGAAAGAACTGATCTATTGTCCAGCATATGAAACACGCCCCATTTTCAGTCTCCTCACATCCCATTTTCAGTCCCCTTGTGCCCCATTTTTGGCCTCCACGCATCCCGTTTTTGGCTCGTTCGAGGCATCAGGGATTGCTGCCAATCACCACCGCCTGAAACGGGCCAAAAACGGGATGCACGGAGGCCAAAAATGGGGCATGTGGAGACCAAAAATGGGACACAAGGGGGCTGAAAATGGGAGTGTGGAGGCCGCGATAGACGGTGGTGATCTCGGCAGCTTGGAACAGCTGATCGGCAATATTCCGGGAGGCCGATCCAACTACCAATCAGCTGCTCGTTCTAAATCAGGCTGTGCTGAAGCTGACCAGGCTTTTTGCTGTTTGCTGCAAGGATAGAAATTGCTGGGAGGCAGAGGCCAAAGGGTGGGGGCTGGCAGGTGGGTGGGGCTTCAGCAACGTTTGCTCTATAAGACACATAGACATTTCCACCCACTTTTGGGGGGAGAAGTGTGTCTTATAGACCGAAAAATACAGTATATATACACACACATGCACACACGTATACATACATACACACATATACATACAGTATATATGCGTGTGTGTTTATTATATATTATACACACACACACACACACAAACACACAGATACAAGATGATACTTTGCGTGATGTAATACCATTGCTAAATGGAATACCTATATTTTATTTGTCTTTCACAACAAGTGTTCCGTTTCTTTCATTATTCAAAAACTTTAAAGTGTATTCTAATTACAACATATTACATAAATCAGAAGCTTGATTTAATTTGGTTTAGTTTTATATTTTTTTCCAGGAAATCATTACCTGTATAACCCTTTTAAAAATCCTAGCATTTTTCCTGCAAGCATAGGGTCTCATGGTATATCTTTGACATATTCATCTTCCAGGTTAATCTTAATTAACATTTTATATATCAGGTAAACAGGTGATCATCTCCGGAACATAAATTGATATCCAATTCAAATTTAGCTCCTGCGAAAATGAAACTTTTTTTATCAAGTTTAAATCTTTCAAAAATTTTATAATAATTAAACCAATCACAAACAAATCTTTCACTTACTAGTTGGGCTTTTGTTTTTATCTTAAATCACTCTTCAAACATCTTCAAATATCAAATATCTCTTATTATGTGTTAAGTAATGAATATATCATACTTTTGATTCAACTGAGTGTTGATCTATTGGTTGCAACAGGAATTGACCGATGCATTTGTTACCTGAGCCTATCATCATGGGGCTGAGAGACAGTGATTGGCCTAACATCCAACAGGCTTTTTATGCCTGAGGCAGGAATAGAACTCACAGTTTCCTGGTTTCTAGTCTAAACCACTAAGACCAACTGGTTCTCAAATTATTGTAATAACGTTTGTTTATGGTCAGCATTCGCAAGTGAATGATTTTAGATTAGGGATTTATTGGATTCCCTAGGATTTGTTTCACCATTTCTAGATGCAGCAGTTTGTGTGTGAAATGTTTCTGTGACTACATTGATGAGAGTGTGTATAGAAGCTTCATGCAGATAGTTTAGTTTAGTTTAGTTTAGTTTATTTGATTTGTATACCGCCCTACTCCCGAAGGACTCAGGGCGGTGAACAGCCAACAATAAAATACATAAATACACAAAATTTAAAAACCCGATAAAATCAAATTAAACTTTTTGGCCCAGACAAATTAAAATACCCCAATAATTTAAAAACAGGTTAAAATTTACATATTTAAAAAGGGAAGAGATTAGGCCAAGCCCGCTTGATGGAATAAAAAGGTCTTCACAGCACGGCGGAAGGAGCGCAGATCCGGGATCCTCCATATCTCCGGGGGGAGCTCATTCCAGATGGTAGGTGCCCCCACAGAGAAGGCTCTCCCCCTAGGGGCCGCCAGTCGACACTGTTTGGCTGACGGCACCCGGAGGAGTCCCTCTCTATGAGAGCGTACTGGCCGGTGGGAGGCTATTGGTGGTAGTAGGCGGTCCCGTAGATAGGCTGATTTGCTCTTTAAGTGTAGTGTAGTCATTATTATTTTCTGCCTTGGAAAGTATTTGTGAGCAGCCTCCACATGAAAGAAATATAACACAAGAAGTCCTCAAGAAAGGCTGGCATAACTGAATAAGAGTGGGAAGAAACATGCTGGTGTGTCTTTAAAGATAAGTGTATTTGTGTATGTTGACTAAAATTCCTTAGTTAGGAAGTTTGTTTGTTTATCAGGCTTTTTACAACATGTTTTCAAAACTGTTCTCTGAAGGCAATATACTAATTAAGACAATAAAACAAATGCAGAGAGTAGCGTAATTGGAAGGAAAGTTGTATACTCAGAAACAAATATGCCTTTCAAAACCCATACAGAAAATAATTGGGTGCTAACAAGCAGAATATTCTTAGTGTATGTCAATATGCTACATTTATCTCTCGGTGAGTTTGGGCAGCAGTTTTTTTTGACTTGCAACCCTCTATTAGAATTACCTGCTTGCATAGAATAGTGTGAATGCTTTTGATAAACTGCATTGTTTGTGCTTATGGCATGCAGGCCAAAATGTACTAAAGGTTGATGCCCTTATTTATATCTTTGCTATCTTATTAAATAAGATAATTTGATAATCAAAACTGTGATGAATGAGTAAGGTCAATATCTGTGATCCATCTGGTGACAGTCATGGCATATGGAAGATTGTGATTTGGAATTTAAGATGAATAAAAGGTACATAGCATGAATTAACATATGAAATGAAAACAAGTAAAATAAATACATAGTGTGTTTCTGAAATCAAGAAAAGAAAGGAAGAATATAATATCTGTAGGCCTGCTGAGTTTTTCCATGCATAATGAAGGGAAATGGAACGAAGGTATAATTATGAATGAAAAGGCTAAAATACTTGTTAGATAATAAGAATTGGAATCACATAGGTTATTATAAAAGTGTAGGAAAAGAGGAATCTATTGGTTGCTAATAAATGCATGTTATATTCTAAGGAAGGGTGATAGTGGAAAAAACAAAGATGCATTTTAGGAAAGTATGTTAAATGATCTGAATTAATACGATCTGTGGGAAAAAGTTGTTCTATTAGATGAGATGAGGAGTAAATAAACTAGAAATCAAGAATTTTGTCCACTTAGAAAGTTTCTGCCTAGAAAAAGAACTGAGTTTTAGACTCTCAATATTTTTACATAGCAAAGAAATATATATATTGTTTTAAAGTCGTTACGTTAATAATTTTGTTAAAACATTGAGAGAATTGGTGAAGGATATAATTGTGAATTTAGAGTTAGGTTATGAATGTTGGACAGACCATTTTTAGTAGTATTTGAAATGGACCTGGGGAAAATTGATTTCAAAGAAACATAATCAAAAGAAATGAATTAGAATAAAAGAGCTACAAGAAGAGGTTAATCCAGTATGAAAAAGTTATAAAAGATACATTAATCTCCCAATAAAATGCAAGGGAAATGTATATAGGGAAAGAGCAGGTGGAAGTAACTGCTTGGAACAGATTGAAAAGGCTTATGCTGCAGAATGCCACGAATATCTGTATAGCAACAAAATGGGGAACATGAAAAAGAATGCTTAATAAAACAATGAACTAAATGAGGATGTGGATGGAAACTTTTGTTGATTTTCAGAAAGTGACTGATAAAGTAAGTAGCCCTGAATTGGAGAATGCTTTGCATGAATCTGGAGTGGAAGATTGATTAAAATTAAAGTATGTGGGATAATAAATGGATATTTAGGGAATAGTTCAACATTGAACAGGGAGTAAAACAAGTTTGTATGAAATCCCCTTAGATACTTAATGTTTTTACAGATAAGTGAATAATGAATTTTGTTAGAGTTGTTTTGGTTGGAAATGTGAATGTACTTTTCTGTGCAAATGACACCATGGAGTTAAATGAGAACCCAGTTTGCAGGAAATATAGCAATAGCAATAACACTTAGATTTATATACTGCTTCACAGTGCTTTAAAGCCCTTTCTAAGCGCTTTACAGAGTCAGCATATTGCCCCCAACAATCTGGGTCCTCATTTTACCCCCTTGAAAGGTTGGAAGGCTGAGTCAACCTTGGGATAGCTTAAATATAAGATAGACCATATAATGCAATGAGGAACACGGATCTGCAAAATTAATGTAGTTATGTTTGTCAGACAAGATGGAGAAAACAGTTGCAAGTTCTACGTTTATGATGGGAAAACCAGAGCAAGTACACAAATTTGCATGACTTTGTCATTATTTAAAAGACTACTCTGTGATATAATGAGGTCACATGGTATGAGGCAGCTTCTGGGGGGAGAAACTTGAAGCGTAGACCAAGGAAAGTTTTTTAAAATATGCTAGGTTCAGACTATTTAGGACTACTGTTCTTGAGATATTTTAAATTATACTTCCTGTATCCTTAACCATATTTATATTCTGAATTAAATTGTAGAGAGTATGAAACGAAATTGCTTACCCATGGTATAGGGATTGAAAAACACATTGTTTCATATTTGGGAATGAATTGTAATTGTGTTTTCTGAGGAAAGAAAACAAGACTGGACTTTTGCAAAACATAGAATAAGGAACAGATGGACATTCTAATCATATCTCCTAAATATATAGCTAGTTCTCACTTAACAGAGAGTTAGAAAGAAGATCAAAGGCAACAAAGACCACCAGCCTGAGTTGATAAATACAGATAGCCAGCCACAAGATTCTGTAACCTGATCCCTTTTTCTTTGCAGTAAACTTGATTAACAAAACCTTATGAGAATCAAGCTTTTTTTTACTGTTTATTAGAGGACTTGACATTATTGTAATTAATCACCAATGTTACATCAATGTACTCTAATTAAACACCAATTAAACATCAAAAACAGCCCTAATGGCATAGTGGCTAGAATGCATTATTGCAGGCTAACTCTGGCCACAGCCTGGAGTTTGATCCCGAGGGGCTCAACGTTGACTTAGCCTTCCGAGGTTGATAAAATAAGGACCCAGATTGTTGAGGGCAATATGCTGCCATTGTAAACTGCCCAGAGAGAGCTGTAGAGCAGGGGTCCCCAACTCCTGGTCCGTGGACCGGCACTAGTCTGCAGCATGCCAGAAACCAGTCTGCGCAAACAAGCGAACCCTCATCAGCAGGATGCAGGCAGCACACGAAACCATGCCCCCTTCAGTCCATTGAAAAACCTCTCCATGGAACCGATCCCTGGTGCCCAAAAGGTTGGGGGCCGCTGCTGTAGGCATCATGAAGTGAGTATATAAGTCTAAATGCTTTTGCTAGTGCTAGTGCTATGTTCCATTTTGGTATGCCAATTTGTAAGTCAAATATTTTATATTCACTGCTGCTTCTTTATCATATCAAGAGCAGCCCAATGTATAAAAATAATAATAAATCAGCATTGAACAAATAATACAAAGATTTTCATTCTCTAGGTACTGTATATCCAATACAAGCTGACCTAATAAAACACTAGATATTTTCCTGATAGGGGACTCGAGACTCCAGGCATGGGGATTCACTCTGTCTTCCAACTCTATAGACTGAGTTCAAACTGAAGAGATGCCCCTCTGCTGACGCTCCCAATTTCAACTCAGTCTAGGCAAGAGGAGTTTGAGAGAAGAGGTAGTACATGAACCTGAGTTTTGTCTTGCCATACTAAAGTCTAGGAATAAAATAATACCGTTTCCCCAAAAATAAGACATCCCCTGATAATAAGCCCAATCGGGCTTTTGAGCACATACGCTAAAATAAGCCTCCCCCGAAAATAAGCCCTCCCTGAAAATATTTAAACGCAGAGCTGGAAATCAGGTAAGACAGCAAGAGGAGCCCCATCTTGCTCCATGCGCTCCAAAATAATAAGACTTCCACAAAAATAAGGCGAAGAGTTTATTTCAGGGTTCAAAAAAATATAAGACATGGTTTTATTTTCGGGAAAACATGGTAGTTAAAACTTGTTTGCTGTGCTGTACCTACAAATTATCAATATGTTTGGTATTATGTTGTACACTTTTAGCTGCTGTCAAAAAATGATACATAAGCTTTTAGTATATCCACTTTGAGTGGAAGGGATCACGTTAACTGAGGGAGAGAAGGGGATAGGATAGGGGAGGCTTCTGTGGGGTAAGACTGAGGGAGAGAAGGGGATAGGATAGGTTTCTGTGGGGCAAGGCTGAGAGAGAGAAGGGGATAGGATAGGGGAGGCCTCTGTGGGGCAAGGCTGAGGGAGAGAAGGGGATAGGATAGGGGAGGCTTCTGTGGGGTAAGCCTGAGGGAGAGAAGGGGATAGGATAGGTTTCTGTGGGGCAAGGCTGAGAGAGAGAAGGGCATAGGATAGGGGAGGCTTCTGTGGGGTAAGCCAGAGGGAGAGAAGGGGATAGGATAGGTTTCTGTGGGGCAAGGCTGAGGGAGAGAAGGGGGATAGGATAGGGGAGGCTTCTGTGGGGTAAGCCAGAGGGAGAGAAGGGGATAGGATAGGTTTCTGTGGGGCAAGGCTGAGGGAGAGAAGGGGAGAGGAGAGGCCAATCGTAACTACTCATTAATTGTCAAACTGTAAATGTCGATTTATCAAGCCCCATCACATTTTCGTAGCGAAACTTTTTGCATGTCTATAGTGTATTATATTGTCCCATATAGAGTTGAGATATTTTTAATTAATAACCAAATCAAGTGGTGAGTTTTGCTATATTCAACATAGGTTCAAGATAAAATGAATCTACACCCTAATTTTTTTTAATATAAACTTAACCTATAAAAATGCAGAATATAAACTAGATATATAGCTTTTGATGAGAAGACAAATGCATTCTTTTCCATTACGATACATAATTCCATCAAAACTTAAACATTAATATTTAATAAATAATCAATAGACTTGTAATAACAATGAATTTAGTCTAATATCTGCATCCTTTCTGTTATATTTTCTAAACTATGCAAATATAATATGGCGTATAATTTTCTTTGTAACCTTAAATAATTATTAAATGTGTTAAAACCTTTAAAAGAGATAAGTATACAAAAATGTTTTTATATTTTTCCACATTGTTCTCTGATTTCTCTCCTTTAATATCTTGTGACTTCTTGGGTAATAGAAAGGATTCAAGAGTATTTAATTGAAAATTAGATATTAGTTAAATTCAGAACTGAAATGTCCAAGTTTCAATTTAATAAAGAAAAATATAAAGAAAGGAAAGCATAGCATTTGCTTATTTTTGAAACATTATTTAGTTTTCTTAATCGTAATAATGAAAGTAATACTAGTAATGAAATATTTACAAAATAAATTATAATTTAGAATACTTTAAAAAATTGAACTCCTTTATACTGATTTGCTCTTACAATTTTCCAGCTTTTCTTTTCCCTTACTTTAACTATTTTAGAAATCATAAACCCTGTACAGTTTAAAGTAGTGATTGTTGTTTTCAATCTTGTAGCACACTTCTGCTGATGGATATTCTGAATCTCATATCCAACCCACAAAATCAAGTAGTCGACAGAATATACCACGTTGCAGAAACTCAATCACCTCTGTAAATGAAGACCATCCTCACATTGGGAACTATCGCTTATTAAAAACAATAGGAAAAGGAAATTTTGCTAAAGTGAAGCTGGCTAGACATGTCCTTACAGGTAGAGAGGTAAGTTTCTTTAGGCTAGGCTTGATAACTATTATTTTATTTGCAAAATGTGTGTCAGATATTTTTATTGTTGAAAATAAAATCCGGCATGTAAATGTGTTTTTTCTTTTTGGCTGTCTGCGGTGTATATACTTGAACTTTGTTCCTGAGGTGTGGCAGCTTTGTTAGTACCATAAGACACATAACGCCAGCAGCTCTGTGGGCAGATTTTGGTCTGTCACAATATTTTTGTAAAACACTGTACGGAAATTTTTAAAGTATAGTGTGGGTGGAAGAGAAACAATTCCCTTCTTGGCTTACTTATCCTTCTTTTTCCTGATGAGATTTCTAAATTCTAAATTAGAAGTACCGGTAGTCCCACTCAGGAGAAAAAGAAGTTGAAAACATTCAAGACAAAAACTTGTCCATATAAATGTGATCACCTTTTGCAGACTTCTGACAAGTAGTCAGTGAGTAAGCCATATTCACTTAAGTTAGTGTTACAGTGATTCATTTAACAGCTGTGGCAAGAAAGATCATAAAATGGGGCAAAACTCATTTAACAACTGTCTTGCTTAACAACATTAGTTTTGGGCTCAATTGTGGTTGTAAATCCAGGATTACCTGTAAATACGTTCTAGCGGTGTGCTTTCTCTGTTATCTCTCTCTACTGTGTTTCCCCAAAAATAAGACCCTGTGTTATATTTTTTTGAACCCTGAAATAAGTGCTTGGCCTTATTGCCAGGCACTCAAAAGCCCGATTGGGCTTATTATCAAGGGATGTCTTATTTTGGGGAAAACGGGGTAGTAGTAGTAGTAGTAGTAGTAGTATCCTGTTTCCCTGAAAATAAGACCGAACCGGAAAATAAGTCCTAGCGTGATTGTTAAGGTTGCTTGTAATATAAGCCCTACCTGCAAAATAAGCCCCAGTTAAGATTGTCAGCCAGATGGGTGCATTTAGTACCGTATTTCCCCAAAAATAAGACCTAATCAGAAAATAAGCCCTAATGCATCTTTTGGAGCAAAAATTAATATAAGACCCAGTCTTATTTTCGGGAAAACATGGTATGTGGCTCACTATTGAAAGAATATACACTTTGATAGTGAAGAATTATATCTGAATGGGGTCAATTTCTGCCTAAAATAAACAATTCTTACATAGTGTAAAAAGTTTGTTTAATTGTTTAACTTTTAAAAAAGATATTTTTTGCCTTTCCATCCTTAGGTTGCTGTCAAAATTATAGACAAAACCCAGTTAAATCCTACCAGTCTACAAAAGGTAATGTTTCTGTCATAATACATTAGCATTTTGGATTCAAGAGTCCAATCTCTTATTTTTCTTTCTTTTCTTTCTTTGCTCATACAAGATAATTGGAAAACACAGAATAATAGTCTGTTTGAGATTAGGTTGAAAATGACAGCTACAATACATCCTGATTTAATATGGGAATAGATGATAATAACTATTTGATTTACTATAGGAGAAGGAGAGGCAATGCTGGGGGAGCGAAGTCAAAAGAGGACTCAGCCTAGAATTATTATGTGTCCACAAACACTCCAGCCCCACTGGAGTTCCATTAACACTTATCTAGCCCCAGTTTACTACTGACTTTTAATTAATTAGAGTCTTGTGTATAGGTTTGAGCAATAAATTCTCTGACCTGGAACTTAAGTATGATTCTAATTTGCTGTACTTGTTACTCACCTTCTAAAACTGAACTATTTTGGAGAATTCTCTCTGCTTCTATTGAGTAACTTAACAGGCTGAGCTGAGGGTCAAGGTATGGCTTCAATCTTGTGAGGTGGGCTGCTTTGCTGATGTAGGCTGTGAATAATGTCAGTCTCAAAATGTCGATCTGGTTTACAACTTCTCTTATAATGAAAATACTTACTTTAGAAATGCAGTTATTATCAGAAATATTGTCTTCTCATCCTAGCAGTTAGCTATGCCACTATTCGGTTGGAAGTGAGCTATCAAATCCAAACATAACCATGACAGGATTTTTCAGAATGTGGCTTGAAATAGCTTCTGACTAGTGAGCTGCCTTGCAACCATTTGGGTACATTTGTTTGACAATTTTTGTGGGCATGTCTGCCATGTCTGGTGATCATATGAAGAGCAATCATATAATAAAATTTACATGTTAATTTAATTTTTTTTTTTTTAGTCATCTCACAAATCCCCTTGTTTTATCTAAATTAACCTTTTATTAAACTAGCATAAATAAATGCTTTACCTGGTCCTTGAACTGGTTGAGATAACATCAGTTACCTTTTTTTTAAAATAAAACTTAAAAATTCAAAGTTTCAATTGTTCATTGACACCAAACTGTTTCCATGTTACCATGTTTCCCCCAAAATAAGACAGGGTCTTATTTTCTTTTGAGCTTCAAAATAAGCACTTGGGCTTATTTTCAGGGAGATCTTACTTTTTTAAAGTGCTACCGCTGGCCCAACTCTCTCTGTCATGCTGTCTGCTCCCCAGAAGCAGCAATGGAAAGGAAGGAGTCGGGGGGAGGGAAAGCAGCAATCCAGAAGCAGCAATGGAAGGGAAAGAGATGGGGGGGGAATAGACATGCAGGTTGGCGCTCAGCAGCCCAAAGGCGGTGGCGGGCAAGGCAACACAGGCAGCCGCTCCCAAAGGGGCCCTGGCAGGCTGGTGGCGCTCAGAACGTTTTTGGAGGTTTTCAATCTGGGATGATTCAAGCCAGCCAGGCAGGAGCAGTCCCGCAGCGCTGCCGAGCGCAGCGCTGCCAGGAGGGCGAAGAGGCCAGCAGCAGCATGGGCAGCCGCTTGGCCATTTAAAGACTTGTGGATTTCAACTCCCAGAACTTTCCACAGCCACCCTCCCCCCCATTAGCTCCTTCTCCTTTCTGGATTGGGGTAGCTCACACCCACATAGTCAGTTGGGGTTGGAAGTTCAATCACACCCCATGAGGGAGCCTCCATCAGCTGAGCCAGCACGGGCCGGGAGCTGCCTCTCATTCTGTCTCCCTCCAGAGGCCTCCCAGTGCAATGCTCTGCCACAGCTTCGGAACAAACCTCTGCCTTCCCTGAGGAGGATTGCAAGGCTGAAGGCTTCACCTTGCTCTGATCAGCAGGAAAATTCCCTCTCCCCCCCCCAATCACATTTTCCTGCCGATAGTTCTATCCTTGGGGAGCTCTGCACAGACACACATCCCAAAAATGCTCCCTCCGAAACCTTCAGCCTTGCAATCCTGCACAGGGAAGGCAGAGGTTTGCTCCGAAGCTGTGGCAAAGCATTGCAGTGGTAGGCCTCCGCAGAGAGACAGAATAAGAGGCAGCTCCCGGCTCGTGCTGGCTCAGCTGATCCACGGGCCGCAATTAAGGGAAGGGAAGGGCTGCCTCCTGTGCTACCCATGCCCACCCCTTCACTAAGGCTTATTTTCGGGGGAGGGCTGATATTTACACCCTCCCCCGAGATCAGGCTTGGCCTTATTTTCAGGACATGACGTATTTTTGGGGGAATACAGTAATATTCACACAATATTGATCTTGCTTTGCTGATTTGAGATACTGCTGCTTCACTATTGTATTGAAATGCCTCTACAAGGAATGATAATTTTGTGTAGCCTAAAAAAAGCATTTCTTCAAATCTTTCTTTTGATTTTCTTATTATTGTGTTTTTCATATGAATGGTATAATCAATCTGAAAAATTGATAAGATCAGTTCCCTGTTAAACCTCAGATAGTAGCTGAGTGTGGAAGGAAATTTTAGAAAGTCATGTACATTTGTATTAATTATAACTCAGACCTGAAAGGATATTGGCAGTAAAGCTAAGAGTCCATTGAAATCAATGTGAAAAGTTAGAGATCATTAAAGATAAATCCAATTGATTGCACTGAGAATAATACCACTCATTTAAGATCTTATCCTTTACTTGTATAGGAACAACTTGCTATTGTAACAGTATACAAAGTTTTAAACCAAACTCCTAAATATATATTCTTTTAATATTTATATAATTGATTAAAGTTATAAAAATTATTCAGATACATGGGTTTTTTTAACAGCTGTTTCGAGAAGTACGAATAATGAAAATACTGAATCATCCGAATATAGGTAGGAATCTTAGATTTTTTCTTCTACATTCAATTTATTTTTTATACATTATATTTGATCTTTGGAAAACCTCTAAAAAAATAGTTAATACTTAGTTTTATGAACATCATTATACACAATTTCTAGATTTTTAATAAATATTGCTTTTGGCTTTTAAAGAATTCATGCTTTCCTAAATAAAGCAAGCATAATAATTCTTCTGGAAAATAGCTACTTAATTGTAAGAATACAGTAGTAAGAATGCAGATTGTTTCATTGATTTCTGCACAGGCAGTGAATTTTCTAATTGGCTTTCCAGGTTTGCCATAGCAGAATCATAGTCTAAAAATCCAGTTTTGGAATTCCCTTAAATAATCAACCTTTTATGTCATTACATAGTAAAGTCTAGATTATTTCCTTGAAAGAAGCCCTATTTAAAAGGCATTTTTGTTATATGTATTTGAGTCAAACTCTTGCTTGTCTGTCCCAGCTTTTTGCCTTCAAAAATGTCTTCTTGCCAATATAATTGGCAAAGTCTTAATATCCAGCATACCAATTTAGAAACAGATGAACTGTAAAAGCTTGGCCCTAGTCTATGTTCTGCCCCTTTTGGCCTTGAAAGTTTCTCTCTGCTTAGCACTGAAAAGAAACTGATTAGACTACTGTAATTCAAATTCTCATTGTGAAAACGTCTATAATCAGGATTGTAATTCTGATCTGATTAGCATAGTAGTTAAAATAATACAGTAAGCGGTGTATCAGGAATTCCTGGTTCAGATTTTGCTGCTGTGAATTCACTAGCAACTTTAGGAAGCCATTTTCTCAGATTCAGTCTTCCCCACCCAGCCATAAATACATGGCAAAGATAATAGATTCCTATAGTTCACCTTCTGGGATTGCTACAAGGATTACAATGAAATAATGCATGCAATGCGCTATGAATCTTTATAAGCACTATATGCTATTATTTATTATTAATTTATGAAAATGTGATAATAGTTTTATCAAAATAGACTTTAAAGATTTATTTTAGTGAAAATCGGTACCACTTCATAATGAAAGTGTGTAACTTTCCCTTTCTGGTTTAGTTTCTCCCATCTTTAAAGACCTACTATGTGATGACAATTCTTCTGGCTGGTGAGGGGTAGAACAATATTGTTCGAGAGACAAGTTATTGTTTCTGAATTGACCAGAGGGCTTGTTTCATACAAGGTACACACATTGTTGCATAGAGAATACGGACCTCCAGCTCCTGCTTTCATCAGAATAAGCAGGTTTTCTGGATGCTAAAAACTTGTCAACTTAAACTCTTCCATCACTATAGTCATTTTGGTAATATATTCCAGGGTGTTGTCCTTTTGGTTCTTAACAGTTCTGCTGCCTCCTTTGGGAAACTCTTGTCTTCTTCAGGGGAATCAAAACAGGCACCATTCTAATCCAATTTAGTTCTAGCAGAATAAGTGAATGGTTTTGATTTCAAGAACCACATCTGTAAAACCAAACTATGATTTCAGCATGCATTTCTTCATATATGTGATATAGATAAGACAGATCAATTTAGAAATGAAGTATTTAGCTTTGTTTTAAGATATTCTTGGTTGCTTATGGTTAGGCAATTTATTACTATTTTTATCTTACAGTTAAACTATTTGAAGTTATTGAAACAGAGAAAACATTATATTTAATAATGGAATATGCTAGTGGAGGTAAGTTAATATTCTTTTCTACTTCTAATGTGTGGAATAGGTAATGCAGATGTTAGCAAGTGAGGATGGAGAATTGTGAAATTTTTTTTGAACTTATTTCCACTTCATGGGAACCATAGTTGAGTTGGAAGTTAGGGTTAGCTGGAAGTTACTATTTTTGGGGGCTATTGTTGATGGAAGCTGTTTTATGCTTTGTGTCTCTTAGAAACACAAGCTGAGCTACAACCTAATTTTCAATAGATAATGTAATGAATCCCATTTCAGGCTTTAACTGAGGCCTCCTCTGATATCAGAATTTTCACAAAAAAATTTATTCCTACAGATGTTTAGTTTATGAGGGGGAAGAATACTATCCCTACCTTTTCCCTTAAATATGATATTAAAATACAATCTGAATATAAATTTTATTTTGTTATAGAAGCAGACACATGGTTTTCTCTATGATTCAACATAAAATGAAAAAAGTATTACGTTTTAAAGATAATTTAATTATTTGTAAAAGTACAGAAAACATTTTTCAGTCATATTATACATGTGATAATGTTAAATGTATTTTAGGAGAAGTATTTGACTACTTGGTTGCACATGGAAGAATGAAAGAGAAAGAGGCCCGTGCAAAATTTAGGCAGGTATGAAATAAATAAATAAAAACATACATATTTTCAAATAAAAATAAGCTTGGTTCTTAGTTCTAAAATGGAATTTCAGGTGGTAAAACTTTTTTTTTTTTACGAAAAAGAACATTTGGATCAGCTTATCTTTAAATTAAATATTACTGTGTTGCAGGTTTCAAAAATATCTAATAAACAAGAAATCTCTTTAAAAAATTGTACCATTTTCTATTATACTGTGAATCTTGAAAACCTTTGAAAATGAATAATTATAATTTAATAAATTATATTTATAAAAGAAGTAGAAACAAAAAATGGTCAAGCCATGTTTGTTTGCATGCTTACATGCTATGGTATCAACTCCTTTTTCTACCCTCCTGTCCCCAGCCAACATCTGAACTTTACTCCTAACCCTCTTGAGTGGTAGATACACTGTATTTTTGCCATTGACTCTTTCTCAATTTTGTACCCACTACTAAACTCCTGCTTCTTCCAACCTCAATCTTCAGAGAATGTGTCACTAAATGATTCATCCTCAAAAATGCAATAAAATCAAATGTTTTATAAAAGGGAGCCCCTGAGTAACATTACACATGGCAACAGAATGAGGACTTTCTCAAGCAGCCAGTTTGGCACAGGAAAAATCAAGTCAGGAATGGCTTCTAGGGGTCAGTGAATCTTGGCAGCTTCCTGCAGTTGGCTCTCAGTATGCCTTTCCTAATCAACATTTTAACATAGTTCATAGTGACTTGGTAATTGTATGTATGGCTATCACATAATGTGGATGACATTAAGTGCCAGACAAGAATGTATGTGGATGTGAATGTAGATGTATTTATGTGGATAACAATAAATAATATTAACACTTGAATGGGAGGAGTGTATTTTTGGCCTTGAGATTTTTTGGGAAATCTCTTGCATCTTTGTCCTGACTTTGAGGTTGGTTGAAATACTTGCTTAAAGTACTCTACAAATTATGTTTTTCTGGTATTCGGTGTATCACGTCGCCTCCTTTAGGGAAGCTACAGTTGTACAAAAAGATCATTTTCCTCCTTCAGTGG
This sequence comes from Pantherophis guttatus, assembly GCF_059756535.1. Classification (NCBI taxonomy): domain Eukaryota; kingdom Metazoa; phylum Chordata; class Lepidosauria; order Squamata; family Colubridae; genus Pantherophis; species Pantherophis guttatus. Next base: position 296,098,048 of record NC_142063.1, on the reverse strand, counting down.
CAATTCATTGCATTCCTATGCTTGAGTCTAGAGCAAAGAAGAGGTTTCAGCCCCTCTGTTGTTTAACTGCATTAAAGTATTAGCCTAATGATTGAAATATTAAAATTACAGTTTTAATATAGAAAATATATTAATTGACAGAATTTGAATTTCAAAAACTAATAAGGCATAATAATTCTGGTTAAAGTAATGCATTCCAAAACTTAGGAACTAGCAAGAGCTAAGATAATTGAATCTGAATCATTATGATATAAAAAGCCACTGACTAAAACCTCTTCTCTGCCTAGAATTCGTTAACCATGATGGGTATCTGGATGAGGAATCATTGTACTGACCTGCAGCTTCTGTGTTGCCCAAGCCAGCTCTAAGGTTAATGTTAATTGTGATTTGATAAAGCAATTCAATATTAGAAAGCCACAATCGCAAAAGTTGGTCATGACTGTAGCCATTAATTGATTAATAAGCCATTTTTATTTTTCCTACCAGCCTCCTCTCATAGTTGACATTATATGACAATATGTATAGACATATTGTAAGCATTGTATGAAGTTACTGGTGCAGATTAATTTGAATGCCTTACAACTATATAGATACAATTATTATTAGGATTGTCCTTATGTGTTATTTTACTAATAAAGACAATGATATTTCAGATTGTGTCTGCTGTGCAGTACTGTCATCAAAAGTGCATTGTTCATCGTGATCTCAAGGTATGTTGATTTTTCTCTTTAAGAATTGAAACTTTTATAGAACAAAATAAATTTGTGAACAACATTTTAGACCTAGATTTAGATTTTCGAAATGGTCTTCATCTTCATCTTGATCTTACATCTTTGAAAAAACAATACTTATTATTTGAATGTATGCTTCTGTAGAGAAAAGCATATGTTATATGTAACAGATTTAATGTTGACTTTAAGGAAATGCTTTTTTTCTGTATTTATTATGTAATGGTTTTATAATGTCCCTTCCTTGCTTATAGTAGGTGTTTCATGCACTTTTTAATTATGGGCCCCAGCCTGTGTCTAGTTTTTCCATGTGCACTTTCGTTATATTAATTTTAATGCCTCCCAAGTCCCTCTTTCACTGTCACTGAAATAGCTTCTTTTAGTTAAAAGTCTTTCTCATGCCTATTGCTTCTTTAGGTCATTATTTAGAATGTGTGTGGAAAGTAACATGGTTAAGTGAATCTGGTTTCCCCATTGACTTTGCTTGTAAGAAGGTCACAAAAGATGACCTTATGACCCCAGGACACCCCAACTGTCATAAATATGAATCAGTTGCCAAGATTTGAAGTTTGATCATGAGATCATGGGAATGCTGCAATGATTGTAAGTGTGAAAAATGGTCAAAAGTAACTTTTTTCAGTGCCATTGAACAGTTACTGAACAAACTTTAGAAAGTCAAGGACTACCTATATTCTTAATTTTTAAGCAAAAAAGCAATCTAATAAGTGTCATGCACTAATTGAATAATTGAAATAATTAATTTAGAAAATATCACATTAGAAGAGTGCATATTTTTAATAGTAAAAGAAGCAAACCTTTCGAACTAATAGTTCTTACATGGTATAAATCTTTAAAAGAAGATTCAGATACATCTGTTTTTGTTATGTGTGTACATGTGTCCTTCAATCAGAAATAGGGAGAACAAAAATACTGATCTTTATCTATTTTTGTTTCTAAATACCGCACTATTTTATGTTTTTATTCAACTATATGCTGACTCTGTAAACTGCTTAGAGAGTGCTGTAAAGCACTATGAAGCTGTATGTAAGTCTAAGTGCTATTGCTATTTCTCTACAATGCACAATAATAATTTTGAAAAAGGAAAGGCTATTAACTTTTCACAAATCTCACAGATGTCAGTTTGATATAAGGTTGCAATCAAGTTGGCAGCTTAGAAATACCAGAAAAGAGGAAAAACAGCACATAATTGAATATATTATTTGAAGTACGGACATTTGACATTCTAAATAGTTGTTCTACTATTGATGGTATAAAAACATTTTAAATGTACTTTTTTCCCCCCTTTATAGGCAGAAAACCTTCTTCTTGATGGAGATATGAACATTAAAATTGCAGATTTTGGTTTTAGCAATGAATTTACTGTAGGAAACAAACTGGACACTTTTTGTGGAAGCCCTCCGTATGCTGCCCCAGAACTCTTTCAGGGAAAGAAATATGATGGCCCAGAAGTAGATGTTTGGAGTCTTGGAGTCATTCTTTACACTCTTGTCAGTGGATCATTGCCTTTTGATGGTCAGAACTTAAAGGTAGAAATAATATCTGAAATTACTAAAGTTTGGTTTTTGAATGTTTGCCTTAGTATTTGATTTATTGTCTTTGGCTTTCAAAAGGAATTGCGAGAACGAGTATTGCGTGGAAAGTACCGCATACCATTCTATATGTCCACAGACTGTGAAAATCTACTGAAAAAACTACTTGTGTTGAATCCAATTAAGAGAGGGAGCTTAGAAGTAAGTTCTCTGAATATTTTCTTGTTTATTAACCCAAATCAGTGGAATAAGTCAAACCCCAGGGGGATTTAAAACCAGTCCTGTAATTCTTCCTGAGACCCTAACCTAAATGTATTAGTCTTTTGGCCCAAAAGCCATGCCTAGCCTTTAAGTAATATTGGGGAGATTGTACTCCAAAACATGGATGGAATCAGCATAGTAATTAAATTAAATTAGATTTAATTAAACATAATTACAGTTTGCATTAATTAAATACTTCTAATATAACTATTCTTCATATAGTTAATAATTTCTTTGACTCACAATAAAAATTACAGTGAATGGCAACTTTTGGAGAAGTTCTGACTCTTGAACGTATATGATGGCAATTTAGAAAGGCCTGTTTTAAAACAATGTACTATATGTCATCAGACTTAAAATGTTTTGGATAATAATTTTCATCCTGGAGAAGAGTTGTCTCTGATAGAATTGTTTAAGTTGTGAAATAGATTTATCAAGAGAGGTCCATGACTTCTAATGGTCTTGTAAATATGAGTAGGATTGCAATATGTTAGTGAATTTGTTAGGCAATTTAAAAAAAAATTACAGTAAAGAACTTAAAAATATTTTACAAACAATATTACTTTTATTAAGGAAAATAATGTCTAGTAGTCATAGGTTACCCTTGTATCAGAGACAGCATGGCTCTCATATTAGTTACTAGAATACAGGTGCAAGAGAGAATTATTAATTTCTAATTATCAAATGCAAAATACCATTGTAAAGTATCACAAGTCTCTACCAGAGTAGTACATATTGCTTCATCCTTTTATCGATCAAAATATTGCCTTTTCCAGGATAAATTGCCTATTTTCAAAACAAATTAAGCTATTGCTTAATATCTTGAAGTTTTCTAATTTTTCAGTATAATTTTGGAATTTTAAGAAACTTTATTCTTGCTCTACCAATGCATTGTTAATATTTCTGTTACAATTAAAAACTATTTTCAATTCAGAATAGCCTAAACAAGCAGTGGGTTGCAATTATTTTTTTGCTAGTTAGGAAATTTAAAAGCTGACTAATTTTAAGTAAAACAATGGGCCTATTGATAAGCCCAATCGGGCTTTTGAGCGCATGGCAATAAGGCCAAGCGCTTATTTCAGGGTTCAAAAAAATATAAGACAAGGTCTTATTTTCGGGGAAACATGGTAGCTGACATCACTTTTGGACCTAAAGAGTGATTTTCTCTTTTGAACAAAGGGAACTTGTCGAAGATAATGCCTTTATGTTTTTAAGTAAGATTATAGAATTAATCATTTTAATGCTACTTTTAAACTATATATTTAAATAACATGAAATAATTCAATGTATGGTAATTCCATTTTTCCATTTTGTTTATTTTCAAGCAAATTATGAAGGACCGGTGGATGAATGTTGGTCATGAAGAAGAAGAATTAAAGCCATACACTGAACCTGAACCAGATTTTAATGACACTAAACGAATAGGTAATAGTTTTAATCTAACTATTCATTGCTTTTAGGTATTACCTACAGTATTTCTGTGCTATCTGATTATATATTATATATCAGATGTGATTGGAGCTAATTCATATGTCTTGCTCGAGTCTCCAGAATACCATTTTTATTCCAAATTCTTCATTCTCCACTCACTTTTCATAGAAAACATGATTTGCATTTTCCTTTCTTATTACAGTGGCAAAGACATATTTGAAATATGATCTTGAATGGTAATTCAGGGGAGAAATACTTCTGTGTTCAGCTATACTTTGTGCTAAAAAAGAAATGTAAATTGGCTTTTGTGGCTAGGATTCATCATACAGAGGACACTAAATAATCATCGAATATCCTTTCATTTTCTTTTCTATCTTTTATAGTTCTTATTTCTATGAAGATTTAGATTTGGCAATAACATTTCATAAAACATGGGAGAAATTATGAATTGTCTGACTGGTTAGATATTTTTTGAAAATATTTGTGATCTGTGAAGTTCTGAAACTTGTTGCTGGACAACTAAATGTAAAGTACAAATAGTTTAAATAAAATAGAAAATTATATATAATTAGTTTTGAGATATTCCCAGAATTATTACTGGTTTGGACGAAAACAATACATTAGAAAATGCCCTTATGTTAGCCTAAATATTTCAGATAGTCTTATCAAAAATAAATTCTGTTTTTTCCCCCTAGATATAATGGTCACTATGGGTTTTGCAAGAGATGAAATTCATGACTCCTTAGTAAACCAAAAATATGATGAAGTAATGGCTACATATTTGCTTCTAGGGAGAAAACCACCTGAGGTAATTTACCATTATTTATTTTTATTTTTACCTTTATTTTAAATAGTTTTGTATTTCTAATTCGAGGAGATAGAACATATTATCTAGGTTTATACAAACCTTTGAAAGGGACACTTTATAAAATGTTTTAATACGAATAAAGTACCTCTTCTTGACATATGAAGGGAATTGTCTCACACAGCTGCTTCAAAGGTTGTTCCTGGCCCTGTAGATGTCTGGGTATGTGCATACATAGATAAATATTCTGCGTCATTTTCAAGAAAATAAAAGGTTTGTACATATAAATGTGCAGACAGCCAGGGATAGCCTTGGAAGTAGCTGCACAGCCTTTCAAACGATGTGGTTGGTGGAGTGCTTTGCATTACCCTAATCTCTCCATAGCATTTACTAACAAGCAAAACAACTCTTTGAAACTCATAGGGTGAGAATTTATACACTAGCCATTTTTTAAAAACTTTTGCCTAATCTATGCATGCAATAGATTGGGGGTGAGGGTGGACTCAAGTTGATAAACAGTGAATGCTTTGGGGGTTTCAATAAAGTCTAGGGTCATTATCATTGCTGCAACAATCATTAGGACTTTAAATGTTTTTCTGACTTTAATAATTAGTGTAAACTTTTGGGCTCTGATCTTGATATCTGATTATCAGAAGCATAAACATGATTGTGATACCTTGAGTTCAGTCTATTGAACACCATTAATATGCTACCATGGTGGGAAAATACTAGAAAGCATTTGCAGAGCTTCGTCTTGTTTTCTTAATCTACCCATGGTTCTCTATGGAGTCTTCTCTAATACCAGAATCCAAAGCATCAATACACTCCCAATCCTGCTTCTTCAAATCCAACTTTCACTTCTATAGAGTGTCACAGGGAATACCATGGTTAGTATAATTCTGATCTCTTTGGGTATACTTATAGCATTTGAATATCTTTTCCAAAGCTTTCATGGGTATTTTACTAAGTGCTAGTCTGTGGTGTATTTCTTGACTCCTTGTTCCTGTATTGTTGATGGTTAATCCTAAACGGGAGAATAACAGAATAACAGAGTTGGAAGGAATCTTGAAGGTCTCCTAGATCAATCCCCTGCTCAAGCAGGAAACCCTATACCATTTCAGACAAATGGTTGTCTAATCTCTTCTTAAAAACCTCCAGTGTTGGAGCACCCACAACTTCTAGAAGAAAGCTGTTCCACTGATTAATTGTTCTGTCAGGAAATTTCTCCTTAGTTCTAGGTTGGGTCTCTCCTTGATTAGTTTCCATCCAAAGAAGATATCCAGCACTTCAATACCTTCATTGACAATTCTGAAGCTGGTTGTTCTAGCTGTTATCATTAGTTTTATATTCAATTTTACTTCCATTTTTTCACTTTCTTTTTCAACTTTGCAGTTTGCAGAGCCTTTGCATTTTCAACCATCAGGATAGTGTCATCAGCATAGAGCAGGTTATCAATGTTTCTCCCTCCAGTTTTTCATCTTCTTCCAGTCCAGCTTTCCTTAATATATATTCAGCATATAAAATGAATAAATAAGGGGAAAGTGCAGCCGTGTTGTGCTCCTTTGCCAACCTGGAGCCAGTCTGTTTTGCTTAATTCTGTCCATACTATGGCTTCTCATGAGGACAATGAGATGTTCTGGAATTCTAGCTTGAACATCTGGAGATTTCTTTTTTTTTTTCCATGTAGAGCTCTAATTTGCATTGGATGATCCTAAGCATTATTTTCCTAGCATTTCCTAGCAATTAAAGTTATTGTATGATATATCAACAAAGATTCTCAGTCATCCAGGTAGAATTATCTGGAAGTTGAGTCATGGCAATTATATTTATGATGGTTGAAATGTCCCAGAGTCATGTGATCACCTTTTGTAACTTTGCGACAAGCAAAGTCAATTTCACTTAACTGTGGCAAGAAAGGTCGTAAAATAGGACAAAACTCATTTAATAACTGTCTTGCTTAGGAACGGAAATTTTGAGTTCAGTTGTGGTTATAAGTAGAGAACTACCTGAATATGTAAACCAATGATAGACACATCCTTATGACTTCAACTCTTCTTTAAATTTAATATTAGATTCACCTTGAATAAAAGTTATTACTTGACCTTAAATCCACCAATCTGGCCTCACCATTGTTTCTTTTCTGAAAAAAGCTTCCTGAGAGGTCACTCAAGAGGTACCTTCATAGAGAATCTTGATTTATATTTATCTCAATACCGTAGGATATAAACGTCTTTGGTTTCTATGCCCGTTATCTTCTCATCCTCTCTGAAATCTCTATTCAAATTTTCTAGCACTAATGTAAACAACTAGGAGATAAAAGACATCCTTGTCTTGTACCCTTTTGAATTTCACATAGTTTACTTAAATCTCCATTAATGATAATGTTTCCATGCTGTGATAAGTATATCACTTTGACCCCCTGGGATAAATTTCTCTCAAAAATCCATGTCTGACTGACGTCTTCCAAGCAGCTGGACACTGTTCTCCAGATTTCTTAGCATAGCTTGTGTACAACCATTACTGTGTCTTCTGTTGCTTGCATTATTTCAGTGATATTCAGTCAGTTCCTGTAGGTTTCCAACTCAATAATGACCAGAGTGCTTGTCTTATTTCATTTTCTAGCACTAGAAGTTCTTGTAAGTAGGGAATATCTTTTAAGGTATGTTGGATGTTGAAATCTCTACTGCACAGTGTTTCAGTATACACCTTTCATCTTTCTTTGAATCAGTTACTAACTCTTGAGCATCCTTGAGTAAACTAATTCAAGGTTGAAATAATTTTGGGGTCATCATTATTGTATACGTAACATTAAAAAGACCAGCCAGTGGCATAGCAATTTTTCATAATCTAGAGCAGTGATGGTGTATTAAAGATGACAAGCCATGATGTTTCAGGTGACACGGCAGCATTCACCAACACCAAACAACAATTATTCTTAAAAGCATCCCTGTTCATTATGCAAGAATGGGATGTATCCTCGCACAGCCTCTGGAATTCTTGCAAGAGAGCCATGCTGTCACGTGGTCTCTGTAGCCTCTAAAAACTGGTGCAAGAAAGGAGTGTGCTTTTGTGCAATTTTTGAAGGCTACAGAGATTGTGCAATAATGGGGCGTGCTTTCATGTGGCCTTCAGAACCTCCTCAAGGTTTTCAGTCTTTAAGCAATTTCAGAGAATGCTCTTCCGCAGCCTCTGAAAACTGTGTGAAAGGACATCCCATCCTTGTGCAATTTTCAGAGGCTCTGGAGGCCATGTGAGAGCACAGCCTTGGATAAGCAGCTGGGGCTGTCTACAGAAACAGAACACAGCCTGAAGATAAGCAGTGCATGACAGATCCTGGGGATAATGAACATGATTGGGCTGTATTTTTTATTTTTAAAAATGAAAATGTACAGAATTATTTTTCTTCTGTTTGGGCAGGGGTGGTGATGACGATGATATGCCAGCAGACTCAGATTGGGCATTTTCTGGATTTTTGATGTGTCAACCATCATTGTTCTAAAATCTTCCTGGTTGTGTTGAACTGCAGTTCACACAGTTATGGGAGTAGTCGTCCACTTCTTTTGGAGGCTACCATGTCGTGCTTAATCTGCTTAATATCTTAGTATTTCATGGATTTTATCTGCTTTAGATAAACACTAAGAGAGTTGTGAGCATTTCATTTACACCCAAATAATAAACTTCTACTCTGTTTGGAAGTTTTCTTCTATAGTGCAAAATGATTAAAAATAAAGGTGTTGGTGCTATTTGATTTCTTAAGGTGTTTTCTAGCACCACCACCACCACCCTTATGTGAATTGAATTGAGAAATAAAAGCAACATTTGCTTTTCTTTGTCACAAGCCAGCAATCTTAGGAAACAAGCTGGCAGAGGCTAGCAGTCTATAAACTGGATCAATGGATGCAAGCTTCTGCTTCATAAATCAGGGGCTTGTTTATTAAAGAGTGATCATTCACTACAAGCAAACATCTGTCTTTCTGTGATTGATCTTCGTTTCTTTTTCTTTTTTGAGAGGGGTGGAAGACATCCTTCTTGGAGTATAATTAGGAATGAAAAAGCTTTAAAGAATTTTCTCATCCTTTCTGTAACTGATGTTTATTATATATTTACAGTCTTTGTAAACTGCCTCAATGGTGAGACTCTGGATAGTTTACAGCAAGGCAAGAAACAAGAAAATAATAAAAACAGTAACATTAAACAACCCATATATTGCATATATTAAGGTGACCACCCATAGTCACAGCTAATTAGAGGCATCGTACCACTAAAACATTTTAATTGCTTTTTGAAAAACAATTTATACATTTCTTTTTTATTGCATTTCAGAAAAGGTATAAAAAAAACAAAAAAGGGGAGGGGAAAATGCAAAATTGGGAGTGCAGTTGATAAGAGAAAGAGCTACAAAAAGAGTAAATTTCAACTTCCTTTAATACAGATACAAACAGAAAACACAGTGACCTTTTGAACTAAATTAAATCATAACGTACAATACTTCTAGAATCAATAAACATATCTAGTCATCAAATCTGAAAGCTAAAATTTCATTTCTTTTCATTTCACATAAAAAGTCCAAGAATTGTTTCCAGGTAGCAATGAAAATAAAGTTTTTTTTCTCTAATGGAAGCAATCAATTTTGCCGACTTCAACTCCATTAGTTTCACCATCCATTCATCCATTGTGGGTAACTCTGGGTCTTTCCATCGCTGTGCCTAAAGAATTGCTGCTGTTATTGCATATAAAAACAAAATTCCATGTTTTCTTTTCAAACTGTTTATCCATCAAACCTAAAAGAAAAGCCTCAGGCTTCATTTTTACATTCAGTGTAAGAATTCTTTGAATTAAAATACATGTCTTATTCCAATAATTCTTAGCTTTCTACATTTCCACAAAAGATGATAAAAAGTACTTTCATATTGTTTACATTTCCAACATACATTTGACACTCCTATATACATCTTTGGCAATTTATCAAGTATTAAGTGCCAACAATCCATCATCTTGTAAAAAGTCTTTTTCTAATTATAATTCACTGTAAATTTTAATCCTTTACTTCACCTATTTTCCCATTGATCCAACATTGTACTATAACCAAAGCTTTTTTCCCCATTTAATCATAGCAATTAACACAATCAAATTATTCCTTCCACAACAGAATTTTGAGGACGATTGAATCTTCTCTAGAAAAAAACAAAAGCCTTTTGCCCATTGCTTTCCTTTGAAGTAACAGGTTCTTCACACTGCATTTTACTTTAAAAAAGAAAGAAATCTTGTTATAGGGAAAAAAAAATCTGCAATCTCCAGCCAAAATTAAGGTCATTTGGTAATAAATGTTGTTCTAATGTGACTCTAGAAGTACTCCCTAATTGTGCTACTTAATTTAACTAAATTTAAGAAAGAAATAGTGTATGTTTTGAGAAAAGAGAGATGATCTTGGTTTCCGAATATGTTTTTTATCCTTACAGTGTGATGGGAGTGAGTCTCTATCCGGTACTACCCTGAGTCAAAGATCTCGACCTGGAAGTGACCTCAACAATAGCTCTATGCAATCTCCTGCTCACCTGAAGGTCCAACGGAGTATATCAGCCAATCAGAAACAGCGTCGGTTCAGTGAACATGGTGGGGATGGCATTCAACCAAGTAAAGTAGCAGGATATAATTTTAAGTTGTGTTCTCTTTCCTGGGGGCTTGGCAGCAACACCTTCCTGAACATTGCTTAACACATCATGGTGCTTTTATCATGTGAGCTGTCTGTATAAATATAATTTGGTTACTGGAGAGATGTAGTTTTCATTTGCATTTCTTTTTATGTCTGTAGCTATTTTAACACTGAAGAAAGCAAATTGGTCTGTATTCATAATTATTTCTCGTGGCATATACTTCTTGTTTGAGCTTTTTCCACAGATTTTCAATAATACTCAAACCAGGGGCATTACTAAACTTTTATCTTTCTTTCTATAAATGCTTTATGATTGGAATTAAATTTTAGATTTTGGTTGCTGAAATATCCACCTTTTTTCTGTATTGATCTCTGTAGTGATATGGACTAAGTTTTTACTTTGCCAGACTTGAATATTATTGAAAATTTCTAGGGAGATCTCAAATATGCAATATATGTAAAGAGACCTAGGCTGTCATTGAGCTAGAAGAGTTCTAAAAGGAACAAAAAAATTCCAAAAATAGCCCCTTTTCTTTCTGGTTATAGGAAACATTTGAAAACCATTATTCCTACCAAAGAAAATGTATCCAAATATATTCATTTGCCATATTCACTGTTCTTTTATTTTGAATCTGTAAGGGTTACTTTCTTACAAAAAAAAAGTAAGTACTTGTTCACATTTGCAAGAAGTTTCCATGTTTAACTTTGTATCTCAGGAGATGGTTGAAACGTAAAATTTAACAAGCAGTATCAAACTTTGGCTGTGCAAATATTTTCTTTCTCAAACACACTTGCCATGGGAATTGCAGAAAAGAAAAAAAAGAGAATGAAGATGGATTAAGGGGTACAAGCATGGTGGCACTTACAAATTTGTGAAGCTGTTTGAATTTTTAATATTTCTACATAAATATGTCCTAAAACATCTGTTTTTTACACAAATCCTAAAACTAGATAAAGAGAACTTAATTAAACAAATGAGTCAAATCCATTAAACTTGTTTATTTATTTATTGAGGAAAATTATTCAAAGCTACATATTTGATCTTACTGCTCATATGTGGTAGAATGTGTAATATACACACATGCTTGAAATGGTACTAGAGGGTGCTAGTTTGGAAATTATTTCCCCTATCAGCTATGTTCATATTAGAGAAAAAATATATATATGAAACAAGCAATTAGTGAGCTCAATCTTTAAAAACATTGGGCCGGAATATGTTTGAATTTGCTGCCCTTTTCTATCTCATTTTCATTTCTGCAATTATGCAATGTACTTCTTGGATCTGTATTGTTCCATTGAATTTTTGAAATTAAAATTGAACCCTAAATATAGCAAAGTATGTCTTATATTTGTGTATTAACTTAGAGAAAATGTATTTGAAAATAAATAAATGATAAAAAAAGATAAATTCCTAAAAGTAAGTACAGTATCTTAGATTTTAAAACATGTTAGGAATGAGTTTCTTTATGTTTGGGATCCTTGCAGAACTTTGAAAAATTTATTTTGTACATAAGTGTATCAAATTGATAATTAAAGAACTGCTGTTACTAATGTATTATTTTGGCATTTCTATGAAAATGGTTAGATGTAATTAAAAAATTCCCTTACTGTAAGTCTATAAATGGAGTGACAGCCATTAATATTTTGGGAAGTTTATGTATAAAGATTAGAGCTTCCCTCGGGGAAGGGGTGCTTCTATAAAAGTACACAAGTCAGTAAAAAAAAAAATTGCCGTACTTGTATTTCAGTAAATCTAAATACTTACCAAACTAACTGAAGGTGCCACATGATGTTTTCTTGGTTTCATAGTTGGCCCATCCATCCCTCCTGCTGTCTCATATTCGAAAAGAGCTCAGGCAAACAGTGTGGAGAGTGAATATAAAGAAGAATGGGATAAAGAAATGTCACGGAAATTGAGCAGCACAACAGTTGGGTCCAAAAGTGAAGTGACAGCAAGTCCATTGGTAGGCCCCGAAAGAAAAAAATCAACAGTTGTTCCAAGTGTAAGTGAATTTTTTTATTCACTTGTTCTGTCAGATGTCTGTAGCACAGGAGTGTCAAACTCATGGCCCTTGGGCTAGATGCGTCATGTGGTGATCACACCCACGTCCAGTTTAGCAAAGGGGGGAAATGTTGCAATACGTCATGTGAAGACTTGTCATCGTGAGTTTGACACCCCTGCTGTAGCACATAACATAAGCATAGAGTCCCTTGGGAGTTGGGTGGCATAGAAATGCAACAAAATAAATAATAAATAAATAACAAGTCTTTATAATTATTGTTTAATATTTTATGTGAATGGTTTGATGGGAGCATATAAAATTAAGCAAGACTTTGAAAATCCAAGTAGTAAGAATATCTGAGTAGCAAAAATAATTGTGTCAATTTGGATTATTGAGGGATTTAGAGGTGAACTTATATTTTGGCATCTCTCAACTAATCCTGAAAAGAAGACAGTATCCATGGAGGAAAAGTTCTATGGTTATCAATTGGAATCTGATCTCTCATTGTCCTTGTTGCTCAAGATCTCACCTTCCCATCCTTCCAATTTTGCTTCCAGACAATTCTGCTGAATTTATTACTTTTATTTATTTATCCTTTATTTTGAATCAAATGCCTTATTGCTTTGGAAGGGGGGGGGAACCCTATTTATATAGCAGAATTGAAAGTTTATACTATCATTTCTTGATATTAAAATATCTGCATTGTGATTTATAACATCATCAGCCATTGTGGTGCCAATATGCTTAAGTGTAAGTGTACTAAGTGAAATAATGCTATAGATTTCTTTTCAGAAATACTTATAGCTATGCTTTGTTTGTAGTAATGTGGAACAGTTGATAGCTATAGGAGGATATTGTATACTGAAATGCTACAGCTGTGATTTAAACAGATGACTTAGAAGTGAGCAATCTTTACCTTGTGGGCTCCTTGGTGCTCTCTGAGCTTACTTTCCCCCCCCCAGACATTTCATTATCAAACTAGGTAACATCATAAATGCTAGAAGAGAATAGGCTTTGTTTTCATTTTATATATTAGTGCCATGATGGCGAACTATGGCACGCATGCCCGAAGTGGCACGTGGAGCCATGTCGCCTGGCACACGTGGTGTCGCCTGTTACTCTTCCGGGTTTCTGGTGCGCATACACGCACGACGATCAGCTGGCCGGTGCACATGCTCATGCAGGAAAATGGAAGACCAGCTCTTCTAGTTTCCGGCACTGCCGCATGCAAAAAAGGCCAGCTGATCATTGCATGCGCATGCACATGCACACCAGAAACCCAGAAGAGTAGCTGGCTGAAACTGGAGGTTCAGTAGCTGAAATCGGAAGTTCATTTTTGGGCACATGCATGCACCCTGGGCAGCTCCTCTTCCGGGTTGTAGCTCAGACGTGCTCATGCAAAGTGCGTGCGCGGGCTCCCTTATCAGCACCTGGTGCCGAAAAGGTTCGCCATCACTATACTAGTGGTTTGCCCTGTCAGTGTTGGTGAGAGTGGACTTTGTGGTTCCTTGATTAGGCTGTTGTTTACTGCTAGCTTGTTTTTCTGCATTGGTAGTTCCTTGATTAGGGTATTGTTTATTTCTTGATGGTTGGTCTAGTGTTAATCTCGTTGTTAACATTACATTACAGTTCTCATGCAGACCCCCACTAACATAATAAGAGCTGCACTCAGGCCTTTATGCCCAAGGATGGATATTGGGCCTTTTGGAGACCTTGTTCAGACCCATTTTTGAACTGGAGAATTTCCCCCTCCTCCCCAGCATAACTACCTAAACCCTGGCCATCAGATCAACTCTTTGCTGTGGTTTACGCCATCATTTGTGCTGATGTTGCATTCTACTCTGAATGCAAACTATAGCTTATATGTAGAGACTAATTAAAAGTGTGAATAGTCATTGAGGCCTATTATTAGGAAATAATTGCAGCAGCTATTGCCAGAGACTATAAAGAATTTGTATTTCCCTTCAGGACTCTGTTCATCATTACTATCACTTTGCATTTGAAATCTTAATAATAAGAGCTTGTTCTTTTCATATAATGCCAAAGCTTTTGACTTCTTAAACAGAAGTAAGGGACATTTCTCTTGTCTATAACATCCTATAAACTTAGACTTTTTCATCCTGCCATTATTTAACTTGTATTTATGTGTAAATCTGTCTCCACCTCTCCTCTAGAACAATATGTTTTCTGGAACTAGCATGACACGGAGGAATACCTATGTCTGTGAACGTTCTACAGATCGCTATTCTGCCATTCAGAATGGGAAAGACAACAGGTACTAAACCTCATCTCCCCATAATCAAAGATCTCCTAATTATTCACATTCAACATAATGCAGTATGCTTGGGAACAAATCATTTAAGCAGCTTCTGCAGGAAAATGGAAACTAAGAAAAGCCCAATTAGCCTCAAACAGCCTTCTTCTGATGTTACTTCCATTATTCCTGAACAGAACTAATATTAGAACCCATTTGGTCTGTGAATTTCTATGTACAACTGCTGCTACATGAGCATTATAAATACATAAGCCATACATCAATGATTAACACTGTAACTGTGGGCTGTAATTGCTGTTGGTCCCTTTGTTGTCCTTGCTGAATGTTGTCAACTGAATGCACAGGTCAGCGTGGCAAATGCCAGAAAAAATTAAATTGCTGCTTTTTCAAAACACTCTCCCCTTGATTTATTTACTAAGTTAGCTGGAATGCTAAACCTGCAAAGATTATTTGCACGCTTCTTGTCATTCCTCCATAGAAGCGTTGTATCCTCCCTTGTTCATTGCTTCTACACATGCCTTCCTTAATTATGTTTCTACTAATTGCCTCTATCTCTCCCCTCCACCCTTGAGTTTTCTAAACAGACCAAAGTGCAAAACCTCTTCTTGCTTTTCCTATTTAATGCTACCCTAATAGCTCCATGGGATTGACACATTTTTTCATTTAGTGGTTTGTGGAAATTGCAACTACTAGAAAGAACCTTCAAATAAGCAGACAAGGGAAAAAATAAAATAGAGAAAACACAGCAAGGAAGATAGGTGGGTCCTATGCCTTCTGAATGAGCCATGAATTCAGGCAGAGTATTATAACTTCTTGAAACTGGTGCAACCTTCGCTGATTAAATAAAAATAAAATATTAATCTTTCCTCCTTACACTATGACAATTAGCCACATACTCCTTCCTTCAGTCCTAGGAAGGATTATATGTTGGCTTTTGAGTATAGTTAATTTCAGAAACAAACCAAAGCAAAGATTTTATAGATACTTTTAGAGTATCTTTCCTCAACTTGGTTATCTTTCAGATATTTTGGATTTACAACTTCCAGAATTACTAGCCGCCACTGTTAAAACCCTATATTAGCTGAGAATTCTGGATGTTGTACAAAGTCATCTGGATAGAGGTAGAAGAAAAACGTAAACTTCTTAAATTCTGACATTATAAAAACATAGGTAGCAGAAATATCCCTCTGAACAAACAGTTCTTTTTGGGTGCTCTGAAATCAATTGATTTCATTTGCAATGAAGTCTAGATGTGGCTTCTTTCAGAATGACTAGCAGATTAATTTAAAACACTGCTAGTAGCTTAGTAGTTGTCAGGATCTGTGAATGATGTGATAGACCTAAGCTGTGCCAAAGAGTGCAAAGCATTTATTCTAGTTGATCAAGGAAGTTAACCATAATTATTTTTCCTAATTAGACAGGCACATATATTAGGGTAGGGAATGATTCTCCTTTATTGGTGTACTTTTCTAAATCTACTAAGTGGATCTTAATTAATATGCTGCTGCTTCTTCCATCACCAAATCTAAAAATACTATGTTTTTTCCTTGATAGATACATAAAGGATGTCACTAGTGAAAAGATTCATGGTTGGGTTTTTTTGTTTTTTTGTTTTTGTGGAGGAGCAAGAAGAAGGTTACAAGCCATATTTGCTGTAGGGCAGCTGCCTTATTTCTGTAACTTGAACCAGTACAAACATTTGCTGCATTTCCTATTAGAAGCTGATGTTTATGTCTAGGCTTTAACCTTGTTTTTGAAGAAGAAGAAAAAGATATAACCTTTCTTTGGGAATTTTACATGTTACTACTTTGCTAGAGAATACCTTATTTCAAGATACTCCTCTAAACCTTTTTCTCCCTATAATAAAAGCCTAACAGAAATGTCTGCAAGTAGTACTCCTGCTGGCTCTGCGGTCTCTTCTGCCGTATCTGCACGACCTCGACATCAGAAGTCAATGTCAGCCTCTGGTCATCCTATAAAAGTTGCACTTCCAACTATCAAAGATGGCACTGAAGCTTATCGACCAAGGTATTTTTCAAAATATAATAATTATTTGCCTGGTCAGAAGTCTGTAAATAAGCATTATTAATTTTTTAGAAATTTATTTATTTATTTATTTATTAGTTAGACTTCTATACCACTTCAAAGTGCTTTACAGCCCTCTCTAAGCGGTTTACAAAGTTAGCATATAGCATATTGCATATTAACATATTGCCCCCAACAATCTGGGTCCTCATTTTACCAACCTCGAAAGGATGGAAGGCTGAGTCAACCTTGAGCCGGTGAGATTTGATCTGCTGGTCAGCTGAAGTAGCTGCAGTACTGCACTCTAACCACTGCGCCACCTCGGCTCATAATGATGCAATAGGCAACACAATGTTGCTCTGAAATTTCTATTGCAGACCTACTTGGGGTTGAAGTGCCTAAGGGTGATCTCATGTGATGAGGGTGAAATGTTCTTGATCACTTGGTAGACAAAATGTGGAGATTGTTTTAAGGCAGAAGGTGATTCTACAGTATGGAAGAGTTTTCTGAGCTCAGAATGGAAAGCAGTTCATGAAATAAATGTAAAATGTGAAATCAGATGTAAAGTTATTGAAGGAAGTATACAGAGGACTCAGTAAACTGGAAAATGGAAATCTAAAGGGAGGATAAGAGAAGTAGTTTTTTTCTGTGTGTGTTTTTAATATTACAGCACTTCTGCTACTGGTTTTACTACTGTTTAATTACAAGAAGTTCTAAGAGACAAAACAAGCTAGGAAATACTATATTTTAAAGGATACATAAGAATTTGAATAATTTTCTGTTTTCAAATGCACTCCATGTTTGTGAAACCAATATCTTGCAAATATGACTGTACTTTTTCAAAAATATTTCTAAACTTAGTCTTTCAGTAAGTGTTATTTTTTTAAAAAAACCGCAATCCACATTTATTCAAAAGCATATAAGCTTTGTAATAAATTGAGAACACATGCCAATTTCAGCCTCAGCTTTAGTCCAGGGTAAGTTTGAGAGAGGTGCCAATCATAATGCAAGCATCCCTTGACTTGCTTCTTTCTTTTGCTTTTGCTTTTCAAACTTTCTTCTCCCTCTTCAGTAGCGCAACTCAGAGAGCACCTGCTGCTTCCCCGTCTGCTCACAGTATTAGCACTGCCACTCCAGATAGAACCCGATTTCCTCGGGGGAGTTCAAGCCGAAGCACTTTCCATGGCGAGCAGCTACGGGAGAGGCGCAATGCCACTTACAATGGGCCCCCTGCTTCCCCATCGCACGAAACAGGGACATTTGCTCAAACTAGAAGGGGAACATCCACTGGCATTATAAGCAAGATAACTTCCAAATTTGTCCGCAGGTTAGTAAGAACCATTGTTTCCATTTCCAAGTTATTACAAACTGTGAAATAAGAGGCTAATTACTGTTAAAACTAAGCAGGTTTTATTCAGGTCAGTGCTTTGTTTTACAACTCCTTAGAAGCCCCATTGAAGTCCAAATGTTCTCAAGATTTGGGATGCAATAATTATGATTTTATTTGTTGATGCCATTACTAAAGAAACTTGGATTTCTTGCATGACATGTAAAGTTTAGTATGGTATTGGCCAATGTATGTGAAAATGCTAATAGGCATGCTAGCATTTTAGACATTAAAAGCCAATTCTACCACAAGATTCCTACATGGATGTCATTTCAACAAGAGGAATTGTGGTGAGCATCTCTCTGTTTCGGCATGTCTACACTGCATGAATCTGGTATTCATGATTACTTATTTCAAAACTTAAGCTGATTTTCCAGATTCTTTGTATTTTAAGTAAAATTTTAAACATTGAAAATGTAGGCGTCATCTTTGTAAGCCTTATCTCTCATATACAGGACAAAATGCTTTACTGTCTGCTGCAGTACTTTAAGCACTAGCTAAAATGAACCTTTTCTCCTGAAAAGCAGACAATGTGAATTTAAATTAATGAATGCAGTCACTCTAAAAATTATAGGCCACAAAATACACTTTGTGAGTATATTTTAAATCCCAAATGAATTATTATCTAGTTAAATGTTCCGAAAGTTAAAAGTGATTTCACTTTTTATTAATTTGTATTTTCAAAACAAGGTGTCACCTTGAGACAGTATTTTTTAAATGCATACATTATGAATCTTGTTTAAATGCCTTAAGTTGTAGAGGGAGTTCTACACTGACTGTTCTTTTGTACCACTTTTTTGTAGCTTTTGTAGCACTTTTCACTTCTGAAATACATTCTTTGATCACTTCAGTGCAGAACTTGGCCCATAGCATTTAACATTTATATTTCATACTTCACATTTAAGCTTCCTCAGGTATCTAGATATTTGTAACACAGATTCAAGGTCTTTGTTTTGAATTGTCATGATTTCAATATTTGTTAACCCAGCCTTTTGATTTCTCATGTATAATAGATTGAGAAAGATCTTTCACTAACAAGTGTTCTTTAGTGTTCAAATGGTTAGTGGCATCTGGAGTATCTGTTAGACATAGCATTAGATCACATGGCATATTTATGCTTTGATATCACAGAGAATAATTTATCTTAAAACGCGCCCTAATTTATATATGGAACGTTCTGCATATATCAAACATGCAAAGTTTGTGACCTATTAAGCTGAAAGCAATCCAGTGGGTATCTGTAGAAGCCCCCTGAATCATGTTAAAAATGGTGCCTGTCAAAATGCAATGATCTACTACCAATAGAAGGGAGCTAAAATAGACTAACTCACATTAAAATTTCTGATTAATTTGCAGATAAACCAATTGTTTATTAATTTGGATAACTTCAGAACCAATCATCTTAAAGCTATGTATTATTTGCTGGAAAGTACAAGCGTATGCTACTTTTCATTTGATTAGTCACATGTTATGCAACTGTAACACAGACAGTGTTAGTAACCGATGGAAGTTACAAAAGCATTGAAAAAAGTGATTTGTGATCATTTTTCACACTGATGACCATTAGAGCATCCCCATGGTCATGTGATTTACATTCGGATACTTGACAACTGGTTCATATTTATGACAGCTGCAGGGTCTTGGGTTCTTGTGATCCCTGTTTGCAACTTTCTGAGAAGCAAAGTCAATGGGGAAGCCAGATTCATCCATGTTACTAACTTAACAACTGCAGTGATTCACTTAACAAATGTGGCAAGAAAAGCTGTAACAAATTTCTCACTTAGCAACATAAATTTTGGGCTCAATTGTAGTCGTAAGTCGAAGACTACCTGTACTTAGTGATAATGTTGAATGAAAGTAATAATGAATTATACATTAACACATTTACATAAATGGATGATCTGTTCAGTATAATTGACTCATACAGCTATTGAGATAAAAATAGTTGTATTGGATATAAAATTAAAATTCACAATATATAACAATATAGACTCTTTAATCTTATGATATATATTGGTAAATATTGAGTAATTAGTTTTGAATAGAACAAAATTAATGAAGCATTATTAGAATTGTTTTTCCAAGCCCCAAGACAACTTCTGTCAGACCACTGCATTCAAAAAAGGGTACTTAATAAATGATATTATAGGAATTGTTGAAGCTGCAAGATATACATTTAATATGGAAATTTTCAGGTATTAGTACCCTAAATTTGCAGACAAATATATTCCTAATATAATTATCAAATGAACTGCAGTGTTGTGGTATGAAGTCATGACATAGCAAATGTTAGAGGCATAATTAAAAATAATCATTCCTAGGTCTTGAATGCTGTAGTGCTCTAAACAATGCTATGCTTTGTGAAAAATGGGTAGAATAGAACAAGAGTGTAGTCAAAACTTTGGTTTATGAGTATGTCAGCAGATGGCTATTTTTAGCCATTATGTAAGGCAGTATTTCTCAACCTTGACAACTTCAAAATATTTGGATGTCAATTTCTAGAATTCCCGTGCTGGCTGGGGAATTTTAGGAATTGAAGTCCAGATATCTTAAAGCTATTTAATTAAGAAATACTGATGCAGTGCTTCCCAAACTTTTTTATTACCCAAAACCACTTCTCAGAAAGTCCTTCTTTAAATGACCCTGTTATGATCGGTAATGAGTTCGTTATCCAAAGAAAAAACACCCAATTTTGAGTAGTGTTCCCAGGTTTGGGAAGCATTGATGTAAGGGATAGGAGTGGGAATGAAGAAACTAAAGTTGGCCACTATAGTAAAAATAAATTGGAGTTGCATAGGAAAAGCTGTAGAAAAGTTTATTAAAATCTTAGTAAATGACAATTTTATGCTGAATATTTGTTCATCAGTAATTTAAATGTTGTTCTAGATGCAGGTTTTCTTGACTCATTTATTTTTAACCTTCATTTATTAAAACCTTAACCTTAACTTTGTTTTGAGGGATCCAAGTGAAGGCGAAACCAGTGGCAGAACTGACACCTCAAGGTGAGGAGCCACTATTAATACTTCGCTGCTGGGTCCCTTTGTGCTCAAAATCTCATGATTCTGACAGCTTTTAAATTAATATGTAAAATGGCAAAATCTCTAGGTAACTTGTATCTTTAAAATATTACATCTGAGTTCAGTTTCTTACTTCTTCTTTAACTCCTATTTTAAATAATTTGTTATAAAAGCAGCAATTGTCTGCAGATTCTTATACAGCAGTTCCTAGTATGGGCTGCTTAATTCCTTCTAAGGCTTTCCAAGGTCAGAGTGTTGCTCTACATTGTCTTTCCAAGAACAAGCTAAGGGCCTAATCATCTAAATCAATAAGCACTCTGGCCATACTTGCTGCTTTTCTGCAAATACTAAGCAAAATTATTAATGTTCAGGCAAGTCATTTTTGGCTTAACACAAGCATAGACAGAGAAATAATCTGAACCAATATTATTTTTAATCATTAAATAAATATCTTTGAGCTAGTTTCCATAGACACAACTTGGACTTCTGGGTTTGATCAGGGATGCACAATTGAAGATCCCCAAAGTTGCATGTTACCTCCAAAGACCGTGGTAGTGTGGTTTTCAAATGTAATCACATTGTAGAATTGTTAATGAGCCATAAAGTAATATTAAATACATGAAAAGTAATCATATTAACTATCAATTAACACAGTCACTGTAATGGTAATTGAATTAAAATAAAGATATTCCATCTTCTCCTTTTGCTAGCTACCATATTTCGGAATGCAATCCCCAAAAGCGAATGCGCCTTTTGGTCCCAGAAAATTGTGCACCCCTGGTTTATGCCAAGGGCCACATAGATATTGTTATATATAAGTAGCCTGTACTGCACAGAATGATGATTTGGGAGTGCAGCCTACACTCCAGCAGAATTGCATGCATTAATTTATCTTTCTTGTAGAGTAAGAGGCAAGACATGCACACTCTGTGTTGCCACCTCAATCGCACTGCATGCTGAACAATCTGCATGAAATTGCTCTTAGAATCTGAGCAAGCACTCCTTTCTTAGTGACAGTGTGTTTGGTTGGAAGTTTTATTAAGAGTTGCTTTTTCATGTCAGGATATGCAAAGTATATGAATGCTATATACTTCCTAATGCTTCATGGAAGGTGGCCCTTGACATATTTAATATATAAACTTTCATGTTGCTAATCTCTGCCTTAAGCTGTTGAGTTCAGAATTCCTCCTGCTGTGGTCATTAACCTAATGCACTAAAGTGCATATAAGTGGCAATAACTCTTAGCCACATGAATAAGGCTAGAGTTCCTATTTGTATCCGTAAAAATAGTATAAGACAACTGGAATAATTCTAGCTTTAATCCTTGCATGTGCTACAGATTATGCTAACAGTGTTCAGTCTTGCAGGTTGTGTGTGCAGACATATCAGCACCACCAGAGATGAAAGAGCTCTTAACATGATAAACTTACCATAACTTCATAGAAAAATGCTGTCAAGTTCAGATGATGACTTGTTTGTGCTTAAGCAATACTCAGCAGAAGATAAAAATATCTTAAGAAATAAACAAGTGCTTCTGCATCCACCCTGGAATCTTCTCCTCTTTCTTTCTTCCGCGCAGATCCTTGCCAAATGCACTTTCTCCAAAATTCTTTTGCTATTTGCTATGGGGGTGGCTTGTCATGTGCTTGGTGTTGAGGTGAGCTGCTTTCAAAAGGGCAGGAAGCTCCTTTGTTTATCCAAGGCATGTTAACCCAGTATCCAGTAGTCTATACAGACATGGTATATTGAGTAACAATTCTGATGTTGATTAACAGTTGTGTTTCTTTCATATCCCAATTGACAAAGTCCTCCAGAACATAAAATTCATAAAATGTCATGTTTTTTGGGAGGAGTGGGAGCTGCTCAGAGTTTGATATAAGATGGGCAGCTGTATAAATGTTTTAAATAAATCAATAGATGTGGTGTGTTAATTGATACCTAAAGTACTGAATATTGGAGAGAGATATTTTTTCCTGTCAATTATCCTACTGAATGCTTATTTTACAAATGCTTCTGATTTGTTTAGATGATGTAAAGTACACCATGCTGCTTAGAACAATGCACTTGTGCTAGTGTTATTTCTGGTGTTTTTTATAGCACAAAACAATTCCTTGTGGTTGTTTGATGCAGATTTTCCACCCCCAAAAGTAATGTAACAAGAATTACTTTCCTGCGTAGTTGGAGCAAACTATTTGTTTATTGTCAAAAAGAAAAATGGAAAGCATCCAAAATTATTATCTTTGCTTTTTTAGATCTACATTTTTAAATTGGCAAAATACACTCCCGTAACAAAGAGATATACACATAAATTTCTAGAGAATAACAGGGTAGCTGCCTTTTCCTGCTGCTTTTTAAGCATGTTTTCTTTCTCTTCTGGTTTGTGTATTTTTGAAGCCCTATAGAGTTCAGATGGCCAGCTCTAAAGAAGGCTAAATTGGTGACAGCTGAGTAGTCTCCTTTGGAGTTACACTGATATTTTTAGCAGCAAGATCGTAATTGAAATATTTTGACCCAATGCTTTGTTTGGGTGTAAATACTATTTACCTTTTCAGAAGTACTTCTGGGGAACCAAAAGAAAGAGAAAAAGAAGATGGCAAAGATTCCAAGCCACGGTCTTTGAGGTTCACCTGGAGTATGAAAACAACAAGTTCCATGGACCCAAATGATATGATGAGAGAAATTCGAAAAGTATTAGATGCTAACAACTGTGACTACGAGCAAAAAGAAAGATTCCTGCTCTTCTGTGTTCATGGGGATGCGCGACAGGATAGCCTTGTTCAGTGGGAGATGGAAGTATGCAAATTGCCACGCCTTTCACTTAACGGAGTCCGCTTCAAGCGAATATCGGGAACTTCTATTGCCTTTAAAAACATTGCATCCAAAATAGCAAATGAGCTTAAGCTGTAGAGAGAAATAACATTTCTGGGATCAGGGAAGATTCAAGCTTATGTTTTGAATGTACTGGTTATGCCTAATACGATTGGCCTGTGAAACTCCCCATGTAGAGATTGTCCCTATTGCAATAAGGTTATACATAGTTATTCTGAATTGTAAAATTTAATTCTGTATGACCTACATTAAAAAAAAAACAGGTAAGTACATAGAGCATTCTTTTCATTTTATGTTCACAAAGTTGTATAGTAAGAAGGCTTAAATACAGACCTTGTATAATTGTTTAGACATCAGCACAGAAGTGTTTACTTTGAGTTGAAAATTTCTTCCTAGTCTTTCCCCCCACCCCCATTTTTGATGGTTTTTATAAATCTTACCTGTACCATGCATTTTTCTTTAAAAAAAACTGTCCATAGTTTTTTTAAAAATGCACAAAAATGGTTTTCAGAAGTGTAGCTTAATCAATTTTACTTTGTAACAAACACGTTTTTTAAAAGAAAGTTGGCGCGTAGTCTACACAGGATTCCTTGTGTTTGCTCTTTTCACTCTTACCATCCCTTAAGAAACAGTGTTTAGTTCAGAAAAAAATGCAAACATGTTTACAGTGTTGGCACTTAACAGTGAAGAAAATGGAGTTCTGAAACACACTGGGGAATAAAGTAAAATGTTGGATTACTTTTATTTGCAATCTTAAACATCCTTAGATCCTTGGGTCCAATGATTCACTAGAGTAAAAATATGCATCATATTGTAGTATGAAATACTGTTTGCTACCTTCAGAAGACTACAATTCCCAATTTGTGAAAATATTACCTTCATACTGAGATTTTCATAGCACAAGAATTGTGAAATTATAATTAATGTTAAATGCCACCTCAGGAATTAACTGGTTTTTAGAATAATTCCCCCCAAAGAATACATGGATCTTCATATACTTTTAAGCCTACATTGTTTATTGCATTGTTTGATGTGATTGTATAAATTCTGTTCCCATGTATCTTTGAGTTTTGAATATTTTGCCCACTTTCTTGTATTTATTATAAATCATTATACCCATGAAGTGCAGCTGTGTGCAGGCAGTTGCCTAGATAAGAAAATCCCTTCATAATTAGTGATTCAAACTGCAAAACCATTAGGACATGGTACATTTTTAATATTGATTATCTTGTACTGAATTAATCATAGCAGTTGGTTGTGCAATGTTATTTAATGTTGTAATTTCTGTAACTTCAACATATGGCCCCATCTGCACACTCCTATAAAGATTAGAAAAATCACCCCAAATTATCACTTTATTTAAAAGCAAAAAGCAAAAAAAATGTGGTAAACTCTGTAACCTGAATTTAGAAGGCTGTAAGTGTAGCTAAATGTGCCATTTGAGAATGGCTTCTGACAGATGGACTTGAGATGCTGTACTGTACTGTGATGTAGCTCTTCTGTAACAGTTCTGCTCAGCAATGAACATGTACTGCCTTAGGAAACAGATGATGTTTTGGCAAGAAAGAACTGTGTTCCTTTTTATCTGGTATTCCTTTAAACTTTTTTTTAAGGAAAGTCATCCTAATTCACATTCACTGGTGCACTCTATTAAAAACTTACTTGAACAGATCTCCATACTATCAGACATGTTGCCTTATTCTTGATCTAGCTGTACTGGATGTAATTCGCAAAAGAATTGTGAGAAAGGAGAAAGAAGACGTAATGGTTTCCATATGTTGCATCAGGAGAAGTTTAGAGTTTTGTGAATAATCTACATCCATCCACTGATTGCAAATGCTCCCATACCGCTTCAGTTATATGACCATGAGACTTGCAGAGTTATCAAAATTTCCTTTTTATTTCAAAACAGCTATATAAAATTAGCCTGAATGTATTACTTTTTATTTCTATAAGTAATTCAGCTTTGTAAGTCCAGGTTCTTAACATTAATTAACTTCCTTTTAAAAAGATTTATTTAGCACATTTGTATATCACATTATCAAAGTGTACTCAGAAGTTTAATAACAGAAATTTTAAAAACTAGTTAATTTTTCAATGGTGAAAAATGAATTTGGAATAATCTACATCAGCTTTATGCCTTAGTATGGATTTGCATATAGACGTTTTTGATAACCAAACTCACATTCCTTACAATCCACAATCCCAATATTTTGGCTTCCACACAAGGTAAAATTGTAATGTTATTTGGCTGGTTTTAACTTAGTACATTGTGGAAACCCTTGCCAGGAGAATAGCTATAGTATACACACCAGAGTGAATGTTTTTTTTAGTTTGGTGAACCAAAACCAAGTTATAATAGAGTTCTGCCTTAAAACTTCTGAAATGTATATGGGAGATTGTAGTTTAATTATGCAGATGCTATATTTTAAATCATGCAGAAGTCCTACAAAAAGTTCCCACTGGGTTTAAATGTAGGTGGAAACAACATAGTCTAAATTTTTATATTATCAGACCAAGTGTATAGTTGCTAATACCTCTTCCATATATGGCTTTCAGGCATTAGTGAACACTCAGTGCAAACAACAGAGACCCGCATAGCCAAACAAAAGATTTGTACGGAGAGAGAATGTGGGTTTGAAATAACCACTAATATAGTGATTATAAAAGGCTTCATTTTTTAAATGACATTTAACTAGATTTACCTCACTACTTTAGTTTTTGTGACTATGTACAGTAAGTTCCACAACATCTCAGTGTAGCTGCCTTGATTGCTACAAAATGATACAAAGCAACTGCTTGAATAATTATAGCTATAAAGCTGAATCAAGACATTTGGCTTAAAGAATTTGCCTGTTTTGGAAAACAAGACCACTGAGCCTTGGATAAAGAGTTTTAATTGCTTAGAAGCAGTGGTGAAATGTAAAATTTGTTACTACCGGTTCTGTGGGCATGGCTTGGGTAATGTGACTCAGTGGGTGTGGCCAATTTTTTTTTTAAACCATTTTTTCTACAACCTCTTCGGCCGAAGGTTGTTAAAAAAATGCTTTTAAAAGCCTCTGACGATCCCAACTGAGTTGCCTGATTGTCAGAGACTTTTTTTCTTTTAAAAGCCTCTGACAATCCCAGCTGAGCTGTGCGATCATCAGAGGCTTTTTTTTTTTACTTTTAAAAGCATTTTTTCGGCCGAAGAGGTAGAAAAAATGCTTTTAAAAATTAAAAAAAAAGCCTCTGATGATTGCACGGCTCAGCTGGGCATGGGGGGGCAGGGATTTTTGCTACCGGTTCTCTGAACCACCCGCCACCATCACTACCGGATCGGGCAATCCGGTCCGAACCAGGAGCACTTCACCCCTACTTAGAAGGTCTTCACAAATAGTTAAGGATTTTCTCTTCTAGTTGCTTCACACATCAGATAAGACCCTTTCTGCATCAGCAGCATATGGTAACCACTCTCATTTTGAGAGACAGGTCTACTTTCATATGATAATGCTTTTAGATAAATCTGTGCAAATTATAGGTGTTATTTTCCATGAGTAAGCAAGTGAAAGTGGAGGATGGACCCTAGGAAAAAGCACACATTTAAAAAGTTTATAAAATATATAAAGTTCCATTAATTCAGTGACCACTTAGATTTTCTGCTCTCACCCTGGTTATTCAGGTCTTCCAGTGATGCACCCATCACCACTGTATTTTAATGCATCCACCTTGGTGCTGGGTAGATGTTTTCTTTCTTCCAGCCTTATAAATTTGTCCAGGAAACCTGGCCCTTTGCATAACCAGTTCAAAATATGACATATAAATAAATAAAAATAACTTGTCTAAAAATGATAATTTGAGTCTAATCATTTGTACCTTGAGAAAGAGCACTGGCTTGATTTTTTTCAATATAGGTAGTCCTCAACTTACAACCACAATTGAGCCCTAAATTTCCATTGCTAAGTAAGACAAATGTTAAGTCAGCTTTGGCCCATTGTACGATCTTTTTTTGCTGCCCTGTTAAGTGAATCATGCAGTCATTAAGTGAATTTGACTTCCCCCATTAACTTTGCTTGTTGGAAACCCCTAGGCAGTTTGTAAATGGTGATCATGTGACAACCCCCCCTCCCCAGAACACTCAACTGTTGTAAATACATGCTGGTTGCCAAATGACCAGATTTTGATCACATGACTACAGGGATGCTGCAACATGCAATGGCCATAAGAGTGAAGACCTTTTGTAAAATACTTTTCTCAGTGTTGTCATAACTTTGGCCACTGAACAAATAATGGTAAGTTGAGGGCTACAGGTATCCTGGGTCCCATCAAATGGTACACTCAAGGCTGAACAGAAGGAACTTGCAGTTCACCTGCAGATGCCAGATGCCTACTGTTCTTTTAAACTATATTAAGTCAAGAGATCAGGTCTGTATTTTCATTCAACCTCAGAATATGCAGTATGTAAACATTTTCTTGTAATGAGCATCAGAAACAACTTTTTCTGATTATTGCTTTGGGGGGAAATGTGTAATTTTTGATATTTTAGTACTTGGAAATTCTAATGCAGTTGGACATTGAGGCATGAGATAATACTTGATCTACTATAGTGAATTCCTATAATAACAAAAAATCAGAAGTTTGCAAATCAACTTCTGCAAGCAGGATATTTAACTAAAGAAACAATCATAGCATACAATATAAGTTAGAACCCTAAAACCAGGGAAGTTTGTTCATAGCACAGTATTACGAATTTCTTATAGATACTGTGCATTGATATATCGCAAACTCTGAATTTTGTTATTGCTGGATGACTTGGGAATTCAGACAGGCAACATGATTATAAATCTCTGCAGTCTGCATGGAAAGCACACTGTAGAAATTTGAAAAAGAATGGTGGTATTCTAAGACTTTCTCTCTTTTTTTCTTTTTTTTTTTTACCCCTCTGAGTTCTTTTATGAGAGCTAAATTAAGCTTGAGTGTTGATTATATGAATTCAATTAACCAGCCTCTTGGTTTGTTTGTTATGTAAATAGAAAGTGGTGGGAATGGCTGCTCAGGCTTCCCTAGCCTGCCTGTTGCATAATAAATAGAATGTGGATTAATTGCAGGTCTAGTTTAGCCATTGTACAATTACTAACCCCCTGTTAACAGAACCTCCTGTTTCATAAATATACTTTCTTTTCTCTTTGTAATTAAGTTAAATTTTGTCAGGACAAAATTGTCAAAATCAAGTCAAGCACTGTTTACAAAGGGTTATTGACTTGTAAAAGATAATTGGATTTCTTGATATTTTCAGAAGAGGAGCACTTAACAGGAGTAAACAATCTACAACCTGGATGAGAATATTTTAAAACCTTTATTTCAACTATCATCAAATCCATATAACATGGACAAATGACTGGAGATGACAGGAAGCGAACACTTGGATAACAAAGCACCAAAAACAGTAAACACGTAGGTTAAACTGGACAGGTGAATATAATGTTGAACAAAAGCAATGAACTACTTTATTGTTTTTGTTCAATAAATTTTCCAATAAAGCAAGTATCAGGAGCTTATCTGGTACTTAAATCAAACTTAGGAAATAAAAATGAGTACTTCCATATTATCAGAAAATCAAGAGGACATATTAAAAGTCGCTCATGAGGTTCTTCATATTTTAAATATTAACTGGATTTTACTTTGTTTTGATGAGATCAATAAGGCTACTTATTAGAGGCAAGAAGACAGCAAAATACATACAATTTATATGCACCACAGATACTTAGAAGAGATAAAGCTAATAGTGAGGGGAAATGACAAGGAAATAGTAATCGTGGCACTGTATTTCTTTACTTGGCTCCATAGCCACCTTGACTGAAAAAGGACCTTCAAAGCAGCAGCTTCTGCAGAATAAGCCATTAAAGGTTTCTAAAGTCTCATTGTAAGTCGATGTAAGTTTGTAAGCTTTGTGAATTGGGGCTTTCATAATCACCTAGGAAGGTTTACCTGCTGTCCCCAGACATAAGAACTTCACTTCTCTTGTTTCTGAACTGCACTGAGAAACTGGTTTCTTTATTTTCAAGTAAGCCTTTATTTATAACTGCCGATAGTCTAAAATGGATTCTTAACTTTTAATAACCTAATCTTATTAATTCTAGTTTAACTTGTTCTATTAGAAAGTTGAAACCACCAGATTACATAGTCAAACGTTCAAAAGCAACGGGGAGGGTGGGGTGAGGGAGAAGGAGGGAAATTGGAACCACAACTCTTCCTACTCCAGAGCAAATCTCTTTAGTATCCGATGAAAAAAGAGGTTTCAACTACCGGACATTCTGACTTTTTTTTTTAAAAAAGGCCCGGCCTTTCCTTCCTGGCCTGATCATTACAAGTCCCAGCGCTGGATTCCTGCGCACGGTCAGGCGCTGGAAGCCCAGGGGAGCCGCCAAGGCTGCGCTGGCTGGCAGTGTCAACAGTGCAACGCGAGGCTGGACGTTGAACTCTGGAGAGGCGCTGGCAAAATCCCTGCCAAGAGCAGGGAAGGGCCCTCCTCATCCGCCTCTCCCCGTCTCCTGCGGCGGGACCAGACAGAGGCCCGCACTCGCTTGTCTCCTGGAGCTCCACCTGTTGTCGGGCTCAGTTGCGAAGGGAACTTCTGCGGCCTGTTTCGAGGGTACCAGGAGGGAAGGCTCCGAAAGCGTCCCCGCCTTTCTCCCTCGGCGCGATGCCCGTGGCGGGCGCTCTGAGGGCCAAATTCCGGCGGCGGCGCAGCCCCGCGGAGGACAAGCTCTCCATCCTCGAGCGGGAGGAGGAACGGCGGGAAGTGGAGGCCCCGACGGCTCCCGAAAACCAGCCTGAGGAAGAGGAGTTGGCCGGCTGCGCCTCCAAAACGGTGGCTTTTGCCGCCCTCCCAGACAACTACCAGCCCCTCGCTTGGGATGGCGAGCAGTCGACCCCGGCAAGGAAAACTGAGCGCGCAAGTAAGGCGCGCAAGAGGAGACTTAAGAAATACGGCAAGGTAAGATTGAACACGCGGGACGTCGGGTGCTCGGGGAGCCTTCCTGGCCCTCCCAGCTGAGGCGGATGAACAGAACAGAACAGAACAGAATAACAGAGTTGGAAGGGACCTTGGAGGTCTTCTAGTCCAACCCCCGGTCAGGCAGGAAACCCTACACCACTTCAGACCAATGGTTATCCAAATCTTAAAAACTTCCAGTGTTGGAACATTCAAAACTTCTGGAAGCAAGTTGTTCCACTGATTAATTGTTCTAATTGTCAGAAAATTTCTCTTTAGTTCTAGGTTGCTTCTCTCCTTGGTTAGTTTCCATCCCTGGCTTCTTGTCTTGCCTTTGGGTGCTTTGGAGAATAGCTTGACTCCCTCTTTGTGGCAGCCCCTGAGATATTGGAACACTGCTGTCAGGTCATCTGATCCAATCTGAAAGTTGTATCATGGAAAGGGCTTTGTGTGTGTGTGTGTGTGTGTGTGTGTGTGTGTGTGTGTGTTCAAAACGTTTTGCTTCTCCCAGTAGCTGAGTAGCTGAATAAGCAGTGAAACATTTCGAGCCAACACAAAAAGAAGCTCAGTTGCCATGACTTGACTTCCAGACAACTCTACTTGGATGACTGAGGATCTTCATCAACACGCTGCCCAATCCAGGCTTCGGGGTCGAGCACATTGAAGAGAAAAAGGGGCAAATAACTCAACGAAACTTTGCAGGATTTGTAGTGTTTACAGGAGTTGGTTTAGAGACAGATCCTCCCCTTTCCGTTATCAGAGTTTAAAGGTGTAATTGAATTTAGGGACTTGTTACTTTCCCCTTTAGAGGAGTGCAAGGATTTTAGGAGGACTTTCCTATTCCTGGAGGAGAGGAAGATTTGGGACCATGCCCCTTAGAGTAGTCACTGGATAGGCTGGACAACAAGCCCCCTCTTCAGGGAGCGGTGACTGATGCTGTCTTGGACTGGCTGCCCTTTGAAAGAAGCCTTCTGAGGAAGCGCTCTGTGTGTGTGTGTGAGTGTGTGTAAGGTGTGGCAGGTCAAAGTTTCTGTTCACTTTCCAAGCGGATGTTCCACAGGGGAGTTCAAGTGAAAGAGGCTTTCCTTCCTTTTGTTTGTTACTTTGTTAAGGAAAAAATTGTGAAGTTAAATAACTTTTGAAAACTCATTGGATGCTGAAATTTAATTTTTTTCTTCCTTTCAGAATTGTTAACTGGCAGCATTTTCCACATTAAGCTGGTCATCTTGTAATGCCACTGAGCCAGCCTCTCCCAAGGGCAAACTCCTGGCAGATCTGCAATATATATAATAATGGATAATTTGCTCAGTTGTAGCAAACATTTTAATAACCATTGTAGGAAAGAGTGGTCACTGGATGGCTTGGATTGCAGTTGTCATGTCTTGAGTCAGTTCCTTCCTATTTTTGGCACATGCAAAAAGAAAAGGGTGATGGTTAGATTTGGATCACTACCAACATGGATGAAGGCTTACTTACCTCTAACATTTTTACCCCTCTTTCTCCTCCCCTGCCTTGTGTGTTTGCAGAATGATAACAAGTGAAATGATGAGGGAATTTTTAGATGTATGTTTTTAAAACCATTCAAGATTATAATTATTTCAGAAATAAGGAGAAAAGGTTGGCATCAAATTAAATCCTCAATCCTGTTTACTGCAGTGATCTCTAGAAATTCTTGACATTTTGATGGTCTTCCCATCATAACTATGCCTTCCTTGATTCAGTGACGCAAGTCTTGTGAAAACCACTATTTAGTACTTAGCTTTCTTCTCCGACTCCTTGTTGCTGCCCCCTAGAGTCTTCTGTTATTGGACACTGCTTCATTCACCTTAATAGTGAGTATAGGTTAGTCCTCACTTAGCTACCACGACTGGGGCCAGCAATTCTATTGCTAAGTGATGCAGTTGCAAAGTGAAACCTCAAGGGACTGCAATTGATGACATCACTTCCCACTTGGTTACTAAGCGAGCCACCAGAGATCATTAAGCAAGGCATCACATGACAAGGACATGTAATTTTACTGCCAGCTTTTCCATTGATTCTGCTTGTTGGAAGCCAGCTGTGAAGTGCACAAATGGCAATCATGTAACTGTGAAGATGTTGTAATAGTCATAAATGCGAGGAGTGATCTAAAGTTATTTTTTCATCACCTTTGTAACTTTGAACAGTCACTCAACAGGGCAGTCACTAAGTGAGGTCTACTTGTAAAAGGCTTCAGACCAAAGGAATATAGGGTACCAGACAGCCACTGCAAGACCTGGCTGATCATTTCCTGCTTCTTACCGTTCCACCCAGGAAAGAAAAGCAGATTTCACTGTATCTATCAGTGGCTCCTTTTCTTTCCATTATTTCCTCTGCCTTTCCTTTCCTTTCTCGGTTGTTTGCCCACATAGATGCCTTCAATCCCCTTCCTACATTATTTCTTTTGACACTTATGTGGACTCCTCCCCCTCCCCCCCAATATATTATATTTATACTGCAGTTTTAAAGGGAAGGGAAGGTTGGCAGTCCTGTGAGCAGAGGGAGGAAAGCAAAAGAAGCCGGCTTCACTCAGCCTGGGCCAGAAATGGAAAGGACGCCACTGGGGGATATAAGGGTTGAAAGGAGCATGAGCTTCTAGGACAGGATTGTTCATTGACTTAAAGCCATTACTGGATCAACTAGAAGATTATAAAATGAAAAGGAGACTGCTGACTGGGAGAGGACATAGCAACCTGGCAGTCACTGGGACCACTGGAGTATGCCAAGCACTGCGGCTAATCATGACTGGGGCTCCTGCTAGAACAGGACTAAGTGTTGGCTACCATCTGCTCTGAAGGGCTTAAGAAAGGTCAGGTTGGAAAATTGAATTGAAGCAGCAGAACATGCCCAGAGAATGCATTTTCAAAAGGCTGGGAATAGGAGAACAACTTCATCCAATCCTGTAGGCAGGAAGGGGTGAGTGGCTTGTACAGTACCCTTAATGGGCCAGGCATAAAGTGCAGGTCTGCCCTGAGGGTGTACATGACAGAAAGTTACGTTTCGCTCAGGAGGATGTGAGCATGAGCCTGATGTCTGGCATGCAATTTGCATTCACAACACACACAGACAAACAGACAACTATATTCCCAATACAGAGAGAGAGAGAGAAACAAAGCCTTCAGAAGACTCCACCGATATAATAAAGTGGGTTGTAGCCTATGAAAATTTGTGCCATAATAAATGAAAACCAAAGGTATCAAATAATTGTTTACTCCTGCATTAAAACTTTTGCAATTCAGATGCTTTAGAAGACTAGTCATGTGAATTACAGATGTAGATTTAATTAGGAATGAAAGTATTATCAGAAGGTGTTGTAGATACTGTATATATGAAAATAAAAATGCATCAGATGCTGATGCATATTATGCTTCAGTTAATGGTGATTATGAAAGAACCAAAGATGAGTGGAGGGAAAAATCCTGCAATATGGAAGAAAAAAGTTAAATAATTGAAAATACAGGTAGAATAACCATAGGTAAATCAGGAATGAAAAAGAATTACAAAATAAATTATTATTCCAAAAGAATTTAAGGATACTAGACCCAGGAAGAGATGTCTATTTAGATTGTATATTCCTGAGATATGGGAACCTAATTTTCTTTTTGCAGTGAACTACACAAAGTGTATTGAGGTATAGAGACAGTAAAGTCTAAATAAATATGCAGTTTTATTTATCTGAATCTGCATATGAGATGTTTTAGATACTCTGTGGAGCTCTGCAACAGAAGGAGGATGATCTCTGAAAAACAAAGAGTTTGTTATATCCAGCGTGGGAGTTGGCTGGTATTTCTTTTTTCTCTTCAAAAGAAACTATTTTGATCAGTGTGAAAGTGAAGTTGATGTTTACCTAGAGATCTATAGAGGGATGTGTCATTTCTGTATGGAAAAGATTCTAAGCAAATCCATATGACAGCAGATGTTTTTTATCTTTCTGTTGCTTTTTTCTTGGCATCTTAATTTTGTCAGTGCTTCAGTTAGCAGAAAGAGTGCATCTTCCTCCCACAATAGCAGCAAAACAGAAAACATTTCTTTTCAGAACAGCTTCTAGGTGGCAACTTAGAGAATGCATCAGCATTAACTTATTACTGCTTGAGAAGCTATTTCACATTTTATTCCTGTTGTTTAATTATTTTTTCCATTCATATGGCTCCTTGTATCCAAGAAATTTAGGGCAGTTTATTCCTATCTTGTTATCCCTTGCAAGCCTTTGAAGGCTTAAGGTTTACAAAGCAGGCTGAGAG
The DNA here is from genome assembly GCF_059756535.1 of Pantherophis guttatus. Lineage (NCBI taxonomy): Eukaryota > Metazoa > Chordata > Lepidosauria > Squamata > Colubridae > Pantherophis > Pantherophis guttatus. The sequence goes on along the minus strand of NC_142063.1, from coordinate 296,062,852 downwards.
ATAATGAAGACTTGAGATCACCCACTTAACGTCTCGGCTGGGGCTAGAAATTTGAGTCCGGGTCTAGTGATGATCCATGTGTAATATAGCAAATGTTATTGAAGTCCAATGTCCTTCAGGTCTAGTCAGCATAACCAATGGTAAGAAATGATATGAATTGTGCTCTAACACTATCTAAAAGACCACATGTTTTCTCATCCTGATCATCATTCAGTGAAATAAAAAGAAGTAATGAGAGAACAAATTTAAGGCATCTTTGGGCAACGTGGTATCTTTCAGATAGCTATTCAGCTCAGCCTGTCTCAGCTACTATGGCCAAGATTTTGAGGGTTTACAGAGCACCTGGCTGAAAAAGGTTTCATAACAGATACAGGTTGTCCATGATCATTGCAATTTGTGAAGGACAGTTTTTGATAACTGGGGGCTGAGTTAGCATTTTCTGGAGAGTACAGTTGACAAGGCAATGATGGCAAGTGGATGACCCAGAGTTTTCCAATTTTTTAAAAATTTTGGTTTACAGAAGCAGATGTTCTTGGGTGTTTCTTTGCTGTTCAGCTATATTAAGCTACTACAGATTTCCTGAATTGTTCTTTGAGGAATTTGCCTGCCTCAGAGTTCTGCTTTCTATGGGTGCATTACTTAGAATGTTGACATTTTCTGCTTGAAACTCATGCCACAGCTTGTGATTTCAGAAGCTCCGGGGGCTGCAAAATAAGTGGGGCTGGGGATTCATGCAGCTCTGGGATTGCCCACTCTATTGTAGTGATCAGCTGAATTCAACATTTTGACTCACATAGTGAAGATAGTAGGCTTCTTGTATGCAGATCATCTGATTTAGCAATTGTAATCACCAAAAGAAAAATGATTTGAGTTCTGTGGTTTTGTATGCTCGTGCTCTTGATAAAATATTCATGACCTGCTTCAAAACTTTGGCTGTACTCTGTATGGAAGTAACCAAAAAAGAAAAGCATGCCATTTCTTTGAACACTACTTTGCTCCTTGCTGAGATCAGGGCTTCATTGTTCGGGCTGTGATCAAGCATTTCCTGTGGCACAAAATTGCTTCTAAAACTGAAGTTTCGGTCACTTTCTTGCGCTAGATTGAAGAAAGTGGCAATTGTGCCTTACATGTGATCAACTATAATATAGATCAATGAAGTCTTCAGATGCCTCTATTCTGAACAGAAGAAAAGATAGTGACAAGTTGAACCATTTGGAAATGGTTCAACCATTTCTGCCTATATTTTAGTATCCCTTGAAAGACAGTTTATCATAGTTGAGTTTGTATAATGGAGAAAACCCAACCATCTCCTTCTCCATTCAACATTCACCTTTGTTCCTTTCCAGTCCTTATCTGATCCAACTCTGATTCCCCCAAATTAAAACCATATTGTTTCAAATCTTTATCATATCTTGATTGTATCTGCACTCGTGTATACCAATCAATCTCAATCCCTTGTTTTTCTAAATCTTGTTTCTGTTTTAGTTCTCCCTTCTCTGTTAAAATATCCTTATATCTAATAATATTGTTCATGTTTATCATATTTGGATGTGTCAACGCTTCTATTGTTGAAAGCCACATTGATATTTCCATATAATGTTTCTCTTTCACTCTCTCCCATACTGTTAACAAGCCATTTCTTACACAGTGTCTCTGTAAGTATCCATGTATCCTATTTTTCCTGTACCATAAGAAAGCACCTTTGTTTACCAATAGCAAGGATCATAGACAGCTTGACCTGCCATTATCGTAACCATTATTTTAAATCCTCCAAGTTATTGATAGGATACTGGGCAGCTGACATATTTGCTACCCAAGTTCCTGCTCTTTTAATCTTTCTATTTGGAGACGGCAAATACCCTCGACCTTTGCTTCCCCCTTTTACCTGTTGTGTGGGATGAAAACTATCAAGGCAGAAGGGTTTCTAGAATTTCTTAACGTATGATCCTAAGACACCTGAGAATTCTTCAAGTTCCTATTAGGAGTCTGCCAAATCAAAATTATTTGTCATCTTATGTTGAAGAATAATACAATAATAAAATCCCACTAAACAAGCATGAGAAGAAGTAGCAGCAGTGAATGATTCATTTTAGGTACAGTAAATAACAATAAATAAAATCCATACAGACAAAAACTCTTTTGGTCCACCATCATTTTTAAAAGTGAGAAAGAGTCCTGAGAAAAAAAGTTTTAACACTAGGATATTGTGTTAGGATTGAGGAATGTTAACTAATGGTCAAGAAGTAGTTCACACAATACAAGAAGATTAATTAATCTGGAGATGGAGTTAGCCCTCAAAAGATTGTTTGTGTGTGATTAAATTTTAACTCCCCTTGGATTAATTAAGCAAGTTATTTGTACTGTTTAAAGTTCTGCACAGCATGTTTAGATTCCCCTGACTCCCGTAATGTGCAAATGGGACTCCTATTTTAAAGAGGTATGGAGATATTTGCATACAGTACTCTAATCCAAAGGCAGGCAAATTTCTGCATGTAGGCTGTACTTTGTATTGTAGATCCACCAATCAGAATCTACAGAAAGAAATCTATTTAGTTTAGAATTCATACTCAGTGCAGGGTTTTGTGCTATGTATCAGAATTGAATGTTATTCCCTATCCTTCCTCTTGAATGTCTAGTTCATACTCCCAGCTTTATTAATTACAGCAATATCAGAATGAAGTTGTGTTGTTTCTGTTAGGACCTACAATTGGCACTTAACCAGGAGATTTTCAATAATCTCTGGGTATTGCAAAATATTCAGAATATTGCTGAACTACATTAACTAGCTTAATTTGAACAATAATGGGAGTGTTGGAGAGAATAGCTAACAATAACAGAAAAAGTTGGAAGGGACCTTGGTGGTCCTCTGGTTCAACGCCCTACACAAGCAGGAGATCCTGTACCATTCTGGACAAATGGCTATCCAATAGCTTCTTCAAAACCTGCAGTGATTGAGTACCCACAATTTTTGAAGGTAACCCATTCCATTGGTTAATTGTTCTCACTGTCAGGAAATTCCTCCTTAGTTCTAGGTTTGTTCTATAACTGAATCCTATTCAGCAAATTCATTCACAGAAACTATTTATATTACCTGTACTTGAATTTCCTATATTCATTCTTGTAACCAAGAACAGTCCATAAGCTAATAACTAAGTCACAGTATAGTAGATGGTTCATGATGTACTTGCAATTACTTGTGGCCACTTTCTTGAACCTGACTACCAGCCTGTTTGATCTTGTACCTTTTAGGCCAAAGCCAATGGCTTGATTCCATTTCAAGTATCTCCTGGATTTCTCCATTGTGGTATCTGCACCATTGGCTGGAGCCATTTGATGTATCATAAGATGATTTTATTGGAGGAAATGGGATGTTTTGTGAATGTTTCAGGTCTTGTGTATTTTCACATCCATCTTACTTTAAAAGAAAGATCCAGACATTATCTTCTGGGCCTTCTGAATTGCAGCACCCATAATCCCTTGCTGTTGACTTAGCGACAGGAATCGAAATCTCCATGTTAAGGTTATTTCTTTTTGAAAAATAACAATGGCAGTTTTGTCTAAATAGTTTTTGGTTTTCTGTTGTGGAAATTTTATTCTTTTATATCTTATATATCACACCTTTTATATGATATATATTCTGTCATCTTGCTACCTATTACGTTACTATGGTGTCCCCCTTTTTTCTATCATTGCAGCAGTCCTGATATTTTATGTTGACCCATGACTACCTTAGATTTTTTTAAAAGGGGTAAACCTATCTCAATATTTTTCTTCCTTTTTGTTCCTTTACTCTTAAATTTCCCTCCCCGCTTTTCTATTGTTTTTCTCATACATTCTTAGCATTCCTAGGTCCTTCCACTACTATCTAACAGAGTAAGATAGAAGTCAGACACACCTTTACATGACCACAAAAATGCTTTCTTGTTTGAATCCTTGCTATTTAAGCATTGCAAGGATTGTTAAATACCATGAGTACAGGGGATGTCTAGCACTCCTTGATCGTTGCCAATATCTCAATTTCCGGACCACTGAAGCCTATCAGGACATTTCCTGTACTATAGTTTTATGATACCCTCTCTTTTGTATTGTCCTGATGACCTTAAGGCTTGTCTGTGTACAAGAAATATATAGAAAGCTTCTGTCAAAATGCTGTAAAAAGACTAGCACTATAACAAGGCAAAACAGACATTCTCGTCTTATAAATCTCCCAATTGCAGAAATTTTTTGAAAAGCAAGTGCCACTGCCTTTTGTTCCATTGGTATGTACTGCTGATTTTCTTAACACTACCTTCCTAAAGAAGAATCTCACACTATGGCAGTATTCACACCACAAATTGAGCAACCAATTTTTATGTAGCCTAGTGTTACAAGAAAAGCCAGCCTCTTGTTATTGATTGATTTATAGTTCAGTGTTCTGGCAAAACTCACAAAATTGTGTCAACCAAGTTAAACATGATAAATATGCTTTTGCAAAGACATTTACCATTCAGAAGAGGTTGTACCCTAACATTAACTCCATGTTAGTCTATCACCAATGCTTGCCCTTTGTTCCTGAGCCCTATCCACTCCTTTATTCAGGGAGTAGAATCAAGGGAGGGAGAGGTTGTGGATTTTCCTTTATTGGAATTTGCCATGGCTCCTTCCCTGCCATCACAGTCCAACAGCAGCAATACTAAGTGTCAGGAGGAAAATCAGGGGGTTCCTTCCTTGGCTGGTGGTTAATTTTGCCCCTCGTACTAGCTTTGATTCGTCTATTTACCTGTCTCTTTTAAGGAAATCATGCCTTTAAAGGCATAATAAAACAATATGTTAATATTTGCATAGATTAACAGTAGATGACTGACAGAATATTTAACAATTCCTTTTTTAAAAGCTTCAGAAGGAAAGGGAAATATCATTTTGATCTGTTCAGGTTCTAATCAAACCAGCCTGTAAATTGGTACTGATCGTTTTGTCTGGAATGGAAAAAGGAAAGTACTCATCCTCCCTCCTTCCAGCTATATTAATATAGCAATGTGATATTTTGGAATGGGGAATCAATGCTTTGCGTGTGTGTGTGGCATCTGGATGTGTATATTAAAACAACTTTGTGTTGCTGCTTTCCCCCCTTCTAGCTACTGTTTGGATCAATGAAGTTAGGGGAGGCATAACAAAAGGGTCAGACTAATGAAAGCATCACAGCAAGCCTCACCACTTTTCCACATGTCACAATATTACACGCATGACCAGAGCTTGCAATGTAAAACTATTTCATCATTCTGACAAAAGCACCAGGATCCTGTGGCTGCTATTGGCTGTGATAAAATCGATAGCCTTTCAAAACTATTTCAAAATGCAAAACACCACAATATTCACTTATAAGGAACATCATGCCTATTTTTTTGGGGGGGGGTTGCATTGAACTTTTCTGGGGGGAAATCTGATAGAAATTGGCATTTATTCCTCTATGGGTTTTTTAATCTGTCTTTCATTACCCTTTTTTATGATTTTGTTGATTTACTGCTTGGTTTACATTATGGGTAATTTGCCCTGAAACCATTTGAATTGAAAAGGAGGCATAGAAGAAAAAGAAAGAAAAATCTTTTAAGATTTTTAAAGATATGAAATGCATAACAGTGACACTTCATGAGAATTGTGCTGATTGAACTGGAATGTTTGGACTGTAGAAATATTTGTTAATAATGGTTAGTTTTTTGGGGGTGAATTGTTTCCTCATGCTAATAATGTTCTTTCACTACTTTCAGAATGTGGGCAAAGTGTTGCAGAAAGGATGCAGCTATTTGATCCTTGGCCTGCAGGGTTTGGCCAGAGCCTACACTTCACCACTTGGCATGGCTGTTTGGACGGGTACTTCAGTGCGATAGATCTTACTACTTTTTGAGAGGGACAAGGATGGCGAAGACAACAACAACAGCAACACAACTGAGGAGAGCAGCAATTTCTTCTTTGCTTATATATGCTTCATCTTCTGTAAATGCCCCAATTTGTCAAAGGGGGAATAAGGAAAATGGATCCAGTTGTGCAAATGGAAAATGGATCCAGTTTTTTTGTAAAATGTTTAGCTGTTTTCAAGTTTTCATGATTCTCAAAGTGCTTTAATACCAATCAATTAAAATGAACACGTAATGCCAAAGGTACAAAACTAATTAACTGGGTCAGATTTAAACATATAATACTCTTGGAAAAATTAATCAGTCCATTCAAAAAATGGTGAAAAAAAAGAAAAGATAAAGGATGGTAGGAGAGAGAGAAGGCAAATGGAGAGAAGTTAAAGAAACAGAAGAGAAGTAATTGCTTTTTTGGCAAGACCACATTGCCATCAAAATGCTGGTCAATGATCTGAGATACAAGCACTACAGCCTTCTCCAAAATGCCATGCTAGGAAAGGTTGTAATAGCATAGCATTTGTATGTTCAGCCAGAGGAGTATTGTGAGAAGCAGACCAACTGAGAAGAGTTGAAGAAGAATGGGCACTCCAAAAGAGAAATGAATTGCTCCCCCAAAAAACATTAAAACAGATATGGTTCATGAATTTTTCATATAGTACTCAATATAGGCTTAAACTCTCCTTATGAAGTGCAGAAACTTGCAGTTTCACTGTCTGGAATGAACTGTCACCCATGTATTTTTTTAAAAAAATCAAGTAGGGTAGTGATGAAGAAGACTGAGGAAAGACTGTGTAGCAGACTGAGGGAGCAAATCAGGAGAATAGTACCGAAAGATCAGAATGTGGGGCCCTTCAGTGTGTGTATCTGGTCTATAGTCCCCTCAACTCTAGCAGTTTTAGAGTCCACATGAATTGAGCAGAGATACTGTAGACTGTAGGTTCGGTTTTCACCATTCAGCAGAGATTCTGGGCAATCTGCTTCTTTATAGGGGACATAGACGGGGGCATTTTTTCTAAAGCAGCTTCTATCCTCAGTGCTTTAATGTAGTGGTGAAAGGTATGCTTACTCTTCTAGGTGACTTGTGCCTTTGTTCTTTCTCATTTGTATTTCTGTAAGATGCTCTACTTGAGAATTCTGGGAGTTGAAGTCCCCCCCCCATTTTAAAGTTGCCAAAGTTGAGAGACACTGAGACACTATTCCACTATTGGAATAGATTGCATTTTTCTAGAACCTTCTAGTGATACAAGAGACTCAACAGGCCAACACTGAATCAACAGTCCAAAGTAATTATGCTGCTTGGGAATCTACTTGCAGAGGATCTAAAGCTTAGTTTCTAAGCAAAGGGGGAGAAAGCTCCTCTCTGCAGACTTCAATTCTCCCAAAATTTCCAAGGAAATGTCAAATGTATATGCATGCCATGGATAGCTCTGCTTCATTGTTCAAGCTCTGGAGTTGCTGCAGCAGCAGCCCAAATCTCCTGTATAGGATTATATGTTGCCTGCCTATGTAGGACAGACATTTGTATTACAATATTTAATAAAATCTATCTTTCTGGGATGGTCCAGAAACCAAAAATAAGTAATCAGATGTATATCGCACTGGAAAAGTATGAAGCTGGGCTAACAGCCTGGATGGAATAGCTCTCTCATCTATGTAGAGGAAAGATTCCAGTCTGTCTATTACCAAATGATATGTTTCTGCTTAAATAACATTTATTTCCATGCTTTTTTTTTTTTTTTTTGCTTGCCTCTGCTTTCAGTATATGTTTCAGAATTTATTTTGTATAACTGTTTTAAGGCTGTATTGTGTTTCAGGTTGTTAATAAACATATCTGTTAACATAACAAAATAATTTACAAAGAAAAATTAAAGACATTTAACCCATTAATTTGAATACATGGCTTTGTTGAATGGTATTAGTCTACTTTCCTTCCCTCTTCCTCATCTTTAGTCAAAAAGATTCCCAGAGTTATTGACATAAGATCCATAAGAAATGAGGCAGTCTCCCTTCCTCAAGTTTACAATCTCAAGAGTCCCACCCAAAAGAAAGCAGGACAAAAAAAGAACACGTACATTTATGCCATTATCAATAGTCTATTTTGATCAATACATTCTGTTTAAAATTATCAGTTGCAATGGAATATACAGATGCATTCCAAATGTTGCATGGATAATCAAACAATTATCTAGGGATATTCTGTTCATTTACAGCCATGAAATCCACATATCTCAGAGGTGTTCTCCATTTCCTGATGGATGAGGAAAGGAGGAGATGGGCTTGACTTGGGAATATCCCAAACAGATAGAAATAGAAAGTGGGGAAACCAGAGTATCACTTGGGGGGCAGGTGGTGGGATTAGCCTAGAAAGGGTAAGAAGGTTAAGGAGAACAGCAAAAGAGAGAGGCCTGCAGGATGACCCAACCAAGGGCAGAAGAGACAGGAGATAAAAGATAAAGGGTGTGAAGAGCTGTGTGTGGATAGAGTTAGAAGGAATTAATCTTGAATGAAAAGGAGATTGGGTTATATTTTACAGTTCCAAGGATTGATGATGGGTATCTTCGAACAGTCATCATTAAAGTCATTCAGGTTTTGAAAGCATTAACCTGGCTGGAATAAGCAGATTTCAATTGAAGGGCTGAACAGGAATCCATGCCTGGGTAACAGTTTTAGCAGACTGACAACATTAATTTTGTACGGCAAAACCATCAGAGTCTACTGCTGTAATAGTTTCTCATAGAAGCTTTCATAGATGTTGTTTGTTCATTCATCAGATGGATGGAGTATAGTTCTGGGAAAGGCATATTGCATATAAACAGAGTTGGGGAGAGAGCGAAAGGAATGAAAAATAGCAAAGGAAAAGTGAGAGACTGTCAGCCCTTTGAGGTAATCCAGATCAGGAAACAGATTCCTCAAGCATACTAGAACTAAACTTTATTGAGGTAGAATCTTGCAAATCTGATTGGGGTTTTCCTCCTTTCCTTATTATACCCCAGTGAATCAGGGAAGAGCCAGTTCAAGTCTTTTCCTAATATTTTTCTCAATTTCCAGGGTTTAAGGAATGCTTCTGCCCTTTTTGTTTTTTGTAACGGTTTCTGAATATTTCTTTCAAGGCCATCTTCATGACAAAATTACCATGAATAATGATAATTATCCACAGTGTTGCTAAGTATTCTTGTTCAGATGATCTGATTAATCCACCTAGCATAATAGGAACCTGTTTAATTCGTGATCAATTGTGTTCTGGGTCGATGCACAAAGTCCTTGTGATGTCATACTGCAAAATCTGGCCCTTCATATTTGGATCCTGATGCCAGCCCAAAGTACATAAGCTACAAACGAAGTGCATAAACCACATCGTTTGTTTCGCAAGGCATTATTTTTTTTTAATTTTATTTATATGCCGCCCTTCTCCGGAGACTCAGGGCAGCTTACAAGGCGTTAAACAATAGCCTTCATACTTTTGTATATTTTATACAAAGTCAGCTTATTGCCCCCACAAACCGGGTCATTTTACCTACCTTAGAAAGGCTGAGTCAACCTTGAACCTGGTGAGAATTGAACTCGCAGTAATTGCAGGCAGCTGGAAGCTAAATACTACCTTTAACAGTAGCATTAGTCTGCTGCGCCACTCACCCATTCCCCCTTATGGATGCCTTTGTTTGCTTTATAAATTTTCTAGGTTATATGTCTGAGAAATAAGACGTATTAAAGATACTTTTTTTTCCAAGTAGAAATCAATGGTGAAACCTTAAGTTAAATTTTAGCTGGACTTAGATGGAATGTGCACTAGATACAAAGCCAAATTCAGCATTTTACTGTATATCTGGATAACGAGATGCAGCTATTTCTATTATGAAAACTCAAATTTCTACACTGCTCTTCAGCACCCTCTACTGTGAAAAATTCAAATTTATTGGGGATGAGAAAATCTTTAAGAAATATTACATAGACTAAACTGTTACATCAACAAATGTCTGCACTTTCCAATTCCTTCGGCAGAGTTTACAAAAAATACACCCCAAACAAAATCAATTAAAATATACATTTTTAAAATAGTTTGAAAATTTTTATTTTAAGCTTCTTGTTGACGAGGACTGCTTTGATGATAGTCAGCAATATTTTCAAAAATAGAGCTCCTACCAACGGGGAGAAAACAGGATTGTGGATATCCATGTTACTGCCCCTTTCGTTATCTAAAAGATAAGGGAAACCTAAGTTAATTCATCAAAACCTTCTGGGTTTCTACAGAAACAATTAAAAGCAGAAATATTTGTCTGGCACAGAGAGTGCTGTTGTGATTTTTTTTTTAAATTGAGACTATACCTCCAGAATTGTTTTCCCACCCTCATTTACAGAACTGGTAAATGGCATTATCCCCATGCTAGATTAAAGTCTAGGACTACTGTCAAATCTTCCGCTACCTTCCAGTCCCTTCATAGCCATTTGCCTGCCATTTGAGATATCCGTAACTTCTCCTCCCTTTGTGCTGAGAACTGTTTTTATTAGTTGGAGTATCTGGATGCCACAGCCTCCTCCTCCTCATGTCCTAACTAAATTATTCTCCAAGCCCCTACTGCAAGAGCTTTGCCACCTATGCCATGCTGAGTCCACCTGAAAAGAAAGGCTACGTAGAGCATAACAAAATTAGGATAATACATGGTGCAGGTACAGCCAGTGAAGGCCACCTCTAGCTTCACATCATTCCCTCTATAATTTTGCACAACCGATTACGCTGAAAATGGGTAATACTTGCTAAAATGATTTCCCAAGAACTGCAAGTGAAACCAATTATTTTTGCAGAGCTGTTTTCTTCTCCATGTATTTATTATTAATGGTTCTATTTTTAATTCTATGTTTGGCCAATTACTTGCAGAATAACTGCACTGAGTTCAGCTAAAATGTATGACTCACTTGAGCTTTTCCCCTGGAGATGATAAATGGAAGTACAAATATTTTTATCATCTCCTTTCTTTCCATAAAATAAGATTTATATTGTCCTGTTCCACTACTTGTTTATTGGGGGGAGGGCATTTGTTCATTGTCATTTTCTCTAATTTATTTGCACAGGGCTTTCCTCTGCCCAAATTCCTTGAAAGACATAACAAACCTTTCAAAAAATTATACTACTCCTTAGGAGGGAGGGAAGGGATATAATTTCTAAGAAATAGTTTTAAGCAGCAAAATGTTTTCAGGAAAAAAAAAACCCAAGAAAGTCCAGTTGCCTTCTAGAAAAACACCTTTGAGAAAACCATGACCTGGATAATTGAGAATCTCCATAGATGGTTGCCCTTTTCTTAATGATCAAATTAAATTGAAAGACCAAAAGAAGCATCTGGAAAAATGGGTTTGGAGGTTTCCAATTCCTAATCTGCAGTTTAATGGTTATAATTAAATTTTTATTATAATAAACTTCTTGCATAGATTTGCATCAAGCACAAATGCAAGGAATCCCCTTGAACTTTGCACTAAGGCAAAGGAAAGGAAGAGAAAGGCAGGATTATTTCTTGCTGTTTAGCAAACAACTGTGATAAATTTCAGTGGATATTGCATATTGAAATTTCTATAGCAAAAGTGTAATCACTTTCTGAACTTCCGTGATGGGTTGATAGTTTGGAGGAATCAATGCTAGCTGCTAAACCAGTTACTTTTTTTTAAAGGAACTGAAGAAAGTGAATTTCAGGTTTTGGAATAATGTGGAATAATGTGCTTGAGTAGTCTTAAAGAATATTAAATTAGCATGTTTGAGTTTAAGCAGAAGTTAACATAATAAAATGTTTCATGTACTTTTTTTTTCTTCAAAAAGCAAAATGGAGCAAATAATAGTGATGGGACTCAATAGTTGGGTTATCATACATAAAGTGAACCACTGGGGAAGTCAAACACCATAAGTTTTTCAATCAAGTTTCTTAAGTCATTTGTTTCTGGTTCCTGGTTGTGTGCCTAATTCAGACCTTTGGATGAGGTTTGAATGATTCTAATTAAAACCTGTGGCCAAATACCATATAAACCATTGGCTCAAACTAATCTTGAATCCAAGTGTCTGGCTCTTTTGACTCTTCAAAACAAATTCCAGATTCCTTGGTGGAGAATACTTGGTGTCACCCTAAGGTATACTGGATCTATTCATTCCTGTGGGGACTTGTTCAGGCCAAAGCATTTTTTAAACATTGTGCCAATTAGTTTGCTGCTTAGTGGTTCATGTATTTTATATTTGGGAATCACTCCTCCTACCTGTATCATCTCTTTGCCTCCCCCATTTCAGATGGAATAGGTGATCTAGAGAAATTCCTACCCCAATTCATATTTTAAAGAAATAGGCAAGGTGTTCATCAAATGCTTTTATTTCAAGGACCAATACTTTCCCCATGTCCTCCTTTCAGGAGAAAAGTGATTCAGGCAAATCCCTATATCTAGCTGCCTTTTGCCTTCATGCTTGCTATCATATCATGCACCTTCTTGTTCAAGGCTCCTCCATGGACCCCCTTTTTGCCCATGAGAAAGATAAGAGCTTTGGAAGATTTCCCAATGCAGATGGACCTACTGTCACCACCTTTGGTTCTGGTGTCCATGACAGCATCTTTTTCTACTAGCAAGTTGTCACGGATCACACTGCACTTTTTTCCAGCAATGGTGATCCCAGTTTGTAGGAAAGATTTTCTATCCTGCCCAGTGATCAGCCCAACTTCCTGAGGAGAAATGGCTGCCAACAGACCTCCTGGTTTAGATGCCCATACAGACTTATTGTCAGAATGTCCAACAATTGCTACATCTTCAATATTCTTGTCTTTCAGGACTGTATTGATGTAAGCTTTCCAGTCTCCCATGCTGCTTCAGCTCTTGTGGCTTCTTTAACAAGCACTTCTCCTTTGGGTCTCAGGATGTGGGATATTTTTTTCCGATTAATCCTAAAAACAAAATCTAGTTGTATTTTTAAAAATCCATCTGCTTTCCCCCACGGTATCCCAGCTGTGCTCCTATAATTTCAAGTGATGTCAGTAAACCTTCCAAAATATCATTTTGGAGCAACAAAATTACTTCCATATTTTTTCCTCATAATCAGGTTTTAATTTCTCGAGAACCTCAAATGGTTGATTTCGCTCTTTTAAAAAAATCAAAATTTAATAGCAAGAAGCACCCCCATCCCAAGAGAACATTTTGCCCCTGCTTACTATAAAAGTGTAGCTCCTGAAGGATCCTTTCTTTAAAAAATACAGCATCCCACCCACTCTTAAAAACATCTCTCTATCCATAAAGTTATATATACTATCTTCATCAAACCAGATTTCAAACGATTTACAGGAATGTAATAGAATCACTGCAAACTGTTTTCCTTCACAATTTTCATTAAGGCATAAAATAGCATGCACAAAGTTTAAAATTCGAATCATTAAAACAATTCTATCACAGCAATGCCTGTAGATAAAACAGGTGAAAGAGCTGTATTGTCATAAGGGTGATAATCATGGAATTAAATTAGAAACATCCTGGATAAAATCCCGACTCAACTATGAAATGTGCAGCTTAGGTTGTCTTGCAGGCTTATAAAGCTTGAACAGATGAAAAAGTTAATTCCTAAAAGAAAGATGAAATGTAGATACAATAAATCAGGGCTCCATTCCTTTTTTATGTCTCCCAGAGCCCATTTGGTAACCAGCACAACAGTAGAAAGTAAGCTGCTCATATTTTTATTTAGTACTATCATACAATTCCAATTATACGTCCTGTAGACCAGCTGGGAAGTTACCAAAATAGTTATTTCTGTATAGAAATAGTGGGTGAATCAGCATAGCTACTAAAAGTATTTTCTATGTCACAACCATCATCACTTGGAGTCCTAAAAATAACTATAACGAGAAAGTCAATCTTTTCATCTGGGGATGCCTCGTAAAGAACTAGCCAGTTATTGTCTCCCCAAACAAAGGAAAAACTTACTTGAAATACTTCTAAACGTAACATTAGCTTGAGGAGTTCCACCAGTTGGGATGAAAGGACTTGAAAAAGATGCTTTTTGGAAAGCTGAAACCTCAAATTCCAGCTCAGGAGACTGGGTTCATGGAGAGCTGGAAATAATCTTCTGGGCACTTGAAATCTCAGGTGTCAAAAAGACAAGCAGAGATAATACCCACCTAGCTAGCCAAAGGCACTCTGAGCTCACAAGGCAATTATTGTTGTATTTATGCTTCAATTGTTGCTAAGGCCTCCTTTGTGATGTCACAAGAATTTTCCCCACTGCAGGCAACCCTTTATGACCTCATTTTATTTATTTATTTTATTTATTATTTATTTTATTATATTTCTATACCGCCCTTCTCCTGCGGGACTCAGGGCGGTGTACAGCCAGGATAAAACATAGTATATAAAATTTAAAAACATTTTAAAAACAATTAAATAATTTTGGCCCGAATTTAAAACAACCCAATTAAAACCGAATTTCGATTAAAAAACTAAGAGGATGGGATCAAGCCAGCCCAGCTAGATGGAACAAGTGTGTCTTCAGGGCCCGACGAAAAGTCCGGAGGTCTGATATCGTGCGTATCTCAGGGGGCAGGTCATTCCAGAGGGCAGGTGCTGCCACAGAGAAGGCTCTCCCCCTGGGGGTCGCCAGCCGGCACTGCCTGGCCGACGGCACCCTGAGGAGGCCCTCTCTGTGTGAGCGAACCGGTCGGTGGGAGGCTATCGGCGGCAGAAGGCGGTCTCGCAAATATCACCAAGGAAAGCAAGTGTCTTCTTCCTTCTTTCCAGCTGTCTTGAAAGGAACAAAAATATTTCTATTTTGCATTTCATTTTCCCGGGATGCATACAGTACTGTAGGAATGGAGAAACAGGCTTCAAGATTTCAAATGCCTGACTCAAGTCTTGGATGTAATCCCCATAGCCCTTCATTCAATTATTACTGAACTGTAATTTTTAATGCAGAATAGTTAAGTCATTTTAACAAATGGAAATAATCCTATTTATTGAATGTATCTGCATTTATGTTAATTACATTTTACATTTATTGATTTTTAATTAGATAGATTTTAAAATACTTTAATGGAAGCTGATCAAAACTTAATTGTAAGACAAATATCACCAATAATGGAAGGTTATATTTATGAAAGATTGTAGCTAAACGAGGCAGTTCATTTTCTTAGGTTATTTAAAATCATGCTACAATTGTGCAAGGTAACATTATGCAACATGAAATTACTCCTATGAATATATATTTTGAAATAAATCCTATTGAAATCAACTGGTTTTAAATAAACACTAATCCAAGGATAAATTCCATTAATTAAAAAACAAACAAACATTTGTGTGTGCTTGATCCCAAAAGCTCTTGGTGGCCAAAATAAATGAAATGAAACAAAACAAAATAAAATAAAATTACATAAGGAAGGAAGGAAAGACCCACATTCATACACACACACACACATACACACACACACACATATATGCAAGTCTTGGCGTATTCGGGACTTTTCCCGTGTAAGATTGAGAGTATCTCGGTGACGTTTCAACGAGGTCCCACTCATCATCTTCAGGCTGGTGTCTTCGGCTTCGTGCTTGTGTGAGGAAAGCGTGATCGGAGCTGCCGTCTTTCTATAAATACTGGTGGGGAGGTGTGGGGTGCTGGCTTTGTTGCTGTGAGCAGGTTGGTTGCCTGTGTTGTTACATCTTGATGAGTTGATGTTTGCAGATTAGTCAGAGAGACGGCAGCTCTGATCATGCTTTGCTTGCACAGGCACAAAGTCGAAGGCACCAGCCATATATATATATATATATATATTCGTAGATTTTCGTAGAGGTATGCAAGTCTTGGCGTATTCAGGTCTTTTCCCGTGTAAGATTGAGAGCATCTCGGCGACGGTTGCCTGTGTTGTGACATCTTGATTAGTTGATGGAGTTGATGTCTGCAGGTTAGTTGGCTGTTTTGTAACATCCTGTGTGGGTGAGGTCCTTAATGTGTGCCTATTAGTCTTTTGTGTTTTAACGACCTGGACAATGGGCTGGGTAGTTGATGTAATGTCCTGAGCAGATGGCTGTGAAGCCACATTCCGGGCTTTGGTTTGGCTCTGAGTTTGAGGTCTTGCCATGTGTTCATGGCGTGTGTCAGTTTGCTTTGTGTGGGGATCAGAGGGGGGTGCAGCAGCTGGTGATGCCGCCGTGGTCTGGCTTCTGGATGGTGGTTGTATTTTGTCTATGGGATGGGTTTGGGTTTGAATCTAGTGAGGATGATTGGTGATGGTGTCATGTGTTACCTTGGGTTCGGTGTTAATTATCCTCCTGGATACATGGCTGTCTTTAGAAGAGCATATGACGGCTGTGACCAGGGGGGCTTTTTATCAGGTTCGCCTGATCCGCCAGTTGCGTCCCTTTCTGGATCGGGATGCCTTGCACACAGTCACTCATGCTCTTGTCACATCCTGCCTGAACTACTGTAATGCTCTCCACATGGGGCTCCCCTTGAGGAGCACCCGGAGGTTCCAACTGGTCCAGAATGCGGCTGCGCGGATGGTTATGGAGGCGACTCGGCACTCCCATGTAACACTTCTCCTGCGCGAGCTGCACTGGCTCCCGGTGGTCTTCCGGGTGCTCTGCAAGGTATTGGTTACCACCTTTAGAGCACTCCATGGTTTAGGACCCGGGTATTTACGAGACCGCCTTCCGCCACCGATAGCCTCCTATTGACCAGTACGCTCCCACAGACAGGGGCTCCTCAGGGTGCCGTCGGTCAAACAATGTTGACTGGTGGTCCCCAGGGGGAGAGCCTTCTCTGTGGGGGCACCTACCCTCTGGAATAAGCTGCCCCCGGAGATACGGTGAATCCCGGATCTTCGCACCTTTCACCGTTCCCTAAAGATGTTTTTATTCCAGCAAGCCGGGCTGGCCTAACTCTTTTAAATTGTTTTAATTTTTAAATTGTTTAATTATGGGTCTTAATACAGGGGTGTTTTTAATTGTGGGCCAAATTAATTTAATTGGATTTTAATACTGTTTTTAAATTTTGTATTTCTTGTGTTTTATCTGTTGGCTGTTCACCGCCCCGAGTCCTTTGGGATAAATAATAATAATAATAATAATAATAATAATAATAATAATAATAATCATCATCATCATCATCATTATCATTATCATCATCTTCGTGGCTGGGACTCGTCTGTTGACTAGGGCTAGTTTTCAGATGTCCGGTAGGCAGGAGGTATTGTCGCGTTTATTCATGTTATGCGGGTGTTTCTCTATTTTGATGCACTCCCCTCCGATCCCCACACAAAGCAAACTGACACACGCCATGAACACATGGCAAGACTTCAAACTCGGAGCCAAACCAAAGCCCAGGATGTGGCTTCACAACCATCTGCTCAGGACATTACATCAACTACCCAGCCCATTACCCAGGTCGTTAAAACACAAAAGACTAATGGGCACACATCAAGGAACTCACCCACACAGGATGTTATGAAACAGCTGACTAATCTGCAAACATCAACTCCATCAACTAATCCAGATGATGTAACAACACAGGCAACCAACCCGCTCACAGCAACAAAGCCAGCACCCCACATCTCCCCACCAGTATTTATAGAGAGATGGCAGCTCCAATCACGCTTTCCTCGCACAAGCACGAAGCCGAAGACACCAGCCTGAAGATGACGAGTGGGACCTCATCAAAACGTCGCCAAGATACTCTCAATCTTACACGGGAAAAGTCCCGAATACACCAAAACTTGCATACATTCATACGTGTAGGTCTTTGGTTATTTGGGTTTTCTCCCACGTAAAATTGGAAGTGTCTTGGCGACGTTACAACGAAGTCTCATTTGTCATCTTCAGGCTGGTGTTTTCGGCTTCGTGCTTCTAGGAGCAATGTGTGATCGCAGCTGTTGCTCCTAGAAGCACGAAGCCGAAAACACCAGCCTGAAGATGACGAATGAGACTTCGTCGAAACGTCACCAAGACACTTCCAATTTTACGCGAGAAAAAACCCGAATAACCAAAGACCTACATACAAACACCTGCGAAAACCTCAGAAAACACACACACACACACACACATATATATATTGAGTTATGATCACACAGTTTGCCCATAAGCACCAAACCGAGAACTTCAGCCAGAAGATGACGAATGCGATTTCGTCAAAACGTCGCTACTACCCTTTTAAGGATATGTTTACATTTACACGGGAAGAAATCCGAGATATTAACTGTACACACACACACACACACACACACACACATAAAATCTTAAAATTTTGTGAATCCTTTGGAATTTTCAATGTTTTTGCATAAATATGACCTCAAGGTTGTTGAGAGTGTGGTGGCACGACAACTGCCCGGGCACCTCGATGAAGCTATCTATCTGGACCTGTATCAGTCGGACTTCAGGCAGGGGTACAGCGCAGAAACGGCATTGGTCGCGTTGGTGGATGATCTCTGGAGGGCTCGGGACAGGGGTTGCTCCTCTCTCCTGGTCCTGTTAGATCTCTCAGCGGCTTTTGATACCATCGACCATGGTATCATGCTGCAGCGGTTGAGGGGGTTAGGGGTAGGGGGCACCGTTTTGCAGTGGTTCTCCTCCTTCCTCTCCGACCGCTCGCAGTTCGTGTTGACAGGGGGGCAGAGGTTGACTTCGAGGCGCCTTGCATGGGGAATGCCGCAGGGGTCGGTCCTCTCGCCCCTTCTGTTCAACATTTATGTGAAGCCGCTGGGTGAGATCATCCATGGTTTTGGGGTGAGAGTCCATCTGTACGCTGATAATACTCAGCTGTACATCTCCACCCCAGACCACCCCAACGATGCCCTTGATGTGATGTCTTGCTGCCTGGAGGCCATGCGGGTCTGGATGGGGAGAAATAGGCTCAGACTCAACCCCTCCAAGACCGAGTAGCTGTGGTTCCCGGCGTCACAATATAGTCAGCTGGTGCCATCGCTGACTATTGGGGGTGAGTCTTTACCCCACACAGAGAGGGCCCGCAATCTGGGCGTCCTCCTGGACGCACGGCTGTCTTTAGAAGAACATATGACGGCTGTGGCCAGGGGGGCTTTTCATCAGGTTCGCCTGATCCGCCAGTTGCGGCCCTTTCTGGATCATGACGCCTTGCACACAGTCACTCATGCCCTTGTCACCTCCCGACTGGACTACTGCAATGCTCTCTACATGGGGCTCCCCTTGAAAAGCACCCGGAGGCTCCAACTGGTCCAGAATGCGGCTGCGCGGGTGGTTATGGGTGCAACTTGTTGTGCCCACATGACACCCCTCCTGCGCGAGCTGCACTGGCTCCCACTGGTCTTCCAGGTGCAATTCAAGGTGTTGGTTACCACCTTTAAAGCGCTCCATGGCATTGGACCTGGATACCTTTGAGACCGTCTTCTGCCACCAGTAGCCTCCCACCGGCCAGTTCGCTCCCACAGAGAGGGTCTCCTCAGGGTGCCATCAGCCAAATTATGTTGGCTGGCGACACCCAGGGGGAGGGCCTTCTCTGTGGGAGCCCCTGCCCTTTAGAATGAATTGCCCCAGAAATTCGTAAAATCTTTGATCTCCATGTATTTTGCTGTGCCCTCAAAACCTTGTTGTTCCGCCAGGCTGGGCTATCAATGTAAAGATTTTTAATTGGGTTTAAAAGGGATTTTAAATTTGGGGTTTTATAAATTGGGCCTATTATTTAATAATTTTAATTATTTTTAAACTTTGTCTGTCTCTGTGCTTTTAATTAGGCTGTACACCGCCCTGAGTCCTTCGGGAGAAGGGTGGTATAGAAATAAAATAAATAAATAAATAAACTGTGATGATGCAAGTCCTAAAATTAGATAAAAAGAACCCAACTGAGCAAATGAATAAAAAATATAATACTTGTTCATTTATTCATTGAGGAAAATGTTCCCAGACTACCTGTTTGTGGCAAAAGGGTAAATAGTTGTTTCCTCATGAATGCAGCTGAGCTTCTTACAGGCTCTGTAAGACCATGTCCTGGAATTGGCTTGTGCAGTTAGATTGTCTAGAGATTAGAACTAAATTCTGGCTGCAATCCTGTTTTGCTTGCATATGCCTAATAAATATCATGTTTCCCCGAACTTGCTTGTGAAACACAGGAACATACAGTTCAAAAGGCCCTGCTTTAACCTAATCTGGTTAATTTTGCCTTCCAGTTAAATGTTAATCTTGTAAATTGATTAACTCAAACATAAAAAGGAGAAAGAGAAGAAATGGAGAGTTTTGTGCTAACCTGAACTGCTGCAGAAATAATATTAAGCAACGCAGCATTGCTGTTTCTTATTACAATACCATCATTTGTGCCTGTTTCTTGCAATCAGCTGTTGTTGAGAAAGGGAAAATGAATTCTGGGTGGAAAAGGAGAATGGATCCAATATGGATAGTAACATGAGCAGTTTCCCCCCCCCCCCAGCACAAGAACAGTTTTTTCCCGAACACCATCACTCTGCTAAACAAATAATTCCCTCAATAATGTCAAACTAGTTACTAAGTCTGCATTACTATCAATCTTCTCATTGTTCCTATTACTCATCTCTTCCCATTTATGACTATATGACTGTAACTTGTTGCTGGTAACCTTAAGATTTATATTGACTGTTTCCTAATATGATTTGATTGCTTATTTGTTCCCTATGACTATCATTAAGTATTGTACCTTATGATTTTTGATGAATGTATCTTTTCTTTTATGTACACCGAGAGCATATGCCCCAAGACAAATTCCTTGTGTGTCCAATCACCCTTGGCCAATAAAGAATTCTGTTCTGTTCTGTTCTGTTCTGTTCTGTTCTGTTCTGTTCTGTTCTGTTCTATTCTGTTCTATTCTATTCTATTCTATTCTGTTCTGTTCTGTTCTGTTCTATTCTATTCTATTCTATTCTATTCTATTCTATTCTATTCTATTCTATTCTATTCTATTCTATTCTATTCACATTTGATTACTGAGCCACAAAAGAGATTAACAATCCAGAAAGCCAGGTTATGTTTTTGTTTTATGTTTTTGTTTTGTTTTTGCATCTGTCCAGAATGCTTTAGACCAGTTGTGGAGAAAATACCTAGATTAGATGTCATATAACTGTATTTACCTGAGAAAATGCTCACCGGGGCCTGGACTCTGATCTAGGTTGCTTTTATGGCTGTTTTTGAGATTCCCCAGGTGCACATTGCCTGAACATATCTGATTACCGATATGAAGGCAGCTGGAGGCTCCAAACCAACCGTTCAAGTTTTCATGCAGAAAAAAGTTGGAAGAGACCTTGAAGGTCATTTTCACGAGTTTCATTGAACTCATTAGAAATTCAGCCATCCATTTGCAGTCAACTGTTTTCATTTTAAATTCTGGTGCACAATACTGTGTTTAACGCGGTCCTAAGCCTGCCTTCTAATAAACTCCAGGCGTTCTGAGGTTGGCTTTAGGTACCACATGCCTTAAAACCCCAAGTGCGCTCAGGGCCTGGCCAGCCAAAGCGCAACAAGAGCCCCAGCCGCTAAGTAAGCCCAGCCTCTCTGCCCGCCCTATAGGCTTCTTCGGCCGAGCTCCAGCCCCGCTCTCCGGCCTCTGGAGTGTTGGAGGGACGGGTGGCTCCGCCTGTCCCAAAACGCTCTCAAAATCTTCCGCCCCCGCTACGGCGCTGTTTCTGCACCGTTCTGCTGGCGTCGTCGCCATGACGGCTTCCCGCTGGTTTTCGCTGACGAACTTCGGGCTGAGCCCGCTCTCCGCCTCCGCCACTCTGGCTGTGCTGGTTACGCTGGGAATGGCCGCGGCTTGGTACTGGCGATGGAGGGACCGGCGAAGGCCGTTGCGGTTGAAGCAGGTGGGCACGGTGTCCGGCCTTTTCATCTACCCGATCAAGTCTTGCAAGGGGGTAGCCGTGCAGCAGGCCGAAGTAACGAAATTGGGGCTCCGGGACGGAGACATGCGCGACAGGTAAGGGTGCGGAGGTCCGCTGGGGATGATGGGGCACGAGTCCACGTCTGTCGTTTTGGCTGGGAAAGGAGCAGCTGTTACTGCCTAACGCGGCGCCGTTTCAAGCAAGCTCCTGACATTACCAACACTTGGTGTAACTGCTCTGAATTTCGGATCACGTTCTCAGAACTGGCTGCATTAGGCAACATATGAAGTCGCAGCCCCTGGTTTAGAAACCTCAGAGACTGGATTTTTAGTAAGGTATTAATCCAAAATCAAGCCATCAGGTTTGAAGTGACCGACATATTTCTCTCCTTTTCTCGGTGTGCGTTTGTGCATTAATTAATGGTTCTTCCAGGCAGGGTTTTTATTTGTTGGGATAAAATTGGCAATTTTAGACAAACCTCTTTCCTTGGTGACCTCTCAATATTTTCCTGCCCCTTCATATTTTCCTTTCCTTACCAGGTAAACAAAAATCAATTAAAATGAACCCTCAAACTTTGCATACTGCGATTTCCTAAAACGATACATGACTTTGTGCAACACCCCTCCCCCCCAAAGAAAACTAGTGATTTCTATGGGGATATGGCTGCTAAGCAAGAAAAAAAAAT
Organism: Pantherophis guttatus; assembly: GCF_059756535.1. Lineage (NCBI taxonomy): Eukaryota > Metazoa > Chordata > Lepidosauria > Squamata > Colubridae > Pantherophis > Pantherophis guttatus. The sequence goes on along the minus strand of NC_142063.1, from coordinate 296,040,473 downwards.
GAGATAGTTGCATTTTAAGATTAAAGTTTACTATAGTGGTCCCTAATGTTTGTGCCACTAAATAAACCAGGCTGCTGGTTTATTTTGGCAAGGCTGAAGCTGGTTTGCATAGGTAAAGTGAGAACATGTTTTGACAGCACTTCCAGTTCGTGTGCACAAGCACCGCTACTTGAAAACCAACAGACAACACCACCTCCCCAGGCCATTTTGACTGACTCTTTGAAATGCCTTTCAATTGTTTGGAAGAACTTAAAAATATGTAATAATAGAAATACTTGAGAAGTGTATAAGTTGAAACTAGTTATGTTTGATATTGATAAATTACATGTGGCTGAGACATAGTGATCATCTCAGAAAAGCTTTAGATGAAAGAACATTGAATCAGAATTAAAATAGTATTAGAATAATAGTTTTTACTATTGCAGTGAATGCTTCTGTACTTCAAATTAAGAGTAACTATAAGGGAATTATCTTCAGTTATGTGATGGGAATCTATACATAGCTTGTTGTAGACTAATGAATTGTAGATTTTTTGCAGAAAGCAAGGGGTTGGGTTTAATAGCTTAAATGCCCCATTTTTATGATTCGAGTGTGGGTTTTTTGATTCTGATATGGTGAATAAGGATACTCCATAATATACCTTACCCATTTGATCAGGATTAAATTATGATAGCTCAATGGCTTCAAACATTGCAAATGTCTATGCAAGTACAGATACAGATTTTTTTAAAAATAGCATGTAAATGCACATACAAAAATCAAAATTACTTCTGGAAAGTTGCATTCAATTTCCTCTCATTCCTTTTCCCTCTTGATGTTAAGCCTCTTGCAATTAACAAAACAAAGATAATAGAAAAATATGGGTTGTCTTGTAGAAATTCGACCAAGTTTATTGTTTTCAATCCAAACAAGGATAAGGATCTAATTTTTGAATGCTTAATTGCACTGCCAGCTTCTTATGTTTGTCCAGGATTTTCTGTCCCCTTTTCTTACTTACTCTGACACAAATGCTCTACTAGATGGATTTTCTTCTTTTTCATTTTGCTGTCATCCATTTCCTGGCAGACAGTTACTCTCTGGATAAGCTTCTAAAAGATCTAGTTAAGAGCCTTTTTTCTCTTAAAAGCAAAAGTGTGCAATTTACACTTTTAAAGTGTATTTTTAGACATTTTTAGAGGGTTGAGAGGTCAAATTGACATTGTGGGTAGAGCTAGATCTTGGTTGTTCCTTTTTTTCATCTGCTTCTCCCTCAGAACTATAGAACATTTCTGAAAAGCGACCCATAAGTCATGACTGGGAAGAACCAGAAAATCCTACTAGGCTACTAGTGCCAGTCTTATCTTAAGATATGTTCTATTCTCACCAATCTAATATGTCTCTAGTGGTAAGCAATTGCGTGTACACTGTTTTTTTCATAGAGTTCAGAATAAATCAAAGTCACCTGAGTCTTCTGGTTTGATGTCGTAGCGAGATCGGATGTGAAGAGTGGGGCTCCATGAACTTGCGCCGAATCCTCCTCGTTGGAGGACTCCCCTCCAAGGGCCTAAAGTCACCCTGTAGGGGTGACAAAGAAAGGAGGGGCACCCTGCAGGTCACAGAGAGTGGCGGCTCTCCAGCTGGACCCAGGGATTCCCCTCCATCTAATGACAAAAAGGAGAGGAAGCCATTATGGCTGCCATGAAGCTGGGGCAGCCGAAGAAACAAAGAATGTGCTGGAGCCGTGTAGATGAACAGTGATTGGAACTGGGTGAAGTGATTATTTTTTTACCAAAATCTAACACTAAAGAAAATAAACCCTGGAAAAGAGACTCTTTAAAATGCTTGTCAAAGCGGTGAATAATTACAGAGAGAAAAATTATAGACCCAAAAGAAAAGGAACTAAAGGGAGACTGCAAAATCTTTAAAATATAGAAATATTGGATTTTTAAACTTTATGGGCAATATTTTGGTAAGGCATTTTAAATGCTGGAATTATTTGTCTGACTATTGACTATCTGCAAAAAACTGAAATAAATATCTGTCAGATTTTGTGCAATGTTGAAATTTAAACTGAAGGCACCATCTACTGCTGAATGGAATATATACTCAACTCCTACAACCTTGGGAAGTACTAATAAGACAAAGGAAAAAAAAGTGGAAATAAATAACATCTGGAGGACTGTTGTGCTATCTACTATTCTATACCTGTCTACTTCATGGTTATTGAGGGTTTAACTGTGAGATTATGGACATCTAAAGAAAGTGACTTTTAAATGCCAGGATCTATGACTGAACTTACAAAGTAGATTTAAGGAGACATTTGGAAATCTTCCTGGATTACCTAAATGGAACTAATTGACTAACTGTGGGACACAAAGAACTAAAACTATTGCATTTCCCTGAGGAGCCACACTAGGATTGAGTAAATGATTTCTAAGATGGCTTTCTGAGGTCATAAACAATTGAGACTTTGGGGCAGTAACAGACTACTGACAGGCTATTGAGCAATATTTGGACCTATCAAAATAAGACAAGTTGTTGCATCAGGGGGAGATGAGTGGATTTCAAAAAGAAACGGTGATGATGCTCCAAAGTACTTATGATATGTTGATAAAGAACCACAGAGAGATAAAAGACTTAATGTATGACATTGTGGGGAAATCAGAAAATGTTCAACAAGGGACAATGAATAAAGAGCATAAAACACAGGAAATAGAGGAAATAATAGAAAGACCAGAGGAAAAGACAGAACAGATTAAATCAACAAATAAAAAAAGAAGGAAAAGACAATAAAGACTTATGAATCAAATAAGGGACAATATATATTAAGAGATCAAAAAATGGGATTGGATAAAAAGAAAGATCATTTGAAGAGAAGATAGGGGCTTGGGCAGATGCTCCGGAGGTACGGCAGCAAAAGATAGTAAAAATAGAAGAAATATTTGGGTTAAATAGGAAAGATGTAGACAGAGACAACAAGGGAGGAGTTTGGGAGGCAAGTCAAAAAATGAATAAGAATTAAAATAGTAAAGCAGGCAAGAGATGATGGTTAGAAAGGGAATGCTGTTTAATATAAGATTGGTTTTATTGAGAGCTAGAATAGAGGCAGAAAGATCAAGGGGAAATATTATTATACATATTTTTATATAATATACTAAAAATAATAGCTAGATGTAAAGATTAGATGTTGAAAGATGGTATCACTATGTACGTTTAAATAATATTGTGATTGTTATTAGAATGGCGCACAAAAACACTGAACAACTAAACAATGAAGGAACACTTTCTAATACAAATATGTATAATAACACCACCATTACATAAGTATGATTAATGTAACAAGTATTATTAATATTATTATTTGTATTTAAATGAATGATATCCAGATGTCTCACTGTTCATATGATATTGATGTATATCCATAAATAAATAAATAAAGAAATCTGAGTCCTTAAAGTAGAACTTTTTCATTCATTCATTGGAAATAGAATGGAATTAATGCTAAATTAGTACTCTACTGTCTACTGTTCACATTTTAGCATGTTACCTTTTGAAAGGTTGGATTGATTTTCAGTATTTAGAATATTTTGGTATGTTTTTAACTTAGATGTTGGCTTGTGATAAAGGAAGATGGACATATGGTGACTGCTCGTCAAGAGCCTCGACTAGTATTGGTCTCTATCACCTGTCAAAATGGCTATTTGACTCTGAGTGCTCCAGAAATGAACGACACTCATATTCCAGTCAGATTGTCAACCAAAAATCCAGTACGGGATTGCAGGTACTTTTTCTTTTAAGTTTTTTCAACTTCTCGAACAACAGGGAAAAAGTGACTTACATTTAGAAAAAGTACAAAATTAAAACTCTTCACAGTTCGGCATTTCTAAACCAGTCTAATATCTCCATGATTGCTTCTAGAAAATGCTTAAACTAGAAATGCTAGTCACATATATCTTGAACTTCATTTAATTTGACCCTTATATTAGTCTTGGGCCAACTTAATAAACCAGTTTAGGATCTATATCCCTCATGGGGATACCAACAACAAGATTGATTCAAAGGTCCAACATACCGGTAATTAATCTATTCTTTTATTGTACTTCTCAAGTTAACGCAGATTGCTTAGAGATATTCAAGCTGATTAATGCATTCTTAAAGTAAACATTTAAGAGAAAAATCCACATTCTAATCGGAGGTATTAAGAATGCATAGAAAATCAACATAGAATAACACAGAATCAAATCTTTTAATCAAACTTAACTATTTTTGTCCATTCATAACCTTTCTCCACATAACATTCCTATTGCTATGGTGCCTGAGTGAATGTAATTTATCATTGGAGAAGTAGGACACATTATTGCTCCTGGCTTTAGTTCTTTACATTTCAGAACCAAGATGGATGAGCTTCCCTCTATTACCAGCAGAACTGCTGTAGATTTTCTGGCATAGTGTCTTTCTTTCCCACCCCACCAACAGTTTATCTTATTTAACTTATATTTGAATCTTACAAGGATGTAGTTTCCACCCCCTTCTCCAACCTTCATTCATATATACATGCATCATTCGTACTAGTAAGAAACATAATGTTACTTTACTTAAAGATTGTTCGGAGAATGCTTCTGGTGAGGCATGAGAACTAATGCTTGTGAGGGAATTATGGCTGAAATAGGTAGCTGCAAGTGAGGTCCAAATTGCCAAAACTTTCTCTGGAAGAAACAGATCTGGAGATTGCCCATATGTACTTCAGACAGTTGGTTTTTGTGAGTAGACAATAGAAACCATAGTTTGTATTTATTGTCTTTATTTTTTGTAATTTCTTTTAAATACAGCAAGGAGGCAATTTCAGAATTGTTTCTGTAAAACTTTTATAAATGCTAAGGCTTTGTGAAATCAAGTTAAACTTTGAAGTTAATTAGTAAGAGCTCCTGTGTGGGAAAATCTGTCTTGTTTACATATCAGTTGCACAATAGTTGATAGTAGAACACAAGATGGCTAATTTAAAGAAAACGTTTGGTTTATGGCCTGTGAAGTGTTTGGACTTTTTCACTCTTTACTGGAACCAAAAGCTGAACAAAATCCTTCTGGAGATAACCTGAAATGATTTCTAAGGTGGATTTAACAATAACCATTTAAAGAAATAGAAATACTGGATTTATAAATGCTACCCTTTTAAATTGAAACAATGCAAAATGCAGCCATAGGAGGTTGGCAAGACTGTTCTGAGACCATCATGCCTGGGAATGTTAAATGAAGATTGTTCAATTCTGTCAGCATAGTTCAAAAGAGACAAGAGATCAATTGGAGCAAGTTCAGAGGAAGGCCAACAAAATGATGAAGAGTCTGAGAAGTAAGTTCTTTGAGGATTAGTCTTTACATATCTGAAAGTTTGTCAAATATTTGAAAATTAGAAGAGAGAGAGTGGACTTATATCTGCTGTTCCAGAATAAATAAGTTAAAACAACCAGGATGAGAACCAGTGGGGGTTAAAACAATAAGGAAGGAGGTTTAGATTAGACATTGGGAGAAACTTTCTGACTATATGAACTGCCAGCCAATGGAAATGTAGCTACTCCTTTGTTAGAGGTCTTCTAATAGAAACTGGGTGGTCATCCTTCAGAGAATCTTTAGTTTAGTGCACTGAGCAGGCAGTTAGACTAATTTACATCTATGATCACTTTCAATTCTATAATTCTATTAAATGTAATTGTAGTATCTAGCAGAGATCTTATCAATGCCTTTCACAATTCTTTTAGGCTATTTGGCTTTGATGTTCAAGGCAGAGATTGTGGAGAAGATGCCGCTCAATGGATTACAACCTACTTAAAGTCAGAACCATATCGCTTGGTTTGTTTTGAACCAAATATGGTTCCAAGGAATTCAAAAGATTTAATGGAACCTTTTCGTCCCACTGATAAGGTGAGCTTTGGTCAGTGGTACATGTTACAGTATAAGTGGATCTGTTTTTCAACCCATATTCTTTTTTATCATGTACTCAAAATAATCTGAGTGTATTTAACTGTGTAATTATTAGTCAATATTCATTTATTTATGCACATGCAAACACAGCTAATCTCCAAACTGTACACAGAATTGGACCTATAGTAATTAGTATTTGAATGAAAGATTACCAGGCAGAACCAGGGCAATAGAGAGGACTGCATAGTCAAAAACATCCCATAAGAAGGTGATACTAGACTATTTCCATAATGCTGTCAAGAAAAGGGCAATTGAGTTTCACTTAAATATGTCATTACTTTTTCTTAATGTACACTTATATGTTCTCTGCATACGAATGGTGATTGATACTAAAAGACAAATATAATGGAATAAACGTTTTAAAAAGTACCACTGTGTGAGAGATCCCTTTGCAAGGAGAGCAGCCTTTGTAATCAGTTTCCAAGTGGTGGGTGGCTGGGTTCTTTGTTGTAAAACCTGAATAGAGTTGATTATCATGTGACATATCTACCTTTTCTTTAGCAAATGGCTGTGGTCAGATACTTTAATACATCATTTAATGAAGCTACCAGATATCACAAATAGTCCTTGGTTAGCAATGGCAATTGGGATTGGAATTGCCATTGCTAAACAATGCAGTTATAAACCACAATGTGATAGGACTATGCTGCTTAGTAATTGTCGTTAAGCAAGGACCTCACATAACAGCAACATCTGACTTCCTGCCAGCTTCTCCATTTGATTTTGCTTATGGGAAGCTTGCAGGAAACATTGGAAATTGAAATCATGTGACCATGGCTCACTGCAACATAATGTTGAGCCACATGCCAAATGCCTGGACCATGGAGATGCTGCAGTAGCAGGAACTGCAAGGACTTATCTTAACTACCATTTGTTCAAAGCTGTCATAACCTTGAATGATTGATGAACAAGTGGTTGTTAAACAAGAACACCACCCCTCCACATACAGACAGTTATTTTGAGACTGCTTCCTTTTGTGCTACAAACCGACCCTCTCTCTGTATTTTGTGTAAATGTTTTGACATTGTTCATATACGGAATATGCTTCTCTAGATTGCCTATTCTGACTGTAGTCCTGTCATGCTCCTCTCGGAAGCTTCTTTGGAAGAGCTTAATTCCAGAATGGAGAAGAAAGTTCAAATACATAACTTCAGGCCCAGCATTTTGGTCACTGGTTGTGGTCCCCATGAGGAGGTAAGGTAGGACATAACTTTTTAGTTTACATATAGAATAATTTTGCACTTACATATGCATGTAACTGTTTAATAAAACATTTTTAAACTTGTATTTCTCACAAGAGTCAGCCAGGAAGTTGGCTGGAAGTCTAGAAAATGAACATATTGCAGGCATTAAATTGGGGAAAAGTTCATGTTATCTAAAAGTTTTCTTTGCAGTGAAAGGAAGCTTTTTTTCCTTTAGTATATTCCTAAATTTATTGAAGGGGGAGGGTGTCTAGTGTGGGTAGAAATAATGCTAACGGTGCTGAATAGAATATTTTTAAAAACATTTTCTTCAACAAAAAGTTATGATGTCAGTTATTTCCCCTGGCAAGTGGAAATATCAATCTGCTCTTTATTTGGTCACAATGGATTTCTAGGTTCAAGGTGAAATCATTCCTAAAAATCAGTAGTAAAAGCATAAAATGCATGATGAAGCTAGGCAATAAGATGTCTAATTTACTTACACTGAATAATAGGACTTAAAAATACATGGTTTTGGAGAAAACCAAAGAACCTGGGAAGCAAGCTACAGTTCCAGGACTCTAAAGCTTTAGATTAGGTTAAAGGTTAGTTTTCATAAGTAAAATTCATTCCAAAAATAATAGTCATTCTAATATGTAGCAAAAAGTAGTATTTGGAGAAATTACAGTATTGATGATTCCTATATCAACCAGGCATATTCACCATACTATGTTTTCTTTCAGTCACACATATATTCACAGATAGATAATTTCAAATTTTTCTTCTTTGCAAAAGTCTTTTGATCCAGCATGATTTTTTTCTGGTTCCTCTCTTTTCCCAATGCCCTTCATCAAAATCACCTCTGGAAGGTTAGGATAGCGGGCCCCAAGCTTTCTGGCTGGCAGCCCAATTTGGGGTGGGGAGAGGGGATGGTTTTGTGTGAGTGGCAGGCACTCACACAATGCGAGCCCAAGCACCTGCCACTCACGCAAGTGGAGCTGCCCTTCCATCACTTGCACAGTCCAGTTTCAAACAGGCCACTGTCCAGTAGTGGGCCATGGCCCAGGGGTTGAGGAGACTTCCTGAAAATTGGGGAGCTAGTGCAGGGGATTGAAAAAGATAGGAATAGTCCCCATACTTTCTGCAGGTGGGAATGTTCCAAATAAAATTGCCTCAAATAGGCAAGCAAATACCATTTACAAAATGAAATTTCAGGTTGTGCAAGTAGCAAAGCTTGACTAATGTTTTGCAGATAGAATTGTAAGTAGTTATAATGTACAGATATTAAGTTACGACCAGGTGTATCACTTTATTTTCAGACTGTATATAAAATTGATTTTCTATAAAATTGAATAATTAAAACTCTTCGTCTATGAAATGCATCACTCAGAAGCATTATTCTTTCCTTTTATTGGTCTCTTTTATGACATTTACATTCATGTCAGAAAACTCATAATAATGCAAAATTCATATGAGCAAGTTGAATTCCCTTGGACTTAACCATTATATTTTTGTAGGACACCTGGAATGATATTATAATTGGAAGCGTACAAATGAGAGGGACAGTGGCCTGTCCCAGGTATGAATTTTTTGTTATTGTATTTCATGGCTGAAAATAATTTAAGGCTGTTGTTACCTCATTCAGCTTTCTCATTGTAGGTGTATTCTTACAACAGTTGATCCAGATACTGGCATCATAGACAGAAAAGAACCTCTTAATACTTTGAAAAGGTAATAAAATATTTTGGCATCTTCAATACAATTGATGAAAGCCAATTTGGTGTAGTTTAAGTATTAGGCTAGAAACTGGGAGTCTGTAAATTCTAGTCCTATTTTAGGCACAAAGCAGTTGGGTGATCTTGGTCCAGTCACACACTCTCAACCCTAGAATGGAGGCAGTGGCAAACCAGTTCCAACAATGTTGCCAAAAAACAACAACCCTACACGGATTTCTCTAGGCAGTTACCAGGAACCAAGATTGATTTGAAGGTAGACACACACACACACACACACACACACACACACACACACACACACACATTATGTGCATGATTGTGGTTTTTTCAAATGTGGTGGCAAGTATCTTTGCACATTTGGGAGGGCTAAAATTTTATTGAGAACAACCTTCCACAAACTGGTACCCTCCAAATGAGATGAGACTATAGTTTCCTGGCTGGCAATTATGTTCCCAGTGTGCCTGGAGAAAGCAGTTTGGAGAAACTGGAGCAAATGCAATAGCAAAATTTCCTTGTTTTGTGAATTTTTGCTACCGCAGAGTCCATTAATAAAATTAGGCATTTCATGAATGAAGGTGAATATACGTGTCTCAGGATAGGTAGGTAGATCATCTTCAATGTTTCAGTTGTCTTGCTTAGCTTTTGTCTTTAATGTTCTTAATCCTAATAATTGTAATGAATATTATTCAATTTAAAAAATGAAAATACAATTTCAAGTACAGTGCAACTTTTAAGGTTGTATGTTATACTAAAGCCCCGCTGAGTTCAGTTTAACAATAGTCCAAACAATTATGTTTAGATTTCAGCTTTAATTTTAGGCTTTCAAAATAGTTGTTACTATGTGATTGTGAGATTTTGTAACAATCTGGAATTTTTGGCATGTAGGAAACATATGCTTGTTAGCTTCTTATAATAAAATGTTATCTGCTTATTTTAACTATTTTATGAGTAATTCATTATGACCTTATTTTTTCTAATAGTTACCGCTTGTGTGAGCCTTCTGAAAAGCATATATACAAATCAAGCCCTCTGTTTGGATGGTACTTTGGAGTTGATAAAACAGGAACACTTAAGGTTGGAGATCAGGTTTACAAGATCATGTGGTGATAGAAATTTCCAAATGGAAATGCATTTTGACATCTTTTAAAAATCTTTTTTGAAGCTGATATCTTTCTAATGAAAACTGTCTATCTTTAATCTAGGAATACTTTCTGTAACTTTTTAAATGCAGTTGTATTGGTGATAAATAAATGATTTTCTGCTTTCTAGAATTGAGTCAGAAATGTTGTAGTTTAACTCTGTATAGTAATTAATACATAATGATTATGGAAAACTTATGAGAGGTAAAACGAAGCATGAGCCATCAATGTGACGTGCTGCAAAGAAGACAAATGCAATTTTAGACTACATCAAGCTGATGTATAATTTCCAAATCATGGGATATATAATCAATCCACTCTGGTTTTTCTCTGGCTCAGTGCTTTGACTGAGCAGCACCCTTTAAGGTTTCAGAGAAGTTTAAACAGATTCAGAGAAGGTTAGCAAAGTTGATCAAGGGATGAGAATCTAAGATTTTTGAAGAGAGATTGAAGAAGGTGGGTGTGATCACCTTAAGAAAATATAATTGAGGGGGATATAATAACCCTGTTCATATACCTGAAAGGATGTCACATGGATGAAGGTAAATCTCTCTTATTACTGGATTTAATTAAATAGTAATTGATTTAAGTTATAGGAGGGTAGGTTCCCATTAAGTGTCATAAACACATTCCTAGGTGGCTCTACTGTTATTGACATCTGCTGCCTTCTCTTAACAGTTAATCATGGTTTTTAAATTTTTCTCAGTAATTATTTTTATATATTACTGTTTTATAGTTTTACTGTTATTGTTTATTAACAAAAAATTGTTGTTGTTTTTTTGTGAGATGGGTAGCTATATAAATTTGATGACTGAATGAAGGAAGGAAGGAATCAAGGAATCAATCAAGGAATCAATACTAGTTTGACAGTGGAACCAGTGAAATGAGAGATGATGGGGCTCTCATCTGCTTGATGTGTTCATGCAGAGTGCCGTCTGTCTGATATGGTTTAATCTGGATTCCAGCACCAGCAAGGATTTGAACTTAATAGCCTAAATGGTTTCTTTAACTCTGTAATTCTAAATTCCAAATTCTTCACTGTCAGTCCATATTTTTATATATCTTATTCTAAGTATTACTTGGAACTAAGTTGCATTGATTTCAATATGGCTTTGTTATAATATGATAATGTCACATTTGGATCAGCCTCATGTTTCCTAATCCCTTTTATATTACTCACAAAGATATATAAAATATGTATCGATAAGCTTTCTTTACTTTATATCATAATTTGTATCAGATTTATTTTTAAGAGATCAAATTTTAACATTTGTAATATATGCTCTTGCTTGTAAGAATATTATCAAATTACTGAATGTAAACTTTGCAAGTAATAGGGGAACTATTACTTGATTTTTAAAAATAAAAATATAAAATGTACAAGCATTTTTCCATGTAATTATCTGAAGTTATTGAAACAATACATTTGCAAAAATATTAATAACCTTATTTTGTATAATAGTCTGATTTAGGGTGATTAGTAAGCTTCAATTATATGTATCATAGAATTATGCATTTGATACAAGAACGTAGTTCCTTTTTAGTGCGTATTCTTCCTTTATTCTGCAGTATATGTTCTTGTTATTACTATCAGGAAAAGGTACTATGGAATTTAAAGGTGAAAAAAAGGATTCTCAAATTCTGCTGTGCTGTGTTCCAATAAAATGATAAATGATAAATAACATGAAACTTTTTCATATATAAAACTATTTTATTGAGGCTAGCCACAGCTAGAACCTACTCACAAAACATCTTCTAAGCTGTTTTAATAAGGCTGAGGAGGGGCATGGATCTAAAGAGCAGGTGGCTAAGCTCCCAGTCCCAAGAACCCTGTCCATTTCTCAGGTCCAAGGACTTCAAGCTGTTCATGTCAACTACATTCAGCTACCTAATGTTTAGGTAACGTTACATATCAATAATTTGGATTCTCAATCAACAAAATGGCATTATGTCAATTCAAAAGTAACCATCCCTTTTCTTTCTCCTTTTTCCATTTTGTTCATCCATTCATGCAGTCTTCTTACCTTCTTAGTTACAATCTTCCATATGCGATGATCATTACCAAATGGGCTATAGATACTTACCTCTATCCCCCATCTTGGCTTTGATCAATTGAAACTTTCACACAACCTTTTTAGTGAGATGGGACATCAGCCTTAGTTGTGCCCAAGCTGCATGCAGCACTCCCTGACAAAGGGAAGGAGAATGTCAGTTCTGAAACATCGAGGCCAAGTACACTGTAAGTGCAATAAAACCCGAGTTTTATTTCAAGTATGCTCACATTATTCTATGGAAATTGGAATGCCAAGACTATCTTGCAAGGCAACTTACTATTGGCTCATACGTTCCCAACTAATATACTAAGGATTCAACATGTTTTCCAACCTTTGTCCATTTTTAAGATATAATTTTGAATGATTAACTTTTCCTAACCCTGTTTTAGAAACTGCCCCAGTAAATAGTTCTTAAAGTTACCCAGACATCTGACACAAACAGGATATGTCATCATTTTTGTCTTCATGCTCACTACCTGTCAGCCTTCACTTTAAAATCTAATATTGTTTGGCTTTTTGTGTATTTTTTAAAAATTCTGGACAGTAGTAGTCTTTCAACACACAAAAATGTGTGTGTTGGGACTTAGTAAATTGTCTGCTTTTTCTCTCCTCCATGGTCAGCCTTGACAGTCTACATTTACATTATTTCCTGATTCCAGCAATCAAGTTCAATCCAGCCTTTTCAAACCTGTGATCTGTGAAGTCTGGATCACATGACTCATATGCCACATTGTCTTAGATTCTATATTATTGCTAGTATAAATTCTTGAAAATAAAGATTTGTTGGGAAAATACTACGATTGAAAAATCAGCCTTTTCTGAGGCTGGAAAAAGTAATCACATGCAAGTAGGCCAAAGATTTTTTGGGGGATGGGGGGGGGGGCAGGTTTTCACTGTAATTTTTGTCACACCACAAAAACCATACCTCACCCCATGGTTCTTTTTTCCAGAATCAATACATTTTCAGTTTCCTTATTCTGCAAATTTAGTCTCCAATGACCGTTCTTTAATGTGTCCAAAGCTTTCTGAAAAGACTGCCTGCCCACAAGTGTAGTGCTGTCTTTATTTTGCTTTGTTTGCTTGATTTTGTCTCTGCCTGGAACTGAGATGACCATCTGCCTAGAAAGGGGGGTGGTTGCAAGGCTGGTTCTGTTCGGAGTTTCCAATGGAGGAGAAGAGCCGGGTAGATATAAACAAGGAGAAGCTCTTCTCTTCTTGGGCAATGAGAAGAAATGAGACCCTCCTTTTCCGCCTTCCACTGCTATTACGAAAAGAAGGAAGGTCGACGGCCACCCTGCAAGAGTCACCGACCCAGAACCACTCCCAGCGAGCAGGCCCGTTTCTCCCTCGCAGACGCCTCTATGGCTGGCTCCGTCGCCCTTTTCCCCTTCTCGGGTCTGCCGCTGCCTCCGTTTCTGCTCGCCTGGATTTGCACCGCCGCCGCTCTCCTCTCAGGGGTCGTGGCGGCCTGGCGTTGGCAGCGGTGCCGTCGAAGCCGTCGCCCGCGGTTGAAACTGGTGGGGACGGTGGCTGAGCTCTTCATCTACCCGGTCAAATCCTGCCGGGGGGTGGCTGTGAAGCGAGCTGAGATGACCTCGCTGGGCCTCGGGCGCGAGAAGCTGCGGGACCGGTAAGCCGGCCGCGGAAAAGCGGGCGCCTTCGAGGCGCGGACTCCCTTTCCAAAGGACCGCTTCGTGCAGGGTTGTCCTTTGGGGCTGAAGTTCATCAACTCCCGATCCCGCTAAACCTGTAGGAATGAGTCCCCGGGCAATCTCGGAGGGATTGTCTGTGGAGATTCTCAGTCATCCAGGGCATGGTTGTCCCAAAGGCGCTTTTTCAAGAGGCAACTGGACTTTTTGGTTTTCTTCAGCTGAAGAAGCTTCTTGGATGAGAAGCGAAACGTCTTCGAAGAAAAACCAGAAAGTCCAGTTTCTTCTTGAAAAAGCACCTTTGGGACTGGGGGTGGGGATTGTTTTGGATTGTTTGCTCGTTTATCCAAGTTAATGGGAACGGCGAATTGTGTAATCTTAAACATTTGTGCGCTCGCGAATCAGTAACCTCCACCAGTCCCACCTCCACTTACCAAGACCTTCCTAAGTGATTGCCACTACTCCAAGGGAGGGAGAGAAGATCTAGTTTAAAAAAAAAACCGAAGTAATGTACTGTATTAGGAAAGTTTCTTGCTAGCTCAGGAATATGGAAGGATAGCCCTAACACAGCGTTTTTCAAACCTGGTGATTTTAAGGGTGGACTTCAACTCCCAGATTCCCAGCCAGAATTTTGGGAGTTGAAGTCCACCCATCTTAAAGTTGGGCAAAATATAAATAAATAATAAACATAGGGCAAAGAAAAGAAAATTGCGCTAGGAAACGGATACAGTATTTGGAAGAAATCCTGATTGCTGTTGTAAGTATCTTTACAATGCAATTCAAACCCTTCCCTCTTTTACTTTCTTGCCCCTGATTTCTAGAGGGATGTCTTAACTCCTCTTCAGAAGGAATCCCTAATTGCATTGGCTGGTAGGCAATCTCTCCTTCCTTTCAATAGGAAGAGTATCTTGCTTGCCCATCATTTCTCTTAATAAGGTTATGCTGCCTTGGTTGTTATGGAAATGCTAGCTGCAAAACCCAAGAGTGAGAATATATCTTTTACTGGACCTTTTATGTATAGAAATAGAATAGAACAGAACAGAACAGAACAGAATAGAATTTTTTATTGGCCAAGTATGATTGGACACACAAGGAATTTGTCTTGGTTAAGCAAACTAGCAAAAGCATTGCTTCAGGAATTTTTCCCAACCCCTTTACAATCAGTGATCACAGGAAGCATTTGCATTTTCTTCCTTATAGTTAAGTAAGGTATTCTCCCTCTGCTTCAGTGTCTTCATGGGGCATTTCTGTTTGCATGCGCTGGAAAGCACGGGATGGGCTGCATATGCTCTGTTTAGAGTGATGTGGCTAGCTTTGAATGGAGCAGCATTTTTACCAATTGCATCTCTTGGATTTTTCCCTGGAATGTTTTCCTACACACAGCCTCTACTGTATCTGTTTTTTTTTTTAATAGTTCTTTTAGCCAACTTTTCCCACCATAGCACATTTGATGGATAGTTCACTTGATGGATAGTAGACAGATACATGAAGAGCCACAGAATTACAAAATTCCACTCCAATGTTCCACTGGATTAGAAAGAGTTCATTATATTGAGAACAACATGGTACCAAATCCAATCCAACTCAACTCAACCTTCCTATTTGCTAAAAATTGGAAAGCAGAAATGATACCTACGGATGAAGAAATTATTAGGAAAATGTTGGAATGTGCCGAAATGAGTAAACTGACATTAGAAATAAGAGAGCAGGAAGAAAAACAATATTATTTGATATGGGATTTATTTTATCATTGGCTAGATAATAAAAAATGGTGATATATAAGTAAATGCTGAAATATTTCAAATGATGATACAACCGATATATTTTATATAAAAATAAGTTGTGGATATGTAGTGATATTGTGAAGAGAGGAGAGGGCACTAAGGATGCAAACCGACCGATGTACTGTCTGTACTTGATTGAATGAATGATGTTTGTATGTTATTTTTCTTTTTTGTTTTAAAATAAAAAAATGAATTGGAAAAAAAAACTCAACCTTCCTGGGGCGGGGGGGGGGGATGATAAAATTCCCTGAGGCCATGGTCTCTTCTCTTTCTTTTCTACTACATGTAGTAGTGTATCATTAGCAAGGTTTACAATAGATTTGTTGTTTTAATTCTTTGTCTAGAGCAGTGTTACTCAACCACAGCAACTTTAATACATGTGGACTCTCTGAATTCCCCAGTTGGGTCCAACATACCGCTGAGTCTAGTTGATTTCAAAGGCTGCGGTATATTTCTCTTGCTTATTAATTTCATATGTAGGTGTTTTTAAACAATATATGCTCTTTCTTATGTAGATTTTGGACTGTGATAAAAGAAGATGGACAAATGGTATCTGCTAAGAACATTCCTCGCATGGTTCTAATTAGTGTATCCTGTGAAGATGACTATTTAATCCTGAATGCCCCAGGAATGAAGACACTGCGAATTCCTGTTGAACTCCCACAGACAAATTCAATCTGGAATTGCACGTATTAAAAGTTTTATTTTTTTCTTGCTTTCTGATTAACAAGTTTTTCAATTTTATTCTTCCCATTTACTTGTTTCCATATATTTCCCCAGTCACTCAGACATGTATGGAGCATAATAAGCAAAAATGGGGAAAAAATGGAATAACAAAATAAAAATGCTGGTTGCCCAACAATCATACTGTGGGCCCAAGAGCCTTTCAGGCCTTCTAAATAAAAAGGCAGTCTTGGACAACTGAATTTGGAGGGGTGGTAGTAACAATACCACAGAATGTGGAAACTACAATATTTGGGGTGTAGGCTCTAGTAGCTTTTTTT
Source organism: Pantherophis guttatus (assembly GCF_059756535.1). Classification (NCBI taxonomy): domain Eukaryota; kingdom Metazoa; phylum Chordata; class Lepidosauria; order Squamata; family Colubridae; genus Pantherophis; species Pantherophis guttatus. The sequence goes on along the minus strand of NC_142063.1, from coordinate 296,023,971 downwards.
TTTATCCCTCCAGAGACTATAATTTTGTTGTAATCTGCTGAATAATACAGGTACAGTAGTCCAGTATTGCGCAATGGAAAATAGGTGTGGAAGACAGTAGGCAGATCAGGAGATAGATGTAACCCTTAAACTTAAAAACTTCTTTCTTCAAATAACCCCACACCACCCAAACTCAGAAATGGCATCCAGTCCCACCTGCTTGCTGACATTCTGTCATTACACTGCAGCCCTCATTAATCTCTCAGTTTTTAAAAGTGCATCTTCCAGCTAATATTGCAGATTCATAATTTTTTAAAAAATGCTAACAAGAATACAAAAGGGAAAAACTATATTTCAATACTATACAAAATAATGCATTATATTTTATATCGAATGTATTTCAGCAAGCTATTAAAATTCTGCAATTGTTATGACTAATAATTTATGCTAATCATTCATAATTTATTAATTTCAATGACTTTTATTCCCTTTTACAATGTATTTGATAAGATTTCTGCCCTTAACTGATCCACTACTAAATTCATGTAGTAAAATGCTTTTGAAATGTCCCTTTGTTGTTCCTACTTTTCCAATTTATATTTTTATTCATGCATGTTAATTTCCACAGTCTCCATATTCCAATATTTTGAAGAGTTTGTGTTGGCTTATAAAGTCAACTCACATTGTTTTCTGTTTCTCAGTGCTAATTATTTTGGTATGACAGGAAGATACTCAGAGCTAAAATAATTTCTATCTCTGATTTTTATTAATACTCATGAATGCATCCCCCCCCCCAGTAAATGTCTTTATACTTTTACTGGATCATACTCTGAATGTGGCTTTCTTTCTATCCTTTTTTCCTGATAATTAAGGTAGTTATTAAATTAAATTATTAAAATTCCAATGGTGTTAGATTTGTGGAGCAATCTTAGATGTTCATGGGTGGTATGGTACTTAAGCTGCTTTATATGCAAGCAGAACACAGAAAGACGAAGCATGGAAGGACATGAAATACTGAAATATGTATTGAGTGTCTAGCTTCCAAGAAATTGCAGAAATGTCTCTTATGGTCTATTAGACGATATGGACTCCAAACTCAAGGCAGGGACTGTGGAGATGAAGCAGCTGAATGGATCAGTACTTTCCTGAATGTAGAGCCTTATCGGTTGATCCATTATGAGACAAATATGGTGACAAGAAAGCCAGGAGATTTCTTGCCCGCTTTTCTACCAAAAGATGAGGTAAGAATACCTCAAAAATATATTTTTAATATTTGCATTAGTTTTAAACTCCATAACTTTTTGTATCAAAGAATACTTCTATAGTAATGGCTGAAATGCCTCAGCTCCTCTTCTCCCCCTCCTCCCTCCTTCTCCTCTTCCTCCTTCTCCAGTAATTCAAGGTTGCTTACATACAAGCTTCTGTGAGACAGATTGGGTTGAGACTGGATGGCTCAAAGTCGTCCAATAATTTTCTGAGACTGACATCAACCTTGATCTCCCAGTCCTATTCTAATCCCTATAGTACAGTGGGTCTCAACCTTCCTAATGCTGCGACCCTTTAATACAGTTCCTCATGTTGTGGTGACCCCCAACCATAAAATTATTCCTAAAACCATTGAAAATATGTGTTTTCCGATGGTCTTAGGCGACCCCTGTGAAAGGGTTGTTCGACCCCCAAATGGGTCCTGACCCACAGGTTGAGAACCACTGCTATAGTATATGGTATCCTTAGAATTATGTTCCACTGAAATAATTATGATTTGTATTTAGCTAAATGTATTGGGATTATTAAATAGTATGGAAGTTTCAGTGTATTTTGTCAACTTCCTGGAAATGTATGATAATGCTGTGACTTCCAGAATGCTTGCTCTGGGATCAGAATAAATCATATAACCATTTTATGTACACCTCTTTCTTTATGGTATTACAAAAAACATGTATAATCAGAGAAAAAGTTATATCTGCAGAATTTGTATCATCTTTGTGCCAAAAACTGTAATCAAGGAGGAGAAATGGAACCAAGATTGTTCCTCTTCATTGTCCCTGTTTATTGAGGCTTCTTAATAAATATTGTATATCTTTTAACTATTTTCTTCAGCATATGTTGAATAACTCGGGAATTAATTCACTGAATTATCATGCCTGTTGCTAACAGAATAGATTCTTATATATTTGAGTTTTTAATAAGTTTAAATGATTAGTTAAGCACTGAATGTATAAAGATAAGCCACAGAAATTAAATGATTCATATTATTCTTAGTAATTGGAAGAAAATGTCTTGTTTTAATATAAAACGCTTCATTGAGATTTCATTTTAAAGTTGCAAAGTCTGGAGGAATTTATCTTACCCTCACATTATTCCATACTAAGCAACAGCCAAAATATAGGGTTTTAAAAAGATATCGTTTTAATTTATTTCACTATGATGGTAAACATGTTTTACTAATTCAGCCAGGAAGATTGTATAGCAAAGGGATTATTTTCATGGTGAAGAATGATTGAAGAATTGATATGAATTGCAACATTGAAAGCAGAAGAAAAAAAAAGCCATTTAACATCCTTTTGATTTTAAGCTCATAATTTTCATTTCTACTTTAAATACACCTAGTTGATAACCATGATTAGAAAAGATCTTTAGTTATTTCCCTTTGCACACATTTTTTAAACTTTTAATAATAAATGGATAGTATTTTACTACTAAATACATATGTAAATACATAAATAAAGATCACTTCATAAGATTTGACTTCATGTATGTTGCATGCTATGATTTATTATTTAGCAATTTGTGTGAAATCTACCAGTTAGGATTACAGTATTCAACCAATCATAATTAAATATATCATGGCTTAATGCAATCTATGAATGTTCACAATCAAAATATGAAATAGATACCGTATTTTCCGGCGTATAAGACGACTTTTTAACACATGAAAATCTTCTCAAAAGTCGGGGGTAGTCTTATACGCCGGGTGTCGTTCTCCTGTAACCAGCCAGACCAGCCTGAAAGGCTCTGTCGAGCCTTAAATGGCTCTGGCGATCCCAGCTCTGACGATCCCAGCTCTGACAATCCCAGCTGAGTTCCCTGCAACTCAGCTGGGATCGCCAGAAACCATGGCTCTGACGGTCCCAGCTCTGACGGTCGATCCCATCCCAGCTGAGTTCCCTGCAACTCAGCTGGGATCGCCAGAAACCACGTAAAAGGAAAAAAGTTTTTTACCTTTTACTCTGAGGATCCCAGCTCTGACGATCCCAGCTGAGTTCTCTGCAACTCAGCTGGGATCGCCAGAAACCACGTAAAAGGAAAAAAGTTTTTTCCCTTTTACTCTGATGATCCCAGCTCTGACGATCCCAGCTGAGTTCTCTGCAACTCAGCTGGGATCGCCAGAAACCACGTAAAAGGAAAAAAGTTTTTTCCCTTTTACTCTGAGGATCCCAGCTCTGACGATCCCAGCTGAGTTCCCTGCAACTCAGCTGGGATGGCCAGAGCCATGTAAAAGGGAAAAAGTTTTCCCCCTCCAGCTTGCTTACCTCAGCTGCTAGTCGCAACGCTTGCCTTGCTTTGCTTGCCTGAATCTATTCAGGCAAGCAAGCAACTCCCTGCCTGCAATCAAGCAAGGAGGGAGTTGTGGACTTCAACTCCCAGAATTCCTCAGCCAGCAAAGCAAAGCTGGCTGAGGAATTCTGGGAGTTGAAGTCTACAAGTCTTAAAGTTGCCAAGGTTGGAGACCCCTGTTCTATTGGGTAAGTTTTTTTCCCCTTTGGGAGTTTTAAAAAAAATAGTCAATTGGGGTTTTTTTAGTTGTTCTTTTTTAGACCTAGCCATTTAAAGTTTAGGAAGTTTTAAATTTAGCTTTCATATAAAAATAAAAATAAAATAAAATAAAATAATATTTGTGCAGCTTTCTGAGATTTAGTGTGTTTCTGTAGTGTTTCACTCCAACTACACAAACACACAAAATCTCACAAAGCTGTATGTGGAATTTTGTGTGTGTAAAGTGTGAAAGTTGGTTTTTTGGACTTTTTGTGGCTGTGTGAGGTTCCTGCTTGTTGCAGGGGCCATTTTGGGTCTAGCACAGCTGCTTTTACATTGTAGGTGAGCCAGTTGATGTTTTTTAATTTTTATTTGGTGTGCATTGGAAGAGGGGCAGTCTTATATGGTGAGTATAGCCCAAACCCTATATTTTAACAGGAAAAGTTGGGGGTCGTCTTATACGCCCAGTCGTCTTATACGCCGGAAAATACGGTATGTCTTGTTTTAATTAAAAGCATTTTCTGAAATTAAAGTGTAGTTTTATTAAATTGCAGTAAGCTTTTTGGAATGAAATGGTCACAACTGAAGATTGCATTTTGTTATGTCAACCAATGGTGGCACTTTGAGACTAATCCCAATCTTTATGATTATCAATGGTAGACATTTTTTGTATTTGTTTTAAAAGGTTGCATATGCTGAAGCCAGTCCACTCTTGCTGATTTCTGAAGCTTCCTTGGATGATCTAAATACAAGGTTAGAAAAGAAAGCTTCAATAACTATCTTCCGGCCGAATATTGTTATTAAAGGCTGTAGTCCTTATGAAGAAGTAAGTATTATTATTATTTTATTCTATTTATTTGTATCCCATCTTTATTATTTTTATAAACAAAGTGGTGATCATATCCAACACACTTCCTCCTCCTATTTTATTGACAACAACAGCTCTGTAAAATGGATTGTGCTGAGACAAAATGACTGGTCCAAAGCACCTCCCTGGCTTTCATGGCTAAGGCAGGATTTGAACTCACAGTCTCCGGCTTTCGAGCCCACTGTCATAACTACTAGATCAAACTTGCTCTTACAGGTCTATCTTAACTGGGTGTTTGAATTGCTATTTTTCTCCATCTGATTTCTAATTTATGTGATTGCAGACATGTCTCAAAAGAGTTTTATTGAGATGTTAAACCTAATTAATAGCTTTTTAAATATGATCTTGTGAGAATATTGGTTTAAAAAGAAAACTGTACAGAAATGTTGCTCTATAACTGATACATATTATTGGAAAATAGTCAAATAATGCAATTGCAAAGTATCTAATAGGACTCAATTTCTTTGATATAGGATTCTTGGGTTGATATATTAATTGGAACTGTTAAGTTGAAAGGAAAAATGTCATGTCCAAGGTAAGAGAGTTTAATGATGGTATTTTGATCTCATGTTCCAAAACACTAAAAATAATTTCATTTTTAGAGACATTCCTATTATTAAATGAAATTAAAATGTGACAACATCTATGTCTGTAGGTGCATTTTCACAGCAGTGGATCCAGATACTGGGATCATAGGTGAAAAGGAGGCCCTAAAAGCCCTGAAAAGGTAGCAGATAATGTTTATGAATGCTCCTTCTTTAGATGTTTGGATGTCTCTGTACCAGTTCACAATGTTACTCAGCATAAAGTAGCAATTTACAAACAGAAACCTGCACCACATATATGATAAGGAACGTTCTTACTGTTTTAACATCTTCAAATACCTTAGCAATTTAAGCTCTCTTTCCAATAAATCTTTTGTAGCTCACACATACAATGTTAGGCAGACAGATTCACATGGTATACATTTAAATCAGTTAATCTGTCAAGATCCAATTTTTCATAGGTCAATTAAATTAGTTTCTTCAAAGCAATTCCCCATTCATTATAATTTGAAATACTTTATTCTATTAATTAACTGAAACCACTTAAGGTTTTTTTCTTCATTTCCTTTACTACCGTAGTTCCTTGTCGTCTTCTCTTTCTGATTTTGAAGCGGGCTTCTGCATCTATTAGACTTATAATTCTGAAACAGCTGAGCAGGCAGTTAAAGTTCCAATATTTCTAATAATTTATGCAAAATTGTAAATCCAGTTTTATTTAGAGAAACTAAGTAATTGCTTCCTCTGTGCAATGTCTCTAGCTTAATTCCGTTTTAAATGGCTATGACACTAATGCCTCTGTAAACCATGACAGAATATGTTGCATGAAAACATTCCATTCTAATAGATGATTGTGCTATCATAATCACTGTTGATAAATATCTATTATCTCCAGTACTGCAAAATTGAAGTTCACTATTCATCTATATCCTGGAATGTATAGGATCTATTTTATTCCAAAATAATTTCTAATTCTGTTTTTCCATTTCTTTTCTTTATTTTCAGTTATCGCAAGTGTGATCCTTCTGAAGAACATGACTATAAATCTAATCCTCCTTTTGGATGGCTATATGGAGTTGAGGAAACGGGTGTACTTGAAGTTGGGGATTCTGTGTACAAGATAATCTCATGATGGGTGGCACCTGTGCAGTGGAGTGTAATTTCTCTGTATATGGATTCTGTACTCATTTCTTAAGATCATTTTTTTTTCTTCCTTCTTATTCGGGTACTTATCCATTGTAGGCAGTTGCATGTGGTCACTAAGGGTCATCACCAGTTTGTTGGCAAATCATTACTGTCATCATGACTGAGAATCTACATCAACACAGCATCATTGCAATTGAAACAAATTTGAATGAAGGGCAAACTGAATGAATAACAAATAAGAGTTAGAACATTTTTCAGTCAGTATTCTTAATGCAATACAGGTGTGGTCGTGTTTTGCTGACTGAAGACTATTGAGGTGGTGATAGTGAAAGTAAAACTTTCCATATTAGAATACAGTGCTATTTTTAGAAACATGGATGAAATGGATGTATATCTATTTCTGGGATATCCTTGGGTTTACTTATTTCCCAAAAAAGCTAAATATAAGGATATAATGAAAGTATGTGGTATTTTATTGTATAGCCAAGACAAGTGAAAATCCTTTTCACTGACCATTTGTAAAAACAAGTATACAGATGTTGAGCTGCCTAGAATTAACATCAGTAAATTTGAAAACTCTTTACTAGAGGAATTTCCATAAATCTGAAGTGATTTATGTCTGATTTTTTTAAAATCTCAAAAACCTAGCATTTTAACAGGTGTGTGCAGACTTTATATACTGTACGTCTATGTTACTATGATTAAACTTGTAGCTATCCCTGTAAGCCGCCTTGAGTCGCCATATGCAAATAGGCGGCAATATAATTTTTCTAATACATAAATATGGAAATTTTACAAACAGTGCTATTAGATCAAGCTTTATTGGATTTTATTTTTTTAAAGGTATATTTTGTCCCAGAAAGATTAAAAAAACTAAAGCTAGACATTGAAAAATCATAAATAAACTGGTTAATTTCTGTAAATTAACTACTAAAAAATATGGTCATGGAGATATTTCACATTTACAAAATCCTTAAGCAATGCTTCATGTATAATTATGCAAAGTGAAGAGTACCTTTATGGATGCAATCTATATATATATAAACGCGAAAACCACTCACGCTGTAATCACAAAATCTCCAGAACCATAAAGCCTACAAACTTGAAATTTGCCATTATGTTCCTCTTGGCTTCTAGGTGCTCACTAAGAAAGGATTTTTTGAAATGACCATCAGAGCATTAGTATTTCCTATATTGTTGTGGATTTAATAAGACCAACACAACTTTTCAGGGTTAGCCAGAGACATTGTATATTGCGCAATAGGTTCAAAGCTCTGTACATGAAGTGTTGAACAAAGACAGAAATTAGCTACAATGGTTTTTATACCCTTCTAGACAAAGGATTCTGTTAACTCAGCAGTTTATGTGATCATATACATTTGTCATATTTAATTGACACTTCCTAATTACTGTTTCATTTTATTCTTTGCCAACAGTCATAATTCTTCTTGTAAATTACTGAAGCATAGATTCAAATTATCTCTTGTTAATATTACATGTGGTCATACTTGATCTCTTTAACCTTCATACTGTATATCACCAAATGTCTCTTATCTCTGACAACTGAGGGGCCCTTCTCTGAATGTTTCTACTTCAAAGGAATTCTCTCCTTTCAACTGGAGATAATTGGCTTCCCTCAAACAAGCACATTTCCTTTCTTACAAATAAAGAGGGTCCTTCAGTGATCATCCAGCTGGATCCGCTTACCTACCTACATTAATATTATGATTAACATGCCCTGATGCTAAGGAGTTCTACTCCCCCTCCCCACCTGAAATCTGTTCCAAATGCAAAACACAAGCAGAGGACAGGAGTTTTACTTTCAGTTTTACTTTAACAGCAGGAAGCACCTTTAATACAGAACACTTGAGCTAAGCCATGGCCAGGCTCCTTCCTGTCTCCTTGCTCTCCCAGCAAATACTGTTTCACTTTCCAAACAGCCCCCTGATGCTAACAAGTTCTACTCCCCCTCCCCATCTGAAAAGAAATCTGTTGCAAGCTCTGATACTAAGGAGTTCTTCTCCCACTCCCCACCTGAAAAGTAATCTGTTTCAAATGCAAAACACAAGCAGAAGACAGGAGTTTCACTTTCAGTTTTACTTTCACAGCAGCAACCAGGGGATAGGACAGGGGAGGCTTCTGTGGGGCAAGGCTGAGGGAGAGAAGGTGATAGGATAGGGGAGGCTTCTGTGGGGCAAGGCTGAGGGAGAGAAAGGGATAGGATAGGGGAGGCTTCTGTGGGGCAAGGCTGAGGGAGAGAAGGGGATAGGATAGGAGACGTTTCTGTGGGGTAAGTGAGGGAGAGCCCAATCATAACTACTCATTAATTTTCAAGCTGTAAGTGTTGATTTATCAAGCCCGATCACATAGTTTTATAGCAAAGCAGAGGTATTCAGCTAATAAATAAATAAATTCCAAGCACTTTTACTCAAGCTCATGTTTGTTAAATCTTTGTCCATTAAGAAATATAGAAGATTTTGCTGCCTCCCAAAATGTGAAGCCCTCAGAGTTGGTCCTGTGGGCTTCCCTAAAGATACCAGTGCTAGCATGAAATGCATCTAACTCAAACATTGCAGCATCAGTTGGGAAGCTGCCTTTGGTGCTTGAATCAAGAAAGATGTCTTCACTTCCTGCTAAATTGATCTGTAAAAAGAGTTCTGGTGAAAATTCAGCAATCACAGAATGAGGACAGATTTCTAGTAACCAGTACAAAAACCTTTCGATGAACGCTATCCTTCACAGAAAAAGAAAATAGAAAAAATGGCTTCTGACTTTGCTTGATGCAGATACAAGTAAAAATATTTAATTTATGACTTATTAATTTATGGAAAATTCTATTTTTGATTTTTTAAAAACGTACTGATCATTGCAGATAGATTTCATTTATACAGAGTGGTAATATTGCCACCTTGTGGCAAAGTGTGTAAAAAGCATCTTTGAAATATTGAAATATTCTACTTTTCAATTAATAGAAATGGAATAGAAGTGAATGAATAGAAATCTAATCAAGCACAGGAACACTGGGCTGAGGGTTGGGTGGGAAGGAACATGGGAGGTACTGATGCATTTTGTTAATTTTTTTTTTGTATTGTAATCCATAACCATGTGGAAACATGGTACACCTCAATATCTTAATTGCTGCCAGGAGGTTTAGTTGCATTAAGTCTTTAAGAAGCTTTAAGAATAAGAAACCATTTACAAATATTATGTTATTGTGCAAGTATGGAGACTTCTGGTGTTCTATATGTCTGTATCATAAGCAATTGTAGGCAAATCTGCCTTTGTGTCCCCTCCCCACTCCTCATTTTTGTTAGGATACCTGGAACAAGATTATAATTTGTGGTTTTAAAATAAGTGGTGGCAAGTGGCAGGTAAATTTGGGACAGGAAGGAGAATAACAACTCGTTACTTGTTCAGGGGCCTCTGTGGAAATGCAATTAAAGCCACACACCTGGTTTTCATGTGCCATGCAGGGCTTTGTATGCTTGAGATGTCCTCTTGACTTTTTATAAGTACCCCTTCCCCCAGATGTTCCTGTGGTTAATCATATTTCCTGCAAAATATTTCTTTACAACTTCAGGTACATGCTGATAAGCATTGACCCAAATAATATTGACCCTAGATAATAAAAAGGACCATTGGAACTTTTAAAAAATGAAATGACACTTTTTAAACCACTTCTATGCCAAAAATAGCGTGAATCTATGGGATTCTGCATCAGAAACTATGATTACAGTTCTTTCCATGCTTACTTAAAAGTGTAGGGTTTCCACAACTGTGGCTGGAGTTTCTGCAGTGCCTAACCAATCACTAGGCATTCATCTCTGAGAATTGCTAGACGTGATTTTGTTTAACTATGTAATTTGGTTACTTCTTGGTCTTAGCTGGTTTGCAGTAGGACAAAATGTTTTATAGTCGGGCCTGCAAAGTGAAGTGGTAGCCTTTGTAGATTGGACATTATTTGGTTGAGGGTTTGGACACACTAAATGGGCAGCTACAATGCTAATGTTTTCCCAGAAAGTATCTATACCATCCAGATAAACTCAGGAAGGAGTCTTATTCTTTGGAAGTGGCAGAATACTAGTTTAAGGTGACATTTGTTTCAGAGTTGATGTTGGATTGTCCCTGCTTGTGCTTGTGCTTGTGCTGAATCCTAATAAAGAAGGTTGGTAGAGAAGTTGTTGTGTCAAAGCTGGGAAGCTACCAGAACGGAGGGGGATGAGCTTTAAAGTATGATTTTCTTATGTTAAGCCAACAGCAGCACATTATGTCTTCAAGGTATGAAGAATCTGTATTGCTTGGAGATGCATTATCTTGGAGGTGAAGTCAATTGACCTGTTATGGGATGGAATCAAAGGTATTGGATAGCACAGGCATGTTGGACAACCACTAGATGGCAGCAAAGATATAGAAAGCTACAGTAGAACCTCTGGTCACAATGCTTCTGACCACGACCAAATTGTGTTCCAACCAAAAAATTCACAATTTTTTTTTCGCGGCCGATTTCCCCTTCCACGCCATTTTTTTTGTAAGTGCCAAATTTCCAAAATTAGGTTCGGGTCACAACCAAATCCGATTGCGACCAAAGTTATGGGACAAATTATTGTTGTGACCAGAGGTTCTACTGTATACTGTAATACTTTGCGGCTATCTAGTGATCAGTGGCATTTTTTTGCCATCTGCCCATCCTTTTTGGAAGAGCTGATTTGGTGTATAGATTGTCCTTGCTTTCCAATTGCCTTGTTTAGCAATCATTAAAAGTTACAACGAAGGAAACCAAATCAGCCCCTCCCCCAGCTTTGTGACTAATCTTCTCATTTATGACGATTCTAGCATCCCATGGTCATGTGATCATCATTTCCATGCTTCCCAACTGGCTTGTGCAGAGTTAATGCAAAATGTCGAAGTCAAATTGCAAGGTTGTGGTCATGTGACGCCTTGCTTAACAATCATGCTGACGTGCTTAATGATTGAATGAAAGTGACATAAGTTCATTGTGGTCATATTATTTTATGCTTAGCGAGTGCAGTGCCGAGTGATGAAGTTGCCAGTCCCAATTGTGGTTGTTAAGGGAGGACTACCTGTGATGGTTAAAGGTGCTGGATTAGAAGCCAGGAATCCATGAGTTTTAATCCTGTTTTAAGCATGAACTGGGTGACTTTGAGCCAGTTGCTCTCTCTCTCTCAGTTTAGGAAACAAGTGGCAATTTTCACTTCAGAAAAAGGTTGCTAAGAAAACAACATGGACTTGTTCCTGTAATAATCCAGACATCAGTATTAATTTGAAGGACCATATCGATAACAACAACAAATAAATGTTTGTTTATAATCTAAGCAAATGCTTGCTCAGATTATGGATAACGGAACTTTTTCTTGGATAGCCAAGAAAGTTCAAGGGCTGCTGTTATGCTGGATTTACGGTACATTTATTACTTACAACATTGCCAAGTGATGAACAGCATTCTTAGCAAAGTGGAATATCAATAGCCCTTTTCAGCATAATAATAGGAAAGCGAACAAGTTCCCATCTCTGATTAAAAATAACTATTTATGGAATAATTCATTACATTTCCATATTTCTCTACAGTAGGACTTAAGAATCAGCATGTCTTATCAATTAATTCAGTAAACGTTTGTGTATGTTTTAAAATCTATGTTTTTTCTAGTGGATTAATTGAATAAGCAGTGTAAAAGAATACATTAAATATAGTTGTAACAGCAAGTGGTAGCTTTGTTTATTCTACTGCAAGTTAATTTACTCTTCTTTTCACCAACTCAAGAAGGCAGTGGTATCAGAGTTTTGGTAATATACAGATCTATTTAGTTTTATTAGTTACTTAATCAACAGTTTTAAAATCCCATTAAGCAACTAATAACTCTTTGATTGCTTGACAAGTCTAACGATAACACAGAAGATCCCACAAGCTCCCTTCTTGTCATCTGTTCTCTAACATTAGAGCATCCATCCTCATTTTGTGTAATAAAGTTTGAGGATCTTAACAGAGCAGAGTCAATGTCCAGGTTTTTACAGAGCCTTTAAGCCATTATAAATGTAAACTTTTCAGGGGGGGCACCATAAATTTGGGTGGAGTCTTCCATAACCATCCCAATAGCTCTTCTGGCAAATGCAGAGTGCTTTCCATGCCTGTGTGGGAAGAGTTTAGCACGACAGGATACTAAATCTCAGCTGGGTAAATGGTCAAAAGAAAATAATTCTTCTACCACTCTATCTCCAAGATGTCCAAATAGCAAAAAATATTCCGACCCCTACAACCTCATCACTTATTTGACAACAGTGTTGCTGCCACGAAAATAAATTAAAATGTAGCCAAGATAATTTAAGAGCATTTTTATTGCTTTCTGCTCTAATTCTACCCACCCAGGAGAGTCAAATCAGACACTACCTTTAAAGAGTTTGATTTTAGTTTACCATGTTGTATGAATCTAGTCATTTTGATATCTAAACCTAAATATGGCTTAGTATATTTGTAAATTCAGGCAGATATGACTTGCACAAATACTGTAGTTAAACAAACTATTGATAAACAGATTAGATGAACTATTAGAACCAACACATTGCTTTCTCCTTGTATCTCTGTGAGTTTCTCAGTCTCAAAAATATTTACTAGGTCTAATCTGTTTGGATCAATGTACAGCTAACTTGAAGTCTGTGAACCCAACAATTAATCAGTGGAACAATTTGCCTCCAGAAGTAGTGAATGCTCCAACGCTGGAAGTTTTTAAAAAGATATTGGATAACCATTTGTTTGAAGGGGTGTAGGGTTTCCTGCCTAGGCAGAGGTTGGACTAGAAGACCTCCAAGGTCCCTTCCAATTCTGTTATTCTGTATTCTGTAACACAATTTTTTTATTATTTTCCTTTGATATCTAAAGCATTATTGAGCTGGTTGAGATCATGATGTGGTTCATATTTGCTAACTTGCTTGCTTGCTTAACTATGGATTATTGAATAAACTACAATTGGGTTCATTTACTAGGCCACAAGCCATATTTGTCAAGCCACAATGATTGGGATCACATAACACATTAGGCCAAACTGCAACAACTATATTATGGCTGAGTGTTGGGAAGAACCCAGCCCTTAAATTTATTTTCTCTGATACTGTATCCCACATGCATATCCTTCCAGACACAATCATTTTAACTGGAGTTGCCAACATTTGAAATAAGTATTCAAAAATAAATGCATATAATTCCTGATGTAGAATCCTTTTGGGAAGAATAGTGGTATGCATCTGTCTGTATGAATGCATTAGTATTTTCATATGTTTATACAGTATATGTAGATACCTTTCCCCCCCTAATATTTTCAGTAATAAGCACCCTTCATTCATTGCAATTGTAGTATGTATGATCTAGTTTTGAAGTACATTTACAAAATAGCTCCATTTTTTTCAAACTTTTTTTGGAGTTGATAAGTTTAGAATGTTTAAGTTTTTAAATCCCTGTGCATAAAATACCAGCATATTACAGTAGAGAGGACAGAATATCCACCATAGGTGGGGATGATTATTATTTTTTAAAGTGTGCATGGTACAGTCGTGTGAATTTACAGTATTGTGGAACACACTCCTGTAAGTGCTCGGTTGCTTGGAAAAATGTTAACGTATAGATTCTGTATAAATCATTTCAGAACATAATTCGGCTTGTTTTAATTTTATAATAGAATATTTTATATCTTGATGTTACACAAGTTATATAGTATTAGAATTTCTTAGTACAGTATGGAAATGAAAAGTTGATTTTCAAGACAGCTGAAAGTAATAGGAAAAGGCTACAGAAAGGACTAACTTATTTACTGTGCCAAAGGGCTAGAAGTTGTATCCGGATCCATTCAGAAATATACTGTATATATTTTGATACGGTAGTTTATGTTTATATATTCCGAATATATTTATTCTGAAATCAGTATTACTGAGGGCAATATGATTTATCCATTAGAATATGAGGTTCAGTATGAATTTCCACATTTCTAGGAGTAAGAACCATCTTCCTAGAAGTAAATTTCATATGGTATTTCTGAATCACAATATAAAAGAAACCTCTGAATGCCATCAGGTTGTGTGCTAAGTGTAGCATTTCCTCTAATTCCATGTAGCTGCTGGAATCTATGTTGTTAAGTCTTCAGAGGTAGAAAAACAAGAGAGATTCACAAGCAAGAGATGAAACAGTTGCACCCCCAATATGTATCTTAGTGCATTAATAGGCAACCTCAACTTGCATTACACGAAACTCACAGTTCCCCTTCCAGTCATAATAATTAAATATTAAGCATATTTTCCTATCATTTTGAATTGGGAAACATATGGGAACTGTAGCTTAAATCCTCAAAGAAGCACCTCATTATTTTAAAAATGTAAAAGCACTTTTTTTTTTTTTTAAAAAAAGGAAAACCATGCATTTCCCACAGTGGTTCCAACTGTTTTGCAGCCCATAACCTCCTAAACTGTGAACCTCATGGCTCTCTAAAGTATGTGCCAACTCCTATCCAATGGCAACTAAGTGTTTGAAAAGTTTAAGATAGGAAAGACATTTTGTAGCATCATTTAAGGTCTAGCTGCAAAATGTCGAGTCTATATGTGAAGTTGCTTTTCCTTTTTGCCCTTAACTTTAGATGTTGCACACACTCCATTTGTGAGACAGGATAAAAACATTGGAGCATCATTCAATCCCATCCTTTCTTGCGCCTTGCACTGGTGGCTCATTTGAAATGTTAGATTGAATAAAACTGTCATATTAGCCTCTGAACACATGCTCTGAGAGCTTCCTATGACAGTCTCCGGGATCTTCTTTCTTGCCTTGAGCTCTGGTTAGCATCACTTAAGAAAGCTTTTGGTAAACAACAGACTAATTGATCGTTTAGCTTTCACATAGCTACCGCCATGCTGTACTCACATCTGTGTACCATTTCTGTCATCCTTATGCCATAACACTGGAGAAATGATGGCTGTTTCTTGCAGATTCTTCTGTGGGCTCGGTTGCCAAGACCAAAGCTGTAATGGTTTGTTATTATGACCTTTTGTTATTCCATTAGTGCTCAATTGCTTGGAAAAAAAAAGTGGTGTGCTGCATACTTTAGGAAAGTTTTCACCCTTTCCACTGACCTGACATCACAGTTTATATTACAAAATGTATTAATGACAAAGTCGTGTTTTCATGTCAGGAGGACCAACTTTAACAGCTATAATCTGCCCTTAGTCATCATAAATATAAATGTATTGGTAAAACAGATCTTGTTAATGTAGCCAAGATAAATGCTAGGCTATATTTCAAACCAAGTGAAGCACACAACATTTGGGTCTGTATGCTTATGTGTTTGTGTGAGAGAGAGAATGTTTGAGTCAGCTGAAGCACATTGTTGTCAGAAGGCTGTTAATATGACTTCCCTCCTCTTCACTCTGTATTGTTTGTTTTTCTTTTTCTTTTCCTGGAACAGTAATTATCTCCTTCATAGTTATTAAAGAAGGATACAAATCAGGAGTGAAATGCTCCTGGTTCGGACCAGTTCGGCCAAAATGGTAGCAATGGCGGCCGGTGGTTTGGAGAACCGGTAGCGATCGTGGCGCGAGGCTCTGCCCAGTTGTCGTTACTTCCTGGTTTTAACCAGGAAGTAACCTGTTTTTACCCTCTGCGCATGCGCAGAAGGGTTTGTGCATGCGCAGAGGGTCTGCGCGAGCATGTGATGCGCACGCACTTCCAAACTGGTTGGGAAGATAAGTAGTTTTCACTCCTGATTGGCCTTTAAATAAACAGAGCTAAAACTAATTTACAACAACACAAGTTGTTATATCTCACCTCACCTTTTGTTCTTTTCATGCAGAGCATCTTCACTCCCATTACACTCATGCATAGTTTCATATATTTGGGTACAATGCACTTGTTCTTTAAATGTCTTATCTGTCTTTGAGATTCACATCAACTCCATTTAAGTTTGACTTTTTCAGTCTCTTCTTTCTTCATGATCCACTCACTCCTCCTTTATATGTTTGTTTTGCTGAAACATAATTAATTCTTTCTATTATTAAATAGAACATAATACACTTCTTTATGCTGGTTACTGTACTCACTTTTCTTTCTATTTACAGTCATTAAACCTTCATTCATTCTTGACCTTCCCCTTGTTTTACCGCACACATTCTTTAAGTACCCCATTCCCATTGCATTCAATTTACTTTTATGTTTCTCCTAACAAACCAACTCTCACTTCCTTATAATAAAGAGAATATGATTACAATTATACAGAACCATTTTTACTTCCTTTGACAAGTGTTCATTTTTGTAACAGACCACATGCTACCCCCTGTCTTTCTGCAGTATTTGCACATCTTAAAATTTCTCCTCTTCTCATTCTTAGTACACATTCTGCCAAAGTACAAATTAATGGATTTGCTTTAGATTTTTGCCAGTTAGACTGTAATTATTCACTCCACTTTCCTTGTCAAACACAGCTTACATTGATCTGGGATACATTAATTTTCAGATCCGTGCTTTATTGCATCATCTTTCACTGCAAACGATTGGGGTTTTCAGCCAACAGCATGTCATATTTGGTCATAAATTGCCCTTCAGCTAACATATCCCTGATATCAACCCCCAAATATTTTATATACATTTATCCATAAGAACATGAAATCAAGTGGATGTCACATATCCTTGTCTGACTCTCTGTTCAAAGTTAAACCTTTTGCAATTCCATTTCTTCTCACATTTTACAGCATCATATACTAGTACCATGCTAATTGCATTCACTAGCCAACTTTCAACTTCATAATCCAAACCTATTTTTATCATATGCTCTTTTAAAACAAATATGCAATAAATCTTCTTTCTCACATTTCTATATTTCTCAGTGATCTGCTGAAGAGCTGAATTCTTATCCACAGCCCTTCCCTGGCATAAAGCTATGTTGTATTTCTCACATTTTGCATAATGCCAACTCTTGTACTCTTTTAATCAGAAATTTGCCATGTACTTCTCAAGCAATTAAGCCTCCTGTAGTTTCACTGATTTTTTCTTTATTTAGGAGATCAATAATGCCATCCCTTGAATCCTGAATCCAAGATAGATTTTATAAAATAAACAGGCCTTAATGTTTTTTCAGTTATCCCTTCTATTCCCATAGACTTCCTTTCATCATTTTTGATTAACACTGACATTTATTTCAATTCTTCTCTTTGACATATTGCTATTAGTCCTATACAATTTCATAAACTATTTCTTCCATATTCCCTAAAGTTTCAATTGATTGCTTTGTTTCAGTGGTGAAATCCCCCCTCCCCAGTTCTATCTGGCTCGCCGAACTGATAGCACCAGCAGTGGGAGGCTTCGCCGTCCTGCCGGGACGTCATTACGTCCCATTTTTTTTACCATCTGTGATGCACAGAAGAGGTGTGCACGTGTTCCCATTCCCAAACCGGTAGCGAAGGTAAGTGGATTTCACTGCTGCTTTGTTTCCTCTTAATTTCATTCATGCAAAATGTTGCACAAATTTTCCCAAAACTGATATGAGATTCTTCCATTTTCATACTTATTAGAGTATAATATGAAGCTATCACCAACCTACAATCACCTGATTAAATTGATTATGTACTATCAAGTCAGTGTCAATTCTTAGCAGCCACATAAACTTTCTCCATATGACTATCTAGATGACACAATTCATGTTTTCTGACATACAATATATTTTAGCATTCTCTTTTATAATCAAACCTACATTTATACTTCCATACAACAGGTCTATTTCTCTTCCTTTTTTCATTAGCTAATTTGTTCTCATCTTCTACCATTTACACCTTTTAATACAAAGTTGTAGTATTCTATATGCCATAGTCATCACTAAATAAGCTCATTATATTGTTTGCTATTACCCATCATGACTTTAGTCAAGCAAGGCCAAATTTTCACACAATCCTATTTAGTAAGATAGAAACACTGTACACTAGTTTACCAGCTTCAGTCATATTGTGTCAGTTGCAGCATTTAATGCTAAGGTCAGTTGTAACAATAACCTTATACATCAGATGTATATACAGGTACTAAATTTGGGTGTGGTAAAAATGATGACCATTCTCTTGGAGTTATTACAACTACTGGAGGAAGCCATCATAAGGACTTTGTTTCAAGAGGTTTCCTCAATGTAGAAGAAAATGTACAAATCACCCATTAGTAAGCCTAGAAGACTGAGATTGGTTCAAGAGTCAACAGAGCGTAATGCTGTAGCAAATAAAAGAAAATTTTACAAATGGCCCTTTTATTCACTGAGAATGACAAAGGACATATTTAGAGGTTTAGTTTTTAGACCTTAATCCTTTTGGAAAACAATATGCCTCTCAGGAATCCTGGAAGTAAAATAATGGGACTCTGTGTTATTTAACTGCTCTATTATTTAACTAGAGTTACTTAAGTCCCTGGAGGGAAGGATGTAATAAATCTTTAAGTATTTGTTCTGGTTTATGGCTGAAGGGAAACTGTATAACTCTAAATCAGCTGTTGTAAATATTTGCAATGGCATATTTTCCTACAAGGGAGGGGGGTCTTGGGTGTTGGTATAATGTTTGGGTAGCTGGGCTTCCAGGGCCCACAGTCATTTAACATTTGCACCAACTTGTCACTTGATATTTGCAAGGTGGTGGCTGGGCACAGATTTGTGTGGTAGGAACAATAGGCAGTCTCCCTCTATTACCAACAGAAGATATGCATAAGCCAGGATTGTGAGATAGCAACTGGACGCAAGTTGGAATCTGAAAGAAAAAAAGCTGAGCAACATAATTGGTCACAATCAGTCAGCGGACAATGGTAGTTCTTGTCAAGTTGCTATGACAGCTAGATGTTGTCCAGAAAGAAAAGTGTGTATGTTGTGCGCACGATGCTTCTGAAGGCATCTGCTGATCAAATAGAGAGAACCTTTATGTGGAACTTTCCTTTTGCATTTATATTCTCTGAGGAGGTGAGGAAGATTGTTTAGGGAAGAATGCAACAAGAGAAATTGTCTTACTTTTGTGGTGGTGGTGGTTTTTGGGCATAGTATAAAGAGTTGTGATTTAATTTTCACTAACTAGTTTATGCCATCATGGAAACTGCCTCAACATTGTCCTGACAAGTATGCAAACATTGGCCTTCTTGCTTCATGTTGTTTGTTTTCTATACTCTAAATATAGATCTATACAGTGGTGGGATTCAAGTAATTTAACAACCGGTTCTCTGCCTTAATGATTTCTTCCAACAACCAGTTCACCAAACTGCTCAGAAAGTTAACAACCGGTTCTCCCGAAGTGGTGCGAACTGGCTGAATCCCACCACTGGATCTATATATTTTCTCTTGTAATGAGACCCCCACCTGTAATTACAAGAATCTTTGTTTAATCACCCCAGGCTCTCCTTTTTTACCACTTGACCTCACTAGCATGTTTTCTATTCCCATTTCTTTGTGTGCATCTGTAGAGAAATGTTGATTATGGGCTGTGTTCTGTACACCAAAATTTAACCGAGTAACACAGCTGGAAGGGAACTTGGAGCAGGGGTGAAATCCAGCAGGTTCTGACAGGTTCTGGAGAACCGGTAGCGGGAAATTTTGAGCAGTTCGGAGAACCGGCAAATACCACCTCTGGCTGGCCCCAGAATGGGGTGGGAATGGAGATTTTGCAATATCCTTCCCCCAGGAGTGGGGTGAGAATGGAGATTTTGCAGTATCCTTCCCTCAGGAGTGGGGTGAGAATGGAGATTTTGCAATATCCTTCCCCCAGGAGTGGGGTGGGAATGGAGATTGTGCAGTATCCTTCCCTCAGGAGTGGGGTGAGAATGGAGATTTTGCAGTATCCTTCTGCCACGCCCACCAAACCACACCGCGCCCACCAAACCACGCCCACAGAGCCGGTAGTAAAAAAAATGTAGATTTCACCACTGCCTTGGAGGTCTTCTAGTCTAACCTCTTGCTCCTGCAGGAAACCCTATAACATTTCAGACTGTCCAATTGTCCAATCTCTTCTTAAAAATCTCCACTGTTGGAGCACCCACAATGTCTGGAGGCAAGTCGACCCGCTGTTTAATTATTCTTACTGTCAGGAATTTTTTTCCTTAGTTCTCAGTTTGTTCTCTTCTTGATTAGTATCCATTTGTTGCTCCTTCTTCTGCAGTACTGCATTTATTTCAGGATTTTGTTTTTATATCCCAAATATATACTGATAACTTGTGGGGAGGGAAGATCTGAATAGACGAAAGGAGCTAATTTAAACAAATGACTTAAGATGTTGCTACTGAAAGCCTGAAGGAAGACAGCATGATGTGAGAAGGGGCAAGGCAATCCTTGCTGCGTCCATGGTGGTTTTTAACACTTTTACCTATTTACCTATTCTCCACTGAAGTCACTCATCTATATGGGTGGAGGAGAATAAATGGGAGGAAAGCTCAATTCCACCCGAATGTCTTTCTTAGTTTCCACTTTAATTTAAAGTAATTAAATCAAATCAAATCAAATCAAACACATTCATCTCTAACACAGCAATAGCCTATGTAGCTCATACATGAGAGAATGAACCATTGAAATCAGTGGGATTCACAGTATTGCATAGGCTTAACCATAGATTTATGTGATTTCTTTTTCTCTCTATAAGTACGTAATTACTCTTAACTTCTGTTAAAGAAAGCAATTTGTGTGTGAGAGGATGATTTGGATATGTAGATACAAACAGAGGATCAATTTGTTTTACAAATGAAGTGTCTTATTTTACAGGCAAATAATATTAATCAATAGTCATTAACTGAATTCATAATATGTTTTTGCCTTGTCCTGCCCTATTTTAGACTGTGTCCTGTTTAACTGATATACATACAGTATACATACAATAGTTGAGCAATTACTGGACAAAAATATTTTTTAGGATTGTTTTCAGAACTGGCAATCAGCTGACAAGGAAGAAAGTTTGAGCAGGATACAGGGTTTCTGTATATATTTATAACCCCATAGTTTTTAAAATGGCAAAGGTATTTTTGTTGCTAAGGTTTTTTTTTAAAGCCTATTTGAATTACAGTGTATTTCCCTTGTTTAGTTGCAGAGGGCAGCCGAGCCCTACAGAATCTCCTGACATCGGGCAGAAATAATGTCTTCAGATGCTGTGCTTTTCGTAAAAAATCAGATACAGGTTCCAGGTCTTCTTTAAAAGGCACCTCAATGGGACAAGATTATTTTAAGGTTCTAAAACTGAGAATCAAAGTGAAATCTCACTTCATACTGAGCAGATTTTGTAGGGAAAATGTTTAGCAATATTGGTTGAATCCTCTATTTCAGTATTTCTCAACCTCAGCAATATTGGGGCGGGCTCCAACTCCCAGAATTCCCTGATCCGTATGAATTCTGGTAGTTGAAGTGCATTCATCTTAAAGTTTCTGACTGTGAGAAACACTCCTCTAGTTCATTCACTAAAATCAGGATTTAAACAGATCTGGTGTAAAACACTGGTCAATCATCAAAAGATGGCATCAAGCTAAAGTTCCCTACCATATATATTTTTGTTGTTATCTTGTGTCATCTGATGTTTCGAAGCCCAGATATAGTAAATTGGCTTGGAGTCCTACAGGAGAAGAGGACAAGTTTTCTTGTCCTCTTCTCCTGTAGGAGAATTTTTTGTTGATTGCTCTTTGCAGCACTGCAAGTTTTTCTCTAAGATTGGAATGGGTGCCATTTGAAATAAGTTCATCTTGGGCACTGCATTCATTGTTGTGGTACCATAATATGCTTTCAGTCCCAGCCAAGTAAATTTTGTTTTTCCACCTTTCAAGATCCTATTTTATTCTTTCCATATGATCCCAAAAAAGATTTTTCAGACACGAACACGTTAGCTTTGGCAGATGTTTGGAGGCTAAAAATCCCCAAAGCAAGGGATTAAATGTTCTTTTCAGCAAGACATCATGGATATTCAAGAATTGATATGTGTTGGGTTTCTAAGGGTCTTATAGCATCTATCAGGGAAGTGAAGGTTCTCCAATGACATATGAAGATCATTATCCAATTTTAATATCATGGTTTCAAGGAGAAAAATTCCTTTTCAAATGTAGAATGAATGAATAGCTATTAATCCAAGAAAGCATATTAAGGTACTCTACAAAAATCTAAAGAAGAACTAAAATGTTTTTAAAATATAAATGCAATGCAGAGATGTCAGAGACAACTAGATTAGAGACAAGTAAAACTTATATGAAAGGAATTATTATAAGGATTACAAAAATCAGGAAAAAATAGATTGAAACCACAATTGTAAGAAAAGAAGAAAAATATTAACAAAGCTAATCCAAATGACAGATATTGAAAGAACTAAAGAAATAACTATTAGTCTTATTAGAAATGGAAGAGCTTTAAAATTATGTCAAACAAAATCATTTTGAAAATGCAAATGTGCCAGGGAAACATCTGGTATATCAAATCAGGAAAGAAAAGGATAGGAAAAAATTAAAGTGTGGGTGGAAAGTATATATCAATAGCAAACAGCAAAGAATACAGCAAATGGAACACTTTTCATAAGCTTTATTTAATACCTAAGGGCATCAGGCAAGGGTGCCTGCTGTTTCCCTTTACTATTTGTACTATTAGAAGTCTTGGCAGACAGATAAATAACTGGGATCAAACTTCAAGGAAGAGAATATAAAATGAAATGCTATGCAGATGATGGTGTACTAATTATGCAGCCAGATAGCTCTAGAAGGCCATTAATGAGAATAATCAAAGATTATAGTCCATTCTCTGGTTACAAAATTAATGGAAGAGGGAAAAACGATAACAACAAGTTGCTTCGCTTCTGAAGAAGAAGATATTGTGCAAAAGAGAGTGGTTGTGAGATAACAACAACAACAAAACTTTATTTGAAAGGATGTAACAAAGAACATATTTCAAAACGATGATAATAATAAGTCATAGAAAGAAATAAGTAATTGGTAATTTGATATTGGCTGTAGAATCACAGCATGGGCAACTCTTACCATAGTTGACTACGGCTGATATCCAGAAAGTCAAGAGGGTCTGCATTGGGAGACCATCAAGAACTAACAAAGTTATAGGGTAGGTGGGAAGGTAGGTTAGGAAGAAAGCAATTGCAAACTATTTCCAAATGCTGCCAAGAAAACCACATGCATTTGGTTTAATTTACACATCCATTTAATCACTGAATTGATATTGATTCTGGAGAATCTGACTTTACAAGACAATGAATTCTATTGAGCAGCAAAAATTCCTTGCTGCTATCTAGAGGTCATCCAAATGTTTGAAGCACTGTGGTAGCCCTAGCTTCTGGCAACTTTCATGCTATACTTAAAAGAATAAGGATATATGAATCCAACTTGCTGAGACTCATATCTGAGAAATATTTATTTAATAGCCAATTTCAGGGCAAAACCTGCAGAATATCTAGAAAACAGTTTACCATTTTCTAAATCAGCAATTACTTAAGTAGCTATTCATTTTATTTTAATATGAAAAATAAAGGCTCTAGGACTTTTTCCTGAAGTAGAGACACAGTGGAAGAAAAACAAGTTGTCTAATTTTTCCCCAGTCTGCAATTTGCATGAGACTCCATTTTCATGGAAATTATGCAATTATAGATTGCATAATGGATAGATTCATATCCATAGATGTGGTTAAAAAAAGTCAAAATGCTGGACATGACAATATGATGCAAGCTCTGCCTATTTTTTAAATGTAGGTAGTTGGTGCATCACTGCCTGGCAAATCTTTTAACTCATAGTACAACCTGAAGCCCCAGATCTTTCCACAGACAAAAAAAAAAAAAGTTTTGGCTGCAGCATTTCAAGAGCTCCAGAATTTACCAAATGCTAATCTGAAGGTGAGACAGAGGACTAGTCTAGGGAAGTGTTGGCGAACCTTTTCGACACTGAGTGCCGAAACGGGAGCGTGCACGCCAGGGGTGGGTTCTACTTACCTTTACTATCGGTTTGCATCGCGCATGCGTGCAGATCACCTATGATGATGTCTGGGTCAGTGGGCGGAGCCTCTCGCCAGTTTTACTACCGGTTCTTGTGAACCGGTCTGAACCGGGGGCAACCCACCACTGGTGCGCGCGCACGGGGATGAGCACTGGAAACTGGAAGAGCAGTTCCCTGGCGTGCACGCACGGGAGCACTGGAAACCGGAAGAGCAGTTTCCTGACCTGCATGTGCTTGCTGGGAAGCTGAGCTTCTGCTTTTCAGTGTGCGCATGCATGCCGGTCACCTGGTCTTTCGGTTTCTGGTGTGCATGCACGTGTGAAGACCAGCTGGCTGGCGCACATGTGCACGCTGGAAACCAGAAGAGCAACAGGCGATGGCTGGCATGCCCGGAGAGATGGCTCTGCGTGCCACTTTTGGCAACCGTGCCATAGGTTCGCCATCACTGGTCTAGGGAGCATACAGGTATTCCTCAACTTACAACAGTTTGTTTAGTGACTGTTGAAAGTTAAAACGGCACTGAAAAATGTGACATATGACCGTTTTTCACAGGTACGACCTTTGCAGCATCCCCATGATCACATGATCAAAATTCAGATGCTTGGCAACTGTCTCTTATTTATGACCGTTGCAGTGTCCCGGGCAGGGCCGGATTTAGATGAAAAGAGGCCCTAGGCTATTCCACTTATGAGGCCCTTTCACCAGTGGTGGGATTCAATTTTTTTAACAACAGGTTCTGTGGGCGTGGCTTAGTTGGGAGTGTTGCTTGGCAATCACGTGATTGGGTGGGCGTGGCTAGCTGGTCACATGACTGTGTAGGCGTGGGTAGCTCGTCATGTGACCGGGTGGGCGTGGCTATGTGCATAGGGACTACTCAGAGGGCTGAAAAAAGTCATTTCTGACTGGGCCTCGCACTTTTGACCGGTCCTCACACTTATGACCATCCTCACATTTATGCCCGTGTAGCTTTCTTAACAACCATGTCACTCATTTCACAACTGCTTCTCTTCACCATGGTGACAAGATAGGGCAAAAACGTAAAATGTGAGGACAGTCGTAAGTTCGAGGACTGGTCAAAAGTGCGAGGACCAGTCAAAAATAACTTTTTTAGCCCTCTGAGTAGTCCATATGCACAAAAGGACTACCCAGAGGGCTGAAAAAAGTGATTTCTGACAGGTCCTCGCACTTTTGACCGGTCTTCGCACTTATGACTGGTCATCATTTATGCCCATTGTAGCATTCTTAACAACCATGTCACTCATTTCACAACTGCTTCTCTTCACCATGGTGACAAGATAGGGCAAAAACGTAAAATGTGAGGACAGTCGTAAGTTCGAGGACTGGTCAAAAGTGCGAGGACCAGTCAAAAATAACTTTTTTAGCCCTCTGAGTAGTCCATATGCACAAAAGGACTACCCAGAGGGCTGAAAAAAGTGATTTCTGACAGGTCCTCGCACTTTTGACCGGTCTTCGCACTTATGACTGGTCATCATTTATGCCCATTGTAGCATTCTTAACAACCATGTCACTCATTTCACAACTGCTTCTCTTCACCATGGTGACAAGATAGGGCAAAAACGTAAAACGTGAGGACAGTCGTAAGTTCGAGGACTGGTCAAAAGTGCGAGGACCAGTCAGAAATAACTTTTTCAGCCCTCTGAGTAGTCCATATGCATAAAAGGATACAGCAATAGAGAGGGATGAAGGAAGGGAAGGGAAATTAGAGTAGGAGTGAGGGTAAGAGAGGGAGGAAGAGAGGAGGAGAAGGAGAAAGGAAGAGGAAGTAGGGAGGAGAAGAAGAGGGGGAGGAAGAGAAAGTAAGAAGGAAAGAAAAGAGAGAGGTGGTAGGTTTGAGGAGAAAGATTGCTGTACAATAAAAAAGATGAAAGGGAAGAAAGCCCTTGGTACTACAGTGGTTTAAAACACCCTGTTATTAACAGAGCTGCCTGCAATTTACTGCTGGTTCGAATCTCTCCAAGGCTCAAGGTTGACTCAGCCTTCCATCCTTTCTAAGGTAGGTTAAATGAGGACCCAGTTTGTGGGGGCAATAAGCTGACTTTGTATAAATATACAAAAGTATGAAGGCTATTGCTTAACGCATTGTAAGCCGCCCTGAGTCTCCGGAGAAGGGCGGCATATAAATCAAATTAAAAAAAAAAAAAAAAAAAGCCAACCCCAAACAAATATAAAGATATTAAGATAAAGAATGAATTGTTAAACTTTAAAGAATAAAAGAGAACAAATATGAATAAATAACAATAATTAGAAACACACATACAAACATACAATGTATTTTCTTTGAACAGAGTATTTGGCCGGTTCACAAATTTAAACAGTGTTTAGTCATTTCAATTAAATTTACAATTTCTATATTTCCTTTTTGCCATATTTATTCCTCATCTATTTTTGTAAAAACCAATATTACCCTTCATCCTCATCTCTAATCTTAATCAAATTCAATTTTCCCCTTCTATTCTATATTATACCCCTTCCCATTGTCATCTATTTTTATATCCATCCTCACATTGGTTAATTATGTAATATTAGTTGTTTAATATAAATTCAACATTTTAATATAAATCAATTAGTTCTATAACTACCTTTTTTGTATATTAATCAATATGAACATGAATATTCCAATTATTTCCATGCAATCCAATTTCTTACAAATCCATTAATTATATTTACCAATAATAATAAACCAAATAATTTCCCCCATATATTCCTCCAAACCACAACTTAACCATTTCTGCTTTCAACACAATATACAATTAATAGTATCTCAATTATTACAATTCCCTAGTTAAATAGACCTTTTTTTCTTTTGTGTTTTAAAATCCTGAACTCTCCTCTTTTTCCCTAAATTTCCCATTGTTTGCACGTACCTTTTTTGGTGAGGAAAAAGAAAAGAATTCTGCCTGCCTAATTTTCCAACCTTGCAGCAACAGCAAAGCAGTTTCAGTTTCGTTTCTTTGCAAGGAAGCAGAAGAGCCCTGAGCAAAACAGCGGAGACAAATCAGCTGAGAGCCGGGAGGCCAATTAGCCTATGCTGAAGCTCCGTGGGCCAATAAAATTACAAAAAAAAAAACACCGAACCCTTTGTTAAATTGCTGGCTCCCCCGCCCCCCTGCCCCCAGAATCCCACCGCTGTGTAGGCCCCTCTTGATCTTGAGGCCCTAGGCTGAAGCCTAGTTAGCCTATAGGAAAATCCGGCCCTGGTCCCGGGGCCATGTGATCTTTTTTTTGTGTGACCTTCTGACAAGCAAAGTCAATGGGGAAGCTAGATTCTCTTAACAATTGTGTCACTAATTTAACAGCTGCACCAATTCACTTAAGAATTGTGGCAAGAAAGGTCATAAAATGGAGCAAAATTCACTTATCAAATGTCTCATCTAACAACAGAAATGTTGGGCTTAATTGTGGTTGTGAGGACTACCTGGATTTAATTGTAATTAAATTTAAATGTATTACAAATGAAGTTTTTGTTTTTGTCCTGACCTACCCATAGCTTTGTCAAATGAGGCACTTTCACTTTTTTCCCACTTAGTGTCCATCAATTTACTGAACTTCAGTGCCAATAATTCCCAACCAGTTATGTTGATGGTGTGAATAACACTGTAATTATTCTACTTTGCCTCCAAAATGCCTCCTTGTTGGCATTGATGAAATCAGTTTCATCACCAAAAAAAATCAAATTGGTTGTATATTTTCCTGTGGTACCATTCTCATAGGAAGCCTGTTAAAGGTCTGTAGCTAAAAGTGACAGAAATGATGTTTGATTTAATGGCCAAAAATGACTAAAAGGAAAAATAGGCATGATATATATTGATTCTTCTATGAATTATTCTGTAAATTGATTGCTATCTATGCTTAACATATATGAACTTAACAGTTCTATGTTCTATAATTCTATAATCAGTTCTATAATTTATCAATGATTGCTTTCATTAATGCCCTATCATTCAAAAATAAACAGATATATTTAAGCAATAAACTAAGTTTATAACAGAAAATCAGTAAATTATCTTATAATCTGTTCTTCCAAAATTCTAATAATTGAGGAACAATCGCCCTTTAATTAGTCACTTAAACTTAATAAGGAGTTGGAAAGATTCCCTGTAATCTTATTTACATTGAAGAAGTCAGAGGAATTGCTATTCAGCAAAGTCAGTCTGTCTAGCTAATCTCTGCGAGGACAAGGCCAACACAATAGCTCTATCTTGTTTATCTCATTGTACTTTTTCCTCCATGCTTAGCCATCTGGCAGCCGAAATGTTATTTGCAAAGAAAATAAAGTCTCCTTACTATGGCTTGGCTTTTATGTGTTTAGAAGGAGAATCCTGCTGGCTTTGTGAAAAATAAATGGGAGGAAGTTCCTCAGTGCTGGCCTCTCTTAACCTGCTGTCCTTCATGTGTGTTAGAATAACTACTTGAATTCCCAACCAACATGCTGGGAAGTTTGAGAACTGGAGTCCCAACACAAGGGCCCAAATGAAGACAGTCGCCTCTTACAAAACAAACATTTGGGAATTACAAGGCGTGTTATATCTTTAGTAAAATGGTTTCTTTCAGTTTTAGAACTGACTGGTTAAAAACTCATTTGGACATAGCAAAGAGCGTTACTGCTTTTGTTGGGAATTCCAGTCCCACCACCTCTGGTCTGGGGAGAGGGCAAGTGCCAGACTGAGGAAGGTTG
Organism: Pantherophis guttatus; assembly: GCF_059756535.1. Classification (NCBI taxonomy): domain Eukaryota; kingdom Metazoa; phylum Chordata; class Lepidosauria; order Squamata; family Colubridae; genus Pantherophis; species Pantherophis guttatus. The sequence goes on along the minus strand of NC_142063.1, from coordinate 295,995,037 downwards.
CTGGATTAATTTTAAAGTGTGAGCTAAGATACCCAAAACAATAAAGAACCATGACTTGCAGTATATATTGCAGTTTTTCAGACACATAATTTTAAATACTGCAATAACAGCATACCTTCTTTATTTTCATTATAAATGCAAAGAAATTGAAATATTAAAGAAATCTATTTTCTAACTGTAAGGTAAAGGTAAAGGTTCCATTCGCACATATGTGCTAGTTGTTCCCAACTCTAGGGGGCAGTGCTCATCTCCGTTTCAAAGCTGAAGAGCCAGCACTGTCCGAAGATGTCTCTGTGGTCATGTGGCTGGCATGACTAAATGCCGAAGGCGCACGGAACGCTGTTACCTTCCCACCAAAGGTGGTCCCTATTTTTCTACTTGCATTTTTAATGTGCTTTCTAACTGCTAGGTTGGCAGAAGCTGGGACAAGTAACGGGAGCTCATTCCATTATGCGGCACTAGGGATTCAAACCGCTAAACTGCTGACCTTTCGATCGACAAGCTCAGCATCTTAGCCACTGAGCCACCGCATACCTGTGTAGTGCATGGTTAATTTGAATTTCTGTGCACTGCCATTTTATTCCATTTCTTTTAAGTTTTGTGTACTTGCTGATTATTACTTGAGTATCTACCTAACTCTAAAACTCTAGTTGTAGCATGCCTCTTAATAAATGTCATGGCGTCTGTACTCTCAAAAAACAAACAAAATCTTCTAGATGTAATTCCGCATGCCATGTACCTCAGTTATTTCCATATTTAGCCAACATCCCATATATGTTTACCCATAGTAATATCCTTGACATTTGTAGATAATTTGTATCCATCAAAAATAGATCATCTATAGCTTTGCTCTTTAAAAAAGAAGTTATATTGCCATCATTATTATGCAGCACAGCATTTAAGTGAAGGTTTGTATGGAATCATTCTTTACTATGTTTGTTTTTAATGATGATGACTGTATAAGAAAAGAGAACTATAGCTGTTCTTCATCATGCACATGGTTCCTATTTTGATTTCTAAATTTTGCTTTAAATCTTTCTTTGTTCATGATTTCATTGACTGCTTAAAAAACCTCAAAACTTAAAAGTGGATGAATTGTTGTTCTCTGAGGGAATTAACATTTTTGGATCCACGTCAACATTCCAATTCAGAATTAAAATTCTGTCCACTTGGAATGGCTAAAGGACCTAATATTATGTATATTATGTGCTGAACCTCAGCTTCCTATAACCCAACACAGAGGGCAGCAGAAAACCGATTTAGGGAGTTGCATATTTGATCGACTAGGATGCTCATGAATAAATGAATGCTTTTCAGATCATGTTATTATACACCACTTATGCAGACTCCCTTTCATCTAAGAAGCTCAAAATCATGTATGTAGACATTGTTTATATGACTCTATCCTACAACAACTGGAAGAGGCTGTTTAGGTTCAAAGAGCAATCTAACCTGGGTCTTTCTAAGGTCTGAGACATCTTGGGATAGAAAGCTTGATGCTATCTACTTCCCCCCACCACCACTGCATTTAATTCCCCCCCCCTTTTTAAATTTATGCTATGTTAATTGAAATCCAGTAAATGAGAAACTGTGGAGAAATTCCAATTATTTGGGATTATTACCTTCAGAAATTCCAATTAGTTTCACTGCTAATGAATGAAATCTTCCTATCCAGAATTTATTTCAAATAATGAGCATAAGCTTTATGGCGCTTGTCTGTATTTGAGATAATGGGTCAATTACTTTGTTCCATTAATAAAAAAAGAGTTCTGTCTTCAATCCTTGGAAGAAAGAATTGCTCTGCATCATGTCATTTTACCGAGGAGACCCTCAGCTTTCAGATAGGTTGGGCTTAAGGAAATATCGAACAGTAGCGTTTTGTGCCAGGTGAGCTGAAGTTCTTGCCTCTGACAGCAGAGTCGTATCTGGATCTGTCTGACACATGAAATAGTGCTGTGCTGGGGTTCTAGTAGACAATTCTTATGATTCTCAAAATTAAGGAAGACATAACTCCTCCTCCCAGACACCTGCCATCTTTGGAGAGATTCTGATTTTGTGCAGATTGGTCAACTGCTCCATATTATCTTCATGTTTAGCATGGAAAAAAAAATAGTGCCTCTGATTATCTCTGTCCTTTTGTGATCATAGCCCTGAGGCATGTTTTAGTGCTTTAAATATGGGGATAGCCAAGAAATTAGGCATGTTCTGTCCCAGATCCTTTCTGCTTTTATTAATATTTGCTATAAAATATCATTTATAGAATGAAACCATACCATGTGAGTCCAAAATAGATCTTTGGGGAGTTGTCAAGGCTGAGAAAGTGCTTATTCCCACCATTGCTGCACTCCAAAATATTCTACAAGAACTACCATCTGGAAGACAAGATAAATGTAATCGCATTGCATTGAAAGGAAACATTTAAAAGTCCAATGTAGAGCCTGTGACATTCCTCCTCTGAATATTAGTAGCTCCTGAAAAAGCAATGGTAAGTTATGTATGTCGAAACAGCACAGACGGCTTTTTTTTATTCAATGAACACTCCCCCAGTTAGATCTTTGAATGTTTGGACAAAGTTTCTTTACTCTCTGTTATATTCTTAGTTCTGTACTTCAGACCCTTTCACTGATTTCTGGAAGGGTCCACACAGCTGTTGCCCACCAGGTAGCTCTGATAAAAGGAGATCTTGGAGAGAAACTGATTAAGGAAAGCTCCTTGCACTAAAATAATAGTTTAGATAACACTGCATCATCCATAGGAAGAGCCTTGCTATATGAGATCAAATAACCATCTAGTACAGGGGTGAAATGCTCCCAGTTTGGACCAGATCGCCCGATCCAGTAGTGATGGCTGCGGGTGGTTCGGAGAACCAGTAGCAAAAATCCCTGCCCCCCACAATGCCCAGCTGAGCTGCGTGATCATCAGAGGCTTTTTAAAAAAAATTTAAAAGCATTTTTTTTACAACCTGTTTGGCAGAAAAAATGCTTTTAAAAGTAAAAAAAAAAAGCCTTTGATGATTGCATGGCTCAGCTGGGCATAGGGAGGGGTGCAGGGATTTCGGCCAAAGAGGTTGTAGAAAAAATCCTTTTAAAAGGCTCTGACGATCCCAGCTGAGTTGCCTGATTGTCAGAGGCTTTTAAAAGCATTTTTTACAACCTCTTCGGCCGAAGAGGTTGTAGAAAAAATGGTTTTAAAAGTAAAAAAAAAAAAAAAAAAAGTTGGCCACGCCCACTCAGTCACATTGGCCCACCACCCCCAAGCCATGCCCACAAACCGGTAGTAACAAATTTTATATTTCACCACTGATATAGCATCTTATTTCCATCAGTGAACAGGCAGAAGCCTACAATCTATCGTCCCAGAGATGCTTTTTCAAGAGGCAACTGGACTTTCTGGTTTTTCTTTGAAGACATTTTACTTCCCATCCAAGAAGCTTCTTCAGCCTCTTGAAAAAGCATCTTTGGGACAACCGTAACCTGGATGACTGAAAATCTCCATAGACATCTACAATCTATCATTCTAATGATACTGTCCTCAAGGGTGGCAAACCAAAGGCTCTTTAGACATTGTTAGACTACGATGACTATTTTCCCTGGTAAGAAACAGCTGCAGCTGACTATAAAATGTCCCATCCCAACTTTGATATTTTATCTAGGAATAAATCCCCCTGGATGCAATGGGATGTATTTTTAGGATGCATGAGAAGGAGTGATGCCTTCTGACTAAAATTGACCAAGGGCTAGAGTTAAGGTTAGCAGCATTAATGGAATAATCAGCTGGATTCCATTTTTATTCTAATTTTTGATCCAGTGATCTAAAAGATGACAATGATACCACCTGGAGTAGAACAGCATGCTCATTTATTTAGGAGTAAACACCATTTCATTACAAAAAAATCCAAATTATAAATGATTTAAGGTGGAAAGAACTTGTCAAGAACTGACACATTTGGAAAATGAGATGGTTAGTTGGAAAAGTAGCCACCATCTCTCTCTCTCTCTCTCTTTTTACCTCTGTTAAATAGATTTTGTTGACTTCTGTGGATTTTCTTTCCAAAAATGTGCAAAGTTGGTCTGAGCAGAAATGACAGGAAAGGGGGGGAACCCCCCCTATTTGTCCACTCTATTAATACTGCTCTCTAACATCCAAGCAAAATACAAAAATTGTTTTGATAGGTTTTTTTCCCCTTTAAAACCTAGTAGGAGTCAGCTTTGGCTTGATTCAGAAGAGAAGAGAATGAGAACTTTCCAGAATGAGAATGCCATTGCTATGATGGCCTTCTGGTGGCCATTAAAATAATTCCCGAGAAGGTGGCTCTCCAGAGCAAGATCGAACAATCTCCAAAACTGATGCTTTCTGTGAGGGAAGAGATGGCCAAGGCAACATGGCTGAACAGTACACAATGCAGCTCAATGACATTTGCAATAAGCTTTTAAATCCAGAAGCTGTGAGAAACATGTCCTCAGATATGAGTTACACAGCAGAGTTTTTATTATTTCCCCCTTGCCAAAGACAATAATTACAGTCCCCCCCCTTTTTTTTTCCAAAATAAACACCACACTGGAATGTGCTGCAGCAAATGGTTAGGGCTTTATTATATTTCATGTTGCTTTCTAAACAATTTTCAACCCTGCTGGCACTCTGTCAAACAGAAGGCGACCAACAATAGCAAAACCCCATTAAAGCTGAGAAAGTTCCTTCCTGAGGTGAACATGGCCAGAAATAGCAACCTTGGCTTAGCCTCTCTATTTGGCACAGGGGACTAATAATGCATGTCCTGTTAATGGAAATTATCTCATTTCATCCCAAGTGCAGCTCTAGAGAAAGCTGGGCTGACGCACAAACAATCAATATAAGAGCATTCTTCTCAAAACAATAGACCCTTGGTGGGATTGTGGTGAACAGAGTCACCCTGCAGAACAAACAGAAGGTATAAAAATAGGCTTCCACCACACAAGCACAACAGACTGTTTTTCCTTCAATGGGAAGAATGGTTTTTGATTTGGCTGCTTGGCATACTTCATCAGATGTACAAAATAAGGACATCAAGAATGGCGGGGGGCGGGGACGACGACATCCAAACCAGAGCTTGGATTTTCATCTATAATCCTAATACTACCAATAATCTTTCGCATGGGACTCTTTTACATCCATCATTGCAGTTCCCACTGGTCAAGCACAATCATTTTAAACCAAGAATTAATATGTCAGGACAGATTGAAAAGAACTTAAGATGCCTGCGTGGGCTGAAAGAAGGATTAAATAAAGTGAATGTTTTAAGCACATTAAAAGAACTCAACCATCCCACATCCCATCCCATCCCACTCCATCACAAAGCATATTTGAATTAAGGCTTAAAAAAATTGCAGTGGAAGGATGAATTGACGAAGACCACCACTTGATTTTTCTCCTCATTCCTGGAAGCCTTTGTGAGAGTTGCTCTGAAAAATTCCTGTGGCAACTCTCCAAATCAAAGCAAGTACAGCTGTGAAAACTACAGATATGGTGTGGTGGTCACTGCAGCAGTCCACTAAATGTACTTATTTATTTGGTTGACCAGCAGACACATGAAATCTTAAGGAAGTGTTGTGGACAGACGCTCTGGCAAAATGGTTACTATTGCTGTAAAAACCCAATGACCACTAGATGGCAGCAAAGAGCTAGATAAATTCTAAATCTAATTCTGGTCCTCCTAACTATGGGAGACTTGCCTACTCTCAAAATAGCTGCCATGGTAAGTGGGTATGTTCATTTTGTGGTTGCCATTGTTTGTGGTTGTTTGTTACAACTTCCCTCTCTGTGTGCAATAAGTAATTTTGGGAATATTTAAGAGGGCATTTTTTTCTAAAAGAAATAATTCTATCCCAGGAATTTTGTTTAAGAACTAGAACTTTTCAGGACCACATGAAATGCATCTCAGGGCACCTTAGGAAATAACTCTTATAGCACCTTTGAGAAATTCTGGCAAACTGATGACGTCCTAGATGACTGGAGGACAAGTGCATCAAGGGTCTCTCCTGAATTCAGTACTCCTCAATAGTTTCATTAGTAATATGCATGAAAAAAAATGGAAGGAATATTTATCATATTTGCACATTGTAATAATAATAATAATAATAATAATAATAATAATAATAATAATAATAATAATAATAATAATAATAATAATTATTATTATTATTATTTTATTTCTATACTGCCCTTCTCCCGAAGGACTCAGGGCGGTGTACAGCCAATTTAAAAACACAAGACACAACAATGATTAAAAATTAAAATAAATAGATTTGGCCGATTTAAAACCCCCAAAATTTAAAATTATTATGTTGATAGCCCGGCCTGGCGGAACAATTGTACAATTTGGGGTGAGATACCGTATTTTCCGGCGTATAAGACGACTGGGCGTATAAGACGACCCCCAACTTTTCCTGTTAAAATATAGGGTTTGGGCTATACTCGCCATATAAGACTGCCCCTCTTCCAATGCACACCAAATAAAAATTAAAAAACATCAACTGGCTCATCCACAATGTAAAAGCAGCTGTGCTAGACCCAAAATGGCCCCTGCAACAAGCAGGAACCTCACACAGCCACAAAAAGTCCAAAAGACCAACTTTCACACTTTACAGACACAAAATTCCACATACAGCTTTGTGAGATTTTGTGTGTTTGTGTAGTTGGAGTGAAACACTACAGAAACACACTAAATCTCAGAAAGCTGCACAAATATTGTTTTATTTTATTTTTATTTTTATATGAAAGCTAAATTTAAAACTTCCTAAACTTTAAATGGCTAGGTCTAAAAAAGAACAACTAAAAAAACCCCAATTGACTATTTTTTTTAAAGCTCCCAAAGGGGAAAAAAACTGACCCAATAGAACAGGGGTCTCCAACCTTGGCAACTTTAAGACTTGTAGACTTCAACTCCCAGAATTCCTCAGCCAGCTTTGTTTTGCTGGCTGAGGAATTCTGGGAGTTGAAGTCCACAACTAACTCCTTGCTTGATTGCAGGCAGGGAGTTGCTTGCTTGCCTGAATAGATTCAGGCAAGCAAAGCAAGGCAAGCGTTGCGACTAGCAGCTGAGGTAAGCAAGCTGGAGGGGGAAAACTTGTTCCCTTTTACATGGTTCTGGCGATCCCAGCTGAGTTGCAGGGAACTCAGCTGGGATCGTCAGAGCTGGGATCCTCAGAGTAAAAGGTAAAAAACTTTTTTCCTTTTACGTGGTTTCTGGCGATCCCAGCTGAGTTGCAGGGAACTCAGCTGGGATCGCCAGAGCTGGGATCGCCAGAGCCATTTAAGGCTCGTCAGAGCCTTTCGGGCTGGTCTGCCTGGTTACAGGAGAACTACACCCGGCGTATAAGACGACCCCCGACTTTTGAGAAGATTTTCATGTGTTTAAAAGTCGTCTTATACGCCGGAAAATACGGTAGCTAATGTCCTAGAACTCTAATTGGCTAGTTGGAAAAATGGCCTGGAAATAACCGAATAAATTCAATAGAAACAAATCAAGTGTATTATTTCCCTTAAGAAACAAAGATCGACTACATAGGTATAAGATGAGGAACACCTGACTTAGTAAGAGTCCTTGTGAAAAATGATCTTGGAATAACAGTTGATTGCAAACTGAACATAAGCCGTCTGTTGACTGCAGGGAAGGCAACTGCAATTTTAGGCTCATCAACAGATGTATAATTTCTAAAATACTGGAAGCAATAATTCCATTCCAGTCTGTATTAGCTGGATCCACCCACCTTAAGCACTGTGTCCAGTATAGACATTAACTGTAAGAAGGATTCAGACAAATTACAAGAGGTTCAGGGAAGGACACTAGAAATTAAGCCTTGTGGACAGATGGAAAGAGAGAGGTGCAAAATAGGCAATATAACATACAAAAACATTGCTCTGTGACACATGGAAATGGGTTAGGGAGATTTCAGACTGAAAGACTGAGGAGCTCTTTCAATAACTGCTTTTTGCTGACTTTGCCTAATATAGCAGAGCCAGCCACAGGTTCCTTGGATCTATTGCTGCTGTGGTTTGAGTGTTGAAATGAAGTTGTCCCTTTTTGTGTAATTCAACTCCAACCCAATATTTTTTGCTTACCTAAATCAATGGATTATATAGAGTGGAATAGAATAAAATTTTATTATCACTTTAAATGTACACTAATCAGCATACATTAAAATGAAATTTTGTTGCATTTAACTCTCAAAAGATAACCATTATGCATATGTCCACATACACACACATATATGACACAGAGAAACATCACAGTCTAGTTCAGATGTATACATATAAATGGCAGGAAAAAAGAATCCTGTGAATTTACAAGACGAATGGCTTAAAGAATAAAACAGATATGTCTGCTCTTTGCCTTCCAGGAATTCAGAGCTTCAACTTCCCCAGCATTGACACATGCAGGAGATGCCTTTAAAAAGGTGACCTCAGTGTCAAGAGCCATCTACATAAAATGCTGAAAATGTCCTCCTCTTGTATTATTCCCAGACTATGGAATACAATCTTTTGGACACTGCTTTTGGACACCACTCTATTGGTGCTTAGATAATCTATGAAGATGCATCTTTTTTTTTGCCAAGCTTTTAACTCTTGAATTTACTATCCATCTTATCCATACTATCCAAGTTTTAACTTTCTAGGTTCTGTTCTTTTTTAAAAAATCTGTTTTGTATGTTTTAAAACTGCTTTAAAATAATAATAATAAAATAAACATTTAAAAGATTAAATAGATGGAAAACCAAAGCTTTGCATGGACAGCACTTGAAAAACATTGAAGGAAAATGTGATGACAAGTTGACATGGTTTAAGATGGGAACCATCAAGAAAGAAACAGAAGGTTTAATATTTGCTGCTCAAGAACAAGCACTACAAACTAATGCCATGAAAGCGAAGATACAAAAATCCACCGACAATCCAAACTGCCGACTTTGCAACAACAAAATCGAAACTGTTTCACATTTAATATGTGAATGTAGCAAAATCGCACAAACTGATTACAAAGCTAGACACGACCGAGTTGCTAAATTAATCCACTGGTCATTATGTAAAAAATACGACTTACCTGTCTCAAAAAAGTCATGGGAACATAAAGTGGAAAAAGTTATAGAAAATGAGAAGGTGAACTGTGGAACTTTCAGAATACAGATGGATCTGTCATTTGGAACACAACACACCAGATATCACAGTTGTCGAAAACTGAAATGTATAATTTATTGACATCGCAGTGTCAGGTTCCGTAAAGACTGGAAAAATAAACCAGGAGATGCCAGAGTCAAAGAAAAAGAACTGGGAAAAAATCATGAAATATCGCAACCTGGCCATTGAAACTACGCAATTATGGATGAAACATGTAACAGTGATACCCATAGTCATCGGGGCACTTAGTACCATGTCCAAGAATTTTACGATACATCAACAAATTGCAACTTCCTGCAATAACACCAGCGGAACTGCAAAAAACCACGCTACTTAGAACATCGTACATCTTAAGAAGGTACTTGGTTGATACCTAGGACGCTGGCAGCAATCCATATCAACCATTAGCACCAGTCAATGGTATTTGTGATGCATTTTTGAATGTTTAGTTGACTGAGTTTCATGTTTAATGAATAAAGTAAATAATAATAATAATAAATATTGCAAAAAACAAAAATAAATCACCAGTTGCTTGCCACTGGCTTCGAGGAACATGATTTTCCTGGAGGCTCAAGACCATAGAAATAATGCTGGGTGGGTTGGGAGTGGGGGGTCCGCCTGTCCAATGACTGTAGGTTGCCCATGATTGATGAGGTATTTTGAGCAGTTTTTAAATTTCTCAAGCATGTCCATCTACTATCTGTAATATTAACTTTATACACATTTTCTAATTCAGGGCCCTCATGTGGGGTCAGTGTATGTCAAAAAAATCAAGACATTGAAGCCCCTGTTCTAATCTTGGTCCTTCCTGGGCCGTCCATGGGACTTTCCATTATTCTTAGAGGAACATGACTTACTCCACGTAAGGACCCTTTCCAACCCTTTACTACCAATATAGACAAAGGCACAATTATTTAAAAGGAGGACAACTCAGCAAACAGCTTCCTGCTTTGTGAGGTGAATCAGCTCTGTGTAGAATGTACTTAGAGCTTTTGCTCACTTTTGCTCTGTGAAAAAAAGCCCTCAGTACCTTCCACACAGAGCTTAAAATAGGAAGGTACTGAAGAGTAAAGAGTAAACACTCAGTTGCAACTACAGTTACTTTTCCCCTGAATGTATGCCATCTCTTACCGGCAGTCTGTCAATATCTCAGAGTCTTCTGATGTCTATAAAAAGATCCTCTAAATTCTTTATTCATGTAGCTTTATTCATTTGGGTTTCTGTGTTAACTATCTTGTTATCCAGTCATGATGGAAACATCCTCTGTAAATTCTCTTCTGGGGAAAAACATCTGTCTTCTAATCAAAGAGCTTAGAAGATCTTTATCTGAGGAAGATGAGGGATATATTTATTTTCTGTCCATCTTTCCCCCAACCATGGCTTCTTTTTAGAATGGCAAGCTGTAATGTATCCACTGGGCCAGCAGATGACGCCAGAACATACTTCTTCCAGCACAGGAATTGTGGTTGTGAATACAGTATGTGAATGTTAAAGCACTTCTTTTTAGTTTAGGAAATCTAAAAAGGAGAAATAATATAGATTTGTATTGGGCAGGCAGAATTTTCTTATTCTTATTTCATACTTGAATTTTGGCATACCTGATAGAACATGTGGACAGTAATTGCAGGAGAAATGAACAATACAGTGTATTGAATTAATTCCATTTATTGAATGACTTTATTGAATGAATGGCCCCGAATGTAATGACAGTTTTATACAGGGATTAGATTGGGGATGGAAATATCAATCAATCAGGATCTACAAGTAGATTATTTCTGTGTAGTAAAGCAGCAAGGTTTCTGCCGTTCTATTGTCTAAGAATTCAGATGAGTTTGCAATGCACAGAAAGACACTCACAGAGAGAGCAAAACCAGAAACAGATTTTTTTCAGTGGTGAAAATATCCTACACTTACAAATACTTGGGCTAAGCTTCTATTTATACACTAAGCAGAGGCAGCAAGGGATGTGCACTGCCCTTAAGTCATCCTGCTCCAGTAGGGTTTTCCTTGAATTCAACTGTGATACAATAAATTGGGATTGAGCCTTCCAGACTAGAGACTGCACATCATACAGATATTCCTTTTAGCCATGTTGTTACCAGAAATCTCAGCGATGGCTCTGTTCACGGGGTATTATTTGAGAGAATGTTGAGTAATGGAGTAGGCCTTAGAGTTTTTGAAAATGCAGAAATTACACTGTATACTGTAATTTCTCTGATTTTATTCTTAGATTTCCTAAAGGACTAAAGTAGCTCAGTAAGCAGTTACCATAATTCATAAATGGAACCAAAGAGCAAAAGGTTAAATTATTTTCGTCAAGTACCACCCTGATAAAGATTTTGTTGAATCTTCTTATAAACTTCCTTGTTGTCCTAATGGAAAATCCCTTTAACTGCCAGGTATGGCAGTTGTCTGATTTCTCTGCTCCAAAAGTCCCCACTGCTTTATTCCACAAACACAATATGGTATTCCATACTTTATACACAATTGAAAAGATGCCATTTCTTCAGCTCAGATTCAGTCGGTACCTGAAGCCTGTTGTTGGTAAAGTTTGGGTAAAAGACAACCAAGATGATAGCCATGTCAAGTTCAAATAGGGTGTGTCTGAAAGCTTGAGTAAAATATAGTGCGGGTTAACAATGTGATTGTGTACATTCCCACCAATGTTTTTCCTCCCTAAACCACATGACAGGGCAAAGAAAAAAACTAATTTTAATCAGCAGCAAAGACCAATAATTCAAAGCCATCATCCTAAACTTCTACTTGTTCAAACTACTGTATATTTAAATTTGGTGGTTGATCTCAGATTAAGCCTGCTTGAAACCAAGGGTGTGGGTGTTTAGTTATTTAGTGATAATTTCTCCAATTTTCATTATTTCATTCTCTGCATGTTTTCTCAGAACTCATTGATTCTTATGAATACGTACAGAAATTAAAATCTTGAAGTTCCCCAAGATGTTCCCAAATACGTCTCCAATGTGCTGGAAATGTAAATCGCAGAAAGGGACATATTATCATCTCTGGTGGTCATGCCGAAGGGCAAAACAATACTGGCAACAAATTAAAACAATGATTGAAGAAATCACGAAACAAAAACTGGAAATGAGGCCGGAAATCTTTTTATTGGGAATAATCACAGCACAATATACCAAAGAAATAAAATATCTGATCATCCATATCCTCACAGCAGCACGTCTACTCTTTGCCCAACATTGGAAATCTGAACAGTTACCCACAGAAGACAAAATAATAGCCAAAATTACAGAATGTGCAGAATTGGATAAGCTCACAAAAGAAATACAAGAGAAAGACGATACTGATTACTATTTAGTATGGCAAAGATGGTACAGCTGGCTGGAGGCAAAAATAGGAATATAAAGATAATTTTCGACTATTCAATAGAAATGCATAGAAGTAAACAAGGAGTCAATTATATATATACATATATAACCATGTAAACATGTGAATGTAGATATAGATACAAATAGAAATATGAAAATAACCCACCGTTGTACTAACCTCTAAGAGTCAGTCATTGGACTGAATTGATATTTGTCCGTTTTGTATGTTGTTTTAATGTATTTATGTTGGTTTGTTTTTTTTATTATTAATAAAAATATTTTAAAAAAATAAAATAAAATCTTGAAGTTCCAGTAGTAAAAAAGGAAGAAAATGGACTATAAATAGAATTATTGTAAGAAATCCAGTCAACCATTAGAAGCCAATCAAGAGATAGAGAAAACCCTCTGTGCTGTGTCTAGTGGTTATGCTGATTGCGCCACCCAGATCCTGCAGCCCTGGCCAAGAGGCATATAAGGCCTACTTCACAATATATTAAAACATACTTTGCTTAAGCTTGGCTTGTTAAATAGTTTTTTTTTATATCAACGCAACATACTAAGCCATAGACTGAGATTTACAAAGCATAGAAGATAAAAACCAATCGTGTTGCTCTGTTTGTACTCAACAACACACTAAGCCAACACACTGTCTTACTCAAATAACTAAACTTTTTGGATTCATGCAAATCATAAACTTGGGCTGATTTTTTTTTATAATGCACTGTACCTTAATAAGGCCGGCATCTGGTTCAATGTTTCATGTGCTCCTAGCTTGAGTTAGTGCCATGTGTGAATGTAGTTTGTGTGACTCCAGATCTTTGCTCAGTCTAATTTCCCTCATGGGAGATTTTAGCCAGAGAACAGATGATGTATTTTACCTTGATAAGCAAGCAGAATAGAAAAAAAATAAAATACTTTGGGACAATGTCTTGGACATTCAACTTCCTTTCAGCCCATTATAAACCCATGCTAAGTATCAGGCTACACACTGGCTTTTCTCCTGCAGCGTGAGGAAAGATGGCAAGGCCAAGTTAACCACAAGAACTTAACCAAAGACCGACTGGGTAGCTTTCTTGATGTTTCACTGAGGCTTGTGCAATGAAGATGAAAGTGAACAAGGATGATCGCAACCAAGTTTATTCTAGCCACATGGTATAGCATGAGCTGCATACAGCCACTTCAAAGAAGTGTTTTAAAACAGCAGTGAAACTAAACAACAATCAAACCAAAAAAAGAACAGCACGGTCGGTCCTTGATGCAAGAATTCAGCTTAATAACACTGGAAACAGGAAATGGCCCTGGTATTATCAGAACAAAAGTATTTAACATCCTCCAGAGATTTGTGGGATTGAGCTAGATGGACCCATTCCCAGTACATGGAGCTGCACTTCTGGGCCTACTTCTTATAAAGAGCCTTCTGCTGATTTTTGGCACAATTGGTTTCTGGCGACTTGCTAGAGGTTGCTAATCCTGTTCTCAGGATTTGTGCCTGATGAATAAGAGCTCAAAAGATGCTTTCTCTGTTGCTCTTTAATGAATCTTCCTACAAATAAAAATTAGCAACTTGACCCTGAGGTCTTGCTCAAAACTACCCTTGCTGAATAAACTGTCCCTTCCCCATGTGAGTCAATGTTTATGAATGTTAATTGTTCCCTTCTTCAAGAAACTTCAGACCCAAAAATGCAGTGGATTGAATGGCTTTGGTACTGTGACTCCTTAGCAGGCTTGTTATTTAGCATGAGAAAAGATTGGGTGAGTAATTCATACAAACATCCCCAATCTGTTGCTTTCCAATAGGAAAAGACTATATCTCCCATTATGCCCCAAGAGCAGTCTGTGTGAAGTGAAAATAATAGGCAATGTAGCCTACCATACTATATACTCCTAAAGCTTTGCCTTGGACTTATCTTTTTCTCTCTGAACCATCTCCCTCTGCAAGGCAAAGATGTCTAAAAACCATTTCCTCATGAGTGATTTATAACATTTTATACTATCATCTAACCATGTCTGTGCTGATAAAACAGTTAAAGATAGCCTTCATATCACCACACCAACATCTGGGTGATATTGTAAGGCAGCCATGTGGAAATGGTCTAAAGGAAGTGGGCTTCTAAAGCCATTTCCTTGTAAATGATTTAGGACATCATTTTACCATCCATGCTATTTTCCACCACTGAGTTAGAATGCTACCTGCTATTTTGAGTTAGCAGGAAGTTTGATGCTCCCATTGCTCTGTCTCTTCAGAGTAGTGGAAGCCTTACTAGGTTTCATCCTGAGATATCCAAAAGATGGAGAATCTAAAACATGGGGCTGAATTTCCTATGTTCCCAAAAATGAATTAGATTGTGTTAAGCCTCCAATCAAAAGGAGGATTTTACAGTTTAGAGACTGGTAACTTAATTGTATAACATAAATTATATGAGCCATTTTTAATATGTAAGAGATTCAGCTTCTGTCTTGCTTATAAAGACTGAACACTAAAAAACAGGTAAGGAAGATGAAGCTCTGTATGTCTTCCTTAACTACAGTCCAGCTGTTTCTAATAGTTTGGCAAATGTGGAGTAAAGATTTGAGTTCTGGGAATTTTCATAGCTTCCCCACTTCTTGCTATGCTCCCTTGACTGAGAGAAACCCAGTTACACTCAAGACTTTCCCCATTGCTATACTGAATGCTCCCCACATATCTTTAAGTCTGCAGAGAGCAATCACACCATGAGATTCCCTATTGTCACTACTTATCCTACCTCTATACTCCCTGCTAATAATAACTTGACTTCTGGTCAAGACAATGAAAAAAGTACAACATCTGGACTGCAATAATCCAAATGACCATTATACGATAGCAAAGAGCTACAGTACTAACTTGCAGGTACAGAGATCAGTTTTATATCTATTAAATTTATATTCTATTAAAAAGAGAATCCTTTTGGTGGTTAAGCCAATGCCATCAGGCTAGAAATGAGGAGACTGGGCGTTTTAGTCCTGTTTAGGCACAAAGCCAGCTAAGTAACTTTGAGCCAGTCATTGTTTTTCAGCTCAAGGAAGGAGGCAATGACAAACTGCAGGAACTAATCCAAGCAGTCATCAGGAGACAAAAACTGACTCCAAGGCACAATCAATTGATCTATCAATTTATTAAGCGTTTTCCCTATTTCCACCTATTTATGACCCAGGTAAGCTTTCATAATATCCTTTTCAGCCATTCTTATCCTCAGTTTATGAGTAATGGCAGACTTAAATCACTCTTAAAGGTAACTGTGGTAAAGCCATAGTTTTGCCCTTGAGTTTTCCTTGGACAGTGTATATGTCCTCAAATGGAAGTTTTGACAGGCTTGGACTAAGAAAAGTGATAATAAAGAGGTCAGCAATTGAGAAAGCAATTTTCATGCTGGGATAGTTTTGTGTTGATTCTACATGGCTGGAGAGCATCTCTTTTGGAGGGAGAAAAGGGTTTTAAGTTAACACCATCTAACATCACTTGCAAAGTGTAAAACCTATTACACTGCTACCAACTCAGTCTAAGGCAATGGCATCCATAGCAACAATGCCAAAATGGTATATGCAAAGCTATCATCAGATTCTACATCCCAATGTCTGGAAAAAACATTCAAATTGTTGTATTTGTGTGATAATGTGATAACGTATGTGTTTTCATTTGCTTCCTCCAATCCTCCTGCTGATACTAGGTGTCCACAGGTGAAGCAAGCAGAGGGTATCGGTGAGGAAATAAAAACATGTGCATGATAATCATGCTTCATGATTTCAGACTTGTCTCACATGTAAGTTTGCAAATGTCAAGCAGAATTTGCATGATGACAACAGCATGTGCACATCTATTACTGTTTGCTGCACACATGCCTTTTGAACAATTACTGGAGCTGCCATATTTGAGCTGTCAAAATCCAGATGACCACCAAGATGGGAGGAAATAGTATTTGTTCCCAAATGAAAAGATCAATGCAGTGCATGAAGGGTGGGGACTGCAGACTTTGGGTATTATTAGTACTGAAGAATGAACCTCCCCTGAAAACAGTGGAATGATTCACATACACTGTAATTATGTGCAGAATTATTTATTTCTAACCCTATTATGTGCTATTATATTACCTTACGTTTCACTTTACTGCTCAGAGGACGTGCAAGGCAACTCACAGTAAAATCTAAGGATGAAAGAAAGCTAAACTGGTAATTACTTATTATCAAAAGAAACCATCCTTTAAACTCATCCCTGAAGTATTCTGAACCCACAAGAAGGACATAGTAAGAAAGAAAATACAAATGATATTGAAGACAGACGTATGCACTATAGCGCCCAATTAGGAGCCTTTGATGGCTGTCTCTACATTAGTGGGAATTCTGCCTTGGAAGCCAGCTACGTTTGGGAAGCAACCATTTCTGCTCCAAAAGCTGTTGGGAGACATTCGAGCTTTCTTTCTCTCTTCCCGCCATGATCTAACCCGAATGGGAGTAATAATCACCCCGCGATCCTTTTTCCCAGCTGCCCCTTTGCAGGTAGGCTTAAGACTACCGCTTCCATCATCCTCGGCCTCTTTTCCTTGTAGAAAAAAGAATCGGGTGTCTGGCACGGCTTAAAACCGCCTTCCTCTCACTCTTGCACCTTCTTCTTCTCGGTTTCCCGCCTAGCGGCTCCTTCCAAGAAGATCGCGGCTCCTCCGCGTTTTTCTGCGAAGCTCCGGGACCGCCAGATTGCAGAGGGCAACCGGTCCCGGAGGCTCGATTCGCCGCGGCGTCAGTGAATGGGTTCCCTCGCCTTTATTCTCGCAGCGCTAAAACGCTGGTACGGATTTGCGTCACCCTCGCGATTTGCCTTGCGAGATAAAGTTGCACAAATATTGGAAAGGGAAATGCTCCGACTCGTAAAAAAAAAAAAAAAGCCCTCCCTCCCTCTTTCACTCTCCGGAAGAAAGAAGGATTTCTGCTGGTTCTAAATTCCTCAAGCGCTTCTATTTTGGGCGCCCAATGTGGCAGGCGCGCATCCGCTCATTTAAGCCGCCTCGGAGCCGATTGAAAACAGGAGATGACCCGAGGCCCGAGCAAAGCTGGGCCCTTCCTGCCCTGACCTGTTTCTTCGCGTCAGGCGGGGCCGAGGCGATCCTCCTTCGCAGCGCAGCGCAGTTTTCCTAGGCTTGTAGCCGGCGGGGGCTTCGGGGGGCTGGAAGGAGGCAGCGCTTTTTTCTCCCACTCTGGGTGGGGCGGCGGCTTGTGTGCACTCGCCGTTGCGGTCTTTGCAGTCCCTGACGCGGAGGGATCCACCGTCCTGAAATAACGGAGAGCGAAGCCGGCTTTAGCCGTTTTTATTATCAGAATGAAAAATCTTGATCCAAGGGGCCATTTCATAAATTGGATCGTATTTTCAGTGGCGTCTCTCTCTTCCAGCCGCCGTGGCCTTTCGCTCTTTAAAGCAAGCAAATAACATAAACACCTTGTTCTTGGAAGCTGCTGCTTGAGAACAAGGCACGTTTTTTGGAAACTTACCGGCTCCAAAAAGCCCTGACAAATAAACGTCAGAATATAAACTAAACCCCGCGGAAGAAACTATTGGAGTGACTGGGAGCTTCCGTTTATTCAATAACCAATTGGGGTGGTCAAAAAGGTCAAGATGGCGGCCACGAAGCTCTGATCGGAACTCCGCCTGTTTTTGGGTTTTTTTTTTTTCCTATCTGCGTCTTGACTTGTTTAAAAGAGCCCCCTGAAAGTGAAAGCCGAAGGAGTCGCTCCCAAAAGGGACCCACTTTCGAGTTCCAATCTTGGTCCGGTTGAAGTATTTCTATTATTTATGGAAGTTTTCGATGCATTTTTGGATTTTACCCTACTCAGGAGGCTATTAGGAGTAGAGCAGGCTATAAATATTGAGAAGGGAAGGGAAGGAAAATTGGAACCCCGATGGTTAGGCAGTTTTAAATCCCAGGCTATGCCGGGTGCCAGCAGTTCGGCAGTTCCAGTCTCATCGGGTTCAAGGTTCACTCAGCCTTCTGTCTTTCCGAGGTCGGTAAAATGAGGACCCAGATTGTTGGGGGCAATATGCTGACTGTAAACAGCTTAGAGAGGGGTGCAATTGCTGCATAACTCCTTGGCCTAATTGCTTCACATTCATTAGATGACCTAACTTGTTGAAATCTAATCCACTTTCGCATCTGTGAGATGGTATTACAGTAGAACATTTGGTGCTGTTTCAGCCTTGATGGATGACCTGTCTAACCCTGATTTAATCTAGGGAAGATGTTACCTGGACCTCACCTACCAGCTATGATCTCTTCCTCAACATTTCCCCACCCTGAGACATCTCTTAACTCTTTTTGGCTTGGGATAGTGGGACACTAGCCTTCATTTATCAAATTTGTATAGCCAACCATCCCACCAAAGGCTACTTTGGTGCATAAAAATAGATAAAATGGCCAATATAAAAACAAGAGATAAAAATATTTAAAACCACAGTAATATCATAAAAACAAAAATACATACCATTGATGAAGGGAGGATGAAAATCCCCCTCTTCAGCAATGGAGCCTCCTAGACAAGTCTTGGGGTTCCCTGGGAGCCCCAATCCTGGTAACTAGATTTTGAGGGCCTTATCATCATCCTAACATCTTTAGACCTCATAACTTGGTAAGAGCTGTATGAATGTCTCTAAGATTTGATTAAGTAAACACACATGCACATACACCGAAAATAGATGCTTCCCCAGTGTGCGCTTCCAATTAGCTAGGAGAATGTAGAGGAATCTTCGAGATCTGAGCACCAGATGCTGGGAGACTTTGTGGCCTGCTTGTGAACTTCCTAGACATTAATGTGCTGGACTGCTATAAGAAGCAAAACTTCCCAAAGGAAATGGGCCTTCATGCTGATCCAAAAGGGCAATCAATATATATGTATGAGATTTGAGAGGTGGAATTTGATGGAGTGTCTTAAGGTCACCACACATCAGGCAGGTCCACTGCAGTGATGTGACTGAAGGGGAGCAAACTGCAAGGAAGACATTAAATAGTGATGCCTCGTGGTCTTGCTGAAGGGAAATGTAACTCTTGTGCCAAAAAAGCAAACAAGTCAACATCAAAAGCAAATTGTCTCTTCCCTTCTCTGCTAAATGCCAAAATCTGATCAGGCAATTTGCTTCTCCACTACAGTCATTCATGTCATAACAATTACAGTCTTGATTCACAACCACAAAACCACCAATTGCATTTATTTATTACATTTCTACTCCGCCCTTTCCTTCAGTTTACTCAAGCAAAAAGGCATAGTTTCTCCTCTTTTTTAAGTGCTGAGTACCACGCCTAGGAATGGGTTTTAAGTGTGTCCCTAGCAGAAATAGCAGAAAAGTAATTGGGATCTATTTAAATGCTGGGTGCTTGGCAGGAATTTTGGCTTCCATAGGACAACTAAATGGCTTTTGAACAATTCAGATTGCTGAAAGAGAATTCTCAGGAGAAAAGCAGGAGAGGGTTTTTATGTTCACACCAACAATAAATTTCTGTATTCAACATATGCTCAGTGGCACACTATTCCTTAATAGTTAGAATATGTTTTGCCTTAGCTAGAATTTTTGCATCTGGCATCTGTTAGTGCACTTAAAGATGTTTTTTTGAGGAGAGCAATTATATGAGATCCCCAGTTTTGGTGTTGCTATTTCTCATCTAGAGATTTAGAGTTGTTTAATTCCAAGGTGATATATACTGTACTATTTGCTTGGGTAGTGAATGTAATTTGAGCACCACAAAACTTCCCAACAGAGGAAAGGAAATCTCTGTGTCCTTCATATGTTTGTATGTGTTATTTCTAAAAAAAAGTATAAGACCTCCTCAGTCAGATGCAGAGGAGGTCTTACAATTTTAGATATTAAAGAGAAAGCTTTACTAAGTTCAGTGGGACATATTACTAACAAAGATATCAGATGCCTAAAACAAGCACAACTGAACTCAGTGGAATATACTTTCAGAATATAGTTGTCTTAGATTGTCAAACTAATCAAGTTTTTTACTTTTATCAGTGGGCAGTCGAGATTCTTCTAAATGATTCCAACTTGATCTCTGTTGTTTATCTACATCTGAGGACCAGAGAAACACTTGACGCACATGAAAGTTTTATTTAACTGAAGTGACAGCAGAGGGAAAGAACTTTTATAAATTTGCTATCAAAATTAATGAAAAATGAGACATGTATTCTTCTAAAGCTTTTGGTAGTGAATTCCCGAAGTTTAATTATGCACCTCATGAGAAAGGAAAAATATCTCTTGTCATATAAAGCTGGAGAAAAATCTTTCAATTGGGTGTTGCTTTCTTGCTCTACTCTGGAGAAGAGAGGTGAATTGCAGTAATGCAATAATCGTGAGCTGTAAGAGTCCACTGAGATAATTTTTTTAAAAAAACCTTTGCATCTACCGGTACAGATAGTTTCACCTCACAAAGAATTGCCTGAGTAACAATCTCTTGCTGTCCCATAAGGCATGAGGCCCATCCTTAGGTCCAACTCTTTATTGTAACTTATTTGGGAGAGGACTTCCTATGGGTTATTTTTAGATATCCTTAAACATGTAAATGCTGAGCTGATTGAGAGTCTCTCCCCCCCCTTCCTGTATTTCTTTCTTTCTTTCTGATGGTTCCTTATCCAGAAATGCTCAGGCTACCCTTCCCACCCCTCATAATGCAAACTGGGCAGTTGCAAATCACTTTCCCTGACAAAAAAAATGATCTTAGAAACCATTCAAAGGGGAAACCAGTGGCCGAGGAGTGAAGGATCTATTCTGGCTAGTGGGGAGGAGACAAGGGGGTAGTTTTGTCTGGCAAGCTAGAATGTGGAATCTGTTTTGAAAAAAAGGAGAAGCAAAGCTATATTTTCAATCCTACCTTTTCAGAGGGTGTTTAATTTCGCCTGTTTGGGTGGCAGGACTCCTTCCAGACAAAACAATAGTATCAGTCCACACCAAGCAGATTAATTACTGCTTTAAGTAATTAAGCAGCTACCCACTTGACTTTCTATGTGCATCATTTCCCTTGCCATTTGAAACTTGACATCTCAAAATTCACTCTTTGCTTAGACAGATGCCCCTGCTAGCTTTGCTTCTCTGAGAATGATGCTGCCCATTTGGCACCTCTGGGAAAGCCCCTCTTCATTAAAAAAGAGCTGTGAAGGAGGAGCCTGGCAGTGCACAGTTGGACATATAGTACTGGCCTGTTCAGAAAGTTGGTGGGTGCCTGTCACCGAGGCACCTCAAAAAACTGTGTGTTTTTTTTTTTTAAAAAGATAATGGTTATACTTCTGTGTATGTAATTGTAAATAAAATCCATCTGTTGCTTATAGGGTCATAGTCTGCTTTGAAAACATTGTTTTGAAATCATTGCAGAAAAAGCCACATTTTAAAATTTGCCCTTAAAACCGAAGCTTCAGCTGGACATTTTTCTGCCCACCTGGACCAGAAGGAAATATCCCTGGCTTCATGGCCATTTACTTTCATAATAAATAACTTTGCTCATACTTCTTCAAACCTATGCCTTTTTGAAAGTGAGGCTGGTTAATTCAGCAAGGGCTGTCTTTCAGATTCCTAGAAAACCATCATAGTGTACATTGATAAATCATTTTCTTTATTATGTTTATGTCCAAATTTGGGAAGATGGATTTTTGCTTTTTTTTTTTTTCTCCCAGAACAAGTTTTCTTTTTAGCATGTTCCCTCTGCCACTGTCAGTTTAGCTCTTTGGAAAAAAAGCAGAAGTCACAAGGGCAATCTTTTCCTTCTGCCATCAAATGTATTGAACAGAGATGTCCAAAGTCACCAGAAGTTGAGCTAAAGTGGGCTGGAAGATTTTTGATTAGTCAATGGTGGAGATAAATCCCTGTGACTCTTCTTTCCAGAAAAAGTGAATGTATATTATACAATAATTATTCTGGGATCTGAAGTTTCACCCAATATCTGTAGGACGGCATTCAAAGATTTATCCAGTTTATAACATGTGCCAATATGAAAATAAGTTGATTTTTATGGTGTCACAAGGATGGCTGAGGCAGGGTTTTTTTCTAGTGATTGCTGCAAAGTGGAAAATGAAATAAAATTGATGGCTTCCTGCCCATAATTTTGGACAGGACATTAGGCATACTTGTGAAAAGAGTTTAATTGTATGGAAGACTGATCTACATATTTTTCCTCCGAAATGTTCTTCACTGAATTCAATGGGACGTTCCCAGTGAAGATTTGTGCCCCTGCAGTTGCTAGCCTTAACCGACTGTAAGCTTAGGAATTTTATAGCAATCTCACCACTATCAAACTGGGAATGATTTTAAGATTAGGATATTTTTAAAAGTTCTGAACATTCGTTGTAGATTTTTTGAAAGGGTTGGTTTCACTCTGACTTGGGGATCCCCTGAAGGAGCCCACTCCACTAACCAAAGAGTTTTCCTCCCTGCTGTTCAAGTAATTCTCTTTATGTAAAATCCATTAGGATTGGAGGGGCTGATAAAGATTGCAAAACAAAGCACAGTCATTTAACTGCTAATTGTGAAGGGTATTTACATCTCTTTGGTGTTTTTAAAAAAGAGCCTTCGATATAGAGATAGTTCGATATTAGGAACACAGAATGTTTACACTTTAAAAAAATGCCTAATGAGCAGGCAAGGCTTGCTTGCTTTATGCTTGTAATTCTATAGGCTGAATACAAAGTCTTTTATTTGAGTAAATGTCATTTATTTCCACCTGGTCTTTAGGGCATTTATTTAGACAAATCTTGTTGAAATTAACAAGCAGAAGTAGCATGTTCATGTTCAGAAATACGAATTGGATATCTAGTTATGAGGCCACTGTCATACCCCATACATGTTTTATGTATAATTACATGGGCTGTATATATGTTTATTTATGTCATGTTCTCATCATATGCCAAATTAATAATAATAAAATTTAGAAATGATAAATGTGGGAAAGAGCAAAGTTGCAAACATTTCTGTCTCCATCGTCCACACATTCAGTTCTGGACTGTAAGATTTCAACCCGATGTTTAAAATAAACGTATAAGAAAAATGATTCTATGATTAACATAAATTTGGCACTGTTTCCAGTTTAGAGAAGCATCCTGTTTTTCTGATATTTCTATCTCTGTAGCAATCCTGTCTTTGTATGAGGCAATATTCCTGTTTGATGGGAATCAGGACTCGAAATATTTTAAAGAAGGAATAGTAGGTTTTGTGGGGAGAAAAAAAGATTTAAAACTCAAAAGGCAATAATTTAGACTAACTGTACAAAATTGTGCAAAATTTGTGTTGCAGAGAATATAAATGGGGGAGCAGTCTTATATTGCTGGAGCATTGAACTGGCATTAAGAAAGGCATGTTTCCTCTGAAGATCAGCACTGATTACTTTTCTGTTCCAGAGGTTCAAATTGAGGGTGGATAACCATCTAACCTATAACTGTGATATCTCTGTGTTTTAGTATATGATATACTAAAAACTTCTGGACCTCATGGGATTTATTTCTCAGGGAATCTATTTTTTCTTCCTGATTTTTATCACCATTCCCTAGCACTTGTTTCTGTGACTGGATCAGATTCCAAAAATCTCTTTCACTTCTGAAAAAGAAGTCCAGATCCAGGGGGTTTGTTTGTGCTATCTTTGTAGGTTCAGGCCTTGTTGCCATCCATTCACACATATCGAAATAAAACAATCGGGATGTGTTGTTTGCGCCGGCCTAAAAAGGAATTGCCTTTCGAAACAGTCTAGCCACAGATCCAGGGAGCTCACTGCGGTGCACTTTATCGATTGAAATAGCAACTCGATCCTTCATCGACCCACGGAAGTTTCGAGCACTAGTCAGTCCCAGCCTACCTGCTGGGTAGAATGAAAGGAGCTGCGTAAAAGATTCATCCTCCCCACACCCCAGATCCTCCATATTCAGGAATGGAGGGGAATGACACCGCCTCAATTTTTTTTAAACACTCCTACTCCGTTAGAAAGGACTTGGTAATTCATTTGGAAAGGGAATGCCCGCTCTTTGCATCGCCCGCGAAGAATTCTCCGAAGAGAAACCTAAGCTGCCTCTGGCGCTGCCTCTGATTCTGAAGCTCAAATGGGGACGGATCGTGAAGAATAAAGAGAGCTACAATCTCCGAATCGGGCATATCGACACCACCTCCTTGGGCAGAGAGGACCGGCGACACCAATTAGCAAGAACCCTGCAGTTTCGAGGAAGACCCAGTTCAGGGAAACGGAGAGCTCCGAAAAGCCGATTTTCGCTGGGCTGTCACAAACTCGTGGGCACGGCGGAGGCGTGGCTTGCTGCTCCCCCTTCTTCCTTCCTTCCTTTCTTGGCCATCCCTCTGCTGCTCTGATTGGCCGCTTCCCGTCCAATCAAATCCCAGAAGAAACTTTCTCTTTTTCTTTTTTTTTCTCTCCGAGGTAGAAAAAAAAAAGAGAGTGAGTCTGGGAAGCTGATTTTTGCCGAAGGGTCGTGGGCGGGTGGATACTTTTTATTCCCCCCCCCCCTCTTCCTTTTTCCAGAGAGGGGAGTTTCTGGTGTGTGTGTGTGTTTGGATGCGGGTGCGCGCGCGAGATTGTTTTTTTTTTTTTTGTGGGTGGGGGGGTTGTTGTTATTTTGTTTGTCGCGCCTGGCTTTCGCAGCGCGTGGCTGGAGCTCTGCGTGGCCTCGTTTCGCCTCCAGCGATGCGGCCGGGCCAAGAGACATTTCGGCGTTGAACTCTCCGGGCTGACCAGAGGAAAGGAGGCAGTTTACTGCTCGCTGGTTTGCTGGCTGGCGGCGGCTCAGTCGGAGCGCACAGTCGGATCGGCAGGATGTACACTGCCGGACTCGCTCCCTTTTATGCTTCCAACTTCAGTCTGTGGTCAGCGGCATATTGTACCCCGGCCGGCCCCGGCGCTGGCGCCTGTTTCTCCTTGGATCCCTCGGGGCTCAAGAAACCGTCTTTCTGCATCGCGGACATCTTACACGCCGCCGCAGGAGAAGCCTCTGTGGACGGCCTGCCCGGAGGAACCGCGGCTAATCTGGCTTCCCATTTAGGTGGAATCCATGCCCATGCACAGTACCACGGCGCCGCTTCCCCGCTCAGACCAACACCCATGGTGGCTCCGGACACTTCGGTCGCCTTCGCCTCCAGGCTGTCACCTCTCTCGGCTACCTACCACAACTCTCATCCTCAGCACCAGCGCTCTCCCACAGGCGGCTCCGGCGGGGGTGCACGAACCCCGGGCGGAGGGCAAAGCCGCCAGACCCACTCCGGCTCTGCAGCCGCTCCCTCTAGCAAAGACTTGAAATTTGGGATTGATCGCATTTTGTCTGCCGAGTTCGACCCGAAACTGAAGGAGAGCAACACCCTGAGAGGTTAGCTTTTTGCTTTCTTCTCCCTTCTGGAGAACCTAAGTTGTTTTGTTAAATTGTATGTGGAACAGAACGTGTGTGTGTGTGTGTGTGTGTGTGTGTTAAACAGAGAAGCAGCGCCCCTTAGAATTTGAGCATAATAATTTTCTCCGGTTCTTGCAGGTTCCTTTCAACAGTCCTTTAGAATGGTCGGTACTGTCTCTTTATTTGAAGGGAGATTATATGTAATCTTCCCAGTTCAACTGGAAGGTCAACCCTGTGTGGTCCAACTATGAGGTTGCGGACCCTTGCTTACAACCTGCAGGAAGGGTGGGTTGAACTGGGGAAAAGAGTCTATAGAAGGACCCGTTTTGCTAATCTTCCTTCAGTTACTAATGCCCAAACCTTTTAGATTAGCTCGAAAAGATTGAAAAGAACAAATAACAAAAACAAATCTTTGACTATAATCAAGTGTAACTTGTAAAAGTCCAGCCCTTGCTAGAATTGGGGGAAGGAACCCAACACAGCTCTGCTGCAGCTGCAATGTTTCTGTTGTTGCTCAATGGAACAAACAGTTGAGCAATTGGATTGCTTAAAAATTCAGAAATCTTTGGAAGAAATTCAGGCCAGAGTCTCCTTCCAGAATGTATTTACTTGGAAGTAAGTCTCATTGATTTGGATACTGCGGTTCTAAACTAATTGAGTGGCTTTTCTCTAGGATCGCAGGGTATCTGAATTGTCGGTGCATGTAGTCCTTTTTTCTGACTCCCAAAATTGTGAATAAGTCCTCCATGAGGTAAATGGGGTTTATTTCTCAGCAAGCATTTGTAGCTTTGCACTGCCCATCAATGAATGTATTAATCTGGGTGTTGGAGATAAGAGCAACCGACCTGTCTCCATGAGCAAAGTCACCCCATTATTGCTTATGATGGGCATATTTATGACCCAAAGGAAAATGATCTCTGATTGCACTTAATGTTAAATATCCTTGTGGATTATGAGAAATGCAAACAGCCCAAGAAAGCTTTATTTTCCAGGAGATAGATAGACAGACAGACAGACAGATAGGATAGTTGTGATTTAATTGTAAAATCACATTAAAGCTGCAAAAAACCTGAGTTTGAATTTTTGGGTTGTATGGCTTAAGCTCCCACATGGTGAAAGCTGGTTTCTTGGATTGAAGCCCAACCCATTGCTGAGCATCCTTGGGCCTGGAGGTTGTTTTTACCTATCAGGTAAATCAATCTGCTGGTCCCTTTGCAAGCAAATTTAGAGAGGTTCAATTGAAGAATGTGCTGAATCAAGGAAGGGAGAATGGTCTAGAGGCCTGTCACAAACATGAATTGCCCTTTTACTTTCAGTGTGGCTACTTCACATTTGTAAAAAAAAATTAAGAAAAGCAGTTTGGGCTCTTCATAGAAATATCTTTCTTTGGCTGCCCTCCCTGAAATAATGCAGGATTTGAGCCCTTCAGTCTTCCTTTGTTTTTCCACTTCCCTCCACCTATCCTTGGAGTGGGAAGAATTACCCCAAACAGATTATCAGCACTGCAGTACAAATGGCTACATTAACTGGGAAATGTAACTAGGGAGAAAATCTCTTATGGCCACCCTCATCTGTCTGATATGTGGCATCAAAGGCCAAAAGAGGCACCCGAGAGTTTGCTGGAGAAGTTCTTCCCTGGTTTGGGCCTACCCAGTCACCAGAGGAGTGATTTCAGCCTGTCTTGAATGGAATTGGAATTGGTTTTACAGTTTAGTTTTGGTCTTGGATGAGGAGCACATACTGTGAGCCTCACAGTGGCATTTGTACACAGAAGAGTTTGTCAGTTTCAGGTCTGTTGAGGGCCTCCAAACCTTTGAAGGTGGCCTTGGAGTCCCCCCACTTCCCTACAGGCCACCAGGGCTTGCCACCAATGGGCTTATGGCGGAGGTATGTAGAGAGGGGTTGGGACCTGCACCATTCTGCTAGTCTTGTAACAGAGCTCTCCTTGTTCCTGTGCCCACAGATCTGACCTCTTTATTAACCGCCAGCCGCCCAAGCGGGATTCATGTCCCCACATTACAGCCTCCGTCCGGCCAGTTCTTCACGTCTCTAGAACCCATTAACGAGACTTCTGGGGTCCTGGGACCCTTAAACACAACCCCAAGGAATTCCGTTCAGCACCAGTTTCAAGACACTTTTCCAGGTATAAAAACTCATCCTGAGCACGGATCAATCCCTCTCTGCCACTCTCAAAGTGAGAGTGAACCTGGTTGCCTTCCGATTTTCCCATCATCCCTAGACAATGTGGCACTTTTCCTGGCTAAAATTTACTCCCTTTGGAAGGCACCCAATTGAGGAAAGTAGATTAATTTTTTTTCAAGGGTTTTTTTCCTTACTCACTTTTACTCTTGAAATAAGGATCAGCGAAGCAAGCCTATGGAAGGCTCAGCGCTTGCAATTAGGATTCATCAGCACCGGATCCTAAGCTCGTTATTTGTTTCAGCAGAGTTTATTTCCACGCAAATGGATCCTGGTTATGGATGGCCCCTTTGACAAGCAAAAAGATCCGCAACCTTAATCTTAGGTGTGAAAAAGGAGCTAATGAAAGACTGTTTCTTTGCTCCTGACTTAACTGACATCCTCTTGGGGCTATAACTTTGGAAGGCTGGGATTGTTAACGTGGCCAAGAAATTTAGCAACATCTGGAAGATCGAGGGTAAAGGCCCTGACTTTCAAGGAGAATCAGAGCCCGGGAATCCTTAGAGGGGAGTTAAATAGACTAGCGATCCAGCTGCATAAGACGATCCAAAGAAAGAAGGAACTGTAGGGGCGGGCTGCGTTATTTCAGGCGCAGTAGCGGCAGCACAGGGTTCTTTTGCAACCACTGAAAAACTAGTACTTTACTTTACTTTACTTTATTTACTACAAGACTAGTAATCCTTGACTACTGGAACGGAGCTATTCTTAGCAGCCGGCTTCTACTGGAGACTTTTTGGGAAAGTTAGCCCCCTTGGACGTGCTTTCCCTGCAAGCGGGGGCGACGGGGATTCGACTTTTATCCACTCATGATCAGCCCCTTAAATGCCTGTCTCTCTTTTTTTTGTTCAACCTTCCAGGTCCGTATGCGGTGCTTACGAAAGACACGCTGCCTCAGACCTACAAACGGAAACGCTCGTGGTCCCGGGCGGTTTTTTCTAATCTCCAAAGAAAAGGATTGGAGAAACGCTTTGAAATCCAGAAATATGTCACCAAACCGGACAGAAAACAATTGGCCGCCATGTTAGGGCTCACAGATGCTCAAGTAAGGATTTTTTTCCCCCTACTAAAAAACTCCTTTTGACTAATTTATCTGTAGCCCCAAACCCGATTGAGCATTTAGCTGTGTTTCTACTTGGATGTCTATTATAAATCCCATCCTTCCACAGACTGTTATTTGTTAAAGTTTAAATGCTAATTATTTAAAGCAAAGGAAATCTGTCACCTTAGCAAAGAAATAAAACCCACATGCCCCTATATTTAATATGTAGCAAATAGACTTGCCCACTTCACCTTTCATACGTAACACCCACACCATAAGTGCCTTGTGGTATCCCTATTTCTTACCCACTGGACAAACCAATGTTTCCAGAGGAGGAACTTATCCCATATAGTGGTTCTACAGTAATATCTTATTGAAGCTGTTTTCATTATTCCTTGGCTTATTCCAAAATAATTTCTACTAGTGGGATATGCACAACAGCCTCACTACCACAGCATTATTTCAGTTAGGTTGACAGAACACATGGAGCTGGGCAGCTAAATCATTAGGCCACATTTCCACAGCACAGCAAGTCATAAACAAAAATAATAAATTTAATCAAGTGTAGTGGGTTAATGGTGTTATGCAACTGCAGCCCTTAAGATTTTGCCTGATTTGGTTAAGATTCATTACTGAAGTCAGTCACCAATGCTTGAATTCAGGAAACTGGATATAAAATGGAGTTCTTATATGCCTGTTAACGTCCTCCTTCATATTTGTCCATATTCAGAGAAGCTGAAACGCTGCCTCCCAAGTTTGTCATCTAACCCATCTGCAAGCTCTTACTGAACAGAGTGTATGTTTGCGCAACAGCCTTAACCACATCAGTTACAAATCAAGCAACTATTAGCCAACATGTTAAACCTAATTTTAACCTTGATTAGATGTTGTGGGTCTGAAAGGGTGTACATGATGGAATGTTGCAAAACCTAACTACTTTATGGTTCAGTGTATTGGGGAACCAAAAATAAAGATCAATTAAATAAGCTGTTAAACTGGGTAGATCTTGTTTGTAGAAGGTGGTTGAAGTGGACAGTGTTTTATGTGCGGGAGAGGCGCCTGCAGGGCAGAAAAGAACAACTTAACCACCCCTCCCCCACCAACCTCTGGGTGCAACATAAGCAATTTGTTTCTACATGGCTTCATCCTGAGTAAGACAAGGCAGTAAATAACACGTCTAGCAGGACCATAAATTAGGTCCGAGATTGATCTGTCATTACAGCCAAAGTGTTTATTTTGGCTGCTAGCGAGAAATGCCTGCAAGAAAGAAGGGACAACTGGCTGAGAAGAAACCAAAAATATGGACAATTGCCATTGACTCCAGCCTAATCCTGTGGAACTGAGTCCACAGTTCAATTCTGAGCTTCAGATTTTTTTTTCTTCTATTGATGTAGCGGGAGAAATTGGACAAATGCACACGTTTTCTTCCTCCCTCTCCAGTGTTTTCCATCACAGTGGGTGAAAAGGGATCCTTGTTTTTCCTCCATTCATTCACAAATGCCCTTTCTGGGTGAGTGGGGGCTAAATTTTATAAGCCAGGAAAGTCTGTCTTTTGAGGAAGGAAAATTTCCGAGCACTTTCTCTAACTAATGTGTAAACTGTAGGAAAATGCCAATACTATCCTCCTAGCAGCCCTGTGGATTAAAAAGACATCCCTTGTTCAGCGAAAAGGTGATTCTTACTATACAAACCTTGATTTATCATCCAGATTCTATCGTATCACAGATATGGGAAACCTGTGAATGTGTGAACTATATTTCCCAGTAATTCCAGCCAGGCTAATCAATGGTGATAGATATTGGAAGTTCCTATAGAAAGTGGGGTGGGGGTAGACAGTAGAATAATATTTAATGAAATAACATATAAACACAGAACATATTCTATAGTTTTTAATTATTTTAGTATCTTTTCTTTGGACAGACACACAAACATATTGTACCCTATTTGTAAAGTAAATATGTCTGGGAAAGCAGGCACACTCTTAATTTTCCTGAACTCACTTGAATTGTTTAATTGTGCTATGCTACAAATGGCTTCTGAGAAGTAATTTCCAGAGTTCACTGGATTTTTTCCATGGTAAATAGATATTGCCTTAACCTCTTTCTTTGAAAACCAAGTTGACAACTGTAACCTGATCTCTCAATTTGTTTTAGAATAAATGTTAAAATTAGTTACCAAGCTACATATGCACTTATACCATCAAGAGGCCTCTCTTGTAATCATTATCAATGACAACTTTTTTATATGAACAAAATAAAAAAAAATGTAGTGATAGAAGTGATAGGATGATTATAAAGGCAGATTCATAACTTGAATCTGATAACAATATCAATGTTATTTTGTTTTTAAAATGTTTAAATATTTTTAAAAATGTAGGTATAAATGGGATAAACTGTTATCGGCATCATATATCCCCACCCCTTGTTTACATATACTTGGTCCTCCTGTTGGAAGGAGAAAGGAACTCCAGCCGCTGGAGTAAATTCAGGCTGAGGCACATTCCCTGCTACTTTCCAGAACTAAAAAGCCTGGGCTGTTTGATTAACATTCCAGCCTCAATCACCTGTAGACCACCCAGATTTTAACAAGAAAAAATGGAATGAAGGGAGAACTAAGAAATAAAATGAGACTTTGTAATTTTAATGTGTAAAATGCAGAGGGACAAATTAAATGCAGAGTTGTACAAATTAAAGAATTTATATAATTTTGTTGTAGCCGGAGAGCAGAGGAAGACCTGGATTTGTCTGTTTGTCTGCCTGTCTGTTTCTCTCTGTCTGTCTCTGTCTGTCTCTGTTTCTCAACTCAGTTTTGTTAGGAAGTGAAAATCTAAACCAGTGACTTTGCCTGCAAATATTTCTGCAGGAAAATGCTGGGCTCACTCTTAGAAACAGCAGGATTAAGAATTTGTGAAGTACTTATGATGGGAAGGGAAAACTTGGGAATTCAGCAATTTCATTCCCCCATTGATACATGATTTTTTAAAAAAAGTCTAAGGTATTTTCCTTTTCCTCTCTTCTGCCTTTTTTTTTGTCCACTAATGTCACCATCCTTGATAATGCCAGTGCAAGGAAAGCCAAAATAATGAATTAGCGCTTCAGATTCAGCTTTACCCTATTTCCTTTATTATCTTGCATGAAAAAAAAGGGGGGGCACCTTTAAATCCTGAATTAAACTTTGGAACCCACCTCCTTTGTAAGGTCTGAACAATTATGTGGCTAATGTTTTAGGAGGACCCAGCAAAATGAGCCCAACTTCCAGATTTTGTCAGGAAGGAAAGGGGCAGAAAGGAATGGATGACATTCTGCTCAGGTAGCATAAACAGAGTCAATGTTGTGCTTTCAGCTACTCTTGACTTCTGGCAGCTACTTGGACACATCCCTGCAGGGTTTTTTGGCAAGGTTGTGGGAAGTGACTCTTTCCTAGACTGAGAGAGAGGGACTAGATGAAGGTCACTCAGCTCTCCATGTTCTAGCCTGCTGCCTTAACCACTCGTCAAACTTACTGAACTCTAGGGTTAGACTCCCCAAATGCCCAGACAATTGTGAAGGGCTTGTCCCCCTACCAAAAGCATCAACACCTCCTCCTCCTCTTCCCACTCCCAAGCAGCACCCTCCATCCTTGAGGTGATATAAAGCCTGCGCTCAAAAAAGTGACATCGGCCCAGCAATGGTTGGATGACTCATGAGAAAATGGCCCTAAATTTTTCATTTTAAAAATGAGAATTAATCTCAAAGACATGATCCTTCCGAATTACTGCATTGTCCACTTATTTCTTTATTCACCAGAACTAGAATATTTCACTCTACTTTTTTAAAAAATATCCCAGACCAGGGAGGGGAACTATTACAAAATGGAGCAAATGCCGGTCTAGCCCGAGTTAATTTTGAGCCCCTCCTCTCTTCTGAAGTTGTCTCTCCCCCCCCCCCCCCAACCCTTTGCTTTGTGCTCTCCACCCATCCATCTTTTTGTTATCATATTGATGTATTTGTTCTTGTTGTGTTCCTTTGTCATAGTTTACTTTAGTGTTAGGGCTTTATTTGTTTTAGTTGTGTTCCGTTTGCACGCCTTGCGTTTTTCTTCCTTTTCATTATTCTAAGCCGCCTAGGCAGCGGATAAATTTAACAAATAATAAATGCATAAATAAATTTGCCCGCAGGTGAAAGTCTGGTTCCAGAACCGGCGCATGAAATGGCGACATTCCAAAGAGGCGCAGGCGCAGAAGGACAAAGAGAAAGAACCGGCCGAGAAAGTGGCTGCAGCCGGAGCGGCTCTGGGGCCTGGGCCAGCAGGCGAAGCTGAGCTCGAGCGCAGCCCGAGCCGTTCGGAAGGCGAAAGCGACAGCAGCGAGGCCGAATCCCTGGATCTGGAGTTCGGAAGCGACGCGGAACGGACTGAGCCGGGAGCTACCCCTGATCAGGCCCTGCAGCGGCACATCTCGGAGCTTCACCCACCTGCCGGTTTGGAGAC
Source organism: Pantherophis guttatus (assembly GCF_059756535.1). Classification (NCBI taxonomy): domain Eukaryota; kingdom Metazoa; phylum Chordata; class Lepidosauria; order Squamata; family Colubridae; genus Pantherophis; species Pantherophis guttatus. The sequence continues at coordinate 295,961,485 of NC_142063.1, read as the reverse complement.
CGCAGCTCACCCCGAGCCGCCTCCTCCTCTCCCAGGCCTGGAGCAAAGCCGGGAGCCTCTGCGGTGCCCCGAGTCTTCGTTTTGCCTGCGGGACTCTCCGTGATGGCCTCCCTTCAGCCAAGCTGGGAACCTGCCAAGAGCCCCAGCTCCAAGGGCTCAGCCGGACAGAGGCCTCTTGGATGCCGGATACTAACTCCTAGTGTGGGCGTAGCGCTCCAGAATGGGTTCCGGGGGAATTGACTTTGAACGGCGGGTAGAGCTGGGCTACCTTCGGAATCGGGGCCCTGTCCCTATATGGAGTGTGCGGGGCGGGGGGCCTCTCCAAAAGACATGGGGCGGCCCAGAGGTGATCCTGCAGGCCTCCAGACGGCGCGCCCTGAACGGGTCCACTCAGGTAGGCAGGGAGGGAAGTTGGGCGCCTTCATGGCAAAGAGTCCCCCGGCCACGAAGGCTTCTGGTTAGAGGAGCTTAGCAAAGGCCAAGGGGTAGAAAAAAATCGGCTTTTGCAGCCTTGGATCCTCCTCGGGTTCCCTCGCCCCCCCCCCCCCCCGTGGCAAACGGTTGCTTGAAAAACGAAGCTGGGAGAGCCAACAGACTTGGAGGAAGATGGAGAAAAGTGGATTGTAAATAAAAGAGTTTCTTAACATTTTAACGGGTATTTTTGTTCATGACAAAAGTAGGCTAGTTGCCTTAGTGGTCTGACAGCTGAGTTGCTGATTCTTACCTGCTGCACCTGAGCATTGATTATCTTCTCCCAAAATCTCCAAGTTCTGTGTGCCCCCCCCCCACCAAGGATGGTATGTAATAAGTACTTTGAAGAAAGGGTAGGCAAAGTTTGTTCCAAACTTTTTCTGAACTAAGAAGTCCAAAGTTGTAGTATAGGAAAGCAATCCTTTTAGGGATTTTAAATTTCCTTATTTATTAAAAAGCAAGGGATTTCATACAGGGCTCTGCATTTAATTTCTTTAGTTACAATGAATGGCTTGGTGATAAGCAAATGGCACTTAAAAATAATCCACTAAATAAAATTTGAAGGTGAATCCTCCAATCTGCCCTAAAGGTAGAATACCAATACAGAGGAAAATGCAGATTAATTTAATGGAGGTATGGAGCTATGGTTTCCAAGCAACTTAATAGCTGTGTCCCTTTGCATGTTCATTTTAACAGCCTGCTTTTGGGAGGAACAGTCTGGTATCCGATGTATCTCCATGAAATTTATTTCTAAATGCATAGGGTTGTGTTCCACCTACTTGGGTATACTTTGGAAAGAACATCTACATAATTACATTATTTGGTTAAAGATTCAGGCACGCTCATGTTTATTACTTAAAATTGCTTTGAATAGAGGAAAAGTTACTTTCAAAATAGTCATAGCAAAAAAAAGGCAGTTCCCCTCCACAAGTAATTCATGCTCTCCATTGTTGGCTTCTTCAGGAAAGTCATTCTGAAACTGGAAATTAAGATAAAATGCAATTCCAATCCCAATTATTTGAAACTTAGTTGGTAATAAAGCACATAGCATAAAGTTCCTTCCTCTCCAAGCATTTTGCTCCTCCTGCACATTTATCTGAAAAGGAAAGAAACAGCATTACAAACGATGAAATTGTGTATTTAGGAAGAAATTGGGTCTGGGGAGTAAGAGAATTATAGGACAAAACTGATTTACCTTTTAATTCATCCTCCACTATTTCACTAACAGCATCCAACTGAATGAGGCAATTGAATTTGAGAAGAATGTTAAGAGTTTTGTTACACCTTAAAAATGAATAGATTTATTACAGATTGAGCTCTCATCTAACTATTAAAAAAAACTAATGCTGGGACAACAGTAACAGTAAACATTAGGGTAAAGAGAAATAAAAAGTGCCAGAATATAAAGATGGTTTTAATTCTTTCATTGGCAGTAGTAGTTGCTAGATGGTTATACAGACTTTTTTTTTGCACTATCAAGATAATATTTAGTTGTGTTCAAGCCTCAGGAAACAGAGTTAATCTTTTATGGGACACAGCTCAGCCTTTCATGTTAAAATGGGAAATAAAATGAAGGGATAGATATAGGTACAATATAAAGGATATTTTTACAATAAGAAAAGGGAAGGTACACACTGATATTGCTATCTATGATATATTCACAATCTGTATATAAACTGCTATGTTGATTTTATTTCCACTTTTGCCAATACTTCTAGCAGATGTAGAAGCCAGACTGAATATTATGAAAGATTTATGAATGACTTTTTCAAATCACTAGAAATAAGATGATCTCTCCATTGGAAATTTTTCCACAGACCCCAAAATTTCTGCATGTGCACACACACACAAACAAATTGTAGCCTCTGGGAAGTATGCAGGGGCCACTAAAAGCGTTGGCAAGCAGTTCCTGATCCAGAGGTTTTGCATCCATGCTATAGAGCAAAAACTGAAATTGGGGATCCCAGGAATCCTGGGATCTATAAACTAGCAAAGTTTAAGGGAGTTAATCTGGAATTCAAACCTTTGATTTTTCTTTTAAACCAAAACCCTTTTCCTGTCATTCTTGTAAGAATTATATTGCACCACTGTAATTTATCTAAATTTGTCTTGGATCATAATGTTCTTTTGAAATCTCAGCTATGCTACTTAGGCAGCCCAAATGACTCATACTATTTATACAACCAAATCACAGAATTGTTTTATTAAGCAGTTTAGGTCAACCTCTGCTTTATCATTTCACATGTACAGTATATGATGTACAAATTAAGTTTTGTTGCAGCCACATGTCACATGTTTTGTTGCTACTATATTGCTGTTGAGGTAGAACATAGTTATTTTTGAGAATTGCAAAACATGAAGGATTTAGGAACATTTTCTCAAAAAAAAGGCAAAATGTAATTTCTACTTAGGGTGCAAAGTTTAATAATCCATCTCCAACTTCAGAGTGAGATGAAACTAGCCATTCTTTGATTTATCCCCTCAGTATCAAAAGGTATGTTGCCATTCAACTATTCTAAAATTGACAATTAAAAGAACCAATGTGATGAATGACAAATTGACAATTTCCTCTCATTGAATTATCTGTTATTGATCACAACTCAATTTATTTTCCTTGAATTTGTTTAATCTACGGAGGGGATTATCTGTCCTCCACCAGCATAATAAGGATGGTAATGGAAAAATATACAGAAGGCCACATGTTCCTGCTCCTTTAATCCAGTCCAAAGGAAACAGTTTGCTTTCTTGCTAGATATAGTCTTGATTGCCCACTTGTCATCTTGCCTCAAACCAGGTACAGAATGGATAGAAATTCTACTCTAATCAGTTGGAGCTCATCAGTAGGTGCTCAGGATCAGGTTGCAAGCCCTCTGAGTATGAGCATCATAAAATAAGTTGAAGGGTTGCTATGAATCGGGCAACAGTTTCCCATCTAATTCGTTGTACTTTGAACAGAAGTGGATGCGTATAATAATGCACAAAAGAAGTATAATAATAGAAAGTAGAATTCTTATTCCTACTACTTATTCCTACTACTACTCTTGACCTTCTTCCATACAAGCCATACTGGTGGGAAAGAGCAACAAGTATAGAAATAGGATGGGAAGGGGAAAAAAACCCTGTAAAACTTTAGCAGAAAGTGGAGTTCTTGATACAAATGTAAAGAAAAGAAATAATATCTGAAGCAATCAATCATTTTCAGTCTGCATAGTTGCTGAAACATGGAATCATTTCCCATATTAGATGTAATTTCAGTGTCATTAAGACAAATCCTGGCACCTCTCTTACTAGTTGGGATTGATGGCAACAGAAGGCACACAAAGCTTGCGGTCTTATACCATGTTCTATCACATTTGCTTCTGCATAAGTATGCTGATAGGTTTCTGTGATTGGATTTCAATCCTATACCCTTATTTGCTCAGAGTAAAACCCCTTAAATGGGATTTACTTCTGCCTTTTTTTGTGATTTATGATTTAATTTCTACACAAAGTTTAACCCTGATCCCAAAGCAACGAAACACAATTACTATACCAGGTGATCATCTTGCCAACAGAAGCCATATTGTGATTTAATATGATTCACAGCAAGCTTAACAATATTCTAAAACTATTCACATCTGTTTAGTCCAATGTCTTTTGTTGGGGGAATCGGCCAAAGTGGGATATGTAAGCAAAAGTACTAATTTTCAAGAGTTATTATATGCAAGTAAGTCTTATGGAAAAAATATATATTTTTCTTTTTGTTTCTGAATGGTGACATTTCAGTCTGTGAGGATATCCCAGTGGCAGTCATCAAGATGATGGAATCATCATTCTATAACATCTGGAGGGCATTGGGGTTTTTTTTTTTAGTATTAGTCCTTCATTTGATTGGGATTACATATTGGTAGCATTTTCATGGAGATTTAGTTTTCAGTTTGGGTTTAAATTCAGAATATAGTTATAGGATCGGTTTATGCATGTAGTTATATAGGAAGCTGGAACCAGACTCCTTGGGATTCTAATGCCTGCATATATGTAGCCCACTTAACCTGAATCAATCCGTTTTTTTTTGTACAATAAAGGTTGAATGATGAACTAAACAAAAGTGCTTTCTCACAATAAGCTAAGCCCCACCCCCACTCTAAATGAATGCTGAAACATTACGTTTAACATAAGAAACCCTTCTGTTATGTAGAAGTCTTCCTTTGAAAAAGGCTAATCCTGACTAAGTTTACTCTCCCAGGCTAAAGTACCAAGACTTGCACCTCAGGGCTCCTTCCTGGTCATATGTAGAGAGGTTCCACCGAAGTTTTGGGGACTTGCTTCAAGATATCTAGCCTCATATCTCATATGATATCTCATTTCACTGGAAGTATGTTCCTCTTGCTTGCCATACAGCATAACGTCCATATTCAGATTGGAAGGGTCACGTATGTCCCTTTGATTTAAATGGGGTTTGTAAGTTAAGAACCCAGATGAAAGTAACTGGAAGTGAGGCATATTCCTTGATTTGACAGTTGCTTAGTTTGTCTTAGCTATTTCTTCCTGGTGTTACAAGTTGGGCTTCACTGAGGCCTAAACTCCTTTTTGAACACACAAATCTCACCAAAATGCTCCTTAGCATCTAATTCAGGAGTACTGAATTAGATGCTAGAAAGAAGGGCAGAAATCAGTAGGGATTTATCTCTAGGTAACATGTACATTTGAAAGGTTGTCACTTGGAACTAAAAAAAAATAATTAAATACTGTTGCAAATATATGCAATGTTGTTTTAGCTGCCCCATCTTTTTATGCCTGGAAGAGAAGATTGAAGTAAGTAGCTTGAAAGGGGTCTTATTGGGAGTTAATGAATCTAAATAAATGGTGTATTTAATGAGAATTTGTTACAGGGGAAAATTATGTTTAGGACTGGGTGCCAGCCATTCAGGAATGTCTACTTTGTGGACCTGTTTAAAGATATTCCCTGTTGTCATTTCCTATCCCATAAGAGAGTGGCCTTAAATTTAATGCAGTTTTCCTCCCCAGGCAAATACTACAGACAAGAGTTATGCTGTAAAATCCATTGGGTCCTAGCATAGACTCGGCCTAACTACTTCAATATTTTTTAAAATATTACTTCATTTATTACAAGGCGATGAGCTGGATTTACTCCATGGCATGTAAGTAAGAATCACAGCATAAGCTTTTCATTTGGGCTGGATTCAATACACCTCTTGGGCTTATTGATGTCAGCAGCTGAAAACATGTTATGAGGACGCTTCTCTGTAAGGCAGGAGCTGAATGGATCCCTAGTCCATAGCCTGAGCGGATTCATTTGATGTCTAACAAAATGCTATTTAAAAGCTTTTTAGTCAGGCTAGAGTAATAGCTCCATAGAGAGTACAGTTTTTAACAGACATACAATAAAAACCTAAGCATGTTACTTGGCAAACATTAAATTCAAGATATTTGGATGGAGACCCAAATCAAAGATGTGCTTACTACAGGGAGTAAGTCTTATTATTCATAGGGCAACAGTTACTTTCCATAAGATTGTTTAAGATAAGGACTGAAGTTTTATGTTTTCCAATCATACCCCATTATCTCCAGCAGCATGTCCTAATCCATCTGGTTTAAATCAGTTTGAAGCCAGGTAAGCATGTTTGCACAATCCCATTAGAACCAATGGGACATCTACATATGATGTGTGTTAATGTCTATGATACAGCCATTAAATGCAAGAGCTTTTGGTGCATTTCTTCTGCTAGAAAAGGATGGGAGGAATTCAGACCAGAGTTATTTCTTCCACTGGTAGCAAATCCTTTAAAGAAAAAAGATCAGCATATCCTAAAACCTGCTAATTCTAATTACTAATAATCATCCAGGAACCAGGCAATGAATTGAAGTATATAGTTAGCTTACACTATATTTCTTATTGTAGGTTATTAAAAACTACAACTGTACCCCTTTCTGATTTTTTAAAAATATAAATTCACTTGTCAATCTTCAAGGTACACCTGGGCTATCTATGTGGAGAACTGTAAAGTGATGTATAGATTTCAATGGGAGAAACTGCAACTTCTGGATTAGAGCTCTTTAAAACATCAAGGGGACCAGATTATGTCAATTTACTAAAAAATAAAATTTCCTGGAATAGATTGCAAAAGGCTATTCCAAGATAAAGGCATAAAATTGCCTTAGAAAGTGTGTAACTCTTATTTCCTCAAAACAACTTGAGTTGGGGAGGCACCATAATTCTTTAAAGAATGTCAAAAAAAAAAAGCCGTTTCAAACCTCCTTCCAGGTCCGTGTATTGTCTTCCTGATATATATCGTAGTAGTAGTAGTTGATTATTCCAAACGCTCGGTCTTGGAAATGAAAACTGAAAATCCTTTAATGAGAAGTTTTCACCCGAACGGTATTTTGATACAAGCGACTCTCACCACCCTGTTTCTCGGAAATATCCGAACATTAAATATGATTTACTCCGTTGCAAGTAACTTAAAGATCACCAGCTTTCAAACAAAGACGCCGCCCCATAAAGTTCGCATTAGGCGGTGTCTGAAAAACGAGGACGTGGAGCGTTTCCCACTTTAAGGAATTTCACTGCGAGGACAATTTAGCCGCTACACTCGTGGGAAAGGCAGAATTCAGCAGCTTTTGCTCAGCTGGCACCGTTGACACTTTTTTTTTTTTGCAAGTTTGGGGTGTGGGGGAGGTCCCTACACGTGTTGTGCCTTTCTGGCGGGCGGTGCCAACGTGGCGGCGGAGGCTGAAGAGAGGCACGTCGGAAGAGAAACAAGGCGTTCCTGGGAAGGGGCCTCGGTTCGAAGCTGGCGCCGCAATCCCTCCAGGAAAGAGGAGCTCCGTTTAGCCCAGAGCAAAAGACTGGGCGGCTTTCCGAGAGAAGGCTCCGGCGATTGTCGCGGGGAGGCTTTGAACAGAAAACCCAACCATTGTAGAAGTCCTTGGAATTGAAGAACAGGATCTGGAGCCACCTCGAGGATTCTGAAAAGCGAGCAAAACCCGCTTTTCAGTCGCGCTGCTGTTGCTTTCCAAATCAAGCGGCAGTAAAGCCATCCAGTTCACGGAATAACCCTTTGCAACCTACTCCAGAAATTTTTATTTTTTTCTCTCTTTCCTGGGCTGTTAATTAAAAGGGCTCTACAGAGCTTCCAAGTGCTTTGAAGTGGCAGCAAAGATCATTCTAGACTTTCTCCCAAATCTGCGTTTCTCAATCTCAGCAACTTCAACAACAATCTCGGCTGGGGAATTGAAGTCCACATATTTTACAGTTGCTGAGATTAATGAACATTACTCTAAGCAGCCTTCCTCCCCCCCCTCCTGTCAGCTTGAAATAAAAGTAGAAAAACAATAGAATAGAATAGAATAGAATAGAATAGAATAGAATAGAATAGAATAGAATAGAATAGAATAGAAATAGAAATAATAGAAATAGAAATAGAAATAGAAATAGAATAGAATAGAATAGAATAGAATAGAATAGAACAGAACAGAACAGAACAGAACAGAACAGAACAGAACAGAACAGAACAGAAAAATAGAATAAAATAGAATTCTTTATTGGCCAAGTGTGATTGGATGCACAAGGGATTTGTCTTGGTGCATATGCTGTCAGTGTACATAAAAGAAAAAAGAAGAAAAATACATTCATCAAGAATCATAAGATACAACACTTAGTGATAGTCATAGGTTACTAATAAGCAATCAAATCATACTAGGAAACAATATAAATTGTACTAGAACAATATAAATTGTAAAAATACAAGCAACATGGTTATAGTCATAAGTGTGAGAAGATAGGTAATAGGAAGGATGTTGTGTCTAGATGTTGTGTTAAGAGTTGCACTGACTGCAATGAGTCAATTCCTAAAAGCAACTCCACATCTTGATCCTGATCTATCACCTCTAGTCTAGCCAAGTTCATTTAAGAAGGGGAAGGAGGAGATAAAGGCTTCCTTCTTTCACCAAATCCTAACTTACTGCATTTTTTTTCATTGTCTTTGTGCTTCTTTTGTTTTTGTCCCAGTAAACAGATCCCATGGAGAAGCCTCAAAGTATGCATTAGACAGGATATAATCCTGAATGGAAAGTATGAAATCATCTGTTTATTTAGGACCCTTAACTACCTTTACATTGGATAATTATCCTCAGTGCTCCCCTATTTGAAAGGTCCCTCTCTCACTAATATAAATTTGATATGAGCTGCCCAGAGTCACTGGCTGAGATGGGCTGCTATAGAAATTACTGTAAATAAAATAAAGCCTCAACTGTCAGAGACTGAGATTTGTTCAAACACCCAGCACAATAAATATTCAAGAGGAAATCACAGCTCTAGATCCATTAATTCAGTAGAAAACAACAAAAAAGGTCAACATGAAATCCATTTGAGGCAGGTTGGACTGAGAGTGTGTCCAGCTCCAAACCCCCACTGAGGTTTTCTGTCAAGAGTGGGCTAGAATGTGGGCTTTTGTTTCTACTCCCAGAAACAAGACACTATATCATGCTATTAGGTCTATATAGTGTGGCCCACAAAATTCAATATGTCTTCAGCTAAGTGGGTCATCTAACACATGTTTACATAGCATCTGGACACACTTGCACTTTACTCTCTGCAGAGTTACTTGGAAGGAAACCCCAGTGGTTGGATAGAATCCAGCTGAAATCCTGCATGTTTCTTGAGTTGGAGAGGGCCAAGAGGTCAATTTTGAGGCAAGCAGTCCTTTAAAAAAAAACATGTATGGGATCCTTTGGTGGATAGAATCTATTTCTCAGACATCCTGCTCTAATTCTCTTCTCCTTTGATGATTAAGATTGTCATCCCTTGTCCCAAGAGAATCTGGAGGAGCCCATCTTGAACTGCATCCATTTGCAGACTGTTTCTGGGATTAAAAAAAAAAAATCACTCTTCGGAGTGAGACCACAATTGGGTAGATTGGAGGTTAGAATTTTTTTTCACCCTTTAAAATCCTTAATGCCTCTTCCAAAATCAAGCCCTGCTGCAGTGCTGAGCGTGACCATTTACAGAAGGGTAAGTCTGTTTTCTCCAGCAAAATTGCTTGTGATAAAGCAGCATTTGTAACATTTTTGGCGGCCAACTTTCCTCTTGAAACCAGAGTCCTGGTCTTTCAGGTGCAGGATTTCTTAAAATACTTGAACAAGTCCACTGCATATAAGTTTGACTAAAAACATGTTTCGTGCTTTCCAAGACAGCAGCCTTGCTGCATCCTGCTTCTTAGTGGAATTGCATAGGAACCTCCCTGAATCTGCCAATGAGTTTAAGGCTGTAGTTGCCAAGTTTTCTGAAAGGAGTTTTAATTTTGATTTGTCTGGCTTGAGATGAAAACCATAGGCGTGCTGCATTGAGATCAAGGAGATTTTTTTTGCTTCCAAGTAAATTGATCAACAGTCACAAAGGTAGGTTGTGTTTTTGTTTTTTAAGTTTTCCGATTCCTGGCAGAGTAAGCAATTTTAAAACAGTTGGAGGATGGATTGTGAAAGCTGAGCTTTGCCTCTTTCTTCAACTCTGTGCTTTCTGAGCAGAGAAATTGACCAACAAAGCCACTTGGCAATTAACCAGCTTTCTACAAGGCTGATGTTAATGAGGATTCTAGAGGTGAAGTTGAGACCTTCTCTTCAACTCATTGCGAGAGAACCAAGCATGTTTCCTGGCCAAGACAGGCATTCTGCTGAAGAGCTGGAACTATTCCCAAAGCAGAAGGAATTCGCTTCCCTTCATGGAAGCAGAGGCCATCCCCCTCTGCTTAATGCTGATGGAGCTCTCTTCCCTCCCACCTTCATTTTTTTATTGCTTTGATTTCTCTGCTCAGAAAATACAGAGTTTTCGTAAACGACCAGAGTCACGTATATAGATTAATGGAGGTTTGAATGTTGGATTCAATTTTGGATACTGACAACAGCTTACAGTTCCCATTGTCACATTCTACTATTGGCTGTGGTCACACAGTGTACAATGTACTGAACGAACTACAATTGTCTGAGTTCACAAAGCACACTTGCCACCAAAGCATTTGGTGTTATGCCACCTGATTGCTTTCGACAGTGTAGACGCACTAATGTTTAAAGGCTTAAACTGATACCAAGTTAACATATTCTCTAGATTCATTAACTACACCAGGTGATTTAGCACACTGTTATACTAAGCTGTTATAATAAGCCTAATAAAAACTAATGCCCTTATTTGACTTGTAGTGCAGATGCATCTCCAGGAGTTTATCTGACTTGGTTGTTTGGAGTGATCCCAGCCTTCCTGTCTACTTAAGAGAGCAGCAAGTGAGGAGTCTTTTTTTTAAATTTCAGCTCTCTATGATTGGGTTCCCACAACACAGTAAACTAAACTTCAATCACATTATGGCTTAGTGTGAGAAGTGAAACCAGTTTCCAGGTTTGTGTGTTCAGCTGAATGCCCCAACAGGGCTCTAGAAGCTTTAAGCAAGTATAGTAAAAGGAGGGAAATCTCAAATGGTGAGTTCAAAACTATTTTGGGTTTAGCAATAGATGCTACATAGCCAATGTAGTCAACCAACACATTCTCTGTAGCCTTGCTTGGGACAAGTTAGAATGACATCAGAACCGATATAGCTGGATCTTACTGAATGTTCTAAGCAGACGGTGACCTCAGGGCCACTGGGATCTGGTTCACACATGGCACCAACCACAAAAATTTAACCCGTTAACCCTCAGTGTGCTGGGTCTACAAATATGCTCACACTATAAACCCAAGATTAGCTTCTCATAAGACATTAAGGCCAAACAAGTCACATAATGGGTTAGAATGAAGTGTAAATCCAGATGTGTGAGTGTACAAACACCTATAAGTGATAGACACTCCTCTCTCATTTGTAGCATATATCTTTCAAATGTTAAAACAGGAGTTTGTTTTTAAGTTTGATTCTGTCCCCCATATTGTTTCTGCCCCAGGATCGATTGGTCTCCTGGATATTGAATGAGTGTTCTTAGTGAGATCAACTTGCCAACTCTTTTAAACAATACTCGCGAGAGCTAAAATCAGGTTTTGCTTGGAGCGATCTTCTCCCAATTTGCAGGAAAAAGAGTTACTCTCCAGCCATAACTCAGCTTTCAGGTTTCTAAGCCTCCCAGGTGAAAGACGAAATGCCTTCGGCTTCCTAGGGCACCGCTCGCACATTCTGATTGGCTACTGAGGTTCCAGTGTAACTCCTCCTCCGAGCGATCCCGTCCAGGGGTCCCTCGCTCCACAGCGTCCCATTACGGGGAAGTCTGAGCAAGTCCTCGGGAACATCTGGGCGTGCGCTGGGAAGTCCATCATGCTGCGAGGTTAATCTTAATTCTAGACTCGACTTGCACTGAGCCTCTCTGTTCTCTTGGCACTCTGTATTGATGTTTGCAATTCTTAGTTCCCTCTTTGAACTCCAGTCTGGTCAGCCTCTCGTCCTCAACAAACTGTCGCTGAAAGTTCAGCAATATCCCAAAGGCTACAAATTCATATCATTTCCTTCCACAGGGGGAAGAAACTTTTCCTAAGCAGACTTCCCTGACTAACACACATTTTCAGCTATAAAAAGCAACAGTCATCCTTATGTGCCTCCTTTCCAGGATTGCTGCAAAAGTAAACTTCGAAATTCATTTGCAGCGCTTTGAATGAGAGGCAAAAGCAAAGCGTAACTGCCCCAGTACACGCTGGCTTTCCTATTTCCTATGAGAGTGAATGCTTGGTTGTTACTAGTCACTAGTTGCCTTGGGCAAAACCCTAATTTTTCCTTTTCCTTTTCCTTTTTGCACTAACAGAGAAAGCATCTTTTCCTTAGTTCATTAGAAGAGACCTTCTTGTCCGGCAAAAGATCCCAACTTTAATCCTTTATTTTTTCAAGGGTCTCTTACATTGTGTGAAACTGTGGGGTCATCCTGTTTGGGCGTGGCTCACGAACTCTTCATTTAGTAGTTTGTAAATAATGGTTTGATTAGCATAAACTAGGCCACCGGGGCAGGTTGAACAAAGCACATGTTAAACGAACCAGCACGTTTAGCGTGCTGTGTGTACATCCAACCATTGTGTACTGATTCGTACTCCTGAACTAGCACGATTCACGATCTGCATTCGAATGAAGCAACTATTCAACCCAGTCTTCCCTTCTGACAAAGCATCCCCCCCCCACTTTTTTTAGCCTTCCACACCTGGAAGACTCTAACCTGAGAAAGAAATTCATAAAGAAAAAAAAAAGTCAGGGGTGAGACGACCTTTGCATCGCTTCTATGAATGTTTAATTTGAAAGGCAGGGTGTAACATTTAATTAAATGGTTTAAATACTATAGTAATGTGTAACTATTTTTGTAGTTAAAATCCAATTAAGCTATTTGGTTAAATGCAAATGTTTCAGTTTATATTCCCACCCTTCCTCGAGGCCCCGAATAGAAAGCGTGATTTTACTTCCCGAGCTGTGCCTTCCCTTCGAGCGGAAAACAGCAGAGATGGTCACCGCCGCTGCCCCGCCGCCCTCCTTTGGCCAGGCACATCATCTTGCCCTGGGAGCCGAAGGGGAGGGCGAGAGGCCATTAAAGCGGGGCTGCGGGGATTATTGATGGGGGTTCGCTGGGAGGTCCCGACGGCGGATGGGATTCCGGCTCCAGACCTCGCCCAGCTGTGATGAGGGCCACCTGGCCGAAACCAGAGAGCCGTTAATGGGTTTAGCCTTTGCTAATTGGGGGCTCCGGAGCAGTCGGTACTTTCAGGAAGGGAAGCGATTTCCAGCTTTGTAAGGAAATCTCCAAGGCGAGAGATTACCCGCCAGCCAGAGATGATGGGGCGGAAAGGGCAACAAGCTTTCTCCTGGGGTTGGGAAGGCAGATGTAGGCAGCCGCTGCCTTTCTTTGAGCACCAATTCTCCTTACTATAGTAAAAGTCAAAGGTGGTGTTTTCCCTCCGCTTCATTCAAAACTTTGCCACAATAAAGCTTTTCCCTGGTTTCATGGATAATTTATCTAGGCTTGCTTTCTCGAATTAACATTCTTAGCCAAACCCCGAGTTGTCTGAGCTCACAGAGTTTGTGTGACTGCAGTTGCACCTCACGACCCTACAAGCGTGCCCTGACAATAATTGGTTTTTTTGCCTGCCTTTGTGATGCTGCCTTGATTTCATTCCCACTGTGAGGGAGATGGGTTTAGGCTTCCCTTGGTTATTCTGGAATTAAAATAGTAAAAACCCCCCTCCCCAAACCACAAAACAAATCTGCCCCGTCTTTACCTTGAGATAAATTCCACTGAATGCATATTTTATGGGGAAAGAAAAAGCCAAGGTTTGCTTGACTCGTGGTTTATATCTAACCATACCCAACTTCTCACCCAGGGATGTTTCCAGACTTCTTTCTGACCTGGGAGCTGATGAAGAACTGCATGATCTATATAATTAACTGGAGAGAGCTTTACAAATCAAGCCTGGCTAGCCTTAGTATCACCAAGCCTTGATACTAAATATTCAGAACCCAGAAAACTTAAAGGGAAATCACCTGGAAGGAAATGCCTCTAATGTATTACATCATTTCTGTCGGCAATCCTGTTGCTCAACATTCTTAGATTTCTTGAGAATAAGAATAAATTCTCAAGGTGCAGGTCTCATTGTGTGCTCACACTTGCTACAAACATAACCTATGAAGATTTATCAGTGTATATTTGATTTATTCATTAGTTCTAACAATAAAATGGATGTCTACCTCTCCACGTATTTATCTTAAAGCAAAAAGCACAGACCCATTTGCTTAAACAGATCCCCCTCCCACAGATAGTCTTCATACCATTATATGATAGAAAAATAATTGCAACAAATTTAAAACTTAAGGCTGCAATGTGGATAGGTTTACTATGCAATACTATTTATATCTACTCAAGAATAAGTGTCACTCTGTTTGAGAGGGATTATTCTCTGGTAAATAGTTACAGGGTTGTAACATTAAATCATCTAGATTAACTGTATAAATTTATGCAATTCGAAACACCTCGCCCCCTTTAGTTGGGCAGTTTAATGCCCACTTATTAGTGAATGATTTTTTTTTTTTTAAAGGCTCATTGTCCTTTCTAACCCAAGCTTCATCACCACTCCTTTTCTATCCACATGCAAGTTTAATTGACAGAGGCTAATAAATTTTATAAGAAAAAATCCTCGATAAACCAATGGGACTTAAATTCTGAAGACTTTTACAATAGAATGTTGAATATTGTGAGAATTACTTATGAGTAAATGTGCTAAAATTATACTGAAAGATTGAAAGTAAATTCCACTGAATTCAGTGGGATTTAGAATTCAATAAAAATAGTAAAATGAATACAGGCATTGCAAGAGTACGACTACATTGCATGTGCCTCATATTTTTGGAATGTGGACTGCAATCTGTTGATTTGCAAAGTGGTCTCCACTTTAGCAATGCTAGATTGCATAGAGTGCTACAGTTTGGGCATGGGTCAGCTAAAATTGGACTTTGCTTGTGCCTGCCACAAATGTGCCTCCATTGACCAATATTATATCTTCCATTAACAAGAAATGCTTCATGTGACCCTTTGAATTAAACTTGATAGGTTAGTCTACACTTACTCTTTCTTACTCAAAAGTATGTTTTGATTGACCAAGTCTTGACTGATCAAAATAATATGGGCAGTGGAGAATGGTAGCCCATCTGGCAATGATAATGGTCTATGGAAGATTACAACTTGGAATGAAAGATGAATTTAAAGAAATAAAGAACAATAAAGAAGTTATGTGTATGTTTGTGAAATTAAGTGAAAGGAGAAGGGTGTAAACTTGAGTGAAGATAGCCAGATCTGGTGGAATTAATGGAAAAATCCATAGAAACAAAGGTATAGGATTAATTTGAATGAAAGAACTAAATGTATCCCAGAAAGTGATATTATCTAGATTATTGTGAATCCATATGAGAGTGACATTTAAGTAGGCAGAGAAAATGCAGAAAGATTTTGATAGAAATAAAAAGGAATTTTGGAAGTGGATGAAAAGGCTAAGAAAGGAACACACAGCAACATCAATGGAATTAAAAATCAAAGTGATGAAATGATTTGGGAGAAACTGATAAGAGGAAATACTGAAAGAAGCATTTTAGAGATTTTAGAGATTTGTATTGGTCATATGTCAAAGTGCAGAAATAAAAACAAATGTTATAAACATTAGGGTCCAAGAAATAATTATGAAGAGGAAGTCATAAATACCCTCAGAATGTTGAAAAATGGTAAAGCAAACAGGATAAACAGCTTTACTGGAGAAATGTTAAAATATGGAAGTCATTTGTTTATGAAGTTATTGTGTCTCAATACGAATATGGGTATGAAGTGTGTGAAGACAGTATATGTCCTGAAGATGAGAAAAATGCTATTATTACAAAGCATATAAAGGGAAAATATCATGAGTAGATGTAAACACTACAGGGTGGGGAGTCTGTTAGATATACCTAGGAAGATGTTTATCAGGATTCTAATCTAAAGGATACAAGAAGTTATAATGAGCAATATTTAGAAGTACCTTGCAGCTTTACCAGTTAGAGGGCATGCAAATCAGGTTTAGCTCTTCAGCAAGTCATTGAGAAATATATGAATGTGAGAAAATATATTTTACATTTATTGATTTAGAGAGTGTATCATCAGGTTATGATCAAGTTGTTGGACTGCCAGCTTTAGTCACTGACTGTTAGCCTTTGCACCAGTCACTTTCTCTGAGCCCAACCTACCTCAAATTGTGACAATAAAATTAAAGGAGATTATCATGTATGTTGCCTTGAGTTTCTGAAAAAAAAACATTGAAAATGGGACCATAAATCTACAGATAATAATGATCTGTTAATCTTGACCCATTTTTATACATTTTCCGTTCTATTCATGTGCAATCTCTAATACTGTTAACAATATGCTTCTTCAGAACAAATGCTGGAGAGTTACGAGCAAGAAATTATTTCTGAATTCATGTCCTGTTTAGGCTTTTTTTTGACCTCTGGCTAGCTCAGTGGGAGAGGAATGCTGGACTAGGTAGGCCTTTAGCTTGATCCAGCAAGACTGTTCTTACATTCTGATGCTGTCAGTTGATGCTGTTTATGTTTTGTGCAATATCCTCAAGAAAGTATTCAATAAATGACCAAAATTTGTTTTCCGACCAATGAATAATAAGGAGAGAAAACTATAAACAGTATCATGAAATCAAGTCCTCTCTATTTATGATGATTGAATTCCATTGTGTGAAACCTTATTCAAGATAAGGTAAATAGCTTGGGTGTTGGGTAATGAAGCAACAAATTGAGCTTCCATTATGCTGGAGAACACTTCTTCCTATAAGAATAATTAGGTAATAAGACTATGCCCAGATGATTGAAATAACTATGTGTACTGGAGAATGGATTGTCCTTCTTTATAGCAACCTATTTAACTATTACTGAAAAATAGAAGAGTTAATCACATTTTTTTTCATTGTTCTAACTTTTTTGGTACCTGTTATATCTATAATCCATACAACCATCACCTCCTGCCCCTCTGGCCTCAATATATAGTAACAATCTTCTTGCTTTAATTCTGCAATGCTTTTATTCCCCCCACAAGAATTTATAAATGCTAGGCCAAGAGAAGGCCATGGCAAGAGGAAGGCTAGTTTATAGGGGGCAGAGATACATGTTTCCTTTAGTTTAATGAACTTTTCATAATCACTTGAATGTCTACAGCTGTCTAATTCCTTGCTATGCCTTTTCTATTGTCACTGTAATCATAGTATTTACATGGTCACTTGTCTGGATATACATCTGAGAGGCCAAGAGAAAATCTAGCATTAAAAAATAAAAATGCTATAAGTAGAATTCAGCAGAACTTGCAGCATACAAACTAGAGGCATGTAAAACAAAAACCTGAGCAGCTTAGAATAAAAAATAAAACATCAATTGCTGAGAAACTGATGCTCACTTGAATTGAGCTGCATTATCTTGGCTGCTTATTTCATTGATGAAATCTAGAAATGTCCTCACCTTGAAACCAACCAGAATCCTTTTGCATCCTGAAGAATTCAGTTTTGTTTAATTATTTCTCATATTTATATGGCTGCCTATTTCAGAAAAACATGGTTTAAGACCAATTTGGAATCAGTGAGTGACATTCTGTCTGGAATAAGGCAGGAAGTATTGATGGATAAGGATGGATAAGGATAATTTGATTCAAGTAATATGTGCAGTGAAAGGGAAGAAGCAGGAAACTACTGAGTAATTTTTCTAAAAGATCCAAACAAGGGTGAATTTGAAGGATTAAATGATATTAAATTGGACTTGACTCCTGGTCACTGTATGTGTAAATGATTGCCAGTTTGCTCTCTCTCCAGAAATAATTTCTAGGTTTTCCAAGAACATTCTAGAACTCTTGGATGCTCTCTACTGACTTTATCTTTCATTTCTTCCAATTATATATCTCTCAGTTTTATCAAGCATATTTTTTCCAATCTACTATCTGCTGACATCCTGAGTCCAAAGTATGTGAATTTATGATTTATCCTTATTGATCCTTATTTCCAAAGAGTCCCCAGCCTTTTATTTGACCCAAGTCTGTTTGATTGGTTCTTTTTACAATCTATGATAGATTTAGCAACCATCTCCAAATTCAAAAGTATTTATACTCTTTCTCTCATTGTTCCTCAGTATCCAGTTTTCATACTATACACTACATCTGAAAATGTAGTATTTACGGTAGCTGTTCATAGTTGTCACTTAAATCTCCTTATTCTTCAATAATCTTGTCTAAGTTTGTGATTGCTGTCTTTTCTAGGATTAATCTCACAGGTCACATCCATAAACAAAAGGCTGGGGGATTTTCATACAGGAAAGCAGAGTGAAGAGAGATTTATGGAAGAAAGGCATTTAGGATCTTGGAATAGAATTTAGCAAAATAATTATATTCTTTTTTGGCTTGTAAAAGATTAGCTAAGCAAGCCATTACAGCTGCTCTTTCTCCCAAAACACAACTATTGAATTGAAGAATCCAAATGGAGATGATTATAATCTAGGACACTGGTTTTTCTCAAAATTGAGCTCATATTTCTCTGGACAAACTACTTTCTTCATTCTTCATTGATCCTTCTCAGGAAGGGTCAATTTCAAATTAACTTCCTTGTTATTGAAATCTGGCTAATTTCAGATTTTCTCCCTTCTATCCCTTCCTCAAATTCCTTCTGGATCAGGTTGCTTTTCCAAACAATTCTCTCTGCCCCTGAGCTCAATGACTCTTTTTTTCAATGGCATTGGGCCTAAGTACTGGAATGGTGACAGATTTTGGTGGAATTCCAAATGTGACTCATCTATATCCTTAGTATATTTCCTCAATTTAAGGCAAGGGCATAGGTTCACTACAGATTTAAATGTAGAATCTGATGCACATGGCATGATTAAAAATTGGGTATATTTGAACATGTGCAAAGTTTTTATAGCCTCTGAGCATACACAGTGCCCTCTGTCATAAGAGTTCAGAATTGTGAAAAGGCTGGAGAGCAGTTAAGCTGTCAAGTATCTCATGCTTCACTTTACAAACTTATTGTACAAGGTTGGATCACATTTAATTAAACAATTTATGAACCAAATAAGGCTTTCTAAGGCATTATAAAATGTCAAGCATATTCAGATTTTTTAAAAAATTGGTCAGGAAACTAGGCAATTGTTACTAAAATGTTAGTTGGATATTGTCACCTCTCTAGCAGGGTTTGCACTACCTAAGCAGTACCATATTTAATCTACAAAACAAGAGAGCCAGTTTGCTGTAGTTGTTAAGCCACCAGGCTAAGAACTGAGTTCTAGTCCTTCTTAAGCACATTATTTATTTAGCATATGGTTGGTCACACACAGTATTAAAACACTTTATTTTTACAGGTTAAAAACAATAAAAACAATAAAAAAGCACAAAGCAAGCTGGATGACTTTGTCAGTCATTTTCTTTCAGCCTGGGAAAGAGGCAATGGCAAGTCACTTCTGAAACTTTGCCAAGAGAAAGGCAGGGACCTGTCCTGGCAGTCACCTGGGTTGAAGGCACAAAACCAAAACAAAACATGAAGACACACATACCTCAAAAAACAAAATGAATAAAAACACATCACACATACACACACATTGGGGATAATTCTGTGTAAATGGGCTGTTAAACCTCCAGAATATGTTGGCATGGGAGGTGGAGGAAGAAAAAGGAAACAACAGGGAAAATATCTTAAAGACAGCCCTTTCCCTACTCTGAACAACTTTCTTTGGTTCCTATGACTATCATTAAGTGTTGTACCTTACGATTCTTAATGAACGTATCTTTTCTTTTACACTGAGACAAATTCCTTGTGTGTCCAATCACACTTGGCCAATAAAAAATTCTATTCTATTCTATTTTGCTAATATTGGGGTTGATAACTCCTTCTGGAGTGAGGATACTATCCTTGATTTGCTACCCAAATAGTATGTACTGGGATAATTTTACTATTTGCATATCCAATGTGTTGAACATCCCCTTCCCCCCCCCCACCCCCATTAGCCGTGACCAAATCCGTCACTTGAGAGAATGAGAAAGGGAGGAAAGCGGGACGCCTCAGCCGGCGGAGTTTCTTTGCACCGGCCCTGCAGAGACCTCAGCGCCGTGATGGATAGCGGTCCAAGGGGACGGCTTCGAACGGCCCGGCCTTTCCCCGCCTCTCCTCCCAGTCAGTCCGCTTAGGAATGCGAACGGCCCGGCCGTCGGGGCAGCGCGCAGTCAGAATTTATCGTCTGTGTATCTTTGCTGGCTCCAGATGATCCCGGCTCGGTAATGGATGGGCCTCCTTGGCGAAGGCGGGTGGTAGCTCGCCCGGCCAGCCGGCCTTGTATGGGGCTGGCGGATTCCCGTCGCGCCCTAATATCCGCCCTGTAGGCCATAAACGCCGCTGCTCGTGAGGGCCCTGGCAGTTCTTGGAGAAAGCGACGAGAGCGGGCAGGAGAAGCTCCTGCTTTGCCCTTAGCAGTAGCAGCCATTAAGGCGTTAAAGGTGACTGTGGTGAATTTGTTCGAGTGAAAAGTCGACGAAGTGAAGCACAAAATAAAATGTCGCCGTCGTACTAATAGAGATAATGAGAGTAATAATAGTTCCTTCGGGATTATGGTTCTGCCCTCCCTCCTCAGAAAAGTCCGAAATCTTGACTGAACACAAACGGCCCACACGGTATCTCGACTCCTAATGTGGTTCGTTTGGTTTTGGTTTAGCGGGTTGGGCGAAGTAGTCTCTGGGCCTAGGCCCGAAGGCCCGGGCGTGGCGCGAAGGGATTCCAGAGCCTGTTTCCGAGAACGGGCGAAGCGGCTCGAGTTGCAACTCCGCAGCCCGACCGACTCTTCTGGACGCGAGGGACGTTTTTTTTTCAGAGGTCCTATAAGGCCTTGAGGAAAGACAAGACACCCCTTCTCCCTCGGGGCAGTTTTCACCGAGCCTGACCCGGTTCCCTTCGCCTTTCCTCCAGCCACAGCTCAGATTAATGTTACAACAGGTTTTTATTTTTTTTATTTTTTTTGCCAGGCATGGAAGATGGCTATAGACACCCTGCTTGGTTTTTATGTGGATTGGATGCGTGGGGGCCATAACAAACGGGCAGAGCGTCAAATCGCAGGCACCGTCTTGACTTTTTGCCACGCGGAGGCTCCTCAGTCCCGTCGGGAAAGGCTCGGAGGTGGGGCGCCCAGCTAAGTTGCGAAATGTTTAAAGCGATTCTTCCGACCTTACTGGCCTGCATTCGGGTAGATGGAATGTCCGAATTCCTTGACCTGCGAACAATCCAGACTGTGAGCCGCATTTCTGAAGACACTAAACCTCACGCGTACCGGACTGCCCAAGTATTAAATTCTTTTTAGGTTTTCCTATCGGGCCGAAATTTGCAACTTCTTTGGTTTAGCCGAAGCTTCTGTACTCCCCCTCCCAGCCCCCACCGCGCAGTGGCGGATTTTAAAGGAGGAAAAATTTAAGGATGTCTCGCAGACATCTCGGTGACTCGCTCATCATCATCATCATCATGGTTCGTCGCACAGCCAGCCAGATGTTGCTATTTTTGTCCGTCTGTTGGACGATAAATTTTCATGCGCATTTCCAGCCACTATTGTGTCGGCTTGACTATTAAGTAAGGTCAAAAACACCTTACTTAGGTCAAAAACACCTTACTTAATAGTAAGCCCTCTTGATATTTACTCAAATATCGTTTGTAGTTTAAGTATTTTAATCGAATCAATTAAAACCCCTGGTTAAAATAAAGCTAATCGGAACAGTGACATTAATAACAGAAGGTGAAACGGTGTGTAATTTATGCGTGAAGGATGGGAATTTTACAACTTCAGGAAAGAACTGCAAGATCAGTTTAAGGCAGGGATAGAATCACTTGCAGCTGACGATTTCTTCTGACCAGCCTAGATAATCCTTGACAGCCCCATATTTATTTATTTTTATTTTTTATTTTATTTGATTTATATGCCGCCCTTCTCCGGAGACTCAGGGCAGCTTACAATGCGTTAAGCATATCAGGAAGAGGAGTTTTCAGATTAACCAGTTTCATTAAGAGGTATAAGCTTTCATTTCGCTTCGTTTCTCTGTTAGTCGAGAAGGGTCCTAAGATACTCTTCGTTTCTCCTTTTTTGGATACATAGAAAACCCGGGCACTTAAAAGGTGGCATAACTCGGAGAATACGTATAAGGAAAGGCTTTAGAATTGAATCGAGGCGCTAGATGTTGATATATAAACTGTCCAAGACAGATTTCAGCAGCGTTCGTGAAACTGTTGTCATCATTGTGATGTTTCAACATTTGAAATACGAGGGTTCAAAGAGGGGAAAACCCCCTTGGATATAAAAGCGTCATTTCCTCTGATTGAAAATCAGCCGTCCTTGCCAAGCCTTAAAATTTGATTTATATAAAATGTAAGTCACTGGATATCAGCGTAACGAAGGAGGAATAAATTCAAGATTAAAGAAACTGTAAACCTACATCCTCCTTACTTCACCTTTTCCCAGCCTAACACTCTGCAGATGGGCTGGCTGGGGATTATGGGAGAAGGACGGAATCGTCAGGGGTGATGGTGATGGTGGTGGAGGAGGAGCCAGCAGGTCGCAGAAATGTGGCTCTTTTTCAAAGTGCTGTGCCTTCTTTCTGTAAAATAGCGGAAAGTGAGACGGAGCAGCCGCGCCCAGCCCAGCCTACGATTCAGCCTCTCCCGCTTCGCTGTAGGGACCGTGAAAATCTCCGGAGCGGTGAAATTCGCCTTGTGGCCGATCGCAAATAAAGCTCCACTGGCAAAATATCTAAACATTGCAAGGAGTTCAGGAACTGGCAGTTTTCAAAGACGTACTGCTTCTGAACCTGGAAGGCCTTTTCAGATACCTTGGCTAATAGCCCGGTATGGACTTCATTCTATGAATTCGCCTTTTTACTCCATCAATCTGAGTAATCAGCACCATATTCCACAGCAATTTACCCCTCCCCATCTTCAGTAGTCATCGTGTCACTTCTTGTGGCCTGCACCCAACGTAATTATTTTCTTCATCCACCCCCTGCCCAGTTTTCTGTTGTTTGATTTTATATTCTCCGAGGGTCTTTTAGTAATGTCTCTTTTATCATTTTAATAATACATTCACATGACTTAGTTTATACTGTATGCCATCACCAACATATTTACTTTTCATAAGGTTTGCATATTTGGGTCGCAAAATTCCAGACAACCAGTAGATGGCAGCCAAGAGTTTTTGATATTGTCATCTAGCAGTCTAGAGTATTGTAGCCCAGGTTTAGTAACCCTAATCTTTCACTTTAAAATTCTTAGTTGCTTTAACAGATGGGGAAATGTTACTATGTTTTTTTTTTGAAGTACTAATGCAAACATGACCGTTTTTATAATCCCTAATAATTTTTCACTATCTTTGTGTGCAAAGGGATGTGCATAGCTTGAAAATTGTATGTGATCATTCTTGATCTGTTCCACAACCAGTCCCTGGATATATGTATGCCCTTATAACTAAGCTCTTCTGACAACTTGTCCCAATAATGTAGTTAATTTGATTTCTGTGTGCTGCAGCTGTGCTCTGTAGCATCCATCTCCAGTCACCTGCATCCTGTAGTGGTTGCCTGCAGCACCCTTCGCACCCACCCTCCACAACCCATGGCACCCATACATCCATTCACACTTTTTAGCACCCTCTTGTGATACATGCGTACCCACCTGCACTCAGTAGGCCCTCCCCATAACACCCATCTACTGGTAGCGCATATGCACTTGCCTGTGGCATCCATCTGTCTGCAGCACCTATACACTTTCCTGCATGTTGTAGCCTTTCCACTTCATTCTGCTTAACCCATGCAATACATGTTACGATGGCAATTAGGATTGATGGGATGGCCGCTGCTGGTGCTATTGTTATGTGATGTTCCATATTATGACCACATTGCTTAGTGACAAAATTCTGGTCCCAGTTGCCATTCTAATCTGAGAATTGCCTGCAGAGGGATGAGGATCTTGCAGATATTCCTGGATTGCCACTCCCAGTATCCTTCATTATTAAGTCATATTGACTAAGGCTACTAGGAGTTGGAATTCAGAGGTATAGTAATAGGAAGTCCATAAATTCCCCAGCATTGGGCTGGCATGCTTTAGGCTAAAATTCCCCCACACTGCGTGCGTATGTATGTATGTATGTATGTATGTATAGGTATTTATTTATTAAATTTATATCATACACATATCACTGATAAACTGAGTCTTCATGAGGGAATCATTTTTAATAGTAGTTGAAATCATTTGCGTATTGAGGGTGCCATATTTGCGGAAAGGGTGTTTGATTCTATAGATACAATGTGGTATTGCACTGCTATTCAGTGCTATGGATGCATATAAAAATCATAAGCAAGTTTATTCAAAAATGACCCAATAGATTCAGATAAATTTGCTCTCTAATAAATAAAAATAAAATTGCAACAGCACTTGTTAACATCTATTGGGATAGATCAGGTGCAATTTACTTAAATCCCATTAATTTCAATGGGACCTAAATAAGGTTTGCAGTCTTCTATATTATTTCAGATTCAAATATTAGAAGGGCTGCAACAACTACATCTCTCATTAATTTGAAGAGAGCCAGCTTTTTTAAAAAATGTTTCTTACTAGTACTCAATTCCTATTCAGAAAACACATTAGGGACTATTATATAGTCACTCCAGGCTATAAATTAATCAAAGATTTATGCCTCAATCAGGGAGAAAAAATCCCATGGTTATTAAAGTTTGTTATGCCCTGGTCTGTGGGAAAAATAATTTCTATGATTGATTTTCCCCTAAAGACTCAGGGAAGGTCTCTCTACTCTGTTATGAATAGTCTGATCTTTCCTGTCTTCCGGATTTGGGGGAGGGGACGGGAAGAGAAAGATCTCTCGAGAAATACATTTTCCATCTTGAATCTCACTTTGCAGCCTTTCTTTACTAATCCTTGAAAAATCCTTCAAGAAAAGCAAATCTAAGAATGATGGAACTACTTCTGTGTCTACAATATTATATTTTTAAAAGAAGTTGAGAAGAAAAGTTTATATGGTATGGAAATAAATTGAATGTAAAGAATGATTAACCAAATGACTTTTACTGCATATATTTTGATAGGTCAATAGCAGGTTATAAACACAGCATCATGATGTCCCCATTTCCAATGGGCCATATGATTACATCCATATTCCGAAATGTCCTCCAGCTTCTGAATATTCATGAGTTGGTTAATATTTTATTTAATAGCCTGCCTTTCCTCCTGAGCTCAAGTTAGCATACGTTATCCTCCTTTCCTCCAATTTTAACAACTCTGTGAGGTTTGTTGGATGATGACAAGTATTTGAAAGAAATCCAGCATTTTTCCATAGTTTGAACCTGGATGTCTCTTGTTCTAGTCTAGGACTCTAATTATTATATTACATTGGTTTAGTAAGGAAAACAAGTTTTATTAGCAGTTGTTTATATTACTATAAAAACTCCTCTAAGGAATTCTGGAAACTGGTTTGGGTACTGAGCATGCTCCAACTTCCACTTTATATCATTTAGTGCTATGTGCAAAAGTCCTTTTGAAATCCCTTGGTCTTCTTTGTGGGCAAAGAAATTATCTGGCAGAGGAACACCACTTCATCACATTTCTCCAAGGGAGAAATAATTCTTCAATCCCCCTTCCCAGGATTGAAATTATTCTTTTTCTAACGGAATGGCAAAAATCTCAGAAATTTGCTCAGAAAACACATTTTTGGTTCTGCTTCTAAGGTTGCACTTCCTTGGGGTTTTGTTGAGGCAAGAATGGAGAAGTTTATTTCATTTGCACCTTGTATCATTTATGGGTCTGATGTACTCTTACTTTTATATAAACAACATCAGATTCATTCATTTTCCCCACTCTGGGAGATATGGAAGATGTACATAATCGAAACACAGCAGATGGCAGCACTTAGCTGACATTGAAAAGGCTAGCCACAAGCCAGACTTGGTTAATACTTGAATGGGAGACCACCAGGATGCTCCAGGATTGTAGATAATATTGCAAAATAAAAAGATAGTATTGGAGAAAAAAGCAATGTAAAGCTACTTCCATATTCTTGGCAAGAAAACAGCAGCTGGTGTCTTAAACCAGAATTTAGGGTTGATTTAAAATCTTTACCCCTTTTAGTCTGGGTATATCTGGAAGACAGAATGCTGGGGAAAACTGAGTTGGATTATCCTGACTACAAAAACAAAATGAAAATACATACTAGCCGCTTTTAAGGTGGGGACAGAAGTCATAAAAATATTGAAGTCTCACTTTAGTCAATGTGATGATTTTAGAAGCAAGTACTCAAAAGATTTATCTGCCTAATGCTTGCGGATATGTTTGTGCATCATCCTTTGTTTGCCTGTGAACAAGGCATTCTGCAACACTTGCCTGCAACACCTTCCCCACCAAACAACCTCCTGATCTTTTAAAACAAAGCTCATTTGACAGTTTCCAGTAATGGCCATATGGCAGTCTGTTCACAGTGGAGATTAATTCAGAATGGAAGGAGAACGTAAAGGGACAGAGAATTTAGTCTTGGAGAATGAATTTTCACGTGTTCAACTGACCATGTAATAGATAGTTAATAAAAACCCGCACCTCCATATCACAGTGTTGAATTATGTATAAGGTAATCAAAAAGCACTGCAGGGAAAGATTCTTTCACTAATTAATTTCTTTAACTTAGCCAGTGTGGTATAGTCATCAGAAGAACAGAACAAATCAGAGCTAAGTTTCATAATGTAGGAGAGAAGTGTTCGCTAACTGCTTCTTTGTTAGAAACTTTTCCTGAAACATTTAGCTGCAGTTTTAATACTGTTATGTGTGTTCATTTATTTGACAATTTATTTAAACCAACCCCTCTGTACTGGTTTGTAGCATTCTCCCTCTATTTCCACACCTGAGGCTCCAGTGTATTCTCCTCAAAAGTGGCTAGAACAATGTTTACTGGATATTCAGCATCCCTTTGAGAGCCCTTACCCTGAAATGCGGAATACAATCTGTGAGTCTGTATGATTTAGTTTTGGGCTGATTTCTCTGTAAACTGCATAGAATGTAATCATATTAATAAAACCATTTGTTTCAACCCATTTCATAAGATTTTGCTCAGGATATTCCTTAATGTTCCAAACAGGTTGTAATCTTGAAGTTAACCTAGATGGACATAATTGTCTAAAGATTCTTGAGGCTTCATAATATCTGTTTTTGTAGAACCACAAAACAGAGGAATTTTATTTAACCCTGATGGATACGGAGATAGTGTATTGTGTTGACTTGATGAATCACAAGCTATTCAAATTTGATGTAAAGAACCCATGAAAAATATTCAGGAAAAATATGAAGCATTTTTTAATACAGATCTAATGCTTATGGCTTCAGTAATTGGAAAATGCAGATTTCAAGAACAAGTAAAACAGTATTTTGCTACTACTAATCCAGCGGATCCAGAGAACCAACAATTAATTACTTATAGGAAACTGGAAATGGGGATGATGGACTGAGTCAAAATAAATGGATAGTTAATGCTATCGGTAAACAGCATTGACAGATTCCTTCTCTCTGCAAGCAGAGTTTCAGGAACTGGGCTTTTTGTTGGCATCTTAAAAAGATGGAAAAAGATGATCCTAGGCTTTCAATTCTCTCTCATTTGGATATTTTTTTTAATTAAAAAATTCTATTATTTAGACATAATCATCAAGAAATACAATGGGATATAGTTGTGGGTAGACTTTATGGAACTGTACTGAAATTTAGGGCATGCTTATTTTAAGAGGAAAGTTTAATACATCCAGCCAGTTTTCTTAGACAGTAAAACACACACACAGAACCACATGGCACTTATATCCGCTTTCCAACGTAATACTTTACAGGGCACAGATATTTCAATAACAGGACTTTTCTTTCTGGAAATGTATATGGACCTGGAAGTTTCTACATATTTCTGGTTTCCATATATGGGCATCTTCTCTCATGTGTAACTTAAGCATTTTGCGTGTGGACCTATGTTCCTGTCTGATTCTCAACTTCCTCTGCTCCTGTGATAATTCTCATCAAGAGAATGATGAGGAGCCCATTAAGTCATCAAGTAACATGTGGAGACTCCAGCCTTTGGATTCTGCTTTCCCTGTTTAACATACACCTTTAAGTATATGTTAAGTTCTAAGTCTGGGAAAAAGTTGATGGGACTTGAATTTCATGACCTTTCCTGGTTTAGATTCTGGAAGTTTTAGAAGAGATTTTCTTATTACTAGGAACATGCATAACATGCATATTCTCTGATTTCTCATTGACCATTACTTTTTGCAATAATAGATCTATCTTAGGACAAGGGAATTTCTTCATAGAAGGAAAATATTTCTGCTTATTTCAGTGTTCTCCTGTTCAAAAGTCCTCCTCCTCCTTTTACCCTGCTTGATTTGTCTTTGCTTGCACTATTGTTGCACTCTGGATTGATGGTTTCCACATTTTTTTCCACAACGACTCCCAAATGCTTTTCCTGACCAGCATGCTTACTGGCTGTTCTATTTAACACATTATACTTAGGTCAATTTTGTACTAGACAAGTTATTTTACATTTGCTTACATCAAAGGAAATTTACCATATGTGGAACCACTCAGGTTAAGGATGTAGATCTTTTTGAACTGCATTATTTTAACCCTTTTTTGCATCTAATTTTAGTGTTGGATTACAAATATTGGTGTTTGTATTCAATGGATGTACCAGATGTTAGGGATAAGCATCTCTGCCCATTGTATGCATATTTAATATTGCTCACTGGGCATCCTGGGAGGTGAAATTAAGTCAGTAAAAAAGTTAAAAAGTCTGTTGAAAGTGGAAGATAACCTAATTATTTGAAAGAAAAAAAATCAGTGAAGTGACAGACTGGAGAGTTGTGTTTTGGGCATAGAATTCTACTCCTTTTTAAAATAAGCTAATATGGGGTTAACTTTTTTATTCTCCACTTCTGTCAATTTCTGGATTGTTGTGTGGAAATAAAATACATGACTTTAATGAGGCTAGCTCTGAGATAATTGGATATAGGATTATCGACTAAGAATGGAAGAAGACTCTGAATATGACAATATTCTCTTTTTTCCTCCTCATTGGAGAATAGAAAGAAAGAGATGGAAGGCTATACAACACCAAAAAATGAAAATCCAAAACTCTTTAAAAACCCTTGTCTTGATCTAATGAAAGATTCATTGTCCACTGTTCTGTTCTCAGCACCATACCTATCAGAAATATACAAACAGCAAACATTTATGGTAATATTTTTGGCTTGTTTTCCCAAAGGCTTTTCTCCTTTGTTGGTTTTTGAGGATCTGTTGAAATATTGCTATCCAGGTAATGACCAAGCTTGATGGGAATGAGACAGTTTGTAGGGATATAGATTGGGAAAACCTGATGTTAGACAACTATGGTATAACTTCATTTATTAGAAAAATATTTTTCTGTGATATAACCCAAAGCAGCAAATGGAATATCTCTTTTTGTTTAATGGAGGTGAATGTTTAGCTTTTCCTGACATGACCAGCTACATTCTCCTATCTGCTCATGGAAGCTGATAGGAAGAAAATAGGACCTTGTTTTACATAGATGAACTCAAATAAATGAAGTATATTTTGTTGTGTGATCCTTTAACAGGTTAACAGAGTTGGAAGGGATCTTGTAGGTCATCTAGTCCAACCCCTGGCTCAATCAGGAGACCCTAAACCATTTCTGACAGATGGCAGTCCAGTCTCTTCTTGAAAGCCTCCAGTGATGAAGCTCCCACAACTTCTGAAGGCAACTTCTGTTCCATGGGTTGATTGTTCTCACTGGCAGAAAGTTTCTCTTTATTTTCAGGTTGAATCTCTCCTTGTTCAGTTTCCATTCGTTATTCCTTGTCTGGCCTTCAGGGGCCTTGGAAATAGCTTGACCCCCTCCTCTCTGTGGCAGCCTCTCAAATATTGGAAGACTGCTCTCATGTCTCTCCTGGTCCTTCTCTTCACTTGACTAGCCTTGCTCAGTTCCTGCAACCGTTCATCGTATGTTTTAGCCTACAGCCCCCTAATCATCTTGGTTGCTCTTTTCTGTACTCTTTCTAGAGTCTCAACATGTTATTCATGTTTATTTTCTCCTGATTGTCCATTTGCTCTAGATTCTTGAAAACTAGAAAACTTGCAAATAGAGAAGTGTGATTTCTCAAAAGCTTTGCTACTTGGCTATGTTGGAGACCTACAGACAAAGTACAGGTAGTGCTCAACTTACAATTGCTCTTTTAGTGACCATTCAAAGTTACAGCAACACTGAGAAAAAGTGACTAATGGCCATTTTTCACACCTATGACTGTTGCAGCATTCCCACGGTCACGTGAATAAAATTCGGATGGTTGGCAACTGACTAATATTTATGATGGTTGCAGTGTCGTGATCTACTTTTGTGACCTTCTGACAAGCAATGTCAGTGAGGAAGCCAGATTCACTTAACAATCATGTTACTAACTTAACAACTGCAGTGATTCACTTAACAATTGTGGCAAGAAAGGTTGTAAAAGGGGCAAAATTCACTTAACAAATATTTCGCTTAGCAACAGAAATTTTGGGCTCAGTTGTGATCGTAAGTGGAGAACTACTTGTAAATGATTTCACACATTCTATTTATTTATTTAATTTATATGTCACCCATTTCACCATCAAGTCACTCTATTTGGGAAGAGAAAATTAAGGGGAAGCATGATAGCTTTGAATGCTTTGAAAGGACTGCTCTCATGAAGAAGATGGAACATACTTGTTCCAGAAGGATTCAACATTCAGTTTCCAGAATTTAATTTAATTATTAGGAGGATATTTCTAATGAAAAGACACATTTCATACTAGAGCAGTTTGTCTTAGAAAAGGTTGGTTTCTCTTTCATTGGAGTTTTTAAATCCCATGTTTTCACTGTTTCCTAAATCAGTGTAATGTTTTACTCCATTTTTTTTTTGTCAACTGAAGTCAGTGTTTCAGTAATTGGAAATGTAGGAGGAAAACGAAATATTAAAGTAACTCCTGCTATTATATTTTAACTATTTTTGCTGCATAGAATGAGAAATATCAAATCCTGTGACTGTTTCAAATATAAAATTACTGACAACTGCTCTTCATTCACCCCCTTTTAAAAGCTGTTCCCCATCAAAACACACTGATGAAAGATTATATGAGTAAACTTTTTAAGTAAAAAGTAGTAGAATTTGGAATTAGCTTGTCCCTTCCCTTCCCTTCCCCAAATAAAAGATAATCTGGAAATTGTTTTCCACTCAAGCCAGTAATAAAAAGTTCAACATGCAGTTCTTAAAACAGTTCAAATTGTTAAGATTACATTGTTTGACAGTCTTCCATTAATCTGAAGTCTACAGTAATTTCAGCAAGAGGCCTTATCATATTTTACAAAGGTCAACTGGATCACCTCTAAGCTCATGATTAAGTTAAACAAGCTGATTCCGATGTGTAAGTTTGGGGAGTTTATGAGAGGCTCTGCTGCTACAAAGACACCCATAAATTCTACTTTCACACACGATGTCAAGCTCCTTTGGGAATTGTACTCCCATTCAGGGCAATTCCCCTAGAAATATTATAAGAAATATTAAATTAAATCAAGCTTATATGAGATTTCTTCTAAAAAGAACAAAGCCACCTTTTTATTGGGGAGGGAGGGATGTGCAAAACTATGGTGCTTGCTTGATACCATAAACTAAATTTATAGCAGTGTGTGTGAATAACTAATTCCTTAAAGTTAAAACCTACATATGTTATCAATGGTTAGTTTTTAAGTTTGGTATGCTACAGCTTTGGCAGATGCTTACAGGAATCTGAAGAACCCACTCAGTGCTATCTTAAATAGTGTATTCTTATAAATGACTAAACTGTGTAGATATCTGAATGTCCTTTAAAGAGTTGTCACTAAAGGGCTTAAATTATAGGCTATTATTCTCATGTCTATGACATAATGACTCTATAGGGTGTAAATAGAAATACCTTTACAACAATAATTGCAGCTACTCTTAGCAGTGTTCCAGATAAACACTGCTAAATTTTTACAGAGTAAAAGTCTCCATACGCCAAAAGGATATCTTTTTTTTTGCTGGCGCAATATTATCCTAAGGCGTGCCCTTTCTCACTGATATATTTCAGTCCTTCCTATGGGACAATTCAGGGTTAATTATTTTTACTTCTGGGCACCTCTCCAGAACAGTTTGGTTCAACTCCAGCTAGGATGAGCAGACATGTGACCTGATACTTGGCTGGAAGTGATCTGAATTCTTCAACCATCCCAAGTGAGAGATGACCTTTGTCTAAGGCCATGTCTAGAAGGCCTATGTTAAGAGATATTCAGCTCTTTTCCAGCTAAGGACAAAAACATATAAGAACTATTTGGCTAGATCAGCTCAAACACTCTGTATTGCTTTTGTGAGAAAAACACACATTGGTGAGAATGATTCATGTAGAACACTGCTTTAAATCTAATCTTTTACTGGAATTTATTAGCTGTCTTAGGGGACAAAAAGTTAAAATATAATTAAAAAAAACCCGAAAGACAACAAACCCTGTGAAACAGCATGATTGTGATGAAATATGGATGCATGGAAAGATGTAGTACTTTTAACTGAAGCGTGCAATGAGAAATACCCAAAGGAATAATAATGCAAAAAGAAATGAAAATTCCTTCTTTGGATGTATTGGCAATGATTATAATGGATAATTACTGATCTGGAAGTGTGACATGAAATTGGCATTATTATACAGTATCTGCATCACAGTTCATTGCCTGATCATATCTGCTCCTAAATCTGTTCCTAAATCTACAGCAACTGCGTTGATTTCTGAACTTCAAATAACCCTTCTCAATGTTATTTATATGGCTGCTATAAGTGGGAAAGACTTACAGCTAGTCCTTTTATTTGCTATAGCTCCTAAGATTGTTATGGACTGGATGATTATTAGTGCCTTTGAAGAAGGATTAGAATTTTATGTGTTGTTCACAGATGCCCATACAATGCTTTGATTTTTGACATTTGGACCAAAAATATTGTTGCCCACACAGCCAAAATAGCACCAGACATGAAGAGAAGCATCAGTGAATATGAGATCACTCCAAGGTCTATAAAAATAGAAGATTAAATCTTCAAAATCCTAAAAAAAGAAAATTGCTCCACAATGACCATAATTAGTAGCTGCTTGAGAGCAGCAATGGAGAAGATTTGTGTCTAAGCCTATAAGGTTCCTGACTGCATCTGTTTAGCAATGGTGGATACAGATTAAGTCAACAGGGCTTTACTAACATTCCTTGAATCCCTTAAGCCACCTGCCTTGGGCCCATAGAACACTTAAACATAAAGAAAGAGAACTAAAAATGTGTGCCTGTTTTTGTAGAGTTGTGGAGGAAAGAATGGAGTAGTTGGCAGACCTAGCAACAAACCATGCTCCATTCTCTCTTGCAAGTCCCATTTCTTTCTATAAAACATCCTTTCAAGAAATCATAGGGCTTTGTTCTATCTCCTTTTCCAATCAATTTTTCTTTTTGGGTGGTGGTGGTGGTAGTTACATGTTTCTTTTACTGTTAGGCCTGGGATTTGTCCAAAACAGAGTGGAAAGACCACCAAGTAGTCTCATCAGCAGAGCTCTAATTGTAGTCATTTATTATAGTCACTTATCTGATAACAGTCCTGTTATCTGTGATAGTTTTACAGGACTCAAATCTACCAGGCTTTTGCACCAGTGTGTAAACATGGTACCTTGGGGGCAAAGTGTCTGTTACTTACTGTCAACACTTTGCTGTTGGAGAAAGGCTGAACACAGCTTATATGGAGTAACTATGAGTTTAATAAGCTCCAGTGAAAGCTGCAGCATAAACAAGGCATCAAGAGCTTTTGCCTTGTTAGGTCTCTTCAGCAAATTCAGGTAACTGAGACGTTCAAACAACACTGGATTAGAGTTTATCATGGGGACATTATGCAATAGCAGGACCTGGTAACCCTTTCACTGAGCAATAAGGGTTTGGTGAGTTAAAATGTCTGGGAGGGAAGCTCCCCTGAAGCTTCAGCAGAAAATTAAATGTGCCAATATTGCTGCACAAAAAAGTCTGTTACCAACATTAAAGTCATAATTATATAAGGGAAGGCAATCTTATGGTACTTGAGTTATATTAAATATCTTTGGGGAAGTTACGATGTAAAGTGGGCAAGAATGGCTCATATAGATTTGCCCCAGCCAGATTTCCTGTTTTTTCCCCTGTTTTTTAAAGGGGGTTTCCTATGCAGAAATATTGGCTCATTTAATTTTCTTCTGAAGCTTCAGCTGAGCTTCCCTCCAACCATTATAGCTGGTCACTTTCACTACTTTTTTCCTGTTGTTTTTTAAAAAACTGCATTGAGCCTACAGTTGATAACACTGATCAGGAGGGACTCAAAAGAGCCATTAAGAAAAACTTGTAGCATTCATTCAGTACCGACACCCATTGCTCTGACATGATCAACAGATGGGAAATGTGGTTGATGATGGCCCTGAATCCTATGGGGCAGAAGTCGAGCATAATGGTGCCATATAAATCAATTTACTTGCTCAATCCCATCCCTTTGTAGGCAAACACCATGCATAGGAGTCTCCAAACTGTGGTTTGGCAATAATGACATTTTTCCTAACTTATATTTTGGAAATATAAGGAATATGATTTCATTGCAGAAGAAATGCTTTTTTATGGAAAGAAAATGGGAATGTTAACAACAAAAAGTAACTGCTTGCAGTTTATGGGGGAAGAACCTTGAACTGAAAAAGCAATTTTAATTCAAATGAAGATGTTTGAGTAAGGATCCTCCCTTTGTTTACATAATCATGCTCACAAATGAAATAATTCCCAGAAATTTGCCAGTCTACATCAAGAGATCAATATTACAAAGAATAAATTTAAATGAATATTGCAAATTACACTTTTGCTACTCTGAAACTTATTTTGCAAATTAAGTTTAAGAGCAAATTAAGTTCCAGAGCAATCCTATTTCCATCTGGAGCCATTTTACAATGTAGATTTGCTGTGTTCATTTTCAAACTGAAGAATGGAAGGGGGAAAAAACAACATTCATTTTAAAGCTCAGGAAGTAATTTGGTTCAAAAATATTGCCATGACTGACAATTGTATTGGAACATGTTTTAACAACTGTGGATCTTTCAGTAATAGCTTTAGAAACTTTTCCCCAAACCCAAAGCTTCTACAGAAAGCTATTTTGATACAACATTACAATCCAATATGCAGACTCACTGAAATGTTCCAGCCAAACTGTGAAAAGTGCAAATTTTACTCATAGTTTATGAATGAAATCTGACATCATCTTTGTTATGAGAAAAAGATTTAACAAATCCAGTCATTTCCGCTATTGGTCTTTGGACTCATTTTTTTCCATTAGCATTCTATGATCTATGATAAATGGTTCAGTTAAGTCATAACCATTTGTCCATTCTTCCCCAGGAAAAATGTTATTTCCACATTAGAAAAAAAATCTTGAAGACTGAAATTGGGGTTACCGTTGCTGCAGAAAAAGTCTGGGAGGGTTTACCTCTACCTCATTTTGTCCTTTTTCCTTCTCTGCATTACCACAGAGTACCCAGAAAATCTCATTTTTGTAGGAGAACTCTATGTCATCATCTTTATCTCAAGGCAAATCTGTATTTCAGGTTCACCTCAGTGCAGGAATTTTCAGAGAGCAGGAATAGATGATGATGTCACCCAGCTGACCCGACCCATCAGGTAATGCAATCTCTGGCCATGTTTTTTGAGTTCTTCTCAAACGTAATATTTCCTGTCTTGCTCTGTCTTGAATTGTACTGTATGGTTCACATGCTGCATTTCAGTTCTTTGACTCCTCCATGTTTACTGTTGCTTGCAGTGGGAAAACCCCCTCCCTTCTGGTCACTGGTCTGCCCTCCATTGCCATGGATTATTTTAAAATTCAGTGATGTAACAGTGCAACTATGGACCTGGCGGGGGTTTTTTTTTTTGGACTAGATGAAATTGACAAGAGTTTTTCTGCTCCCTCTTTCTAGCCTTAGTGACAGGAAAAATAAAAGTTCCTTCCTTCCTTCTTCTTTTTCTAGTCTAGGAAGGGTAAAGAAGCAAGGAATCCACCAATTATTGGCAGTAATAAACTTGATCCAGACAGCTCATCAAGTCATCACCCTGGCCAAAGTGAAGGAAAGGTATGAAATTTGGAAAGGAATTTCCAATTAGTTAATGCTCAGGAGGCACCCAAACAAAGGGTGTACTGTAAAGCATACAAGTCCCAGAAGGGACAATTTAATTCTTGGGTTAGTAATCTGCACAATAGAGTTGACTGGGAAATTAATCCAGACCCCTATGGTTTTTGGGATATTTGGGGCTAAAGTGAACCCTCCCTTAGTTTCAGGGTTCATTATTTAGGTTAGGGTATTTGAATAACATACTAAGTCCCTCCATTGTGTGGAGATCTGCAAGCTGCTTTAAAACAGTTTATAGCCTGTGACACATATTTTTTTCTTTAAATGTTTTAAGATTTTTCTGTTCTTTAGTGAAGTAAATGTTATGAACGCATCTCCACAATTTCATGATTACTTCAGAATGAAAAGAAGCATTGTGAATTACTATGGGTTTTCTGCAAATACCTTATTCTTAAAGCTTGGAAGGCCCCTGTGTTAATTTTGGGGAGTAACTGATGTGAAGCAGATATAGCTATTTGAAACTCTTATTGACAAATGTAGCACTTCAATAAAAAACATTATCTTAAATGTTTTCACAGACTGTCATCTTGATGGCTGATACAATACATTAATTGGCTTGTTAGCTGTTGGCCTATCAGGGCCCTATTAATTTATTAATGTAATTGCCAATTGTACTTTATCTTCAGTCTGGATAATATGACAGCTGAAAATTTATACTCTGTAAATATAAAGGGTAAAGATTTTCAAGAAGGAATATATGTACTTTCATAATTTCTGAGTCACTATATTCCTTGGTCCTAAACAGTAAGACATTCATTGTTTAAACAAGGGTTCCTACATGTAATAGCAGCTGTAACAATTTGTTTATATTGGAACCATTAAAAACAACACTGTATAAATAAGATTGTTTTATGCAATCTTTCTTAGGTTTGCTTTTAATTTTATATGAAAAATAAAATATAGTAAAATTAGTGATACTATAATAGTTGTTCATATAGTAATAATATTATACTGTCAGAATAGTAACTATCACAGTGTTTACATTATTATGGTTGGTGGCACAATCTGCCAGATATTTACGCTAGATTGGCATTTTTGTCTATCTATCGAGTCATTCCCAAGAACCTGAGGTAGCAGACATATTGTTTAATAATAATAAAAAGGTATAATTGCAGGATGTAAGCTGTTCCAAGTAAAGCTGCCTTTTGCAACTGATTGGTGGTAATTTTGTCAATGCCAATGGCATTCAAGTGGTGTTCCAGATATTTTGGAATTGCACCCAAAGTGCCTATTACTGTTGATACTGTCTTTCCTTTCCTTTACTGCAATCCTTTTACTTCTGTTTGGAAGTCTTTACATTTTTTGAGTTTCTCCTGTTCTTTATTTTCTAGTCTGCTGTCTTCGGGAATTGCAATGTCCACTATCCAGACTTTTTTTTTCTGTCTGTGAACTTTCCAGAGGCATACAGAGGTAACTGTATGAAGCAGTGTTGAATTTTACAATTTGTCAGAACCAACACTCTTTTTATTACTGCACAGGGTAAATTTCCTATTACTTGTTTCTTTTTCCGTCCAGCACCTTTTTGCTTGCTGTCCATTCTGTAGACAGCAAGCAAACACTGCAGTGTAGTGGTACCACTACAACTTGACTACAAGAAACAAGCAATCACATTCCCATAAGGTAAAGGTAAAGGTAAAGGTTCCCCTCGCACATATGTGGTAGTCGTTCCCGAAGAGCCAGCGCTGTCCAAAGAAATCTCTGTGGTCATGTGGCTGGCATGACTCAATGCCAAAGGTGCACAGAACACTGTTACCTTCCCACCAAAGGTGGTCCCTATTTTTGTACTTACATTTTTTATGCGCTTTCAAACTGCTAGGTTGGCAGAAGCTGAGACAAGTAACGGGAGGTCACCTCATTACGCGGCACTAGGGATTCGAACTACTGAACTGCTGATCTTCAAGATTGACAAGCTCAACGTCTTAGCCACTGAACTACTGCGTCTTCCACATTCCCATACTGATAGAAATTTGAATCCTCTTTGTTCAGTCAGACAACTTCCCCCTCAACTACTGCCTAGATTATGTGAAGGTGATTAAATAAGTCAGTTCATCAGAGCAAAATACTCTGAGGTTGACTTGCTGGCTTGGAAGGATAAGAATTGATGGTGAGACAGGAAGAATTCAACTTCATCTTACTGAATGATAGAACTGGCATACATAATGGACATAGGGTGACATATACACATATGTTTTGTTTTCTCTCTTCTTAGGAAGATTTGCAGTCCCCTTTTTGAACAAAACACTCATCTCTTCTGAGAAAGCATGTAGAACTTCCTTGGAGGCAGGTAAGCACACTTATCCTTTTATTATGGACATTTGGGAAAATTATTAAGAAATAAACATTACATATACAGAAGAAAAGAAAGCCTTGAAGGCCAGACTAAAATTAAAAATATTTTAGGAAGGTTCCAATTTAATTCCATGAACTTTGATGGGATTTTGTTATTCTTTATTATAAAGAAAGAGTTTTAAGGAATATAGGACATCATGGAAAAATGTGGATTTGGAGGAGAAAGTGAGAAAAGTGACCCTACATGACATTCATCGATAGATACTCTAGCTTTGACATCTCCAAATTACAAAGTTAAGACAGCAAGGATAGAGAAGCCATCTGTTGGGAAACCTGGAATAACTGAATTAGAAGGACAAGTAATCTAGCCAGGCATAAAACAACTTCCAATATTCCACACATAATCTGAAACTGGGCTCATAGTAAGGGGCAACAAAGCAAAATAAGTGGAACTGCTTAAGGAAGAAAATCTTTCAGGATAGTTAACGGAATTGAAATCACAATGAGAAACATGCATTAAAATAGAGGGTTAAGCAAAACTATGGACAGTGTGGTGTGTTTTAAAATAAAGATCAGTATGTTAACTGTAATTTTAAAAGATGACAAAACAAACTGAATTTGGCAAAGTTTGCAGAGATTATGAATGCATTGAATACTTACTCACCTATTCATAAATCTTTGATTTAAAATAACATTGATGGAAAAATAGGACTAAATATTTGAACGTGTCCTTTTTGCCTCTTTAGTTGCAAATCTCTAGGTAGTGTGAACATCTCAAAATTGTGGTTATTTATTTATTTTAAGAAGCAACTGAACTCATTGTTCTGAAAACTATAGGGAGGCCTTCTCTGAGGAAGTGAATAGTGGTACCATTTAATGGCAGAAATAGAAGTTGTATTTATTATTAGCTCACACTACCTAGGATGAGGAGAACTCACAGGTGTATCTACTTTATTTACCAAAATAATTTGAAATGGGCAGCTGTGTAGATTTAATAAATAAATAAATCCGTACATAAATAAAGTGTTGTTATAATGCTTTTATCTTGTGTTTACTCATTGCTAGACACTCAGAATGTCTATATATTGTATATTATGTAAGGTATATCATAAAGAAGAAAAACAATAATATCCAAGGAGCAGCTCATTAGCAAAATTTTGTTCAGTCTCTGCATGACAAAACACTCAGATTTGGGAAGGTCTGGACTCTGACTGGGTAGATCCAGCGGAGCTGACGGAGGCAGGTCTTGAGACTGTTATCTGGGATGAGTTTGATCCTGTGACCCCAGATGACGTGGACAAGATTCTGGGTAGATTGAACTCGACCACATGTTTGTTGGACCCGTGTCCCTCCTGGTTAGTGCTGCTTCCCGGGCGGTGACGCGAGGCTGGCTCCAGGGGGTTATAAATGCTTCACTGGGTGAGGGTGTCTTCCCCGCCGCCCTTAAGGAGGCGGTGGTGAGGCCCCTCCTCAAGAAGCCTTCCCTGGACCCAGCAATATTGGCTAATTATCGTCCAGTCTCCAACCTTCGTTTTGTAGCGAAGGTTGTTGAGAGTGTGGTTGCGGGACAGCTTCCCCGGTACCTGGATGAAGCGTCGTATCTGGATCCGTTCCAGTCGGGTTTCAGGCCTGGATACAGCACGGAAACGGCATTGGTTGCGTTGGTTGATGATCTCTGGAGGGCTCGGGACAGGGGTTGCTCCTCTGTCCTGGTCCTGTTAGATCTCTCAGCGGCTTTTGATACCATCGACCATGGTATCATGCTGCACCGGTTGGAAGAATTGGGGGTGGGAGGCACCGTACTAAGGTGGTTCTCCTCCTTTCTCTCTGACCGGTCGCAGTCTGTGTTGACAGGGGGGCAGAGGTCGACCCTGAGGCCCCTTATATGTGGCGTGCCGCAGGGATTGGTCCTCTCGCCCCTTTTGTTCAACATTTATGTAAAGTCGTTGGGTGAGTTCATCCGTGGTTTTGGGGTGAAGTACCATCAGTACGCTGACGACACCCAGCTGTACATCTCCACCCCGGACCACCCCAACGATGCCCTTGAAGTGATGTCCCAGTGCCTGGAGGCCGTACGGATCTGGATGGGGAGGAACAGGCTCAGGCTCAACCCATCCAAGACCGAGTGGCTGTGGTTTCCGACGTCCCGATATAGTCAGCTGGTGCCATCGCTGACTATTGGGGGCGAATCATTGGCCCCCACGGATAGGGCTCGCAACTTGGGCATCCTCCTGGACTCATGGCTGTCTTTAGAAGAGCATTTGACGGCTGTGACCGGGAGGATTTTTCATCAGGTTCGCCTGATCCGCCAGTTGCGTCCCTTTCTAGATCGGGACTCTCTACGCACAGTCACTCATGCCCTCGTTACCTCTCGGCTGGACTATTGCAACGCTCTCTACATGGGGCTCCCCTTGAGGTGCACTCGGAGGCTCCAATTGGCGCAGAGTGCGGCCGCGCGGGTGGTTATGGGAGCGACCTGGAGTTCCCATGTAACACCTCTCCTGCACGAGCTGCACTGGCTCCCGGTGGTCTTCCGGGTGCGCTTCAAGGTTCTGGTTATCACCTTTAAAGTGCTCCATGGCTTAGGACCTGGTTATTTACGGGACCGCCTGCTACCACCAATAGCCTCCCACCAGCCAGTACGCTTCCATAGAGAGGGGCTCCTCCAGGTGCCGTCGGCCAAACAATGTTGGCTGTCGGCCCCTAGGGGGAGAGCCTTCTCTGTGGGGGCACCTACGATCTGGAACGAGCTCCCCCCGGAGATACGGAGGATCCCGGATCTGCGCACCTTCCGCCGCGCGCTTAAGACTCTTCTATTTCATCAAGCCGGCCTGGCCTAAACCTTCCCCCTTTTAAATGTGGAAATTTTAAATTTGTTTAATTATAGGGTTATGGGTAAGGCGTTTTAAATTGGGGAGCCATTTTGGATTTAATTTTTTTTAAAATGTATTTTAATGTTTATATTATATGTTTTTTTAATCTTGGCTGTTCACCGCCCCGAGTCCTTCGGGAGAGGGGGCGGTATAAAAATTAATTAAATAAATAAATAAATAAATAAATAAATAAATAAATAAATAAATAAATAAATAAATAAATAATGCTCAAGAATAGATTCTGCGCCTTTCTGGTATGCTAAGGCATCAGGACTAATAAACCACTAATAAAGTTTCCCCATTTGCTAGCATCCTTTCCTCTCTATTTTTTTCACAATCTCCTATGGGGTAGATTGTGCTGAGAGAGAGACACTTAATTGGCCCTGTTGGGTCTCCCTGGCTGAGTTGAACCTGGGTTTCTCTGATCCTAATCCAACACCTTAACACTGATTCATTAAATACAAGACTTTTTAAAAAAACTTATTAGATCTCTATTCATTAAAATAAAATGATGCCATGCAAACATCTCCACCCCAGGCCATCCCAACGATGCCCTTGAAGTGATGTCCTGGTGCCTGGAGGCCGTGGGTATCTGAATGGGGAATAACAGACTTCGACTCAACTCTTCCAAGACCGAGTGGCTGTGGCTTCCGGCGTCCTGATATAGCCAGCTGGTGCCAATGCTGGCTATTGGGGGTGAATCATTGGCCCCCACAGAGAGGGCTCGCAACTTGGGCATCCTCCTGGATACACGGCTGTCTTTCGAAGAGCATATGATGGCTGTGGCCAGGGGGGCTTTTCATCAGGTCCTGATTCACCAGTTGCGGCCCTTTCTGGATTGGGACTCCTTACGCACAGTCACTCAGGCGCTCGTCACTTCCCGCCTGGACTACTGCAATGCTCTCTACATGGGGCTCCCCTTGAGGAGCACCCGGAGGCTCCAAGTGGTGCAGGATGCGGCCGCGCGGGGGATTATGGGAGCAAGAGGGCGCTCCCATGTGATGCCTCTCCTGCGCGAGCTGCATTG
This sequence comes from Pantherophis guttatus, assembly GCF_059756535.1. Lineage (NCBI taxonomy): Eukaryota > Metazoa > Chordata > Lepidosauria > Squamata > Colubridae > Pantherophis > Pantherophis guttatus. Next base: position 295,919,037 of record NC_142063.1, on the reverse strand, counting down.
GCTTCCAATGTCTTCCTGGTGTGCTTCAAGGTGTTGGTTACCACCTTTAAAGCGCTCCATGGCATCGGACCTGGGTATTTGCGAGACCGCCTTCTGCCGCCGATAGCCTCCCACCGACCAGTACGCTCCCACAGAGAGGGACTCCTCAGGGTGCCGTCAGCCAGGCAATGTCGGCTGGGGGGGAGAACCTTCTCTGTGGCAGCACCTGCCCTCTGGAACGATTTGCCCCCGGAGATACGAAGGATACCAGATGTCCGGGCCTTTTGCTGTGCCCTAAAAACTTTTCTTTTCCATCAAGCAGGGCTGGCGTGACCCCCCCCCTTTTTTAGCCCTTTTTTAGCTTTTTTAGCTCTTTTAGCGTTTAAGCTTTTTAAGTGTAAATTGGGTTTTAATTGGATTGTTTTAAATTGTGGGCCAAAGCTGTATAATTCTTTTAATTTATTTTAAATTTTGTATTGGTATGTTTTTTATCCTTGGCTGTGCACCACCCTGAGTCCAATAGGAGAAGGGCGGTATATAAATTGAATAAATAATAAATATAATAATAATAATAATAATAATAATAATAATAATAATAATAATAATAATAATAATAATAATAATAATAAGTACTTCATACAACCACCTAGAGACTGGATTCATTGCTGTAAGAACTCATGCTATCTATTGACTTTAAAGGAGCTTAAATACATATTTTGAAATGCCACCCATTGTTAATTGGAGTGGAACTTGAAGGCAAGGCTAAGACAACCTGAAAACTCAAGTACTGTACATATGTTTGTGAGCACACACCTGCAGCACCTTGAAATAATCTTAGCATCTCCTCTGAACAAAAGGCCTTTAAGCAAAGGCTGTATAAATAGTGTCAAAGGGAAAACACACCCAGAATTCTCTGGGAGATCACGATAAACACTTCTGATATTTTGCAGATGGACTCATCATCTGTGAATTGTACAATAAAATTTTATGAAGCTTTTAGATATCCAGCTGGTTGTATTCATTGGGAGCTGGGTTCCTTACCCCCCTCCCCAACAATCTCTTACATTGCTTCATATTCCTCTCCTAAGTGTCCTATTCTATTTTTTCTTATGACAGACTACTCATCTCCAAATACAACATTTCACTTTCCAGAATGCTATCAGGTGTTTCAGAGAGTGCCTTCCAAAGATAGTCTTATCAGTTTTCTAATGTTAAAGGTCATAATACTATAAGCTAGATCTGAAACCATGCCAACTAATATTTATTCTGAAGTAAGATCACCATAAGTCTTCTCAAGTCGTCTCACAAGTTTCAACAAGGATCGTTTATTATGTAGCTACATTGGTTGAAATGGACACTTTTTAAATAAATCCAGCAGGACTAGCATGGTGAAGTATTTTATAAAAATGACCCATTATTTTTAAAAAATGGATTTTGCACATGTTGGGTTTGATTCTGAAACTTGATGAGACTCAACAATTTGATTGCATCATCTTTGAATCAAATGTCCAGACCGAATCTTTCTATAATCCTAATAAGAATTTTTAAAAAGTATGTTTTAAGCTCCAGAGGCCAATCTCAACTTCTACAGCAAATTAATGACTTGATTATTGCTACATTAAACTTCAAGTCAAATAAAAACATTTAGCATCAACAAAAAGGTTAGGCAGACTTCGCTGAAGGGAGAGAGCCAAGATGAAAATCTTTAGCCAGACTAGAACATTTTGCATGGTGATTTATTGAGCATGGATTTTGTATAGTTCTCAAAACTAAATTTGTGTGTTCTTAAATAGTGAGTTGAATGTTTGTAGAGCATTTTGCCCCACCCCTCAGTGGATGTTACTTTTATTTTGCTTGGCGATGGTTGTATTTATGCTACTTACTTTTTATTTATATATTTGTTCAATTTGAATAGTCACTCATCTCAAACTAGTGTTTAATGTTCTTGTTTTGATGATCTGCCTTTATATTTTTCATATTGTCATTCTTAGGCTCCATTCTCCTAAGAGAATGGGGAAAAAGAAATACAAAATAATTTGATAGCTAAACAAATAAAAGTTTGTTTAGGCACAGAAGTGAATGAAAGATGTAAATAATCTTTATTAGAATAATCTTCAAGTCTTGGTGTATTATGAGAGGAGTATAGCTGAAACAGCACAGAAATAGCAGCTCAGCTGTCAGACCTGGAAGCCATCTTTCTACCTTTGTGCCTTCAGGCTTCAGGCCTGCTACAAATTCTACTGTGGGAAATTGGGAGGGGGGATTGTATAGAGTGAAGAAGATATGTAGTCAAAATAAAATTCTTTATAGAAAGTTAATTGCTCCAGGCTTAAATGCAAGCTTCTGCTTTATCCATTCTCTTCTTCTTTGCTTATTGTTTACTACCATGCACAACAAAGAATTCTCAAAAGCTCAAAGATTTCCATACATTTTTTGACCTTAATTTTGCTTAATATTTATCAAGCTACTATGGATTTTGCATGTTTTTTCTTTATGGTCAAATTTCCTGTTTCTGCTTTAATACTTCTGTCTTTCGCTCTTGGCAAATATGTCTGAGTCCATTTTGTATCCAAAGTTGTAGAACCACTGCAAAAAGATTTCTCATTGATCAGAAGTGGGAAAAGAACGTTAACTTAAGAAAAATTGTCTACGTTGGCCAAGTTCTTTTCACCTGTGAATCTCCTTCTGTTAAAGTAATTTAGCATATTAATACAAGTGAAAAGTCTAATGACATGTATCAAACAGGAAATGGATTCTGGTTTCTAATCTCCTCTGAATATGGAAACTGCCAATAATTAAAAAAACTGCAGGGCAAAGTTGACTGACTGTAGCAGTAAAGGTGAAGCAGTATTGTCCATTTGTCTGGAATGGTACAGGGCCTCCTGCTTAAGCAGATGGTTCGGCTAGAAGATTTCCAAGGTCCCTTCCTATTCTGTTATTCTGTATTATGTAATATTGTCTTCTGGCAAAGAGAATCTGTAAATTCTGTAATGAGACTAAATGAGCCAAACAATACTTTTAAAAAAAATTATGTATAGTTCTCTCCCTTGCAGGCAAAATGTAAAATGTAACTGCAGAGGTGAAGGACAGGAGGATTGAGAGGCATCTCCCATGACATTTAAAAGGCAGGGGAAATAGGAAGGATATATGAGACCCAGCATTTCCAGTGGATTATGACATTTATTTATTAGATTTTTATCCTGCCTTTATTGCTTTATAAATAATATAAGGCAACACATACACCTAATACTTCCTCCTTCTTCTATTTTGCCCACAACAGTCTACCCAACTGTGCAGTGGGTTGGGTAGAGAGAGTGATTGGTGCAGTCACCCAGCCAGCCTGCAGCAAAATGATGATGATGGGTGTCCACCACTTATATTAGGATATATATATATATATATATATATATATATATATATATATATATATATATATACACATACATACATACATACATACATATACATATACATGCACATATACATACATGTATACACACACACACAAAGACAGACAGCCTTTCCACTAAGAATGTCAAGATGAACAACAACAATCCTGTCAGGTGGGTTGAGCTGAGAGCCAGTGACTAACCCAAATTAACTATTAAATTCTATGGCTCTTTTGTTCCCAGTCCAGCACTTTAATCACTGTCTCTTCACAGCTCTACTTGAAGACCAACAACTTGGAATCTCCAAATTTCATAGAGAGATGGGTTTTGAAAATATGGAATATATTGCAAAGAAGAAATCAAACTTGGGAATATGATCTACTTTGGTACTTAGTATTTCACTCAAGGGCCTGTTTGGAGGGTCTCCAAAGCTGAAGTCTGAGAATTTGGCAGGGATAATGGCTAGGCTCACAGCCAATTCTTTTAAAGCTCAGAGGTGTCTATTGGGGACTTAAAGTTCTGTTGTTATAATCTTACTTTATTTATTTTAACTGTAAACTATGTTAAATGATGAGCTGCTTAGAGAGTCCTTCTGAGGACAGAGGGTAAGCAGAGACATAAATTTGTTGTTGTTTGCTTACAGTGCACATTTCTGAGCAAGGATAAATAATGAATTCAGTAATATCCTCTCCAGCTAATTTTAAATATTGCACACTTTTGAAGGGTCCTTGGTGCTCTCATGTCCAATTCCTTGCAAGGTTTTTCAAAAGTGATTTGCCATTGCCTCTTTCCGAGGGCTGAAAGAAATGACTGGCCCAAGATCACCCAGCTGGCCAGGAAGAACATGTAATTTTAATTTTAATTTAATTTAATCTGACTCATTCCAAGATTTATAAATTCATCCTTCTCTCTCCCAACCATTCTCATTCCTCATTTGCTCTGAGGAATTTGAACAGTTTATCTCCTGTCCAAGCAGCATCATAGAAAACACTCTGTGAATAGCCTCTGCTTATCACCACTTTTACATGGCTTCTCTAAGCAAATGTTTAGCCCTACTTGACTCAGGATGAGTGCTGTATTGATTATTAGCTTGAGAGAAACATCTGGTTTCCATTATAAATAGTAGCAGACCAGAAAGGGGGTGTAGTAGTAGGCAGTGCAGTCACTTAATAGTCATTAGGGCTAGCTATATAAAAAAAAAATAAACCGTATCCTGTAATTACAGAAAGCAGAACATAAATGGGTCTGCAGATCTGATTCTAGGAAGAAGAAAATATTGTATCTGCTTCGTATATTTATTTATTTATTTTTCAAAAAAGTTTTTATTTTTATTTCTCATAAACATATTTACATGTACAATCATTTATCCACCATTTTTCATTCATCTTATCTTTTAACTTTCATTTTTAATTTTTACTTGTTTGGGGCTGCTCTTTTACCGTTAACCCTTCTTTGTTTTGCCACAACCTTTCTTCTCCTCCTCCCCTTCTCTTCCTTCCTCTATCTCCTCCTACTTTCTTCGTTCTTCCTCTCCTTCTCTTTCCTACTTCCCCTCCCCTTCCCCTACTCCTCTCTTCTTCCCTCCTTCTAACCTTCTCCCCTACTCCTCTTTCCCCTCCCTTATTCTCCCTCTCCTTTTCCCTTTCTTCTTTCTCTCCTTCTCCTCTGCTCTCTTCTCCCTTCCTCTCTCTCTACTCCTTCCCCTCTCTTGTTGTTTTCCTTTTCAGTTCAATCTAGAATGGTATTTGAGCAGCCCCGATTTTCTATTTGTCTCTATTCTCATTTCAATTTCTTATATGATTAATATTTATGTCTATTTCATCATTTGTGTACATTTTTATAATAATCTCACTTTTTCCCTTTTACCCCCCCTTCCCCTTTCTTCTTTTACCTAGGCATCTGTATCTGCTTCATATATTTATTTATTCAGTAATAATTAGTCTTCTGAAATATTGTTTGTCAGAGATCTTAGAGATTTTGGATTATGGCAAGAACTTTTTTCTGGAAATCTCAGAAAACATGAGTAAAGCTCATGGTCAATTTTTTGTAAGCAACAAAGTTGCAAGAGAACCACTGACTGTGGATCAGATTTCTCCATCTGGTAGCAATAGCAATAGCAATATCACTTAGATTTATATACCACTTCACAGTGCTTTACAGCCCTCTCTAAGTGGTTTACAGAATCAGCATATTGATTGATTATCTTATTATCCCCCAATAATCTGGCTCCTCATTTTACCGACCTCGGAAGGATGGAAGGCTGAGTCAACTTTCAGCCTGGTGAGATTCGAACTGCCACATTGCAGGCAACCGACAGTCAGCAGACATAGCCTGCATTACTGCATTCTAACCACTGTGCCAACACGGCTCTATGCCCTTCTCTTATATTTGAATTATATGCCAGACACATCTGGAGGATGCTGATGTGCGGAAGGTTACCATGAAGTATAAACTTCACATTTTGTCTTTGGCTATTCATAAAATTTTGGCTGCATTATTATTAACAGTAACAGAGTTGGAAGGGACCTTGGAGGTCATCTAGTCCAACCCCCTGCTCACGCAGGAGACCTGTACTAGGGATTCGAACCGTGTGAAGTTCATAGGTAAAAAGGTCTCACTGAATATCCCCCTTGTTACTTACTGAATTCCTGTTGTGGCCCACCAGTGGCCTTCGCGGATCGTGGCTGATCCCGACGAAGAGGAGGCTGGTGTGGTGTCGCGCCAGCAGCCTGCGCAGCCAGCGCTCGCGTCAGACAGCGAGGAGGCTGAAGAGGATGTGATGCCAGAGGCAGAGACTCAGCCAGGGCCTTCAGAACCTCCAGAGGTTCCTTCAAGTGGAGAGAGCGAAGTGGAGGAGCCTCTCCTCAATGCTCGAGCACGCAGGGCTGCCAAAAGGCAGGAGTGGCTACTCAGGAGGAGGAGGTCTACTTGAGAGTAGGGCTTGAGGATAATTGGCCACTCCCTTAGCCCATTTAAGTCGCACACAGCTAGTGCTTTCTTGCTGGAAACAACTCGTATTTATTATCAGAGTATTTTGGTTTATCGTATTCTTGTTTTCTGGGCTGGTTGCCAACCTTTGCTTGTTTATTCTTGCTACTTAATAAATTTGATAAGGACCGTTGGGGTGTGTTAATATCCTTGGAAATCCGGAGCTGGGGCAGAACAATTCCCTATCTAACATGACATTTGAAGAAATTATTTTAATAAATATTAAATAGGAAGTTTTTACAATAACCAGTATCTATACTTCATTATCTACATTTCTAGAATGTTCATGTTATCTAAAGAAAACTTTCCAGATGGTTCTCCAATCTAATTTTTAGGAACCTACTTTACACAAAAGGATGCTCATGTATCAAGTGGACATTTGGACTACATGGCTGGTCGTATTTTCTATTTCTTGCACTCCTGAACAACTATGCATGGAGCAAGTCCATATGTTATCAGTTGAACATGTGTAGTTTTCCATGCAACTAAGTTCCCAGCATGAACGAGACCCCTAGTCATATTGTAATGGAGTAGCTCCCCTTCAGTTACCCACATGCTAAAACATGCACACTGTGGTTTACGTCAGAGACAGCTTTGCTGGTCGCTCCTTATGTGATTAGTCCTTCAGTTAAGATGAGGGGAAAATATGCATTACATAAGCTGTTGCAGGAGAAATATATGATTTTCATGATTTATATCTGAAGCCGAGGATACGGCTATAAGCTGCCAAAGCTACCACAGTCAATTCTCGTCTTGGCAAAAACCAGTAGGCCAAACAAGTATACAATAAACAGAAAACTGGAATTCAAAGTAGATACCCTTGTCTTAGGTTTTAAACATGAAATACAAGCACTGCCACACATGGCTTTGCACCACTTTAGGATCAGATCCAACATTATCCCTGTTCAACAACAAAATTGATTTCTTGCAGTGTAATCAAAACTTTTAAGTCCCATTTTCCAGCTGAAACCCTAGAGCTCTGTGAAATTTGGAAATTGACATCTTTCCATTGGTTGTGAAACAGTTTAAGCAATATTCTAGCAACATTTCATTCCATGAAATGATTTAAATCTTCTCTTGTTTAAATCTTCTCTGGTCTGCAATTTCTCTCAGAACTGTTAATGGAGTATTTAGCCTTATTCCTTTGTTCCCAATACTTATATTCTGCCTTTCAGTTGGAAAGGCCTCCTATGACTTATAACATATACAGGCAAAGTAGTGCCTCTAAATACCTACTTTGGTGTCCTTCATGCTTCCAGCACCATGTAACTTTCTCCCTTTATTATTTATTTATTTTCCATCTTTATTATTTTCACAAATAACTCAAGGTGGCAAACATATCCAACACCCCTTCCTCCTCCTGTTTTAGATGATGATGATGATGATATGATAAAAATGCACAGAAAAATAAGTTGCTGCAAACCACAGCACCATCCAGCTCTGAGCCATATGTGAATCCCAAAGGTCAAGAGCATTCTGGGGACCAGTTCGACCTCGGTTAAATATGGTAGCTCTTGTTTGATTGGCCATAGTCACCATGAAAGTCATTTTGTGTCTTCTGTGTCATCCCACCTTTCTTGCTGATCAGCCTCCCCCTACAATATACAATAGTTGACCCTATTAGCTTTCCAGAAGGCCATGAAGTCTTGGTTATTCCCCCAGGCAATGGAGCCAGGGTCCTAGTAAAGCTCTGATGTGAGTGCAGGTGAGAGTTCTTAGGGCCTCAATTTGCTACTTTTTAATTCTATGGATTATGATTTTATTTTCCTTTTATCTATTTTACCTTTTATTCACCACCTTTGGTAGAGGGACAACCACATTAATATACTAAACAAACAAACAAACAAACAAACAAACAAATAAATAAGCAAGCATTTCATTGCAGCTAACATCCTAATTATCAATGTATTCTCATTCAAAGGAGGTTGTCTACCCATGGCTCCATATGATCAGTAATAAGATTTACACAAATAAACTACTCAAAGCCACAGGTCCAGTAGCACTTACATCATTAACCAATGACAGGAGCCAAAGCATGTCTGCCTTCAGCTTCTCCAGTTTATTTTGAGCAAGAAGAGGCAGGATTGCTCCCTTTTGACCGATAGCCAGACCAGACCTGATTCCACATTTCCATAATGATGTTGATTTTATGGAGTTTGTGTGTTTTTATCTTGACTTGTGGAGGTTGTGATACACACCACTCTGAGTTGTTTGTGGTTAGAGCAGCTTATAACCGCAGAAAAACAAATAGATAACATTCTTCCTGGGAGGCAGGGGATGTAAACTTTAAGTAGCTTTTCCACTACTCAGTGATGATTTTCAGAAAGTGCTCCTTCAGTTCTGCCTTCCCAGCTCAACTTCCAAAGATCTGGACTCTGAATCATTGGTTATGTTTATTTGTTTTACCCATATTGAATCAAATGTTACTTCTTCTTCAAAGTCTTCTCATGTATTTCTTGTTTTGGTGTGTTATTTCTTTTTTCACAATTGTAGTTAACACTATGATAGCTGTTTCTCTCTTACTGTTAAGAGGTGGTGTGCATCGCACACCATCTTTAAAAAAAGAATAGGTTACCATGGGTCAGACATTTACATGTCACTAGTCAGACATTTCAGTAACTGGAATAAGTACACCAAGTAAAGCTATATTCATTTGTTAGATGGAGGGAGTGGGAAATATTTAGATATGCTGTTTAAAAGCACAATACAATATCCAATGTTTGGGATGGAACAAGTTTTTTGCATTGCTCTTCAAACAAACAGATGATATTAATAAATTGCTGCTCTGTCCTGAATCTACATCTGTAAAGGGGGCTTCATTCAATTGCTGTAGTATCAGCTATTCTGGATCAACCAAATTGTCCAACAGCTACATGTTGTTTAGCCACAGGCTTGAGCCAACTAATGAGTATAGGACAGACAATTTTACCAAACTGGTCAAAGGCATTTATCTTCCTCTTCAAGAGCAACTGCCCTAGCTCTGCCCTTCAAGCCAAAGCCTTCAAACTGGGGGTTCAGTGCTGTTTATTGCTCTCGCTGTGTGCGGCCTAGATAGACAAACAAGAACAGGCGAAGACAATCCTCATTGACAGGAGAAGTTGTGAACATTCCAGGCCTCCATTTTAACAGCATGAACCTTTGCTCTTGTCAACACAAGCAACCTAATAATGTTGGAGAGCTACACAAGGAATGACAGTTTGGGGGGAGGGTTGGTCCTCTATCTAAACGGGTAAAGGGGCTTATCTCTTAACAGCCTAAAACATACTGAGGGCTAGATAAAGAGTTGGAGTGACACTTGTAAGGGATAAATTCAGGAAAGACCAGTTGGATCTTGGATAAATGAGGTTCGAAAACAGACTTCAGTTACTATATCAGTGCTTTCATTTCTACAGTTTTTGCATACAATCTGAAAAAAAAAGGGTTTTCCATCATTCATTTTCTTTCTCTTTCTTATTTACAAAATGAAATGGTTCTGTATTTATCAGGCCTAAATAGCCCATTTAGTTGAGGTAAAAATATACAACAAAATAATATAATGAAGCAGAAGAAGGGAAAGATTCAAAATCAAAATGATTTTTCAACTTGGAATGAAGCCACTTTAGCACCATATTTTTATACAACCAGAGTACTATGCTGGACCAGCTGTATAGCATGGCCAGTAATACCACATATTGTTGGGATTTATGAAGGATGATTAAGAAGATACTTTGCAGCCTTTCTGCTGTCAAATATTATTTATCAGAATGAGAGAGGACTTGGTTGTCTTCCATGTTCATTTTATTTATTTAATTGTAACAACAACAATTGCCCAGTCCAGATCAGGATCACTGTCCTCATAATCGATGGAGCCTAATATTTTATATAGGACTTACACAGATGCAATGTATTAATTTTTTTAATGTAATTTTTGTTATTTGAAAAAAAACCCCTCTATGGAGCTCATTTTTTTAAAAAAATGTCTGCATGTATGTGCACACCATTTACATCAAGGGTTTGGGAAAAAAGTAGATATCCCCACTCTATATGTGTAGGCACCAATCCAGAATGGGCTATTATTTTTTTTCAAAGCAGGAAAAAGGTCCAAACAATATGGCTATTAAATCTCTAGTTGTTATGGACATAAACCATGTGATAATTCAATTTTGTATATTTTAAGTATAAAGCAGGGGTGTCAAACTCAAGACCCAGGGGCTGGATCCGGCCCACTTGTTGCTTAGATCTGGCCTATGGGGCCACCTGGAAACAGCAAAGGACCAGCCCGCGGTGGGGTTGCAGGAGGGTTGCAGCAGAAAAAGCAGCTCAGGAGCCTGTTGTCACTAGCAGAGTGCTCGGGCCGCCACAGGCACCCCTGACACAAGTGACATTGAGCTGGCCGCGCCCATCCTGGCCACACCTACCTGGATCCCTGAGGTCAAACACAACCCTGATGCAGCCCTCAATGAAATCAAGTTTGACATCCCTGGTATAAAGGAATTTTAATCAACTGTAGATGATCTTGAAAATGTTAAGCAAGATCAGACAGACTAGTACTTGGATAGGAAACCACGAAGGAATGCTGAGGCTAATGACTAGGGTGGAAATACCCCCCCCCCAAAAGGCAATGGGAAACTACTTCTACACTGCTTCCAAGCAAAGAACACAGTCACATGAATTGAGCTTAACTAGAGAGAAATTTTCTTCTGCCAACCTAGTAGTTCGAAAGCATGTAAAAAATGCAAGTAGAAAAATAGGGACCACCTTTGGTGGGAAGGTAACAGCGTTCCGTGCGCCTTTGGTGTTTAGTCAGGCCAGCCACATGGCCATGGAGATGTCTTCGGACAGTGCTGGCTCTTCGGCTTTGAAATGGAGATGAGCACCGCCTAGAGTCAGGAACGAATAGCACGTATGGGTGAGGGGAACCTTTAACTTTAGAGAAAAAAAATATTTTTTGTTTTTGTTTCATTGTCATTTAATTGTGATACTTTATTCTTCATGATTTTGAAATTCTAAACTGAATCAAGAATGGTATAAAATATTTTGAATAAGATAAAAAATAGCTATAAAATTAATTATGTAAATAATTTGGAATGTGGAACTTGCAGAGGGTTCTAAAAATGGAATTAAACCAATGTATGATCATACAACCTAAAGGAAAGGACAAATAAGCCCAAGATACATGGAACAATAGATCAAAAAACAAAAGTAGATAAAATTACTTTTATTGAGATTGGCTATAATAACAGAACATTACAAGTCTGATTGTATTGTACTTCATCCTATTACTTCAATGAATTAGGGAGGTGTCTGTATGAATCTCTTCTGAATATTTTCTATTTTCTTACTTACAATTTGTATTATTCCTTGTTGTTCTGCCAATGTAGCTTGCATATTTCTGTTAAGGTCACCAGGGGGGTGGGTTCTACTTACCTTTACTACCGGTTCGCAGCGGGGCCGCGCGTGCTGAAGAGGTTGTAGAAAAAAATGCTTTTAAAGTAAAAAAAAGAGCCTCTGATGATCGCGTGGCTCAGCTGGGCATGGGCGGGGGGGGGGCGCCATCGCTACTGGTTCTCCGAACCACCTGCCGCCATCGCTACCGGATCAGGTGATCTGGTCTGAATCGGGAGCATTTCACCCCTGGGAAGGACGAAGGGAGAAAATACTTCTTTAGAAAAGGTACTAAATACAAATTTACTACAATGGTCTGATGATGAGATGAAGGTAACATTATAAGGACATGTTCTTCAAAAATATTAGCAAGATATTTTCAAGGGCTTAGAACCACTGGGAATGAAATGGGATCAAATCTGCAAATCCTGGGTGCCTTCTGTTCTGACATGCTCAATATAATTTTTAAAAATCCCATCTAGTTTCTACTTCTGCTGCTGCTGGATGCGCACATTGTTTCTTCTATCTGGCTATAACAGTAAGAACACAGGTAAGAAGTGGAGTCTCTTTTTCTGAGAACTGGGATGTTACTATACCTGTATTCTAGGGCTCAGAGACATGAAAGTACTGAAGAATCCCAGGAATTTGCTAATCTGAGCAAAATGTCTCACTGGATCTTATTGCAAGTAGATTGACTTCCTGATTCAACCTGTCACATTCTCTGTGCTGAAGGAGATAGATTTGAAAACAAGTTTCTAGTCATAGCAAGACAAAATCAATTATCTTGAATGGCTCAGCTTGCCATGCCAACACATTTCACTTTACATAATATTTTTTATTAAAATAGTAGCTCAGGAGTCTTAAAAACCATGCAATAAAGGCAAATTATTACTCAACTATTTTTTAAAATAATTCAAGCATATGCCCAAAGAGCCCCAGTCAGAGATTAAAGAAACTATCCATCATATTGTAAATATCTCTGAAATATTGACTAATTTGTTGGATACACTGCTACTTAATAATTAACTTAGATGGCTGCAGAAAACAATGCTTAAATTTAAATGTTTGTACCTCAGGTCAACCAATCTGAGATTAATTATGAAAATCTCTTTGCCAATAAACTATGAGTGTTTTAATTCCATCAGATTATACTATCAGACCACAAGAATCACATAAATCACAGCATTATCATCCTTTCAGAGAGGCATCTGAGGCTAAAATTATTTTTACAGTCACAGAGATTGCTGGAATTATGTTTAGAGCCAATTTAGTGAAGGAATAAGATGATATTTTTCAAAACTGACATATATATTTGGCAGATATAGGAACCCCTGTGGCCAAATAGTTTGAAAATTGACACTGTTATTTAGTTATCTGGATTACTTGACTCCTTTCTGAAAATATAGGTAGACTATAAACAAAATTTGATATCACCCCCGGTTGGGGGATTGGTTATTTGGAAGAATTTCCTATGCATTTAAAATAAGGAAGGATAGGAAGGGTAGCATACAACTAGTTCTTCACTTGCAACCACAACTGAGCCCAAAATTTATGTTGTTAAGCAAGACACTTTTTAGAATAGAATAGAATAGAATAGAATAGAATAGAATAGAATAGAATAGAATAGAATAGAATAGAATAGAATAGAATAGAATTTTTATTGGCCAAGACTGATTGGACACACAAGGAATTTGTCTTGGTGCATATGCTCTCAGTGTACATAAAATAAAATTTAAGTGAGTTTTGCCCCATTTTACAATCTTTCCTACCACAGTTGTTAAGTGAATCCCTGCAGCTGTTAAGTTAGTAACTTAGTTGTTAAGTGAATCTGGCTTTTCAATTGACTATGTTTATTAGAAGATCACAAAAGTGGATTGCATGACCCAAGGACACTGCAATCATCATATGAACCAGTATCTGAATTTTGATTATGTGACCATGGGGATGCTGTAATGGTTGTAAGTGTGAAAAATGTTCATAAGTCACTTTTTTCAGTGCCGTTATAACTTTGTTCACTAAATGAATGGTTGTAAGATGAGGATTATCTGTACAGGTCATATAAAGCTTATAGCTCTCACTTTTTCTCTGTTTTTGAAGCTCCCAGAGCCCTACAAAATAATGATGTTGAAAATAGCTGGCAAACTGTCAAATCACAACAAATAACTTTTTAATTTCAGCACACATTTTACTCTAGTGGGTTTAGAGCAGAGCTGTCAAACTCACGGCCTGCGGTCCGGATGCATCACATGCTGGCCACGCCCATGTCCGGTTTAGCGAAGGGGGAAAAGTCATGATACATCACATGACGACACTGTGACAATGTGAGTTTGACACCCCTGGCTTAGAGCATCTATTTTACTGTAGACTCCTTATCTAATATGTAAGAGGCTAAATATTCACCAAATCTTTCCTGTCTTGCTCCTAGTGGAGAATACTAATACAGGCAATAGATCTATCTTTTCAAAACAGCATATATTTTCCAAGCAGACTGAAGGGGTGGACCTATTCTTCTAGGCTTTGGGGTTGTATCTAAGTGCTTTACCCTAAAAAAAAATATTAGAAGATTAACAAGAAAAACGTAAAGAGAAAAAGAATAATTTTTACATTTGTTAGACATCAACGGAAGTACATTCACTGATCGATAGTTACTCTTACCCAAGTACTGAACATATAGTTTCTTTAATGAATATATATTTATATCCATTAATGGAATACGGACCCCGTATTTATAGACCATTGTGATATAGGGGTTAGGGTATTGTATTGGCAGCAAAGGGGCCCAAATTCTAGTCCAGAAACTCACTGGATGAAAATTGCTCTCAGGCCAGGCTACCTCACAGAGTAATTAAGAAAAGGAATTCTATATATGTTGCCTCCAGCTACTGAATGAAAGTAGGGTATGCATTTTGAATATTTAATGAAGTAAAATAATAAAATAAAATAATCTAATCAAACTTCAGGGGAGAAATGTTGATGCCTTGTGAGCAGGATTTTAATTGGCTCTATTAACTAATGAATTCTTTCTAGTCTTCATAATCTTGACGCTGTTTATTTTTGCTAGAATGGTTAAGAAAGGAATTTGTCCTAACAGCAATTGGGTTACTGGGAAAAATAAAGATTGATGGTTGAGGAGTCAAAGCAACAGTCTGATAACTAGTGCAGTTTGTGTTCAAGTGTTGTTTCTGTCTAAAATACCCTTTCCCCTTTTAATGGTTTAGCTCTGTTTTTCCAACTCAGACATGGTATACCATAATTCACATTCCCTTACAGAATACTAATGTTTCACAATCTAAAGAAAAATTCATACATAGAACAGAAATATTCAGTATTATTATAATAGTCCTCATCTGAAACCATTTATAGACTTGATGCATTTACATTTCTTAACTTCCATTTATTAGACAATCATGTGTCCTTTGCTTAATCCAGATGGATTGTACAAAGAAACTTGTATTTGTCTGGACTTCTTCCAGAGAATGAGTTAACTGTTAATCATAAACTATTACATATCAGAATGCCTAGGATAAGTTTTTAGAGACTTGCCCACTTCTTAATTTGTTGATGATATTTTATGGGATAAAACTTGTTTCAGAACACAACCCACATGTGGAACTAATAATGGTCCTAACTACATCACTGAAACGAAGAATTTGAATCCCATGTGTTTTCACCTCCAACAGTTGTTTGTAGTGGCTATGTTCTTCCATGTATTACTCAAAGAGATTTAGTAAATGTTGCTTCTGTTTAGCACCTCAGTGTCAGCCAGCAGAACTGGGGCATCCAAAACCTTAGATTCAGAGATTGAAAGTGAACAAGGGAGCTGCCTATCCTCCCCTCCCTCCTGTTGTCTTGTATTTCTGGCAAATTTAAAACTAACGCTTCCTAATATGAAGTCATTCCCAACCTTCCTCTTATTCTGCAACAAAGGCAACCACTCCCCACCTCCAGTATCTTGGTTCAATCTTAGACTACCCCTGTAAGTAATTCTAGCCTTCTTCCAGGGACAGAAAAAGAATTTCTTGGTGAAAGATAAAAAGGAAAGCATTTTTAAACTACTGTATATCTGGACCGGCCTTCTTCATGTTATGTATGGAAGAAAGCTATACAACCCAAAATTTGTGCTTGCTGGATTATTGGAATGTACTTGACAGTCATGAGATGATGTTCCTGGATCTCCTTAACATGGAAAACAGGCTTTAGGAAAGGTGGGGAAAGGATTTTGAACTTCTGTATTAAGAGAGCCAGGTTGGTTTAGTAGGGAGAGATCAGCAAGGACAGAAGGTAGGTCTCTTACTCAAAGAAGAAGTCACAAAGACTCACCCACCAATGCCTCATTTATCCTATTGCAGGGTAGTACGATTTCTGTGGAAGATTCTGGTAGGTTCTTCTGTTCTGAGGCTACTTCCAGATTCTCTCAATTCCCTCAAACTTTTGCATCATTCCTCTACAGTTCTGCAGTATTGGATCTCTCTGAAACTGCTATAAGGTGTAGTCCTAGGCATCTGGAGGGCAGTAGATTAGAGAAGGCTGGCCAGGAAATGGACTTGTCAGGCAGGAACGATTGCAATATGTGGGAACATATGAGAGAATAACTGGAAATCCTCTGCTAGGTGGCCCCGAGGAACTAAAGGCCTTAGGAAACTAAAAGAAAAGATAGATTACCACATTGAGCCTAATATGGTTTCCCCTCTTCTACCTGTCATCCTCTGCCTTTTCAAAGCTGGATCTTGGGAAGGTCGGGTGGGGAAAATGGAGTATATATATATAATTTGTGCACATTGCATTATGCATTCATTATGTTACACAGTTACACAATACCTTTTTCAAAAGTTCGGGTAATAACAATCTTATTAAAATGAGGGATGAAAAATGAGCAGGAATATCTGCCCTCTCCTTATCACATCATAGCACATGAAAATAATGCCAAATAGAGCTTTTTAAAATAACTGAGTTAGGATATATAAAATTTGCTTATAAGTAGATTCCTTTAGCTCCCTCCACAATTTTTTATGGGAGCCCTCATGTATTGTACATGCTTACGCTTTCCCCAATTCCCCCCAAACCAGTAAAGCTTTTCAGCAACAGAATCCTAAGGAAATTTACTAAGAAATAAATCCTTCTGTGGCTATGAAGCTTATTCTCTAATAAGGGGGCTTAGCCTTAAAAGTTCAAGTAAATTAAAACTTGGTTTGTACTAGTCAATCGTGTTATTCATTTTTCATTGCATTTTGTGTTCATTCACAAACGTTAAGCTTTTCTGAATCCTGATGCCTACTTGAACCTTGAGAATTGCACAATAGTCCTTTCCCTTTGGAGGAGACCTGATTGGAAAAGGATGTCAAAACATGTCTTGATAGGGCATTTATTTTTCCACTTTCTTGATTAAATCAGAAGATCTGACATTATACCTTTTAGAAACACCTTTTCACAATATAAATTAAAGTTTTGCTGAATAATAAAATGTCCATCAAATATATTAATTTATGTGTGTGTGTGTGTGTGTGTGTGTGTGTGTGTATTTATATGTTTACACATATTTATAAAAAAATACCCTAAAAAGCAATGGTTCCTTTGGTGAAACTCAGGTGATGATCCATTTAAGCAGACAATATTGCTTACTAGAGTGGAGTCTGGGGAACATAGCTTGTTAGACAGCCATGCTTTATGGCCTTCTAATGAACTCCAACTTGTAGAGCAACTCCCTAAAATTGTCTCTTTTTAAGATTAATTTGCTTTTTTCTCCCCTCTAGGAAGACTTGTTGTTGATAGGGAGTGTTCAGTGCTGAATGAGTAAAAAGTACTAATGCATGTTCTTTTGGAGAAAGAGATAACCCTTGTGTAAACACGTTAGGATACTTTAAGAAACAAAACAAAACAAAGCAAAAAAAAAAAGACGTGTTTTCTGATGTAAATGTAATTTTCAGGACATAGGTATGTGACACTTTTCCTATTTATGCAGGTTGTAAGACCATGATCAATTAAAAAACTGATTGTAATAATAAAGTGAGAGAAGGACCCCAAATTTCTCGTGATCCAAGCTATTTTAGTTTGCATGAACAACTGACATAAACTATTTCTGCTAAAGGAGGAAGTTAATTCCAGAAAGACACAGATTTAACCTAAATATTCAAAAAGTAAAGTTATATTAGCTACCGCTACTCAGTCTAACATATCTCAAGAGATTTGTTGTAATAGCATTTGTGACTGGTATTAACCTCTGAGCCAAACAGAATTGGTAAGGTTAGAAAATGACTTAGAAAGATTCTATAAACACATTTTTATACACATTTCTAATTATAGAACAGGCATATTTTTGTAATCATTTTATCCTAATCTTAAAAGTATGTAGTAATTATAAATACTGGAAATCACTGACTGAAATTGTGGTTATGGCTGTTTCACTTTGGGGCAGGAGCAGGTATAGAGGTATTCAATATGAAAATATTATTGCTATTTCAAATCTATAATCTTTCTAATTTTCAAAGCTTTCTAATTTTAAATTATGGAAAAACATAAACAATCTACTTTTTGAATCATAGAGACAAGATGGATCCAAATAGTTAACTCACAACCTTGACTTTATTGAAAACTTGTATGTGTGACAGAGCCACCCTGGATTACTCACAGCAAATACAATTGCCAAACTATTTATGGTCAATCCAACAGTCCTATGTATGAATTGTGAACTCTGCTTAAGATATGTTGGCCTATCGATACCTAAAAATTAAAGAGATAGATAAATAAAGGGAACATTTGCATTACTGCAGAGAAAGGTCTAGTGCCGTGATGGTGAACCTATGGCATACATGCCACCTGTGGCACATGGAGCCAAATCTGAGCCCTAGCTCAGCTCCAGCGTGCATGTGTGCACCGGCCAGCTGATTTTCAGGCCTTCCGGGCCCACTGGAATTCAGGAAACGGGCCATTTCTGTCCTCCAGAGAGCGTCTGAGAAGTGGGGGAGGCCGTTTTTGCCCTCCCCAGGCTCCAAGAAAGCCTCTGGAGCCTGGGAAGGGTGAAAAATGGTCCTACTGGGCCCACCGATAACCTTTTTCCTGTTGCGTGCCAAAGGTGGGGGGAGCACGGGGTGGGGCACGGGGGGGCATTGAATTATGGGTATGGGCACACGCGCACATGAAGCCCCCAGGCTTCTCCCGGTTTTGGCACACGACGGCAAAAAGGTTAGACATCACTGGTCTAGTGTGTGTGTTTGTCCCACTGCATATAGAGCACAATTCAAAAATATAGAATTGTTGAGATTTTCCAGCTCATTGCTAGCAAAATGCCAGAGGAGAAGATCATGTAAAGGGCAAAACCCAACCTCGTAATTATATAAAATATTGTTATATTTTCTGTCTAATAAGTAGAACTTTCGTAACTCCCCTGATTAAACCGATTATCCTTCTTCACAAAGTCAGCATGATTTATGCTGAAAGTGATTTGGACATACTTTCCTGCCGCTATAGAGATTTCATAATTCCTAGTGTATGTCTGGAAAATCTCCCGACGTCCTGTGTCTAAACCAAATTAATGTCTTCCAGAATGACCTAGGGAATTAATGAGGTTTTCTCTCTCAGTTCTGCCTATGCAGGTCAAGTAAATCATTTTCTGGCCCTTAGTCCATTTCTAACCCCCCTCCACCGCCTCTGTCTTTCTGACTCCATGTACAACGATAACAAAGTTGCAGATGCCTTTGAAATACAGCATCACTGACACTCTCCCTCCATCTGTTGGGACATATTTTAGACTCTTCTCCTCTGCCTGCTGTAAACTCTGCCTTTAATGGAGTCAGTAATTGCTGATAAATGGGGTATCCATGAAGTCAGTGTACTGTAGCTTTCTTCATTCTTTTCTGCTGATGTGTGCTATTTAAATCTGCCTCCCATTTGTTAAAATGAAATCTCTTTCATTCCATTGCTAGCATTTTTTTTTGGCTTTAAACTTTGAATTTTTAATGCAGGGTAAAATGAGATACGGAAAGAGCATCATTTGCCAATAAACAAATTATCTACAATTCCCCATGTGACACTTCCTGAATAAAGAAAATGTGAAGCATCTTGAAGGCATGCTCACTCATTTCCTGTATTATTCTTATGCATACAGTTAAAAAAAAATCCCATCATAAATATTTTATCACAACCGTAACATTTTTGGGCTATTTCAGATGAGCTATCCAAAAATACATTCTGCTTCCAATTTGGTAGAGAAGTAAAAATAGCCCACATTTTAGAGCCATTTTGTTTTCTAAGTTATACAATATGATTTCCTATCTTTTGATTAACTCTTTTTCACTCCCTATTGTACCTGGAGTAAATATATATGCACATACATGATCCTGACAGAGTTCTCAAAGTTCCTTTTACTCACTGATTCTCATACTGATTTATAAGGAATTAAGACGAGTTGGCATAGGAGTTAGCTTTGGATTTTTAAGTATTACTAAATTTATGAATAAACTCTGTTGGCTTTCTTTGTTTAGGCAGAAGGATTCTGCATCATTATTATATTCTTTAAATTAAAATTGGTGTTACAGATTGCAATTTTGAAATGAGGTTTTTCAAAAATTACATACAGTACCTACTTTTCAAAATGTTTACATTTATTTGTCAAAATCCATTATCCTGACAAGAATGATGGTAAGATTTTGGAATTTGCTTAAATTAAAGCATAAGGAATTTTGAACTGGGTTTTTAATACAATCAAAGTAGGTAAAACTCATTTTTGCATGATGTAACAATTGACATCTACAGATCGTGTGAAAATATTTGTAAACATTGATAACCCATTGATTCTGCCTGTTGATAGTTGACTTGAATTTCGATTGAAAATATTGTATTTGTAAGCCTCTGCCATTCTGATAATGTAGTGTTGTAGTAATACATCTGTATTCTTTAAGGTATTTGTAGAAATGTACAACAGTGAAATTCAGTATTTTAGACATCCTTTTCATTTATAGTCTTCCAACACTGAAAAAAGTTTTAGTTAGTGCTGTAGTAAGCAGAAAGTGGACAATCTAGTGATAATATTAATAAAAGAGAGTTCTGATATTTCAAAGTTGGTGAACCTCTGGTTTAAGAGAAAATTTGTTCTAACCAAGTCTTGCTTCTTGATACATCTGAGACTATAAGATTATTAAATAAGTCCTATCTTTGTGAATAGAAGAGAATAATAAAAGATGACTCATTCTTTTATCTTCCATTAGAAATGGAAAAAAACAAACAAACAGATGAGCTACTCTGATGGTTTGGAAATAACATTAAGGGATTTCCCCCTCTATCAAGTTATATGCTATCCGTGCCTTCTTACATTAGTGGAAAGCAATATTGGCATGAAATGTCCTCATTGCTGATTCATATCCTGCCTTTTTTATTTGTTCTCCCAGTCACTGGTAATTTATCTGCTGGTGATTTATAGGCCGCAGCCAGATGGCTATATTATTTTGCAGTCCACCAGGCTTTAACAGTTGAGCCCTATGCTACCTCAGCAAGGAAGCTACTGAGAGGTGCTGTTGTTATAGTTTTAATGAACACCTCATTAAGAAAAGCAATTGGTGGATCCCATGGATTCATTTCTTTTCCCCTATTATCACCTATTAATGGGAAACCATATAGGATGAGGCTAGGATTGGTGAGGAAGCAAGTTTTGGCTGATGGGTAGACCTATGGGTTTAAGGCCATCCTCCCCCTGCCCTATGATAGAAAGCACGGTTCTTCACATTTGGCAATTTTAAGATGTGTGAACGTCAACTCCCAAAACTCCCCAACCAGTATGACATGCCAAATTTGAAAAACACTGAACTAAAGGATGGCAAAGCAGAGAGTCAGCCTTCTACTGCTTGTTATTAGCTCAAAAATTGCTGACAGAATCTAGTTCCAAAGGTGCTTTTTCAAGAGGCAACTGGACTTTCTGTTGTTGTTTTTTTGAAGACATTTTGCTTCTTATCCAAGAAGCTTCTTCAGCTCTGAGATGAAGAACCTTCTTGGATGAGAAGCGAAACATCTTCAAAGAAAAAAACAGAAAAGTCCAGTTGCCTCTTGAAAAAGCACCTTTAAGACAACCATGACCTGGATGACTAAGAATCTCCATAGACAGAAGCTAGTGCACTTCTAAGCATGGTGAAATAAAGAAATATCATTTCCCCACATGTACCCCCACTATTTATTAACTCTTTGATGGGGAACTTTGCTTTTGCTTATTTCTTTCCCTCCCTACATTTGAACTTCTCCTGCATTTTTGCAAACCATCACTCCAATGGCAAATTTATCCACCATGTGGATGTGAGAGTGGAATTCTAGAAATATATGTTTTTCCCCCAGTGTGGAATGTCAATGAAGTCATTTTTGTCACTCGCTAATGATTATAATATTAGTGGTGGGTCATTCTTTGTTATTTATTTATTTGATTTGATTTATATGCTGCCCTATCTCCATAGGACTCAGGGAGTCCTCAGGGAGTTAGCTGGAGTTTGCATTTGTTCTCTATGTTTTGAGGCCAGCAGAAATAAAGATAATAAATTCTTGTATTCAAACTGCTTTCTCACTGATTGGATGGTAGAAACCCTAATAAAGTTGGACTGATGTTTTTTAACTTCTTCATCAATTATCTTAACATGTGGTAAACAGAGATCTGGTGATGTTTATAGATAAAATTCAACTGCTCAGGCTGAGGAAAACTAAAGTGACTATGAAGAGCTTCAGGAAGTTTAAATTTGGTGGATGGTCAATTAAATGGCAAATAGACAATTAAATGGCAAATTTTAGTAAGCATAAAGTGATGTATAATGTGACAAAGAAACAAGTTCATGTATACATTGATACGATCTGAGGGAAAAAAATCTTGGGAGTCATAGTGGAAAGTTTAATTTTGATTCAATGTGCAGCAGCTGTGAAAAAGAAACATTCTATATTTGGGGACATTAGGAAAGAAACACAACATAACAAGAGCAACAAAAACAACAACATGCTAACTTTACAGTGCCCTTATAAAGCACTGTAACAAGAGCTAGAGAAAGTACAGAAGAGGATGACTAAAATATTTAGGTGACTCAAACATCTTCCTTATTAAAAAGGCTAGGATGCTTCAGATTCTTTAGCTTAGGGGAGAAAATGATTGAGAACTGGGCTTTATAGAAACAGGATAGAAAATATTGATACTTATGAGCTGCGGTGGTGCAGTGGTTAGAGTGCAGTACTGCAGGTTACTTCTGCTGCCTGCCGGCTGCCTGCAATTTGGCAGTTCAAATCTCACCAGGCTCAAGGTTGACTCAGTCTTTCATCCTTCCAAGTTTGGTAAAATGAGGACCTGATTGTTGGGGGCGATATGCTGACTCTGTAAATCACTTAGAGAGGGCTGTAAAGCACTGTAAAGCGGTATATAAGTCTATAAGTCTAAATGCTATTGCTATTGCTACTTTGAACTTTGGCATTGGAGAAGACTCCTTAGAATACAATGGATAGCCCAGAAAACAAAGAATCATTGAACAAATCAACCCTTGAGGCACAAATAATCAGCTTAAATTATTCTAATTTGGACACATTATGCAAAGGGCTAGCTCTCTAGAGAAGGCTGTAACTGGTGAAGGTAGAAGGAAACAAATGAAGAAGATGACCAACATGAAGGTGGATGGAGTTAATGGTGATGGCACATGGTTGGAAGAGCCGAAGAATCTGGTTTAAGAAGAGATCCACCTGGAGAAAATCTATCTTTGTGATCCCTTTGTGGCTTTGACAGCAATTTGATGTCATATAGTTAATTGGTTAATCAATGAGGACATGGCTGAGATGTATAAAATAATGCATGGTATCAAGATAGTGGATGGGGAGATTATCTTCTTCCTTTGCTATAATACTAGAATCTGAGACCTGGGAAGAGCCAAGATGAAAGCTGGGTGGATATTTGGACCATGTAAAAGAAAGTACTTCACACAACACAAAATTATTTATAGAATTTATTACCACAAAATGTGGTGATAGCCAATAACTTGAACAGTTTTAAAAGGGTCTAGATACATTTACAGAGAATAGAAGTGAGAATCATTGTTATTTCTGGGTTCAAATATTAGGTGTAGAAGAAAAATGATTGGAAAGGGACATTCGGCTTGATCCAGCAGGTATTCTTTATCTATCCTTTGGAACGCTATATCCAGTGACTTCTACCCTGCTGACATTTTATAAATCCTTGAAGGCCTGGCAATTTCCTTTGGCAGGGACTCTAGAGTTGAGTTAGCCTATCGCTGTGATTTTTTAGCATGAATGTTATATGGATTTGGTTAGAATATTCTCAAGTGCCATTATGCTGCTTTTACTTTGTCTTTTTTTGTGGGTTTTTTGTTTCTGTTGATTTGTAATCATATTATTATTGCTCAGTGTCCCATTTGGTAAGATGGGCAGCTATATTAATCAATATAATAGACAGAAATGGAGATTGCCTCATGATGTATATTTTGTAATTTACCCTCCTCCGCAGATGCCTGTCTGCAACACTTCAGTCCTGCAATTTTTCCCAGCAATACACAAACCCAGTATAGAACCCAAATAGGCAGCCAGACACTTGGACTGGAGGCTTTAAAAAAATACAATAAAATAAAGAGGAAATAATATCTTACATTCCTGATCTTCCCCCTTTATCAAGTCCCCCTAATTTTTTACTATGTAAAATCTGTAATGAAAATACATCAAGAGAATAAGGCAGTTGAAATTTGCCACATATGTTCCTCTTGGCTTCTAGGTACTCACTAAGAAAGGATTTTTTGAAATGACCATCGGGCCATTAGTATTTCCTATATTATGATTAACACACTCTGATGCTAAGGAGTTCTACTCCCCCTCCCCATCTGAAAAGAAATCTGTTCCAAATGCAAAACACAAGCAGAGGAGAGGAATTTAACTTTCAGTTTTACTTTCACAGCAGCAACCAGGGGATAGGATAGGGGAGGCTTCTGTGGGGCAAGCCTGAGGGATAGAAGGGGATAGGATAGGAGAGGCCTCTGTGCGGAAAGCCTGAGGGAGAGAAGGGGATAGGATAAGGGAAGCTTCTGTGGGGCAAGGCTGGGGGAGAAAAGGGGGTAGGATAGGGGAGGCTTCTGTGGGGCAAGGTTGAGGGAGAGAAAGGGAGAGGAGAGGCCAATTGTAACTACTCATTAATTTTCAAGCTGTGTTGATTTATCAAGCCCGATCACATAGTTTCGTAGTGCTTCACTATGAAAGCTAGTAAAACTATATAAAAATAAATAAATAAAATTCATTTATATAAATAAATAAATATCTTTTCTTTTATGTACACTGAGAGCATATGCACCAAGACAAATTCCTTGTGTGTCCAATCACTCTTGGCCAATAAAAAATTCTATTCTATTCTATTCTATTCTATTCTATTCTATTCTATTCTATTCTATTCTATTCTATTCTATTCTATTCTATTCTATTCTATTCTATTCTATTCTAAATAAACAAATAAGAAAGTCTGATGTACTGTAGTTATTAAAGTGTTGAAAGAAACTAGGAGACTTGTAAGTTTTATGCCTCTGTTAGGCATGAAAGCCAACTGGGTGACTTTGGGCCAGTCATTCTCTCACAGCTCAATTCACCTCATAGGATTGTTGTTGAGGGAAAAAGAAGAGGAGGAAGGATATTACATATGTTCACTACCATGACTTTTATATATATAAAAAGATGGGAAAAATGTAAATGAATGAATGAATAAACAATTGTTATTTTCTTAAAAAATTTTTTTTTTCCAATGCAGGGTTAAGCAATTATAGCTGGTGGTGTATACTCCCAGACAGAATCGAAATATTTGACTGGGGATTTTAGGCTTGGGGGATATTAAATAGTGAAGTACAAAACCTCAGTAAAAAAAAACCTTAAAAAAAAAAACTTAGCACCTGTAAAGTTCCCCAAGGTGTGATAGGAAGAGGTAAGAAAGCAGGTGTTATCCCTGGATGCTCCCCTTCTTCTGAACAACTAGACATCTGAGGGAAGAGTTGATCTCATTCTCCTGTCCTGTTGAGAAGCTCATAAAAACTAGATTATTCCAGAAGGCCTTTAGACATGAGCGCTTAAGTGTCCCCAATGCCATGAATATTATATTCATTGTAATGAATTAGCCAAGATTTTATGTTGCATTGCTTTTATTTTATATTATTTTATATTATTGCATTTGATTGCTATTATTGTATTGGCTGTGCAATACTTAGAGTTACTGTGACTAAAACACTAAATAAGTACATGTATAAATAATCCACCAATAAACAAAATCTTATGACATAGGTAGAGTGAAAGACAGTGACTGACCCAGTGAACTTTGAAATCAAACATAGAAGTTCCGAATCTGACCGAACACTGGTGAGGTCTCATATTAAGACCTACCTAGTGGCGATAAAAGCGGCGAAAACTAGCTATTTTGCCGCTCTTATCGCGTCATCAGATAATCGCCCGGCTGCCCTGTTTAGGGTGACCCGCTCCCTCCTCCATCTGGAGGTGCGGGATGACCCCTTGCAGGGTCGAGCTGAGGATTTTGTGCAGTATCTGTATGACAAAATCGCTCAGATTCGGGAAGGGCTGGCCTCTGACTGGGTATGTCCGGACGGGATGACTGAGGCAGGTCTTGAGAGTGTTATCTGGGGGGAGTTCGATCCTGTGGCTCCCAAGGACATGGACAGGGTCCTGGGACGGCTGAATGCGACCACATGTTTATTGGACCCGTGTCCCTCCTGGTTGGTACTGGCTTCCCGGGAGGTGACACGAGGCTGGCTCCAGAAGATTGTTAACGCTTCTTTGAGTGAGGGGGTCCTGCCGGCCGCTTTGAAAGAAGCGGTTGTGAGGCCCCTCCTCAAGAAGCCCTCTCTGGATCCAGCTGTTTTGGCTAACTATCGTCCAGTCTCCAACCTTCGCTTCGTTGCGAAGGTTGTTGAGAGTGTGGTGGCGCAACAGCTTCTCCGGTACCTGGATGAAGCTGTCTATCTAGACCCGCTCCAGTCCGGCTTCCGGCCTGGGCACAGCACGGAAACGGCATTGGTCACATTGGTGGATGATCTCTGGAGGGCCCGGGATAGGGGTTGCTCCTCTATCCTGGTCCTGTTAGACCTCTCAGCGGCTTTTGATACCATTGACTATGGTATCATGTTGCACCGGCTGGCGGGGTTGGGGGTGGGAGGCACCGTTCTGCGGTGGTTCTCCTCCTACCTCTCTGACCGGTCGCAATCTGTGTTGACAGGGGGGCAGTGGTCGACCCCGAGGCACCTTGCTTGTGGGGTGCCACAAGGGTCAGTCCTCTCGCCCCTTCTGTTCAACATTTATGTAAAGCCGCTGGGTGAGATCATCCGTGGCTTCGGGGTGGAGTTCCATCAGTACACTGATGACACCCAGCTGTACATCTCCACTCCAGGCCACCCCAATGATGCCCTTGAAGTGATGTCCCAGTGCCTGGAGGCCGTGCGGGCCTGGATGGGGAGAAACAGGCTCCGACTCAACCCCTCCAAGACCGAGTGGCTGTGGCGTCCGGCGTCCCGATATAGCCAGCTGATGCCATCGCTGGCTATTGGGGGTGAATCACTCGCCCCCACGGAGAGGGCTCGTAACTTGGGCATCCTCCTGGATGCACGGCTGTCTTTGGAAGATCATTTGACGGCCGTGGCCAGGGGGGCTTTCTATCAGGTTCGCCTGATACACCAGTTGCGCCCCTTTCTAGATCAGGACTCCCTACGCACAGTCACTCAGGCACTCGTCACTTCCCGCCTGGACTACTGCAATGCTCTCTACATGGGGCTCCCCCTGGGGTGCACCCGGAGGCTCCAGCTGGTCCAGAACGCGGCCGCGCGGGGGATTATGGGGGCGACGAGGCGCTTCCATGTGACACCTCTCCTGCGTGAGCTGCACTGGCTCCCGGTGGTCTTCCGCGTGCGCTTCAAGGTGTTGGTGACCACCTTTAAAGCGCTCCATGGCTTAGGGCCGGGGTACTTACGAGACCGCCTTCTGCCACCAATAGCCTCCCACCGGCCAGTGCGCTCACACAGAGTGGGCCTCCTCAGGGTGCCGTCCGCCAGACAATGTCGGCTGGCGACCCCCAGGGGGAGAGCCTTCTCTGTGGTGGCGCCCACCCTCTGGAACAACCTCCCCCCAGAGTTACGGATAATAACAGACCTCCGGATTTTTCGTCGGGCCCTGAAAACCCATTTATTTCAACTAGCTGGGCTGGCTTGAGTCAAATTTTAAACTGATTTTAAATTGGAATTGTTTTAATTACGGCCAAAAGATTTAATTATTTTAATCAGTTTTTAGATTTTGTATGTTTTGTATGTATGTCTTGTTTTATTTTGGCTGTTAACCGCCCTGAGTCCTATATTGGAGAAGGGCGGTATAGAAATTTAAACAAATAAATAAACAAATAAATAAATAAGAAGTAAACCTGGGGCTGTCATCTGTGAGGCTTTTGAGCCTTATTTACTCAAGCTTCTTTTAAACCACATTTATTTTTCACCAATAAGACCTGGTCTTTCTATTAGTTTTTTTTTTAAAATTGTTAAATTGCTTTGGGCCTTCAATAACTTTGGATCTAGAATGGGGAGAAAAGAAACCCAGTTCTCCAAAAGGCCTACAAAAACCTTTATTTGTTTTGTTTTGTTTTGTTTTGTTTTGTTTTGTTTTGTTTTGTTTTGTTTTGTTTTGTTTTGTTTTGTTTTGTTTTGTTTTTGTCCTTGACAGAGTGAGGGTTGTCTCCGAGGTCATTTCTGCCCAAATTGTATTTGGTGTTCTGATTTTTATTGCCAATGTGTTGGACAGAGCATTTATTAGTTGAGATCTGGAGTTGCCAAATGCTCAACCATCCTGACACATGGTCAAGGTCACTTTGAAGGGCAGCAGCATTGTCAGTGGTGTTAAATAATTTTACATCATCAGCGAAGAGGACACAGCTGCTTTTAATATGATCGCAAAGGTCGTTGATGTAAACTTTTTAGACAACCTTTTGATGAAGACCAACTTTTAGCACTTTGGGTAAAAGTACAATTTGCAGTGAGTTGGACAATGATACAAAATTATTATGATCATGTCT
The DNA here is from genome assembly GCF_059756535.1 of Pantherophis guttatus. Classification (NCBI taxonomy): domain Eukaryota; kingdom Metazoa; phylum Chordata; class Lepidosauria; order Squamata; family Colubridae; genus Pantherophis; species Pantherophis guttatus. The sequence goes on along the minus strand of NC_142063.1, from coordinate 295,890,270 downwards.
GATATATGAGGAAGGCTGGGTTTTCATTTTCCAATTGCTCTGGCTGGCTTGTCTTCTTGAAACTGTGGAAGGTATATTTTAGGGACAATAATGTTTCTCATCCCAAAATAATAAAAAATTCAGTTTCTGATTTTCAACTCTCACATTGTGGATCTTTAGAGTGTAAGTGGCCTCAAAAAAGGGGTTTGCGGGCTACATGCATCTGTATGTAATGGAAACAGGATACAGATCATGGCACTGTAATATTTGGTGTCGTTTAGGAAATGCTATAAAATATAACATGGATCTGATATAATATATTCCTCTTGTTATGGAGTTCTAATTCTTACAGAGTCCTAAAAATTCAGGCAGAATCTCACAAAGAGATACAAAGCAAGACAGAGCCACATATCGATTTCTCATATAATTGCTCAACCCTGATTCAAACACTGTAAAACTCTCTGTGCATTAAGAAACAGTCCTGTGAGGAAGTAACATATGACCAAGCGTAGCAGTGCTGACAAGCAATGATATATGTGAACAGAGTGTTCCATTTTTTACCTGCTGTGTTAGGAAATGGCATATGTCCAGGTGGACAAAACTTGATTAGACATTTTTCCTCCACACAGCTGCATCCATGGGGAGACATCATGGGGAAGGGTTCATAATATCTGAACCAGGCCATATAACTGGCAGCTAAGTGTGTGAACAGATTTCTTGAATAACATTGTATATGAAGTGTCAGAGAAAGTGGCGTAAGAATTATTGGTCGCTTCCTGAGTGTGCCTATTAATTAGGCTAGTCCAGTATTTTCTACTCGAACAAGTTAAGAGCTTTCCAGTGAGGAAGGTTTTTATTAGAATAAACTAAAGCATATCTCAAGATATCTGTGCTAAAGTGTTCATTTAAGTTTAAATATAAATTATTTTTAACTTTTTAAAAACCAATTAAGTTGGCTAAAATGAAAAATGACATTTCTTGCTGTTGTGCCTATTGTATCTGCCATAAAATGCTATGAAATTTGTGATTCTTTTGGTTGATAATAAAGCATGGTATGTAATGTAATGAGTGAGAGTTGTAAACCTGCTGTCAAAGTAAAGAAGCCATGAGCAAATAATTTTCCATTACTAAAAAGCCATGAGTAGTTGTTAATGGAAGGTATAATTGTCTCTATTTCAGTCTGTTGTTTTTTGTTTGGGTTAATTGGTCAAGGAGTAACCCACATGCATTTATTATATCATAATCATGACAAAGACCATGAATCACATTATTCTTGTCTGTTCCTCCGCATGATGATATATTTTGACATATGAACCAGAAAGGAAGAGTAATAAAACGCTGGACAGCAATGTAAAGAACTGGCAATCAGTTCAATTGTGCCTACTGAGAAAAAAAAGCAATTCTAATTACATGGGTGTCTTTAGAAGAGCATTTGACGGCTGTGGCCAGGAGGACTTTCTATCAGGTTCGGCTGATCCGCCAGTTGCGTCCCTTTCTGGATCGGGACTCCTTACGCACGGTCACTCATGCCCTCGTCACTTCCCGCCTGGACTACTGTAATGCTTTCTACATGGGGCTCCCCTTGAGGAGCACCCGGAGGCTCCAACCGGTCCAGAATGCGGCCGCGTGGGTGGTTATGGGAGCGACGTGGCATTCCCATGTAACACCTCTCCTGCGCGAGGTGCACTGGCTCCCGGTGGTCTTCCGGGTGCGCTTCGAGGTCATGGTTACCACCTTTAGAGTGCTCCATGGCTTAAGACCTGGGTACTTACGAGACTGCCTTCTGCCACCAGTAGCCTCTTACCGGTCAGTACGCTCCCATAGAGAGGGGCTCCTCAGGGTGCCGTCGGTCAAACAGTGTCGACTGGCGGCCCCCAGTGGGAGAGCCTTCTCTGTGGGGGCATCTGCCATTTGGAACGAGCTCCCCCCGGAGATACGGAGGATCCCAGATTTACGCACTTTCCGCCATGCCCTCAAGACCTTTTTATTTCAACAGGCTGGCCTGGCCTAACTTCCTTTTAATTGTTAATTTTAAATTTGTTTTAAAACAATAGGGCTGTTTTAATCTGTGTGGGCCAAATTATTTAATGTGTTTTTATATTGTTTTTTAAATTTTGTATTATGTGTGTTTTATCCTTTGGCTGTTCACCGCCCTGAGTCCTTCGGGAGTAGGGCGGTATATAAATCCAAAATAAAGTAAAGTAAAAGTAAAAGTAAGAAGTTGCCAGTTTCCTGCATACACAAAGTTTCCAATATTATGCTTTATTCATGGGTGTTAGGCCAGGCTTCTCCACTGATACTCTTCAGATAAACTATACATCAATCCCCATGCAGATGAAGATTATTAAAACCCAACATATCTAGAAGGCTCCTCTGGGAAGGTTGAATTAGACAGTTATGAATGCTCATGGCATTGTATACATACCCACTGGAGGTATGTATGGCAACATGTGTCCTGGAATTAGGGACAGAATGTTTAACATAACAGTAAATCATCATTTTACATAGAGGTTAAAATATCAGTCCCAATGTATAATTTTGAAAGACAGACAAATGCAATATTATGTATACAGTGAATGAACATTTCAGTTCTGAATCATAGTGCTTCAATCTAACACTTCCATGTGCTTGAGTAATATTTATTTTCTCCACATTGGCAACTCAGAGCATCATTTCTCTTTTTGAAGCCATCTTGGCATGGGCTTGGCCGGCCTGCGAAAGCCACTGAAGCCGTACATGTGGAGACTTCATCTTCAGTTGCCTAATGGATTCCGAAGACAGCCTGAATATTCATCATTTCTCTTTTTATGAGTGCCTGGACAATTGGACTCCAATGTTAAACACTGTTGTAAATTAAGAAAAAGCACTGAGCAAAGACCAATTTATCTGCTTTTCAAGGCTCCCCCTCTTTCTCCCCTTTTTCGCAATGTTGAAGTGCCTATAATCTTTGTGAATACGAGGCATTGTTTCAGCTCCACTGAGGCGGAATTGTTTGTGCATCCCTAAAGACTGTGCTATGTCTGAACTGAGACTGCTCATTTTAAACAAATGTGCACTTACTGTACGTCTCCGGAACTCCCTTCCTGAAAAAGTTAGCACTGACCTTCTTGGAGCTAATGCTAAACACATGCAGGATTCTGTACTCTTTGATAGGGAATTATAATTATTAGCTCCATATTAGGAAACATAATGTTCTTTTCACGATATTCAGTTTTATATTGGCCACTTTGAAAGAACCTTGTGGGATCCACAGGTATTTCCTGACATTAAAGGTAATGACATATTGTGTTCACATGAGAAATCTACAAATGTTCAGTTTTTATGATATTTCAATTTGTCTAAATTTGCCAATTTGCAGATTTATTAGCCTAGCCGCTGATGACAAGAACTGGATTGGAAAGAGAAAAATATTATTCTCAGTAATAATAAAATATGACCAGAACATATCAAAATACTTCAAATGTATTTTTACACTGAAAATCATTACTATCCACTCCAAGAGCATATATGGAAATATCCTTTTTTGTTTGTTCATCACTGCAACAGTCCTGAGAGGTAAAGATCTATTTGGTGTATTGTTGAGAATATGCTTTGTGCTTTGAACCAAATAATTCTTTCTGTTTCATTTTTTTACCAGAAGATATTCAAACTGGCTTGCACATTGACCAAGAAATACAGTACTTCTAGAAGAACATCAAGAAAGAACAAGAGATAATAATACTAATAAACTCCCAATGGGGCATTATTTTGATTTGGTTGTGAGGCTTGCATGCTTGGAGGATGACAGCTAAGCCAGAGCTTCATACTGAATAGGTCTCAACAAAAGAATAAAAAGTGCCAAATAAAAAATGCCCCTTTCATAAATAATATGGTGAGATATAATTTATAGAAACCCATACTGGATCAATTATGGCCCAGGTCAATAAAGACCATGGTACAGATTGGAGTTCCGGGACATATGATAACAAGTGGGCCACAAACTCAGGACTGTTGGCTGAGCAACCAGGGCCAGCAGTTACTGGCCTTCTGCAAGAGAAGTTTCACAAATATATGAAGATTGGAAAAAAAAATCTGTTATTACAAATCAAATCCAACAAGAAGATAATATCTGAAAAGAAAGCACAAGTTCTGGAAAGAACATCTAGAATCAGAAAAAACAGAACAGAGGCAAGATCAACTTAATTTACAATATGCAATGAAGTATTTATTTTGAAGCAGAATTCAAGAGAACTGAAAAGGACTATCTGGGGGGGGGGGGAAATCAAAGCAGAAATAGCTCAGACTGTAAAGGCAAATCTGGGGAAGGCGGTAGTAGTAGAGGAAACCAGTACAGCTATGTAATAATTTTCAGTCTCAAACCAGGAACTTGTCCTCAAAAAGAACAAAACATTCCAACTTAAAAAAGCAAGAGGAATTGAAACAAAGAATAACATCTAGAACAGCACAAAAACTAACACAATAAGGCTGCCTGCATTGAAGCTTGTCCCAAAGAAAGAGCTACTGCAAGTTTTAAAAGATGCTAATACTGTAATATCAAATATAAGCACCAACTCACTGCAAGAAACAAACCAATTAAAGTTCAGCATGGCTGCAGTTATCACTGAATATCTGGAAAAAGAACTGGAAAAAATCATGAAATATCGCGACCTGGCCATCGAAACTACACGGCTATGGATGAAACATGTAACAGTGATACCCATTGTCATCGGGGCACTTGGTACCATGTCCAAGAATTTTTTTTTATTTTTTATTTTTTTAAAATTTGATTTATATGCCGCCCTTCTCCGGAGACTCAGGGCGGCTTACAGTGCGTTAAGCAATAGCCTTCATCCTTTTGTATATTTATACAAAGTCAGCTTATTGCCCCCACAAACTGGGTCCTCATTTAACCTACCTTAGAAAGGATGGAAGGCTGAGTCAACCTTGAGCCTTGGAGAGATTCGAACCAGCAGTAAATTGCAGGCAGCTGTGTTAATAACAGGGTGCTTTAAACCACTGTAGTACCAAGGCTTATTTTATAAGATAAATCAACAAATTGCAGCTTCCTGCAATAACACCAGCGGAACTGCAAAAAACTGCGCTACTTGGAACATCGTACATCTTAAGAAGATACTTAGTTGATACCTAGGACGCTGGCAGCAACCCGTATCAACCATTAGCACCAGTCAATGGTATTTGTGATGCATTTTTGAATGTTCAGTTGACTGAGTTTCATGTTTAATGAATAAAGTAAATAATAATAATAATAATAATAATAATAATAATAATAATAATAATAATAATATCATCATGTGTTGTCCCGATTGTAATTGGAGCCCTTGGAGCAATACCCAAAGGGCTACCCCGCTATTTAGAAATTCTAAATTTACCGGACTTGAACATTTTGACTCTACAAAAAACCAACTTACTCGGAACAGTCTACATCCTCCGACGATATCTTAACAGTTCCTAGGTCCTTGGTTAGGACTCGAGCTGCTGAGCTATTAACCAGCCTCAAAGGCTGTGAATCTCACTAAAGATTAAATAATAATAATAATAATAATAATAATAATAATAATAATAATAATTGGAAGATCAGATTGGAAAATAATTTCAGCATGCTAAAATCAGATGCAAGCAAGCTAGAACAGATGAAAGAGAAGAAGCTGAAGAACAAGGAGCCAAAAGAGTACATCAAGAAATGTCATCTAGAATTAAGGAAGATTAAGTAAACACTGGAAATAATAAAGCAGCAGGTAACAGCTATAGCCAAGAAGATCAGCAGATAATGAAGCTCAACTATCAGAAATGTTTCTACCAATCCATCAATGGAGAGATTATAATAAACCAGTCAACATCTGACAAAGAAGAAATAGTGTGATTCTGAGTGCAACTATGACACAACCCAAAAAAATAACAACTAAACATAGCTTGCATAAAGGAGGTGGAGAAGGAAAAAAAAAGCTAAAATGAAAGAACCTAAAGTAACAGCAGAAGTGGTGGAGAAAGATCAAGAATTGTTCAGCACCAGGTAATGATGAACTGCATGGTTTTTGGCTGAAACATCTGAATGGTCTCTACACCCATTCATTGCCAAGCAACTTAACAATATATTTCTTCAGGTGAAATTTAAGAATGATTAACATCTGGCCAAATCTATTTGATAATGAAAGGTTCAACAAAAGGGGCAGTACCAGGCAATTGTGGGCCAATTACCTGCTTACCAACAAGTTTCAATTTGCTAACTAGTGTTGTAGCTGATACAGTCCAACAGCATTTAGTGTAGATTATAACTAGCTCTTTCCAACTGAGCAAAGTTACAAATCTGACTATGGCAAAAGGAAGGAAAGATAGTACTAATAGTAATAGGTATCTTGGGTGCAAAGCCAAGACAATTGGAGCATCCCTTGAGCATCACTGGAACTGATAAAATCATCATCAATCAATTGCAAACAACATCTGCCTATGCCAAGTCCTTGGAAGGACTCAATAGGTGGATAAAAATGCCAAACCCACTCTAAATATCTGGCTGATTGTGTGTTCAGCCTTAATAATAAGTGTTTAAAATTGCCAAAAGCAGTCTAAACATCTGGCTGACTATTTGACCAATTATAATAATAATTTTACAACATCTCCATATGCTCACATTTTCAGTGATCTGTCCGAAAGGTGCTTTTTCAGGAGGCAACTGGACTTTCTTGGTTTTTCTTTTGACGATGTTTTGCTTCTCATCCAAGAAGCTTCTTCAGCTCTGACAGGATAGTGGGGAATGGAAGGATTTATATTGCTTGCAAGGATCCTTCCATTCCCCACTATCCTGTCAGAGCTGAAGAAACTTCTTGGATGAGAAGTGAAATGTCTTCAAAAGAAAAATAAGAAAGTCCAGTTGCCTCCTGAGAAAAGCACCTTTGGGACAACCATGACCTGGATGACTGAGAATGTCTACAGACTTTCAGTGACCTGGAATTCCAAAATCTCCTATCAGGTCCGTCACTACTAACACCATCCTCATCAGAATATACTGTACATGAAGTTTGTTTTTTGCTTTGTCTATTTATCCAAACGGAAGTGTTCTTTTTGGAACACATCTCAGTCTCTGTTTCAATTTTACCACCATTCTCCTTTAGAAAATTTAGCCAGCTCTCAATGTTCACCCCAGTTCTGTATCATATTATATATCAGTATGGTGCAGGAATTGAACATTGGATTGGGAGGCTAAAATGAAGGTTCTAGCCTATTCTCAGGCACCAAATTCATTGATTTCTGGCCAATCATTGGCTCTCAGTACAAACCATCTCAAAGGTTTGTTGTGGGGAACAGGAAAAATAGAAGGGAATGTTATATATGCCATCTTGAACTCCTGACAAAGAAACAAATCTAAAAGCACTAGACCCAACAAAGATTCTGATAGAAAGCTCATTTTACCTATTTTAACATTGTGGAGATGGCTCATTTACTCCTGCTTTTTCTATTTGTTAAAATAAAGTACTAGTCAATGAAAATAGTTGTCCATTTGCACAGCAGTTTATGGGGAGGAACTTTGACAAAAACATTTTGAAAGTCCAGGAATTTTTGTATCTTCACACCATGAACCTTAAACAAGTTTAAAATATTAGTGAGACAAGACTTAACTTTGTTTCTTGTTCTTTGTCAATTCCCTTTCTTCTACATATTTGATTTTCTTTTATAAAATGATTTAGATTAATGTACATAAAAATAGTTAAATGCTCTAACCTTTTCTGAATACTCTCTCCTTTTTTAAACATTAGAATAAATCATTTTTCAGTCTTTGGGGACTTATTTGAGAGAAAAGTTGCATATTTTTGTTTAAAGTTCAAAAATTTTACTTTTGCTTTCTTTAAGAAGCTTTGGATAGATACTTTCTGGAAAAGGTGTTTATTTTTAATGTGTCATTTAGGACTATTTTTTACTTAATGTCAGAGAAAGAACTTAAACTCTGTGAGTTAAATTATTAGCAGAGAGTAATTATGAAAGAAAACCAGGAATTCCTATTTCTTAGAACTGGTTTCCTAGGGAGCTGAGAGCATCCACTCTGATTTTGAACCACCAGTTGGCCAATTTCTTAGTCCAGGGCATAGGAAGCAGGTGGTTGGTCAGTCAATAGATTGCTTTGCTAAAAAAAAAAATTCTGAATTCAATTATCTACTTACAAGTAAGGCTGTCTTGATAAGTCGGATTATTCCAAAGCAATCTCCAGTTGTTGGTAATTGAGTCCTGGATAAGAATCCCAGAATGACTTCATTGGCTTCATTCAGTTAGCTATTTTTTGTGCTGTGTCTCTGTATGGACCAAATTATTCAACCTTCCTTCTTGCAGTAGGTAAAGGTAACTTCCTTCCTTCCTTCCTTCCTTCCTTCCTTCCTTCCTTCCTTCCTTCCTTCCTTCCTTCCTTCCTCCCTCCCTCCCTCCCTCCCTCCCTCCCTCCCTCCTTTCCTGTTGTCATAAGGATATTTGTCATCTTGATTTTTCTTATCCATGCTGGTAATTCCCGATTTTACAATTCTTAAAAAAATATTTTTTTTAAATTCACCAATTTGACACCCCAAGGGAAATATTAATACTTTTTAAATGAAAATATTTTATTTCCAGGTTAAAATGAGACTAAAAAAACCTCCTCATTGGTTTTGAATTAAACATGGAAAAGTTCTTTAAAAGTCTTATGGGTCCTTTAAATAAATTCCATAAAAAATTAAGATTGCCATGGATATTTTAGATATATTATTTCCTTACAAGAAATAGTGCAGACTTATTTCTGAATGTCCTGATTAATATTTCTAGCAAGACATATGCTTCATTGCTAAAACTTTGATAATTTAGGAAATAGAGAATTCTTGTTCCAACAATTTGGATTGAAGTATGTTGACAAAATCAACAGAGTTCTAAAAATAACTTTAATTGGCTATCAAAAAACATCCACAATTTATTTAATGTCTCTTTTCCAAGAAAATATATTGTTGGTTCAGCTGTTGCTTCTTAAATCTCACCGTATTTTATATGCTTTGCCCTTTACCTATTGTCAGAAAATATATGATGCAGTGTGATTTAAAGTATTAGTCTAATTAAGTAAACAGAAATGGATTGGCTGGCTGGGTGAGGAATGAAGGAAACATTGTTTTAGATGTAAGCTATGCAGCTACAAAGTGCCTATTGAGTTAAGATAGTTGAAGGAAAAAAAATAATGTTAGTAAATTAAATAATATTCTTATGTTAAGAATAAAAGAGTTAGTTGGTAAATGCACAAGAGTTGCCCAGTTTGCCAATGTGTGCGCGCCATGAGCACTCCACTCATGCATGCCGTCATCTCTGCATGCGCAGAGGCTTAAAATGCCTCAAAAAAGTGACATCATGACATCCGCATAGGAGGATGGAGCCTCCTGAAGCCGCCACTACCAGTTCGCCCGAGCCAGATAGAACCGGCTGGATTTCACCCCTTCCCCAGCCCCTATTTTTATAGGGGTATTTCAGAGTTGGGCAACTGGTTATAACATTTAAAAAAATGGTAATTAAAAAAATACAGGACATTTTTTTTTCTGAATAAATTCAAATCCATAGGAGAATTAAAAGATTCTTCATTCTAATAAGAATTAGTTCAGGGAATTGCTTTTCTTTTTTCTGTCCTCATGGCAGGGGTGGGTTCTACTTATCTTTACTACTGGTTCACAACGGGGCCGCGTGTGCCACTTGCTTCGCTCACGCGTGCACATGCTCTTCTGCGCAAGCACAGAAGCTTCTGCACATGCGCAGAAGCGTTTTGATGATGTCAGGATCAGTGGGTGGAGCCTCCTGCCGGTTCTATAGAACTGGTGCGAACCGGGGGCAGCCCACGACTGCCTCATGGGCATGTGCAGGGGTGTCTGTGAGGTATGGTAAAAAACTCAAGATGGTGGTTCACTCAAGGTGGCGCTTCAATCATACAGTTGTGGCCATTATCTGATTTTTTTTGCTCTTACTCCACGGGCATCAGTGGGCAAACAAACAGGTTTTTGCTACCTGTTTTTTCTTTCAATATAACCATGAATATATTTTTTATAGATAGAGGTGAGCGAATTCATGAATATTTTTACAATTCTTCATTATTCTCTCTTTCTCCCTTTTTTTCTTCCCTTGTGTTTACATGCTATCTGCATGAATAATTTTAAGTACATCACACAATCAAAGGCAATTATTAAATAATGCATACATAAATAAAAGAAAGAAAACAGAAAATCCCTAATGTCTAATTAGACCTCTTCACCACACTGTTCAGAAGAAAACTATCTTTGCCAGGTTTAAAGGGATGGGAGGTCCTAGCCTTTTTTCTCAATCTAAAATTTATTTTGTTAGTTTTCCACACCAGTTTATTTAAAATAAAGGCCTGCCTCAAAACAATTTACATTTCTTCCAATATAAATTATATGTGCATGTTTTCTTAACCCCTAGATTTTATGCTGAGATTCCCTGGGCAGCCATATAATGGTTTAAATCAACAAATACATACTGTGTGATGTTTGTGAACAATTCTTACATTAACATATGCATTTTGAAAATACTTTTCTTGGGTATCTTTATTTTGTTTAGTAATTTTTACAAGAGAGCAGTATTTTTATTTATCACAATTACTTATATGCTGTGTATTCAAAGAAGTCTTGGTAGGCTGAAACCTACTACTTTCAAAAATATTTATAAAAATGTAAAATTTGTAATCTTTAAAAAACTATTATTATCTTGCAAAATATTAATTAAATAAATGTATACAAAACTAAATTAGTCCTTCTGTATTTCTACTAGTGATTAAAGTAGCTTGTATTTTTGTGAAAGAGCACTATTCTACTGGGTCATTCACCACCAGCTGATTACTGGTGAGCATTTATCCCTCCTACCAATGGCTTATTTAGTGGGTTCTGAAGAGATTCTGTGTTCATACCGACATCTAACTGACACCCTGGTAAAGAGACTCAGCTGCTATATGTGCCATTGGCAAAAATAAGGTTAGGTTTCTCCTTTGTAGAATCTTTCATGGGAGTTCCTGAATTGTAACTGAGCATTGATATCAAATTGTAGTTTAAAGGTTCCTCCTTTAAATAAAACTTTTAATAAACAGGATGTCAACTCGCAAAGCATCCCTGGCCTCCTCTCAAGTTGCCATAGGCAAGGGGGATGGGAAAACGAACTCTGCAGTTGTGGTGAGGCAGCACTTCAATTAAAACAAAAGCACATTCCAGCCATTTCTCTGTCAAGGCTGTCTCCATGGTTACCCACAGTGGCCGGAGGGGAGCGATCTCTACAACCCACGAAATTGCTTCATTGGAGAATGTGACTGATGACACACCTTGGGGGGAGGGGGGAAACAGGGTCAGAGCTGGAATTATGTGGGGTCAGGGTTGGCTTCATTGGGAACGTGCTGACATGAAGTTCCTAATAAATAACTGGATTTCTTTTGAAGCTTGGCTTGAGGCTCATGATTGGAACCCTGACACAAGAATGGTTACAAATAGTTTTGCTGATTTATTAGCTCCACTTGCATAACTTTATTTGAGAAAAACTTGGTAGCTCAAAATGAGGTAGGATATCTATTGCTCTTGGCTGAAGTTTATTATTATTATTAAATGATCATTTAAACTCAAGCTTTATTCGTTGCAGTAGACAAATCATATTTTCAAATCTTTGTTAACAAGAAGCTCATTCCTTAAACAGAGGTGAGTGTTTTATAACTGAAATTTCTGGAGCAATGATGCTTGCACACTCTCTCTATTAATTTTCCCTTGTCTTCTGAGACTACCATCACATTCCTGAGGCCCTTTATAAAATAAACTACCCTATGATCTAGTACAAGCAGGGAAACTGGGAAGCAGCAACCAAGCTCTGGCTTGGTATCTCTTATGGACCATCCTGATGACTGTAATTGCTGCCATGTTATGAAAACCTTTTTTTTGAAAGGCGCCAGAGTTCCAAATAAAGCATAACATGGCTTTGATATAATAAATATTAGTATCACTGCTTAAAAATGTTGTGACCCATCTGCTTGATTCTGAGAAAGACGTTTTCCAGCACCGCTGCTTCTTTTTGCTTTTATTTGCAAACATTCTATTACCACAGCTAAGGAAGAAGGAAAATCCTCAAGACAGATTTGGTTTAAAGAATTTCCAAATAAAGTCAGCTTCTGTCTTTCTAGACAGTGAACTTCAAAGTGAAAATAGACCAAATCCTCAGCAGACTTCTGAAAAGGTCATTTAAGCAGATATCCTCTTCCCCCTCGTTCGCTAGGAAGCTTTAATTCTGGAAATCTAGAAATATTAAAATAAAGGTCATGTACATACTTCTTCTGCAAACTAAGGTAGATTGTGAAGCAGGGAGAGGACAAAGGATATTTTCTCTATTTGGCTATGGATGAACAGTCTTTAGTGGGCAAGATAACAATATGGAGTGTAGTAGGTGATGATGTAAATGGGTGCAGTGGTGACCCATGAACCTTCATAGGTTTTTTTGGGGAAAGTAAGGTTACCAGATCCGAATGCAAAACTTCATATGGCTACTAGATGATAGCAAAGAGATATTCTGCACCTCTTTGCTGCTATCTGGTGTGATCTGAAGTTTTGCAGCCGAGATGTGGTAGTTTTAAGAGGTTTTCAAGAAGAATCTGTGGTTTTTTAAAAACTAAAATGACAGACCATTTTACAATTTTCAGGAACTGCATCATCAAATTTTAGCAGTGCACATAGAGAAAGCTAACAGGGTCAGGGATGATAAATCACCTGTCCTGCTTGAAATACAAGAGATGATTTCTGTAGTGAGATCTAGATACTGTACTATTAGGGAGTATTATGCAGTAGTTTAATAGTAAATATAAAAATAATGAAAGAGAGCATTGAGATCCATAGCTTTACATTAGTCTCATTTTCTCTGAAATAGCGAACTACCAGATCATCGGTACTGAAAATTAGAATTATTATTTTCTTTCCTTTTGATTGCATTCTTACCTTGCTTGTCTTTCAGGAGCTAAACACAACCTCTCTCATAATGCAAACTTGCCATGTAGTTGAGATTAAGAAATAGTGACTGGCACAAAGTAAGCTGAGTAGGGCTTGGAATATGGGTTTTTCTAAGCCCATATTCTCTCTTCTTCACCTCACTAACGGTCTCCAGTCATCACTGGATTTAGTATTCTCAGAAGGAATTATGGGAATCAATATTTGTGAAGCACTGGGGAATTTTAATCAGAGCTTCAGCATACTTTTGAAGCTAGTAGTCTGTTCTAAATATTGTACATTTAAAAGGGAGTAGTAAATCCCATTGGACCATGACACAATTGACTTCTGAGGAAAGATATTAAAATTATGCTGTAAAACCCCCCAAATTACATAGCTAGAGTACTTCAGTATGCACTGAAACATAACCCAGATTCCACTGAATTTGGTGGGATTTGAGCTGGCATCTGCTGCAGACATGCAGACATACCATTGATAAGTGGCAATGCCCAGATGGGCAAAAATGGACACTCACATGGTATGTTCAGCTGTTTCTCTTAAATCATAATTTTAGGTTAAAATTGAACTTCATCCTTCTTCTGGGGCTGCTCTTGGTCTCTCAAGGCTACATTCCTGGAACTGTTCCAGTATTAAGATTGAAGGGAGTTTACCCTAAGGGGAAAAATCTTTTTGGAATGGAGAATTAGAAATGCTGAGAAAAAAACCACATCAGTATAAAAAGAGAGTATTCTGAAGCTACTATTTGAGTTCAGGGGATCCTCCTGCTTTCACTTCCTAAAGGAGATGTTTGAAATGAAATTGAATTATTTAAAGGAGAATTTGAGAGCTGTGGTACCCCAAATATGGTGGCATATGGTGGGGAAGTTTCTTTATTTGGTCACTAACTCATATCAATAGGCTTACATAGAGTAAATCTGTATATAGTCCAGGAATACTTGTAGTTTTCTAATCCTTGAAGAAATAGTGGAAGGGAAAAGTTGCCTCCTCAGTTTTATTAGACAAAAATATTTTTTGTGTGAATAGTCTGGGCATTTTCTTGAGCAGTCTTTAGGAATGTTTTGTGAGTAGGAGAACTGACTATCTTAACTTTTTGGAATGAAAATTGGACAGCAGAGGTTGTATGATTCCTGTGATACAGGATACATGTCATAGTACCTGCAAATTTACCAGGTCATATGGAAAGGTTTTGGATCTTTTTCCATGTTGGAGAAGGATGAATCAAGAAAGGGACACATCCATTCTCGAGATGATACTCCTGAGGCCAGGAATGCTGCAAATAAATCTGGTATCTTGAATGCTGCAAATAAATCTAGTATCTAAATGGCTATTTTTAATGTGGAAATATCATTATGAGGTTCTTAATTTTGCACAAGTAGTTTACTGCCATCTTTCTCTTCTCTGGTCAGTTCCAGATTCACTATAAGTACAGTCCTACAGTTAGAAAGCTGGTCTAATGAATTTTTACCAGCCTAGCAGGATATGCAAGTGCTGTGGTGGAATGAACCAAATATTAGAGATGGACCTGGGAGATTGATCTGAAACAGTGGCTCATCTACGAAGCTCTGGAAATAGTGGATCATCCTATACAAGCATATGGAACAGCTTGCTACATATGCTACAAGGCCAACATATGAACCATCTAGTTCAAATTTATTTTTTTTGACAACAGAGGATGCATGCCAGTGTGCATGCACACACACAGACATGTCTTGGCAACCAACAGTTGCAGAAATAATAGGGTGACGACACGGAGTCGCTAATCTGGAATTTTTAATTCCCCTCAAGTTAAATTATGCATTCTTTGCTTTTTATTTCTTCTTTGCTTATGTTTGGGATAGTAAGAAAAAGAAAACTATTGAGAAAAATAAAAACTTTAGAGAACTGAAATTACGGGTGGGTGCTTGCCATGAAAATGCCATTGTAAAGGCTTTGCCCAGCAAAGTAGTTCTGTAGTTTTCAGAACTATATACCGGTAGTTCCTGACTTCTGAGCAACTTCTTGTAGGTAAGAAAAAGAATTCCAGACTTCAAGAGTTACCAAGCCCACCCATACATAATTTCCCTGTCCAAGAAAATCAGATTTGGGGGTAGGGGTGGGATGTAGCCTGAAAAACAAAAACTTCCTATAAAGAGGCTGTTTAATAAGTCCAAGCAGCCAAAATATGTGAACTCATTGGTGTTTCTCCCACAGACTTGTTGGGCTTGGCAAGAAGGTTTGTAGCTGGTCAAGCTTTTAAAACAGCTACATATTAAATGACAATTGGAGGTATATAAACCCGTTGAAATTTATCAAGGCATGTTTTCTTAAAAAAAGGCATATTTTCTCATGATTTGCCCTTTCTTAACACCTATGAATCTTCACAGTTTATTAAATTGAATTTCCAGACTACAACTAAAACAACCATTCCACCAAACTTTGAGGGTGAAAAGCCATTCAGAAAGTACTTAAATACGAATAGGAGTAAACACAAGCACATATTGTTCTCCCATTTTCCTATGAAATATGAAAATCAAATCTGAAAAATAGAATTACAACATACAATACATTTTTATAAAATCATTGTGTTCATGCTACCCAATTACTTTTCTACTTCTTTTAGCTAGGCATACCAGGATTACAAATATCTGGATATCACGAAACAGATTTAAGAAATATCTTAGCTCCTGGTCCCCACCTTATGGTCATATGGATTTTTGCACTCCAGAGGTGAGAGTTCTGTCCTTTTACCCAGACACAGAAATAATTGCTTGAGGTGGGAGCAAGAATAATTCTGTTGCCTTTGTGGATTCTTTAAAATGAATGCTGAATGTAAACAATAGATTCCAGCAGACTGCTCGACTAAATCCATTGCCAAAAACATTGTGGTGATAAAGGGGCCTAAGGCAGGGGAAAAGAAAGAAATTATAAATCAAGCAAAACTCTAACTGCACACACATTAAAATTAATGAAGTATTTTAAAACTAAAAGTGCCATCCATCCATGTGAGCTACTTAAAGCATTAAACATGAGACCTGTGAGTACAATTTTAAGCAAATTCTTCATTCTTGCATTGGGTGAATGAAGCCTGAAAGTGGGCCATAAGCATTCAGTGCATAACACCTTTAATTATCGAATGCTAGGGAATACACAGCAGAGTAAAGTGGAATGAAAATGGCTTCATTTGCAAGCAAGACTACTAAATCAGAAAACTCGTGATCTTCTGCGATGTACAATTTTTGTTATCTCAACAGAACATCTCTCATAGGTAATGTAAACTAGGTTGATGTGTTATTCAAAGTTATTTGAGGATTGAATGCCAGTTAAACACTCCTGTTTCAAAGTGGATTGATGGCAGCCCGAAGTGAATGTGCCAAAGAAGGGGAAAATGTTATCGGCTCATACCAAAAGAGACTATGTTCTTATTTATTAGTTGAATTCCTTAGCAAGTGTCAGAATTAATATCACAAAAATGATATATAGCCAGTGTGGAACAAAACCTCCGCCATATAAAGTAACATATCAAGCCTTATGTGCTGATGAGATATAAAGTGCCATAAAATACTTCATAAATGCCATTTAGTATTTATGTTGTGAGAGTGTTTGAATCTGATTCAAACTTAATTAAGATTGTGAAATGTAGCCTGAGCCTCCCATTAGGCTGGTTGAGTCAGATCCAGGAATAGCAAGATTGTCTGATGGCTAAAGAACTGTTCTAGGGACAGACAGATTCACTTTCCCACTCAGGAATGTTGGCAAGAATTCCCAACCTTATCAACAAGCATTGCCATATATTGATGGTAATGATATCAGAACAACCCCAGGAGGTGGAATCATTTGCTTTATAGTGGCTGGAACAATTTGCACTTGATGGGTGCTACTTCCGAAAAAAGTTGTATTGATTGGAGACTGCATATTGAAGATCCAAACATGGCACTTTTTAACCTTGATGAACTTGGAATTCTGGGAATATCAGGGGAGGGGAGGATTTCATAGAACTTAATAAATTGCATTGGATAATTTCATTTTTGCTCTGAATATAAATGAGTCCAGAAGCTTTGTTCCATGACTAAATAATTTGTGAAACGTATGAGTGATCCAGCAAAAAAGCAGCAATTTGAGTAGCCTGAGAAAAGAGGCCAAACTTATTTTCTACATCATAATATTATCAGAAACCTAAGACTGCAGTCCTCATTTTGTATTTTTAATTCAGGCTGGCTACACAGATAAGATACGAGCTGTTGTAGTGCAGTGGTTAGAATACAGTATTGCTTTTTTCCATCTTTGGGAAAAATAATGATATTGAAAAGTATTACAATTAGTAATAGTAATAGTAGTAGTAATAGTATTTCTTTCCACACACAAAAATAACTTTTCTAAGAAAGAAAATACAGAATAGTTACACAGCATCTTTTGGCTGGTAACTTTCAAGAATCTCCTCCATCTAGAACAGTGTTTCTCAACCCCAAAGCAGAGCTGGCTGGGGAATTCTGGGAGTTGAAGTCCACACATCGTCCGGCGGCCAAGGTTGAGAAACACTGATATAGAACATCCTATGAGACATTGCAAGGTTTGCCTGAGAGGTTTTCCAAACCACACATGTACAGGCTCTCAGATAATTTATCAACAAACATATTGACCAGTCTACGAGCTCGTAAGAAGCCAGATCAATCAAGTGACCAACCAACCAATGATGGCACCAATTATCTCCTCACTTGGTGACCTTCACATGACCTGACCAGTTAGTCATGTGACCAACTGACATGTCACTGCATAAGATAAAAGTGGAGGGAAACTGAAATAAGACACTTCAACTGAAGTCCCGCTGAAAATGTTGCCTCACCTGGCGATGAAACATTCAGAGCTAAACAGCAAGCTTGGAGAACAAACCACCGCCAACAACTTGTCTGTGTATGTATCAGAACTTAAACTTGTCCAGATGTACAATAGCCAAGACTAAATGAGATTGAAAATAGCACATGAACATGTTAAGGAACACTGCTGTGCCTACATGATATCAACAATTCCCATGTTTAACACTAAGATCCTATTCACCTAAGGCAGGTACTCCATAGCTGTCATATCCTCTTCTAAGAATGAATCCTTAGGAGAAGATGATAGATCATACAATTCAAGTAAGTCCTCCATCATTTCGGAATCAATAGGTCAGAATCAGTCTCTAGTAGCTCAGGTTCCTCTGCCCAAGACTTTCCTCACTTCAGCCACATAGCCCAAATGAACAATAGCACTGGCTTGCGTATCAGAAGGCAGATGCCGCTGTGCTTGCTTGCAAGGGAGAGCATATTGGAAGTGAAGGTCTACCCAAGAGTAATCCAGCATGCCTGGCTGAACTTGCATCCAAATCAGACCTTTTGAATAGTAGCACGATTAAGGCATTATAACACAGTCATAGAATTGATCTTTTAGCAAGATCAGGTTCAATGAGCACTGGCTGATAAGAACAGGATAACTAGCCTCCAATATAAATCTATGCTATTTAACCTGCTTGAGTAGCACAGGCTGGAAATAATATATATTTATTGTCTGTAATGTAAACCCGTATAAGCTTTTTTTTGTGGCCGGAAGTCTGGATGATATGATACATTGTTTGAACTCTGACTGTCATTCTCTTATATTCATTATCTGGGATTTAGCTCGAATGGGTTTGACTTTTGTCTTCTGGGCTGATTTAGTGGCTACTTTTTGATGTTTGTGTGTCTTTCTCAGGCTGTGAGTAGCCCTTTGGAAATTAGACCTTGGACTAAATAACAATATTCTGCCACTTCCACCCTCTCCCCCAACCTAGTATAAGGCAACCATGGACTTGTTTTGAGATTCCAAACAGTATGGAAAATATTAGTACATCTTTAGACCTCCAACTGTGTATAAATTTTGCTTTGCCTAGCTACATCTTACGATCATGATCAGAATAATTCAGACTGTTCTCAGAATTGGTTTGTATCCATTTTATTGAAGCACAATTATAAAGTTACCAGAATAACAGAGTATCTGTTGTATACTGTGTTATACCAGGTAGAATTTCAATCCTGTTTTACCAAAAATCAGAAGATGATTTTTATCATCAAGTTATGGCTTCTAATTCTGCTTATTACCAAATAAGCCGAATTTCATGTTCATTGGCTAAGGCAAACAATTAAAAAACTTCATCAAATGCATTTCCTAAGTTGAGCTAACAAGAGAAACTGGCAAAATGTTACAAGAATTCTGTCTTGACCATGACATACAAATATTTAAAATTATCCTTGAGATAATGTTCAACTACTTTAAACTTTCATTGAAGTAGTTTAAGCTGTTTTATTGACTAGTTCTGTAATAATACATCACTGATTTATCTATTAATATTTATTAAATTAATGTATTAATATTAACAATATTAATGATTAATTAATATTTATTAAAAATAAATGCAAAATAAAAACACCATATAAACTAGCCAGCAGTAGCAGCAGCAATTCAAAGTTTAAAGCAATCTAAATTAAATACAATTAACATATAATTAAGAACCAATTAAATAGCCTGCGAATGTTTTTCATTGGTTCCGAAATATTGCTAATGTGGGTTCCTGTCAAACCTCCTTGGGGAAGAAATTCCATAAATAAGGTGCCACCACCTATTTTCAGCATCTTCACTATCATTGCTGCTTTTCAACTCCATCTGGACACTTGCCTCTGATTCTTCCTTACTCCCATTATTATTGATATTACAGTAATATCCTCAGATACAAAGAAGTAAAACAAACTATATACCCAAAGATCCCATTTGGCTACCTTTTAAGATTTTTTTCATCCCGTACAAATCTTGTTTCGAGACAAGGGTTAATGTCAGATGTTGAAATACTCATAGCTTTGAAATAATTTTGAGTTGTTTTTTCATGTTTTTTTTAAAACATTGGGCAGATTTAGGATGGTGGTCTTGGCTGAGTCCACCAGGATGTGGTGAACCATGAATCTCAACATATGTTGAAGTATTCAAACGATTCATGGGCCATGCCAAAATTCAATTGAAAACTCAACTTGCTGTAACTATGCAATGTAGAAACCAAAAAATAGCTATGTGAATTGGCTTTGAATCCAAGTAGTTTGGCCTGACTGCAGTATGGTTCATAGATGCAGAGGTTAACAATCATACTGATGAGTGAATGAGGAATCCTAAGATTGGATTGAAAATATATATTACTTTGGTTTAATTTTGTAGTATGACAATCATATGCCAGTTATATCATTGCAATTTTTAACAATTCCTGTTCAGACATCCTGAGCTTCTCGGTCTTAATCAGACTTTCTCCATTATTTCAGTTCTTTTTGGTTTTTTTTTTTTTAAATTTGATTTATATGCCGCCCTTCTCCGAAGACTCAGGGTGGCTTACAATGTGCTCAGCAATAGCCTTCATCCTTTTGTATATTTATACAAAGTCAGCTTATTGCCCCCACAACTGGGTCCTCAATTTACCTACCTTAGAAAGGATGGAAGGCTGAGTCAACCTTGAGCCTTGGCGAGATTCGAACCCTGCAGTAATTGCAGGCAGCTGATCTTAATAACCAGCTTAATAACAGGGTGCCTTAAAGCCCTGTACTACCAAGGCTCTTGGAATAGGCACCAAATGTTAATGCAAAAGGCAGCTAGAACATTTTACCCCTTACAACGTTCTCTGTTTACAGTTGTTTATAACCAAATCCTGAGGGATGGTATTATTAGTATTATTATTTCATGCTTTATAGCAAGAATATCTCCATATAACATGAATGTTCAGCAATGGAGAAATACTACTCGGTGATCTTGGGAATACATGCAAGTTATTTTGGTCCATGGAACTATTTTTTTGCCAAGAAATTGCAAATATATATAATAAAAAATAATTTCTCAAGTGTTTGCAGTAGGCTGGTCTCTTATCTCCTCTTACAAAAACATAAGTTTTGGCCAATGAAGCCAGATTGTCTTTTCTGAGTGCCAAAATATTTAACAGAGATTTATTAATATTAGGGGGTAAAAGCAATCTTGCTAAAAGCAAAAGAACAAAAAAACAGAGAAGAGATTGTTTTTTTCTTCTCTTTTAATAACTGTTTCAGTAGCACAATGCTTTAAAAACAAGGCATATTGCCCTGCTATAATATGGTCTTAAGACATGATTTAGATGGAAAATTTAAGTAAGATTAATGCAATTTATTATCCAACAGGATATTACTACAAGCCATGCTGCTTGGCTGAATTTTTGAATTTCAATCTAATATTTCAAATGAGAATTCCAGATGGGTATCTTGTTCCCCT
Organism: Pantherophis guttatus; assembly: GCF_059756535.1. NCBI lineage: Eukaryota > Metazoa > Chordata > Lepidosauria > Squamata > Colubridae > Pantherophis > Pantherophis guttatus. The sequence continues at coordinate 295,869,064 of NC_142063.1, read as the reverse complement.
CACAAGGGTGATATTAAGTTTGTAAAACAGAAGAGGTGAAACTAGTTTTAGCACTTGATTAATCATTTAAATTACTTTGCTCCTCTTTGAACCTATTGCGTTTTGTTTATCAAGTCACTCCAGTAAAACCCCAGCCAATCAAAAATACAGGCAAGATGCCAGATTATTAATATATTCAGTGAGTGATTCAGGTCACCTTGAAGTTGGAGCCACAAATGAATTTATAGTTGCATTGAAAAGCAACTTAGCTAACATTGTCATTATTTTTAATTTATGAATGGAATAATTAACACAGCTGGTTATGTACTGTAGGCATACATGCAAATACCTGATTAAAATTAGGCTATATAATGAACTTATTCTGAACCTGGTTCATTTGCCCCAGAAATGAATAGATGAATTTTTAAAAATGGTTGAGCATAGTTGGAAACTGAAGCCAAAAGGCATAACTGTCAGGATTCCGACCAGTGCCCTAATGCAATTAAGAGTCTCAAGCAATCTGGCAATAAAAATCCAGTATTTTATTAGGAGTACCATGTCAGCATTACCTAGGTGAAGCCTAGGTAATGCCTTGCCTCTGACCCTGTTTCCCCCTCCCCCCAAAGTGTGTCACCTGGTCACATTCCCCAATGAGGTAAATTCACGGGTTGCAGAAGTCACTCCCTTCCAGGCATTGTTGGTATCCATGGAGATGGCCTTGCCTTGTTCAGCCAGAATGCATCTTGTTATGACTGAGGAGTAAATTCCTTGGTGCAGCTGTGAGGTGCGATTTCCCATCCTCCTGCCTATGGCAACTCGGCAGCAGGTCAGGGAAGCTTCAGGAGTTGACAATAACATTGTGTCTTTTTAAAATGTTTAGTTTGAAATAAATAATAGGAAACTGCTTCTCATGACATGCTCAGTACCTCTATTTTTGTTTATTGGTTTGTTAAGGAAGGTTTTACCAATTTCCATCCTATCCTCAAAGTCCAGAAAATCTGACCCCCATCAGTAACATATTTTTTGAGGGCTCTCTTGAGATAAAAATAATTATTTACTTACTTGTGCTGCCTTAAAAAACAGGCAATGGATTAAGGAGGAATGTGATTATATTTTGATCTGGATAAATGTAATTTAGTGATCAACTCATAATGTTAATCTGCATGAGAATTTGCTAGGAATTCCGATAGTAAACGTATCTTGACTAAACCATCTCACTGTTGTCTTGTAAGAAAGAGAATGAACATGAGAAAAAAAACCAAGTATGTACACTCTCATGAACCCTTTACAAGAAAGTTGGAATATAAATGCAATGGAAATATTTTAATTTGAATGAGAGTTGTCAGCTGATAAGTCTCATGAGTCTAGCATGGGCTGTATTGTAAAGAGGTTGGTTCTAAGTACAGATATAAATATTTTTTCTGCAAGAACTAGGCAAGTGTGATTAAAACCTTTCCTTACTTAGGGCCTACACATAAAGTATTTTTTTTCAGAAAATGTAAAACAAAAATAAGTAACCAATCATGAAACCGTCTAGCCGTCTCTTCTGAATATTATGAGTTCAGGAAATTGATTACGATTTCTCCTCAAATTCTATCAGGATAAACCATAACTATTTGACATAAATTTAAATTCCAGAGTTTCTAGCTAACCCCAGGCTCATAAATGAATTCCTAAAAGCTGACTTGTGCCAGAAGACTCAACTCTGCAAAAACCACTTGGCAGAAGCCATTCATTTCAATCACATGAACTGCTCTATTTAGCTCTCATTCAAACCTTGAAAGAAAGACCAGATATCCATAAACAAGGAGTTCCTTGAATATCCAGGTCTTTGATTAACTGATGGATACAAATGGTGAGTTCATATGCGGAATCTGGAAGAAAAAGTAGTGGAAAATAATATCAAGGACTTTTCTTTCTAGCTATTAAGAAAGATGGACCATATATCCATGACTTTGGAGTAGATGTCCAGAGATACAGTTAAGTTTATTCAATTTTGAATTTGATACAGTAAAATGTGGGTTTGGAATGCAAAAGAAATGTTCATCACAATACCATATCATGGTTCCAAAAGCTTTGCTTAATTTAATTGTGAGCCACATTCTTAATTTCCAAATTCTGTGGTTTTAGTACTTCTTGGAAACTAAACTGCTCCTCCTGCTCCTCCAACAAAAATCTTCCTAGCAAATAGAAGAAGGCCATAGGAATTATGGCAGCAAAGTGATGAACATATTTGAACACTCCACCCGCTTAAATAAGATTTCACTATTATCTTGAAGTTTTATCTTACTGAGTTGGAATCACATCCTAACAAAGAGTAGTTATCCTGATGCTTTTTTTTTTTTTTTTGGAAAGAATTGATCATAGTTTTCTGGACTTCTAGATAAAAGCTCTAAATTGTTTCAAAAATTATTCAATATATTATTGATATGAGGATGGGTTCCACCCTTGCAGTATGTAATATTATGGAGCATGGTATTCCCTGATGTGATAGAGGTGAAGGTTATTCTTGTTATTCTTGTTATGGTTAGTTGCAGAGTCAGCCAGATGTTTAGACTGGATTTGGCATTTTGCATGCTGGTTCCTAGTTCGCTGGAGCAGGTTTAAATGAGTGTTGGGAAGTTTCCATCATCTTTCAAGGCAGGAATACAAAAGCCTTGCATTAGTGGCAACAACCAAGTTGAATAAAGACATCTGTAATACAGGTTGATACTAGAGCACCAAGTAGGATTTCCTGCAGATGTATAAATGGGAGAAATTAATCTCATCATTATTCTCTGTTGCACTTATGCAATCGCATTGGTGGGCTGGCCTGAGATTTATAAGCTTCTCCCAACCCTTTGTCCGAAACCAATCTGAAAAAAAGCACAAAAAGATAATGCATTAACAAAGGAAGCTTCAGGATGCTCTGATTATTTTGCCACACATACAGTATATGGTCCTGTGTAGTTAATAAGGCCATTACTTTGTGGGGAGAAAAAAAATACTTTTTTTGATATTAATACATTTCGTCTTCTGATTGTAGCGTTTGCTCAATATTTTAACATGAAGTTATTCCCTGTGTAAATATGATGTTTCTGAAATACTGGTGAACAAACATCTTCCTTTTTTTTTTTTTTTGTATTAGTAAATCTCTAAGAAATAAATTGCCTCTGTAGTAGCAGAATGATCATCATCATTATGGCCCAATATCTCACTTAGTTAGAGTTTATTAAGTTTAAAATCCTCTGCAATCTGTCAGCAGTTGAAAGAAGCCAAAACCACTATTGTGGTCAAATATTTTGTTGGCTGCTGAATATATTTCATTTAGACTATCTGCTGTCTCAGTAATAGTTGTAATCCAAATGAATTTTTTGAGAATGAAAAATACTATTAAGACATGCTTTTTAATCTGATTCAGCATTTGGACACGGTTATATAAAATGTCTGCGTGGGTGCACAACCGCAGAGAAAACTTCTGTGTGGCCCCATAGCTTGGCCTGATTGGGACTGAATCCCAACTCTACTGCTGGCCAAACCTTGGGGTTCCCTACTTAGGAAAAAGGAACTAGAGCATAGTCTATCTTATATTTCCTGATCTGATGTGTTACTTTCTGACCTTTACTTTCATGAAGTCTCTTACTTTCTATGAACGAGTATCTTTAGGCATTCAAGGACTGGGGAAAAGGGGCTTGTGCTTACCTTATTAAACATATGAAGTTGTAAAACTTCTTTTACATTAAAAAATGCCCAGGGCCTGCATGCAGTAGCCTTGTTCCAGTTTTTGTGAATTCCTAATCAGCAATACTGCCTGGTCTGGCTAAATTGCCAGATTATATTACTAAATTACAGCATTATTCCAAGCAATACTGTGTGTGAAAACTCAAGCTGGATGGAGTGACCCTATACAGATAGTCCTCAATTTACAACTATTCATATAGTGACCCATTCAAATTACAACAGCAATGAAAAAAGTGATTTACGACTGTTTTTTCACCCAACCATTGCAGTATTCCCATGGTCACATGGGGATTAAAATCCATACACTTGGCAACTGACTCATATTTATGATAATAGCAGTGTCCCAGGGTCATATCTCTTTTTGCAATCTTCTGACAAAGTCAATGGGCAAGCCAGATTCACTGAGAACTGTGTTACTAACTTAACATCTGCAGTGATTCACTTAACCATGGTGACAAGACAGGTTGTAAAATGGGGAAAATTCACTTAGCAACAGAAATTTTGGGCTCAGTTGTGGTCATAAATTGAGGACTAACCCAGGGAATCTGCTTCCTGGAGTCTTACCTGCATACATACTGGTGATATTGGTGAAAGAAAGAGGCCCTTTAGATCATGAAGTCTGCCCAATGCTTCACCTTCTATGAATTTCTAAAGACAATGCCCTTCTCCATCTCTAGTGCTTATTTCACCTTCCTATGTGAATAGGGAGGAAAAGGAACAAAGATCAACATTAAAGTTGCCTTTACAGTTTATTTCTGCTCTCTGCTAAGCCAAGAACCACCTAGGATGAGAAACAGACCTGAGATTTAGCTGGTCTCTCCCAATTCTGTTTTCAGAATTGGGAGAGAGACATGATTTTGTTGCTCTATAATATTCTGTGTAATCTAATGCCTTGTAATATCTACAGCTGAGGAATATGCTCAGTCTGCCATCTTATTGTTAGGTAGATAGATTCTAAAATGCAAAGCTCATGGTTAATAAAATCTGACCTAATTTGGGGCCTTATCTTTTTCTTCTTCCATCCCTTTTTTGTACTATACTACTATTAAGGCTTCTAGAGGATATGAAAGTGTATAGATTCATCCTCACAACTGAAGCAAACGATGCCTAAATAACTGTATTTCACACCCCTCAGCTTATTGTGGAGACAGCCTAAAATATTTTTTAATTTTCCAGTTTTAAAATCTGTCTTCTCTCAACACAAGCCTTGAGATTCAAATTAGCCTCATTCATAATTGACCTTTTATAAGATCTAAGAAGGCAACTTCTTAGATTAGAGAAAAGACATTACATATAATGATTGGTGACTAGAAACCTCTGATGGATTTTTTGGCTTAAAAAACCCCCAAATTTGTGATTTATGGTTTTGATGGCTAGACAAAATAGATTATAAAAAGATGAGTAATATGATGTAAATTTAAAGACAGGATTAAAACATATTGGTACTTCTAACTGCTGTGAAGAATATCAGAAGCCACTTCTTTATATTGTTTTTCTTTCTCTTCTATTTCTCTTCAACTTTTTTCATTTTTTTCTTTTTCTTTGATTTCTTTATTTTTTTTTGTTACACAGTATTAGTTTGCGTTAGTTTTTATCTTGCTTAATTTTTTAGAATTTTATTAAAAATTACATACATAATCTTGCTGATGGTGAAGTCAGAGATGGCATCTGGCAAGCTCTTATTGGCTGATTGATGATGCTATACACTCCCCACCTTGGTTATTTTGGCCTTGGCAGCAGAGACACCAGGCACATGGTTTCTGCAAAGCCATCCGCAAAGCACAATTCAGGCATTACAAGTCACCTTATATACAGGTAGTCCTCAATTTACAACAGTTGGTTTAGTGACCGCTCCAAGTTACAGCTGCACTGAAGAATATGATTTATGACCGTTTTTCACAGTTACGACCTTGCAGCATCCCCATGATCAGGTGATCAAAATTCAGATGCTTGGCAACTGCTTCATTTTTATGATCTTTGCTGTATCATGTGATCCCCTTTATGAGTCACAGTGGAGCAGTGGTTAGAATACAGTACTGCAGGCTACTTCTGCTGACTGTCGGCTGCCTGCAAATTGGCAGTTCGAATCTCACCCTGCTCAAGGTTGACTCAGATTTCCATCCTTCTGAGATTGGTAAAATGAGGGTCCAGATTGTTGGGGGCAATATGCTGATTCTGTAAACTGCTTAGAGAGGGCTGTAAAGCACTGTGAAGTAGTATATAAGTCTAAGTGATATTGCTATTTTGGGACCTTCTCACAAGCAAACTCAATGGGAAAGCCAGATTCACTTAACAACCAGATTACTAATTTATCAACTGTGGTGATTCACTTAACAACTATGGCAAGAAAGTTCATAAAATGGGTCAAAACTCACTTAACAAATATCTCACTTAACAACAAAAATTTTGGGCTCAATTGTGATAGTAAGTCGAGAACTACCTATATACAACACTAGCTTTCCCAAAGACGTCTGTTAGTAAACACATAGTTTTTTTGAAGACTGGCATACATACCTGTAAATAAAAAAAAGTTAGCTATTTAGAAAATTGAAAATAGCATTTTCTTGGCTTTAATCAGAGGACAACAATGCAAGCATTTGGATGAGAACACTACCCATAAATGTCATAGGAGAATGTGAAAATGTGTTGGAATGGAAATTAAATTCATGCTAACTGCAGAATATTAATTACTTATAATACCAAACAGAGTCTTAAACATCTCCATGTTGACTCATGACCAGTTTTTGGTTAAGCTGTTATTTAGTTTGCATGTGGAGCTTGCTTAAGACACACCTGTTTCTGTTCTAGAGCATAGATATGTCTGCTGGCCAGTGTTGTATGTGATAAAATTAGTTTGGGGATTTTTTTTGAGGGGCAGTTAAATAATAGCAAGTGGCTTGTGGTTAGCTTAAAGGGATGTGAGAGGGAAAGCAGAAACAGTCTTACACTGTGCTTACAAAATAAATTATGGCCCTAACACTGAAAAAAATATTGCAACATGGAAGAAAGAATTAGAATAGATGACAAAGCCCCTATTGATCTTCCCATCACCTTGGAATTCAAAAACTGTCAACATGACAGCTCATCCTCGTCCTATGAATTGGATTAGAGTTTGGGGAGCTGTCATTCAGCACAACTAGGTTGCACCAATTTGTATACAGTTTATCTAGACTATTTGTAAATAAAATCAAAATATAGTGGGTAATGTCTGGTATTACTAAATGAATGCAAAGGAACCTCATTGCTAAGATTAAGTCTATCGTTTGCTTGCTTGGCATTTAACATTCAATCTTTTACAGGTGATATGGACTAAAATAAAGTCCAAAAGTAGACTGGGTTTGTCTTCTTTTATTTACGTATTCAAGTTCTTTGCTTTAAAAAGTATAAGATTCAGCCTCAGATACACCAGAATAACATTGTGAAAATTCAGTGTGACAAGATAAAACATACAGGGACAACGTAAGTTAGAAAATGTATAGTGGGTAGCATAACAATTACTTAATGGAAGGGTGGAGATTTTTTTAAGGATGTGTGGGTTCAGGAATGAAAATACTAATTGCATTTTTTTTATTGTCCTATTTTTTTAGGATATCTGGGTTTAGGAATGAGAATACTAATTGCATTTTTTTTCTATTGTCCCTAGAGGAAACACTAATTAGCTCATAATGTTTTCTATGTGTTCTCAGTATGTTGAGGTTGCAAGAATTGAAGATTAATGCAAATCAGCTTTGAACTACTTTGGAACCCTGTAATATGTCTCCTCTGCCACTTTATCTTACTTTATTTATATTCTTTATTCAATATTAAATCCACTCCAAAAATGGTCTCTTTCATAAGATAAAATATATAACCAATACAGCAGTAATGCACTATCCTACTTTCACATTGGGATTCAGATATTATATTTATGTGATGTACTGCTCTTGATTTTTTTTGTTTTACTTTGGTTTTGAACTCCAAAGCATATAGAGATAAGCAACATCTACATACTGTACCACTTAAAAGAGACAATAAAAAAAGAAGCAAAACAACCAAAACTCCTGTTTATTAGCAATCAACACCCAGATGAACAGAGATTAATACCAAGATTAAAACTAGTCCAACAATAAGAAGTAAACAATACCCCAACCAACTCAGACAGTTAACAGTAAGTAACAACTTAATCAAGGAACCACCAAGGCCACTCCCACCAACACTGCCAGGGGAAGCTACTAGTATATAAAATGACAACAAATTCCACTTCCTTTTAGATGATGTTATCTAGCTTGGTAATGAAACATTTACAAGAAAACAATCAAACACAGAGAAAGAACCTCACAAGAGGAGATGTAATAGTTCTGCCTGGACGAGTGCTTGCAGTTTTCATGGGCAGGTTTTTCAGAAGTGATTTGCCATTGCATGCTTCCTAGGGCTGAGCGAAAGTGACTGGTCCAAAGTCACCCAGCTGACTTGATGTCTGACCAAGGCAGGGGTAGAACTCACAGTCTTATTTCTAACTTGATGCCTTAATCATTACACCAAACGATTCCTAAAGTGACTTTAGCAAATTTTTAAACCTTGTAAAGGATTTATCTCAATAAAATAACAAAACCAAAACAGCAGCAATATTAAAATAAAAGCAGTGGTTGACTACATTTTACATTTATACTAGAATATATTCATTGAGTTCTGTGGGACTTATAACAAATGTCTAATTTAAGCCCCATCGATTTCCACACATTTATCCGAAGCATGATCAAAAATTATAAAAATGATTCAAAAGTTAACTCTTCACTTGCTTTGCATGTTTGTGCCGCTACAATAGAAAAGAAGTATTAGGGGAAAACAGCAATAACAATAGCAATAGCCCTTAGACTTATATACTGCCCCATAGTGCTTTACTTTACATAGTGCTCTCAGGGCAGATTACAATGTCAGTATATTGCCTCCAACAATCTGGCTCCTCATTTTACTGAGGCTGAGTCAACCTTGAGCCAGGCAGGATCGAACTGCCAGCGGTCAGCAGAGTTAGCCTGCAGTATTGCATTCTATCATTATGTTGTTAATTTCTTTGTGAGGAAATAAGTGGAAGCAATTCCAGATATAGAAGTTGGCAGATCAGAATAATCTGTACAGAACTGTCTTGGAACAACATTAGGCCACCAAAACAAGCAATTCTATTACAATTCTACTTTTGGCAAGCTCAAAAAATAAATATTAAAAGTTCTAAATCAATTGTCAAACTTTTATTATTTTACCACAGGCTTTCAAATATGAAGTTTCAGATGTTTAAAAGTTTTTTAAAAGTATGTATATTTAATTTGCTGCCATGATGCTTTTAAATTTTAAATCTTTTAAATTTAGTAGTCCTTTCAGGAGAATAAATGATAGGTGGATCGTAATGATTGTTTATTGTCTAATTTTACTTTCAGTTTTTTCAAAGCAAAACAGTTTACATTGCAATTCTATATATCCCTTCTCCAAAGAAATCCCCACTGATAAAACAGAAATTACTCTACATTTTTAGTTCCATAACATTGTGTTTTGACAATGACATTGCACAATGATAAGAATTACTTGGATTCTTCAAATCATGTGAATGAACAAGAAAGAAAGAAAGAAAATATCCTTCAAGCATGTTTCTGAGTTTTCTCTCTAAAAATGTGTTCAGGAAGGGTGTCTTCTTATTCTCTTAATATTAATGTCATATGTGGTAGCATTATTGGAACTAATAAAGTTTTTTCCCCTCTCCATGATCTCGGGAGAACTGTCTATTCATGGTTCCTGTTTTAATTTATGTTCCTTTGAGAGAACATCTGCCACTTTTGGTTCTCTACTATTTAACTCTACACTTCCTTGTTATTTTTGCCACACATGTAATATCCATTGATGTTGCAGACAGAGTACATTTTGAAAGGTTTTCCCCTTCAGTTCAACTGCCATTATTTTTCATTAGGTGCAGCAGCTTATTTTGACTAGAGCCATCCTAGTAGGACAATCCTATGCATGTCCACTTAAGGGCTTATTGGTCCACTCTGTTTTGGAGTAAACTTCATTGAACTTACTGGCATTTTCTTGGATTCACGAAAGGCAACCCAACCAAAAGCATTTTTATATCCCTTAATAGGGAGTTAAACAAATGTTTTTGTTTAAGAGGGAGTTAACCAAAACAAACCAAAATATATTCCTCCCTCTGGCTTTTAAAAATAAAACCAATATACAATATAACACATTTATACAAATATATTTAATATTTTGAGCTTCAATTATTTCCAGGACCATTTTACTTGAGTGATAAAAGTGTATTGGCTATTATGTGACTTTTCTACTGTATAACAGGTTCACAAGTTATAGTCTGACAATAACACTGACTGTGAGATTTTGCTATATGTGATTATTCAGGCTCTTTTCATTCTAGGTAATAGATTGGGAACAAGTTTTTGGGACACTTCCAAACCATCTCTTCTTTCACTCCTGGTAGGCCCTGCACCATATCAAAGAAAAGACAAGATATAAAGACAACATCAAAATAACAGTAGTCTAATGCCTTGCATGCTGGTTCCTCTAGCACTGAGGAGAAGGAAGAAACTGACACAATTCTTGTCGGTGTCATCCCCACTTACCTGCTTGTGCTACTGAATGGAAGCTGCAAAGTCACCAATCAAGCATTTCCCTTACAAGACCTGAAACTCTGGAGTTGGAGGAGGGTTGAGCTCAGAGATCCCTCTAATGGGGAAATAGAGCCACAGCAGTTTAAACTCTAAAAAACAGACCGTTTGTGTAACAATTTTAACTCCATGCAGCTGTGCCAGAAATATATGAGCTCCGTTCTATAATTATGATGATGTTGGAGGTACACAAACACACACAAGGAAGAGCCAGGGGTTAATTCGTTTTCTGAGCTCCTCTATCTGCAGTACTTCAGTTTGTAATGTCAAGAGTTGAATATGTGGATTTTAGTGGTGGCGCAAAGGTTAGAATGCAGTATTGCAGGCTAACTCTGCCCACAGCCAGAAGTTCAATCCTAACCGGTCGATCCATCCTTCCAAGGTTGGTAAAATGAGGACCCATATTGTTAGGGGCAATATGCTGACACTGTAAACCTCTCAGAGAGAGCTGTAAAGCACTATGGAGTGGTAAGTCTAACTGCTATGTTTAGTGCTGTTTCTTGTATAAGCAAGACATACTGTAATATATGACTAAAATGTTAAGCAAAATTAAAGGAATTAAAGAAAATTTATCATAATAGAAATGAATTGCCTCAGAGAACTTCTTGTATGCTCAAGTACATTTTAAAAGGCTTTTTAATGGGAAAGTATGAGCATTTTTATTCAGAGTACCCCTGCCAATTTACTATTTCTGTACATAAAAAATGTATATAAAAATGTATCATTTACAAAATTGCATAGGTCTGCCTTCAAATATGCAGTGTGAAATCAGTATCTAAAAGCAGTTAACCATATTCCTTATTTATAAAACGTGTGCCTGGGCCCAACATGGTTTTATGATCCTGCGCAAACAATCAGAGACTTTTGGATAGACACCAAATCAAAACATCAGCAGAAGGGAGATGTGGAAAACTGATTCATGCATTCAGATTCAACAGAGTAAGCATGCAGTAGCTAAACTATAAATAATACCACACTGGAGATTTATAAGACATTAGTGCAGGAAGACAGTTTGATCCTAGTTAAAATGTGCATTTTGAATGGAGGAAACCATAACTAAGTGCATAATATGAGAGCTTTGCTGAAAATTGAACGCAAGCCTTGAGTGAATTAAATTGCAAGAGAACCAATTATTTTAAAAAATGGACACAATCCTTTCAGTATGGATACTATATATTTTCTTTTTATTTTAATAAAAAGAGTTTAATCAGCAATAGTATTTGGTGGGTTCACCTGCAAAGCATTTAGAGAAGAAAGAGTTTTACTATAAGAATATCCTGCACTTAGGACTTCCCTTTGCTCTGGTTTGCCATGTTTATAAATCAAAATTATGTGTCCAAAGGGGAAAAGGGAAGTAAAACTATTTCCAACTGAAGAAAAAAAAGGCAAATGATTCATTTCAGTTCAAATGATAATTGAAAATACAGGGAGGAAGAAATGATTCCTGACTGTTATTTCTTATTTGTAATATCTGCTTTGTTAAAAGCAAGCCTATCAAGACCCACTTTTTAAAAAGGTCATATTGCCACTATAAATCTTTCTTCTTTTGGCAAAGAATATACACTGAACTTTTTTTTTTGCTTCCCAGCATTTCATCATTTTTAGATGAAAATAATGACTGACTACAATACATCAAGCTGCTCGAGTGGCAGAGAGAGAGAGGGAAAAGAGGCAGATTTCCAGAAAAACTAGCAGCCTATGTCTTAATTAACTTTAGGACTTCTGCAGCGTTGCCGAGAAAGCTGGAAAAGCTATGACCACCTTTTTCATATTGAGTGCAATCGCATCTGAATACTTTAATTTCCATGAATGACAGAAAGAGGATCAGTTCTGACAACTTGAAAACCCCAAAGAGCCCCTATCTGTGAAACACATCTTTCTCTCCCCACATTCCTTTCTGCTTCAGCCATCAGCTTTTATTTCAGAGTAGAGTCCCTAGACAGGCTCTCTTATGGGCCAAATTATGGTGCCATGGAATTTATTAGAGAGAGCTTTCCATTGAGATGAATAGCGTAATCATTTGGTTCTGGATGTTAAAAAGCCATCATTCAGATACAAAGTGACAGCAAGTGAATCCATTTAGGATCAGAGCTCTAGGGGCATGGAAAAACGCATCTATCTGGGAATGCTTAGATGTATCACAGCATGTCTGGTCCTTACAACACAGCGTTGTTCTTTCAATGCATTCCAAGATTGGCTAAAGGGTCAGCAAAGGGTCCCTTAATTATGGGATTGATAAAATAGATATAATATTTCAAAACAAATGCAACTCTATACATGATAGCTTTGAATGTATACCACACATGTTTTAAGGCTGTATCTAAAAAATGGAAAATGGGAACGCAGAAATACATGCTTGTCAGGAACCTAAAATCTCACCAGATGTCAATTTTGGGGATTTTTTTCCTGCAAACTAGCACCGGAACATAAAAGAAAGATGAATATACGGTCTTTCCTTTTACTTACATGATGACTGGATATTTTTAGCTCAAGTAGTATAGAAAAACATGCCTCTTTGCTTAGCTCTGGGAAAGACCTATGTTCAGGTTTATGATGTAAATTATAGTCTTGTTTTCTCCGAATAATCCATTTGTATCTTTTATGTGTAGTTTAGAAACTGCATCTCCCAGTGGCTTCAAATGGAAAGCTCTTATAGCTACCAATCAAAAGATATTAAGTGACTGTTCCATTTGCTTTTGCTTTTTCTCATCTGGGACATTGTAAAAGAGCAATTAAATGTGGCACCTGAAAGCATTCTCATTCTGTGAAGAGAGAAAGAAAAGGGACTGCACTATTAAAATTAACAGCATAGCTGTTAGCAGAAAAGAGAACAAATTGGTATGATTACTGCCCATTAACTTTTTAATATAAATAAGCAGTCTTGTTACATTACCAGAATTGGAGGTAAATGCTGAAGTCACTTCAGTGATAGCATGACCCATACCAACTCTGATAGGTTCCAATTTTCATCACATTGATATTCTAGCAGTGAATATCTGCATGGAGCCAACAATTGAAAGATATGTCTAAGGTCCTTTCTAACCTTAGGTTTTATTTTCTGATATATAGCTGAAAATCATGGAGAATATTTTTCTATGTGGTCACTAAGAGTTGAGAATGACTTAATGGCACATAATCATACAGTTAGCAAATAACCAAGGCTCTGTTTTAGGCCCAGAACTCTTAAACATTTTTATCAATGATTTGGATGAGGGGATAGATGGGGAACTCATCAAATTTACAGATGACACCAAGCTGGCAGGAATAGCCAACACTCCAGAAGATAGGCTTAAGATACAGAAGGATCTTGACTGACTTGAACATTGGGCGCTATCTAATAAAATGAAATTCAATGGTGAAAAAAGCAAGTTCTACATCTAGGCAAGAAAAACAAAATGCACAGATACAGTATATGTGGTACCTTGCTCAATAGTAGTAACTGTGAGAAGAATCTTGGAGTCTTAGTGGATAACCATTTAAATATGAGCCAGCAGTGTGCAGCAGCTGTCAAAAAAGCCAACACAGTTCTAGGCCGCATGGACAGAGGGATTGAATCAAGATCACTTGAAGTGTTAATACCACTTTATAATGCCTTGGTAAGGCCACACTTGGAATACTGCATTCAGTTTTGGTCACCACGATGTAAAAAAGATGTTGAGATTCTAGAAAGAGTGCAAAGAAGAGCAACAAAGATGATTAGGGGACTTGAGGCTAAAACATATGAAGAACGGTTGCAGGGACTGGGTATGTCTAGTTTAATGAAAAGAAGGACTAGGGGAGACATGATAGCCAATATCTCCAATATCTCAGGGGCTGCCCCAAAGAAGAGGGAGTCAAGCTATTCTCCAAAGCACCTGAGGGCAGGACAAGAAGCAATGAGTGGAAACTAATCAAGGAGAGAAGCAACTTAGAACTAAGGAGAAATTTCCTGACAGTTAGAACAATTAATAGTGGAACAACTTGCCTCCAGAAGTTATGAATGCTCCAACACTGGAAATTTTTAAGAAGACCATAAAATGGTTGGATAACCATTTGTCTGAAGTGGTGTAGGGTTTCCTGCCTAAGCAGGGGGTTGGACTAGAAGACTTCCAAGGTCCCTTCCAACTCTGTTATTCTATTCTAACACATACTTAGCATGCAAATAGTAAAATTGCCAACATGCAAAAGTTTTAGTAAAAAAACCCGTTCAACCATGCAAAATAAATAAATAAATCTATTTAGGAAGTGATAGCAATGTGCAATCACAATAACGGGAAGCAAAGGAGAAGCTGTGGTCATCACTCAGTTACTTAAAGCACATTGAAGATACAAATATCATTGTGGCTTTTTATTTGTTTCCTCTACTTGACTCATTCTGAGAAATTCCACCAAACTTGTGCAAATCCCAAATTAAATAGAAAGACCCAAACTGCTTGCCAATAGCAAAAAAATCTTAAGTACAGTTGCACACTGTGGCAGTGTAATATTGCTGAGAGTGGCTCTGAGATCATAATGTGTAACACCAGCAAGATTTAACATGGAAAAGAATGATATTTCTTCTCCCTTAAATACAATACAGAAATAAAAACAAAATGCAATGAAAAAGGAAGTTGATGTTTTCAAGAAGCAAAGTTGTTGTTCAGAAAATAAACTGCTAAAATAGCAAAATATTTGGAGGTGTTTTTTTTTAGGTAGTTGAACAAAGAATTATTTTGACAGGAACTGTTTGAATATTTATTGCAAAATTATATCCTTCTGGTTTTTTTCTCCCCTACAGTCAGAATGTTAGCAAACAGCTCAGCAAGCAATTTAGCAGTGAGTGTGCAATATAGGAACTATTAGAAAGTTTCATGCAATGTTGAAACAACCTAAGTATAAACTTAATGGCACTTTTTTGGCACTGCAAAACCAACTGAATATTCCCCAAAGTGACCTGACTTTGGGGGAGAGCAGGATAATCAAAACAGGCTTGTGGTAATATTTGTCCAGAACCTTTACCAGTTGATTAATATTATGATGATTCCTATGGTTTAGTTCAGGTTCCCACATCTCCTTCTGACAAATCTGATGACCACTAGATGGAAGAACCAGATCCAGAAAACTCTTAACTCTGTGCTGCTGTCTAGTGGACGTCTGGATTTTTTCAATTGAGATATATATTTGGCCAACTTCAGGTAACTTTTTGCTGATCATTAAAGAGATTTTAAACTTAAAACTTCATTCAATATCTCTAATACAATTCATTAGATTCTGTTTAATTAAATGTACTGATTACTTGGCTAATACTTAAAGCAGAACAATTTCATCTCATGCTTCACAGAACTCCAACATTGGAGCACATACCTAGTTTATAGAGATCAGTCAAGTGCTTTTATTTTCTTACTTTCCTGCCCTCAGACATGTATTTTCAAAAATTTATTTCCCTGCTGAAGAAAACTCATCCCTGAGAATTAGACCTGTGGTCCTTAGCAGGATATCCAGGGAGGTATCACAGAATTTGTTTCCTCTTTCTAAAACAGACTTCTAATCTTGGATGAAGACATTCACATTTAGAAGTCCCTTCCCTGTCCCTTTAGAAGCCACCAAGCTGATCTTGTTTCATTGCCAGAACTCTACTATTGGAAATGAGCAAAGGGAGGCAGGCCAAAACTTCGTTATGAGCTTATTGGCAGGAACTGTGGATCCCAAACCCCCTCTCTTCCAGGTATGGTCCCAAACTGTAGATAAATTGCCTCCCATTGATTTCAAGCAGGCTGTTAAAGATGTCTAGAGGAGCAGTGAAAAAGAAATTATATGGATTCGTTTCTCTCCAGCTGGCAAGAACCCATTAGGCTTACAACATACCAGACTTCTCTTGAGCTGGTGCAGATTAGTAGATAGTTTAGGAATATAGCAAGGAATATTTGGCTGGAGGTATCTACATTCCTTCCTGGCAAGCCTGTCAGCAAATCTTCAATACAGTGTTTCCCAACTTTGAAAGCTATAAATTGGGTGGACTTCAACTCCCATAATTCCCCAGCCAGCATGCTAACTAGGGAATTGTGGGAATTAAAATCCACACAGCTCACAGCTGCTACATTGAGAAACACTGCCTTAACATAGCTCCCTTTGAGAGTTCCTGGATTGGAAAGAACTGTCTTCAGAGCTTTGTCAAGAGATTTCCAAGTCATATTTTGCCTCTGAACTGGTCTTGAACATTAAACAAATAAAGTAATGAAATCAAAAAGTATATAGATGTTATTTTTTTCACATTGTTGAAAAGTGGTTGAAGCATACCTTCAATGATGTTGTTAAAATAGTTGCTACATATACAAATAAGAATAAAAGTGTCATGTTTGTTAAATAAACCAGAATAAGCAAACTCATGCAATATTTAAATACTTACAGGAATGAAAGGATTAGGGAAAATCAGATGCAGTATGGTTTGGTTCTGAAAGAATAACTATATTACTGGTAGTTCCTAGAGAACTTCCGTCAGAAGAGAGTTCTAAATTGCATCATGAAAAGGTCCTTTCTTTACTCTCCATTTACTTCACTTTGAACAATGGGAGTCTTCCTGGAGGCTTGTGTCCAGGAAAATAAGGCTTTGAAAGATGGGGATATCATTCAGCCTTGATCAGTGTCAACCAATGCCAAGGGAGAAACTTAATTAATTAATTAACTTACACCTTTGATTTGCTCATTGCTGCACCTCAAATCACTGTTGAAATGTTGTAGAGCCAAATGTTGGTAGGAGTTTTTATATGAATATGAGAAAAGCCCTCAGAGGGGATCATAGTGAAAACTGTTTAGTCCAATAATTTTTGCTACAATGGCTATTCATAGGGAGAACATAAACAGGGTTTGCAAGATGTCATTGTAATAGCACTCTCCATTCATTTTCTGCAGTAATTGGTACTGACAAAATATCTCTCTGTGTCTATCTTGATTAGTATTGAAAGGAAACCTTAAACTTCATGAATATGTCTATAGGCATTAAGTTAGCATGAGTAGCAAATTGCCCAAAGTCACCATGTGGTAGCAAATTGCCCAAATAATATTGTAATCCCAACTTTCCATGAGCTCCACCAAGTCCTGTTGGGCTACTTCATTGAGACAAAATAGCATGGATTGTTAAGAAAACTAACAGATTTGTCATTGAACAAATCTACCTAAAATTCAAACTCAAGGCTTAAATGACCAGGCCTAAATTATCCTACTTTGGAACCATAATGCGAAGACCTACTCTCCAAAAATGTCTATAATGCTGGGAAAGATGAAAAGAAACGGAAGAAGAAGACTAGCAGTAAGGTGTATGGATTTAGTTACAGTGTGATCAGTACACTATTTGAAGAACTGAAGGATCCTTCTGAAAAAGATTGCTAAAGATGACACTGATTGATTGACAGTCAATCACACTGGAGATATATATACACACACACATATATATACATACACACACACATATATGTATATGTGTGTGTGTGTGTATGTCTGTATGTGTATGTGTATGTATGTATGTGTGTGTGTGTGTGTGTGTATATATATATGTTAGTGCAAAATGACTACTGGCATAAGCCTGATGATGGCAGATGGGATTCTGCCGAAACGTCGCTTCTACCCTTTTAGGGATATATCCACAATTACACGGGAAGAAACCCGAAATATTAACTATACATAATTAAAATCTTGGGTGTTTTCCCGCATCATTGTAAATAAGTTGGTTAAAATATTTAAAATTCTGGTTAAAATCCCAGCTTTTTAAATACCAGAATTTTAAATATTTTAACCAACTTATTTACAATGACGTGGGAAAACACCCGAGATTTTAATTTTTTGCATATGCACACCTGCGAAAACTTAAGAAGACATGCACACACACACACACACACACACACACACACACACCTACCTACCTACCTACCTACCTACCTACCTACCTACCTACCTACCTATCTATATCACATTCACACTTAATCATTTTGCTTGCCTTCTTTCACATGAAACCATTGTGCTTATATATACATGCTTAACATTCTGTAGGACTGTTAAGAGCAGAGGACCAGACAAGTAGAAGAATATCCTCATTTCAACCAGGAAATCTTTGTTTCACTGTGTTATCTTTTAGTTCTGGATATCTTTCTTAAAAAAAAATCAAAGATCCTCAGTATCAGTGTTGAGAAAGTTGTCTCAATGCTCTTGCACAAATCTCTGAGACAGATCTTTCCTTTTATGTAATTTCATTTTATTTTAAAAGCAGACTTGTATTTCCTGCCTATAAAGTGATAATGCCCTTAGCCCTTTAGAATACTGCAAGCAATCAACAAACACATGGTCACCATGCTTATGATGCCTTCATCTGAGAAAGGACCCACCAGATAAAGGCATTTCAGTGCAGTGGTGGATGCTCTGGAGATCTTGGTTGCTACCCTGCAAGGTAGCAAGGCAGTGATCTGTAAACATTCATTAGTACTTAACACTATTAAACTTCATTCTAAGGATTGAGAAGACATTTCAAATGCACTGACACTTGCCATTACCTGAGTGAACCATTTGTGGATTCTAATACACCCCTCTTCAGCTTAAGCAGGTACTCTGGTAGTACTAGCATATATACTCTGTGATTACTTTGGAGAACTATCCATCCTCCTATTCCACTCTGTGAATTCTTCAGAAGACAGAAAGAATGGGAAGATGACTAGTATACCCCCCAAGTCTAAATGCACTGCTTTTTAAAACATCACTTTTTAAAATATGAAGCAAAGCTGGAAGATCATATTGTAACTTGCCCTTCCACAAAACTGTTATAATCAATTTTAAACTTCAGAAGAAACAACTCAAAGTATAAAAGCTAGACAATGAAATATTAAGTTTATATCAGATACATACTTTTCACAAGGGACAATGTAAAATCAAAGAAAGACTGTGATGGGGCATTCAGATTCTTGTAAAAAAAAAAAAGAGAGAGAGAAGATGGAACAGCCATTCCCTCTCCTTCCTCCGAAGCCCAACATAGGCTCTGTCATGAATTTAAGTAATGGAAAGGTAAAAGAATAAATAGCTTTATAATCCATGAATTGGTTTAACTCCTTTAAAAACAACATTACATTGAAGTTAAATCCTTGGAATCTATCTAATTTTAATTCAAGAGTTATATATTTTATTGTTGTAACTTTCAGAACATGGTCCTATTAATTTGGTGATATCATCATCATCATCATCATCATCGTCATCATCATCAATCATGCTATAAGAATTAGTTCTTGTTTATGCCATTTATGAATTGTTTAATTTTAAATAATTACATGAAATTTCTTTGATAACACCAGTATTGAATATTTAGCACTGCCACCTACAGGTTTCCTCATCAGATGGCCAATTCAGTTAAGGGGGTGCATCTTCATCTTGACAGCCATTCCCACTCAATTTAGGACGTCTGTAGTAAACACACATGTGGAAGGTCTCATTTTAATAATGCATGAATACGGTTTCTGTAATTATGAAATTCAAGCAAAAAAGGGGGCAAAAAAGTTTGAAACCAAACGATTCCATTTCAAAAAGGTTTGAATTGAAATGATTCAAGTTTAGATTTGGTAAGCTCTCCACAGTGCTAAATGCTAAAGAAAATGACATTTTGATAAAGTTTGCAACTAGCCTACAGTTTTTTGTATTCCTGTGAAAAGGCTGTTAGCAGCAATGCTCTTGCTTAACAGAATTTCCATGGTAAGGCTGGGGAAATTTCGTAATTTATGCAGAAGTGGCAGAGAACCTCTCTCCTCATCAGATTGGAAAGAGATAGCTGACTCATTCATAATCATATGGGCCAAAATAGCACGATCCGGTGAGCTTCTATCTTTATTCTGTGAAATAAAATTCCTAGAGGGAAGAACCCAATTCTTTTTGCAGTGATTGCTGAGCATACAAAATTGCCTACCAGCGTTCTGTTTATTGGAGCAGAATTAGATTGGAAGAAATCTGAATCTTGTATCGCAATTAGTTTACAGATCACAACTGCCATTGTATTTAAAGTCCTTCAGAAAGATGGTCAATAAGAATGAATGAATGAACCCCCTTAGCTCTCCAAGAAAACTTTTCCTTTTATGCCGCAATCCTCTAGTGGATCACTAGCAACTGACAGATATTTCAACCCGTTCTCCACCTCTGCAAACTGCCAGCTCCAGCTGTCTTTGACATTAGTGCTAGAGCTTGATGGCTATGGGGCCTTGCCCTTGGACTCAGCAAAGGAGGCCTACCATTTTTACTGAATTCTCTTTTTAGTCTGTTGATTTATTGCCCCTTTTCATCTGTTATTGATCAATTTCTCTCTTGTTTGCTCACAGAACATCCCAGGATCTATCTTTTTGTAATATATTTTGTTTATTATTTCCATAGGAATAAAGGAAGGAACACAAACCAAACCTATGCACCTGTTATATTTAATACACAGAAAGAACTTCAGAGGGATTGGAGGGGTCAGAGAAAAACCCCACAGCCCCTGCTCTTACATATCCCAGATGGAGTTAACATTAGCAATTGACTATATCAAAAAAAGACAAAATATTATTTTGGAAATACAACTGCTATTTTATTTACAACTGCCTCCCTTTGACTTCTGCATAGCACTTTCCCCATTTCCACAAGAAATGAATACAAGTAAAGAATAAAGGCTTGGATACAATTGGAGATAGTTGAATAACATTCAAGATGCTTCCATGTGGTCATGTGTGCGTGCATTGATTTCCTCCCCCCCAAAAATCAGTGTATCAGATCTGCTGAAGGCATAGAATTCCAAAGAATTGCCAGGTGAACTTCTATTTCATCATGTAAAGTGGACATCTTTCATTTGCAGCCCCTGTCATCTGCTTGAAAGTAAGTCGAAGCAGAAAAGAACAATATGGCTAGAATCCTGCAACTAGCTTCAATATGAAATAGACAGCAGTTAAGTGCATGTAGCCATATCAACAGGAAGCACTGAACTGCATATGAAAAAAGCTTTCCTTTGATCTTCCTATCTCAGCACTATGCTATGGCCTACATCAATGTGTGATATGATAAGAGCTACTCTGTTAGATTAGAAGAACCCTTCCTCAATGGGTCAGGGCTAGACCAGATGGGCTTCAGTGTTTGAGATCTATAATTTGAGATCTTAAAAACTTGGAAGTAATGTTTCTTCCTGAGGCCACAGGTATACTTATTGCTTAGATGAATGCCCATGAAATTCAGGAGACTTTCTTATTGGTAAATATGCCTATGCACAGGATGGACACATATCTTATCCTGTTTCCCCGAAAATGAGACATCCCCTGATAATAAGCCCAATTGGGCTTTTTGAGCACATGCACTAAAATAATCCTCTCCCCGAAAATAAGCCCTCCCCAAAAATATTTAAACACAGAGCTGGAAATCAGGTAAGATGGCAAGAGGAGCCCCATCTTGCTCCAAGCACCCCAAAATAATAAGACTTCCTTGAAAATAAGACCAAGCGCTTATTTCGGGGTTCAAAAAAATATAAGACAGGGTCTTATTTTCAGAGAAACACGGTATATATGAAGTTCTGGTCTTCAGAACAGCTGGTCTTCAGGATCTGGTTTGGAAATCATTCTTTTTTAATAAAATTGTGTGCCAAAATGTTATCTTTTAGAGAATAAATTATTCCCCCTTCGGGCATAGGAAAATACAAAGTTGTTATCTCCAACTTAATTTTTCCCTTCAACTTCAGAGCTTTAGAAGAGATATCAACCCATTTCCTTTAGTTCAACCTCCATCTCTTTATGTGAAGAAAATCATAAAACTATAAAATTTACACAGTCAGTTTAATAAAACAAGATACAGAAGACTATCTCTGCTGTAGACAGAATATGAGTTTTCTGTAGAGATAATTGGACTTTCAACTCCATTCCTTTCTGTCCAATACTGTCAGAAGATCATGATCAGCCACATATGGAGATCTACTGCAGTGAGCTTACTATGCTGCCTTTTTTTTAACAGGACCATAGCTTTGCTCTGGGTCTCAATTTAAGTCATGCTCAAAATTAGTTCTAGAACTGGACTACACTATATTTTCTGCAGGTTTAAAGTCTATCAATCATCTTACTTTTTTTTCTTTTTTGAAAAAAAGATAAGACTGCTCTTATAATACTGCATCCAGTTTTATTTGCCATAGTATAAAAATTTAATATAATATAGATGTTGAGACTCTAGAAAGGGTGCAGAGAAGAGCACCAAGAATGATTAAGGAGCTGAAGGCTAAAGCATATGAAGAACGGTTGCAGGAATGAAAAGAAAGGACCAGGGATAACATGATAGTAGTGTTCCAAAATCTAAAGGGCTGCCACAAAGAAGAAGAGGTCAACTTATTCTGCAAAGTACCTGAAGGCAGAACAAGAAGCAATGGATGGAAACTAATTAAAGAGAGAAGCAATCAAGAAGTGAGTAATTTCTTGACGGAACAATTAATCAGTGGAATAACTTGCCTCCAGAAGTTGTGAATGCTCCAACACTGGAAGTTTTTAAGAAGAGACTGGATGTCAGGGAACTTCTCTTAGTTCTAGGTTGGTTCTCTCCTTGATTAGTAGAAATGTTCAAAAATATGGAAAGCTGTTGCACACATGAAAAGTAAAACAGGAAAATTTCAAATGCATCTATTCCATCTTTGAAGAACTAGAATAGGATTGACAAATTATAGGAAGGACTACGGTAATTTAGGTCTTTTCAGTGCTGTTGAGTTTATATTTTTACTTTTGTTTTGTTTTGTTACACTCTGTTTTTTTAATTGCCACTAGAACCAGTTTGGTCTAGTGGTTAAGGCACAGGTTAGAAACAGGGGACTGTGAGTTCTAGTCTGTTTTAGGCATGAAAGCCAGCTGAGTGACTTTGGGCCAGTCACTCTCAATCCAATTCTCCTCACATGGCTGTTGTGGGGAAAATAGGAGCAAGAAGAATTGTGTGTATTCACTGGCTTGAGTTATTTATTAAAATAAAACAGGGGAAAATAATAAACAAACAAATGTTTATTTCTGTCACTAATTGGAAGAACAGGCCAGTGTATGGTAAATACATGAAGGTTATAGAAGAAAAGCTTATTAAAAATCATATGGAGATGGTTAAGATCAAGACAAAATAGAAAGAATAAACTTTGCCAACTAATTTCAGGAAAGAGAAAGTGTTGCAAAAATGCCTTTGTCGTGAAAAGGATAAAACAGTTGACCATTCAATCAGTGGTTGCAGCAAAATTTCACAAAAACTTTATAAGCAGAGTCATGACTAAGTTGCCAGAAGTATTCATTGGAAACTCTGCCAAAGGTTTGGATTTGAATGTAACAAGAGTTACCCTTGACCATCAAGTTGAGAAAGGTTTGAAAAATGAGCAAGTTACGATTCTGAGGGACCTCTGTGGGATCCAGACAGCAAGGCATCTTGTGTATAACATTACTGATATGTAGTCAGTCAGAAGAAGAAAGTCTGGTTCATCATTGTTGCTATTCCTCTCGATTGAGGAAAAACAGTTATAAAAAGTTATGAAATACTGGGACCTGCAGATGATTGAATATTTATGAAAAAGAAATCCATTGTTATTCCAATTATGATTGGTGTCCTCAGACTTAATGAACTTCATCAAAACCTGGAAATTTATCAGAACACCCTAATTTTACAAAAAACAAAAAAACAAAAACAAAAACAACAACAACAAAAAAACCCAACCCACCCTGTTTGGAACTGCCTATATTCTCAGGCATTATCTTGATAATGCTTAGTTCCTGGGTTAGGATTTGAATTATTAATTTTTCATCAGTCTTTGATTGTGAATCTAATTATGGATTATCCATATAATATGTGATGATACCTTTAATACCATCAGGCAACAATATCTACTCATTCAAGGTTCTTGGGAAGGACTCAATAAAAATGCCAAATCCAGTCTAAACATCTGGCCGATTGTGCAATAAACCATAATAAGTTCAAATAACCATATAGAGGTTGGAAGGCAGAGATTTCAGAAAGAGATCTGACAGATATGTCATTAAATATTTTTGACCAGCATTCTTATAAAACTGTCTGAAATTATTTATTCATGCAATTTGAAATGTTAATAATTTTTGAATGAACACAAATAGCATTTAATGAAATTGTTGGGTCATATGCTAACATTGGGTAGACATGATTACTTGGATCATCTGCTTTTAAGTTTAATATTATTAACTTTAAAAAAAGCAGAAAATATACTTTTTACTAAATGTGTGAGCTTAATAATGCAGCAAAAATAAATTCAGTGCAAAACTACAATAAAATAAAATAAAAAACACAAAGAGAAAACTGATAGTAAACAGTTCAAGGCATCGTTTCAAAAATTTCACAGGTTTGAAGTAAAAGTATTGTGATTTTGACTAGGTTTCTCAGGACCTCAGTCACTTTCATAATATTTCCATGTGGTAACTTCTGTAAATCAGAAGATATGAGGAAACTTTCTCATAAAAATAAAAGAAAAAACAGGAAACAATTGCAAAATTATTAAGAAAAATTGTGTGAAACAAATTAACTTGATTAAGGCTGCTTAATTAAACTGGGCTGCAAAAAGATGGCAGCCAAGAAATATAGAAAACTCTAATGCTTTGCTGTCATATAGTGGTCATCTGGACTTTTGCAACCCAGATCTGTTAGAAGAGAATATTTGTAGCTCAGGGCTGAACTGTGGTGTCCTTGTACTCGTAGGGCTTGGTGGTTTTCTTGAAGACATTTCATTACCAAATTAGGAAACATCATCAGTGCAACCCTGCTAACTGTTATGTTAGATTGCTTGTCCAAAATAAACACCTTAACTCTTTGATTTTGTTTAATTTATTAAAATCTGTTAATTAAATACCTTATACTTAATATAACTGCATTGGTCTAATAAGGGGATTCCAGCAAACCTTTAGGAAATGTTTTTCAATTATATTTCAAACATATTTTCATAGGGCCCAGAGATATAATTGAAGTCCTGAACACTTTATGAATCTGGATAGGAGAATGCTGGCTGGAACTAAATCCTCACAAGATGGAGTTATACACCAGGGTTCCTTTATATTTCCTGTTTTGTTTTTGCAAAGGCTTGCACTGACCCTGAAGCAGCAAGTCCATGATTTTCTCATGCTCCTGGACATGCAGCTCCTGCTAGATCAGCATGTAAAGGCCATGGTCAGGAAAGTCTTTGCCCAGCTTTGGCTGATAGATCAGTAGTGGCCTTACTTGGGATGAGAAGATCTGACTACAATGGCTCATGTCCTCATCAACACTCAACTACAGTAGACTACTGCAATACAATTTACATGGGACTTCTCTGGAAGTTTCAGTGGATCCAAAACGTATGGCCCAAGTGCTCATGTGTTGCACACTGTTGGGCACATATGGCACTTGTTTTATGAGCCCTGCATTTGCTTCCTATTTGTTTCTGGATGCAATGTAACCTATCAAGCCCTTTTTGACTTGGTTAGCTGCATGATAGCATCTCCTCACCACAGTCAGCATGGCCATTTTGATCACGTTAGGAGAAGCAACTGGTGATCCCTCATTTTTAGAAGATCTGGAGCTGAAAGGCCAGAAACATTGTTTTCAGTGATAGGATCAACCTTTTGGAATGACCTCCTGTTGGAAAGTCATTTGTCTCCAACACTAGAAAAAGCCAAACAGAGTTTTTCTGTGGTGGGTGGGTAGGTAGGGGGGAGATGGCAACATTGGGGTCTGATGTTACACACTGTCTTTGGGTCTTATTTGTTTCATGTTTATGTTTTATATTTTATTGCATATTCTTATTATGTGAGTTGCCAAGAGACATGTGACTGGGGCGGTTTGAATGATAACTAAAGTAAATAATAACTGAAAATCCCAGAAGGGGCAATTCAAATAAGCAAAGCAGTGTTTGATGTCTTAGCTTGATTCTGATTATTCTGTAAATTGATTTTTGGAATGAAGATGATTTCCCAAGGGTTTAATCTAAATATGGATTATGTCATGTGTAGCGATTGGAATGGCTACAGCAGCTGAAAATAGCAAGTCCTTGTTTAAATAAGAACCTAAATCTGAAGCCCAACATTCTGTACCCAAATTTAAAATCATCATAGTAAGTTTCAGAGGTATATGTTATGGCAAAGTTCCATTATTATGGTTCTCTCAGAGCAGCTAAAGAGTAAAACAAAGAAGGTCTTTCTTCACAGTACAGTTCATGAAATTAAATTAGGGGAAATGAGAACAACACTAAGGCATATCTGTCAGTGCCTAAATGCAGAAAGTGCTATGTTGCTTAGGCCAGTAAAAAAACAGAAACCCACATAATTCAAGAATATTCAGGCTCGAAGTACTGGAAGGATGTCAAATTCTTTTATTGGGCTCTAGAGAAAGTTTCTCTTAATATTATGTTTCATTCAGAACTAGTCACAAATTAGTAGTTTTTTTGAGAAACAGATTAATAGTCATCCACACGAAGCATGGTGAGAGTTTAGCTCTGATAGGCTGGAGCTGGAGAAATATAGTACAGATTATGTCTTCACCAGTGATGGGTTTCAAAATTTTTTACTACCCGTTCTGTGGGTGTGGCTTGGTGGGCGTGGCAGGGGAAGGATACTGTAAAATCTCCATTTCCACCCCACTCTGGGCGAAGGATACTGCAAAATCCCCATTTCCTCCCGATCAGCTGGGACGTGGGAGGCATAGAATAGATGAGGGCAAAGAGAGTCAGAATTTTTACTACCGGTTCTCCTAGCTACTCAAAATTTCTGCTACTGGTTCTCCAGAACTGGTCAGAACCTGCTGAAACCCACCTCTGGTCTTCATCTACAGTAACTTTCGGAGTTCACTTTCATTTTCAGACATATTCCTTTGTCCCTTAAATGTACTGATTTCCAGACTTCTGAAAAGAACTAACATTTGAGAGGCAAAATAGACATGCAATACTGCAAGCATTCACTATGAATAGCCAGCATTTTTATTACAACTGCATGGATTTGAGCGACAAATCTAATATGTTGCCAAAGGAACCAAAATGAACCAAAATCTGTATACTTTTTTCCCCATGTATTATATATCCTCAGTATTTGTAAATAAGTAAAAATATCTCTGCATGGAACAAATTAGGAATAGATTGCCATAGAAAATATCTATCTGATTGTTAGGCGTTGAAAATAACTTGATGGCACATAATCAGTCAACTTCATTATCATATCAATTATATTTCAAGATGCAATTTGCATTGCACATGCAGCTTACCTTTGTGACTCTCTCACAAGATGTTGTACTTTGAAGCAACTGAGGAAGTTCCAGAGTGTTTTTTAGCATTTCTATAAGGAACCCGAATAAGGTCTAATAAGATGCAGGGCAAAGGGCATGCCACAGGAGCTGAAAATAGCCAGTAGAAGCTGGGCAGAGTGCAAATCTTGCTTTTATTATAATAATACCTGCTAGTTTATATCCATGACCAGCATTATGTTGAGCTAAGAAAGCACTACTTTAAAACTATAGCAGTTAAATATGAATTTATGTTGCCTCACCTGTAGGTTGGGGATGAGATGAGGGCAAGGTCAGATGGACAGTGCAGAAGGAAGGATTATTGCCATGATTAGGGGTATATGAGGAAGATTCTAAAATGTAATATGCATTGCTATGGACAAAGGATTGCATTAGCCACACTTTAAATTAACCACCACCAATAGATCATTTCAGTGGATCTTCCTGAGGTATAACTATGTTTGGATCTAGATCTATCTCAAATGTTCCTGCAGGACTTATGCATTTTCTAGAAACCTTATGATTTCCTATGTAGGCCTCCTGCTAGTTTCATTGTATATAGGGGGATATGATATCTCCTTCCATCTGGTTTAGGTAGCTATTGCTGCCTGCTTGCTGGCATTTTCTACATATAGAGGAATGAATGGTCAACAGTCAGTCAATAGGATATATGATTTTATAGATATATGTATTCATGGCATTGGAAGGTCATTTGGGCCATTGCTCAAATCAGGAATCCAAATTAATGCACCCTCATGGACGGATGGCTAGCATATTGAAAGGGAAGTCAACACCTCTTTTGGTCATAGGTTTCATTGGCAAACTTTTCTTACTGTGAGGAAGCTTTTCACAACACTCAGCCAGAATCTGCCTTTCATAACCTATTGTAATACTATTATTCTGTAACCTGAGCTTTTAAGATGAAAGAGGAAAGATCTTGGCCTTTTTTGTGACACCCTTTAGCTTTTTGAAAACTTCTGTCATATTTTACTTAGTTGTTTTTTTGTCAGGCTAAGTATGCCCACTTCTTTTATCTTTCCTTATAAATCTTAGTTTCTAGTCCTCTGATCACAATACTGCCTTCTTTGTAGCTGTTGTTTTGCTGAATTTTTGAATGAAGTGCACTGTCCAGTAAAAGACACAGTATTTAAGATAAGAACTAATCAATGCATAGTATAATAGCATTACTATAGTTAAAAACTATATTTCAATGTCTGTATTCTAAAATTGAAGCTGTCTTTTCAGTAGCCATATCATATTGCTAATTCATATTCAGCCCATGATCAACTAGTTCTTCAATAGTCAAAAGATAATTTTAGGGCCTCAATTATCCAGTTGATTGAAGACTTCATGTGACTCATAAACAAATCGCTCAAGTTATATATGGACAATGGATGGTAACACATAAACACACAGACATTCCTTTTTCATCCCTGTGGATTATATGTGTCTATTTCAATCTCAGGTCTTCTTAGCTTAGGAGTCACAGCCCTGAGTGCTCCCAATATCACTGACTTTTACTTTCTACATCCTCTTTAGTTTCTCCTGCAAATCCTGATACTTCTCCAGCTTCTCATACTCCTTCTTCATGATGTTGCTGAAGCTTGCACTGCTACTTCTATCACTGCTGTCTTCTGGTCTTTTGTCTATTACAACAATATCTGGTTAATTGATCACTACCTGCTGGTCCATCTGGATCTGTGGGAAGTCCCACAGGATCTTAGCTTCTTATTCTTCATGACCTTCTGTGGAATCTTCTCTCTGAATTTGAGAGGGTACAGTCCATACACTATGCAGATGTTCCTGTATGCAACTTCAGCTACTTGGTTGTGCTGTTCAATGGATGTTGTTCCTGCCTACATTTTACAACCTGCCACTATGTTAGACTGTCTCTGAGGTCTCTCTATGTAGTCTTGAATCTTATCTAGTGTGGTAGAGTCCTGCTTCCATGGATTTGGTACTTAGTGCCTGTCCTTATGCTGCTATGATAAATTCCCTCAGTCGTCTTTTAGCCTAGCCCTTTCCAGCCACTGATAGGCTTTCCCAATATCTTACTACCTCAGCTATCTTGTCTTGCCATGACACTTCCTCTGCTTAATTTTTCTCCCATGATGGCTGCTGCCTCAGATATTCTCTTCGCAGCTTATCTTTGGGTGCCATCTTACTGATGTACTCCTGGATGCCCTGGCTACACAAACGCGAGTATGAGAATCTGCTATATAATTTTTGTTGCTATATTGTTTTATTCTTCCCCTTTCTTTTCTTTTCTTTTTATTTTTCTCATTTGTATTGTTTTATCAGATAAAGGAGAAGAACATAATATAAGTAATAATTTATTTATGCAACTGTGTCATAGGTGGTAATAGTTAAGGAGTAAGTCAAGAACTATAGTCAGTTGGCATATGAAGAACAGGCAATTGGAGACTATCACCGACATATGAGGTGCTTCATGTTGTAGCTATGATATAGAGTCTACTGCCATTGTGGATGGGAAGTTACACCCATCTGCTGGCTTATGTACAAGAAGTTGCTTGAAGATAACTAACCATAGGCATCTATAGCTCTGAATACTTTTGTCTTTATAGTTTGTTTTATAGGTGGCATGAATGATTTTCTCCACATTTCCTTTCTTGTGCTGCATATCTGCGGGTAATTCAAAACTATGCCCAGAAAATAACCTCTTGTTTTCCCCAGGACAAAATATAGTAACTGAGTTGAGTTAAATGGGAAGAAGAAATGAATTGAGTAGCCTCCTCTATTTATAGCATTTTTTAAACATTCAGTTTTAAGTAAAATGGAAAGTCCTCTTTTCCCGAGAAAGTTTTGTATTGTCAGTCTGAACAAGAGTTCCCCTAAAATTATATGTCATTATGGTTTAAATAATTATTATTTTAGGCCTTTAGCTTATGCACACACAGTCACACAGTCACACAGACACAGACACAAAATCACTACCATGAGACACAAAAACACAGTGTCTTGTATTTAAGACATTTGATAGCATGAGAGGTGTCAAAACAATCAGATTTGTTGAATTTCAATGTTTTCTTTAAAATAAATGCATTCTCTACACACAATTTAGAGACATTATATGATGTCATTCCTAACCACATGGAAAGGTCTCATCCATAAGATCCTCATTCAGTGCAACAGATTACCATCTACAATTCAGCCAGGCTTAATCCACAGCCAAAGACAGGGTCTTATTCTGTAAAGTCCCTCAGAATCCATGTCTTTTAACAAGCTGATTGCCACAAAGGAGGAGGAATATTAGTATCCAAGCCAGCAGCTGATCTCTTAAAAGCCTTGCATGCCATGAAAAAGGCATTTTAGGAAAAGCGCTTTGGCTGTGGAGATGTGAAAGCCTTCAGTCCATTATTTACTTTATGTGCTAAATTGGAACTTTTCTTGATGGTATAATGTAGCATTGTGATAAATAAAACCAACAAGCAGGACGTGACTGCCATGGTATATTATCTTGATCCGGGGTGAAATTAAAATTTTTTCCCTACTGGATCTGTGGGGCGTGGCTTGGTGGGCATGGCAGGGGAAGGATACTGCAAAATCTCCATTCCCTCCCCATGCCTGGGGGAAGGATATTGCAAAATTCTCCATTCCCACCCCACTCTGGGGCCAGATAGAGATGGTATTTGCCGGTTCTCCAAACTATTCAAAATTCTGCTACCAGTTCTCCAGAACCTGTCAGAACCTGATGGACTTCACCCCTGTCTTGGTCCCATTGTGTCTTGTCAGTTATCTAACCCAACTCACCGCTCAGTGCAGAATCTGCTAAAACATCTCTGACAAATGACCATCCAACCTCCAGCAGAACACCTCATTTTATGTGCCAGTCTATTCCACTATCTGGCAGCTCAAACCATTAGGACTTTACTACTGATGTCTAGGCCGAATCTATTTCTTTATACAGTTTTAACCCATTGACTTTGGTTTTGCCTTGTGGAGCAAGAGAGTAAGTCCACTCTTCTCTCAGTGTAAACCTTTCAGTTACTATTACATCTCATATCTGTTTTGTAAAGCAAACATGGACTTTACAATGGAAATTTAAATGAAGGGCTTGGGAGCCCTCTTCTGAACTCACTTCAGTTAGTCACTGTCCTTTTTTGAACAGTAGTGTTCCAAACTGCATATTGTATTCAAAATAGTCTGACTAGAATAGTGCAAACTGAAAAAAAATACTTCCTGTAATTTGGACTATATTTTCTGTGTTCCTCAAGATAACATCTTTTTGACAACTGCATCAAATAACTGGCTCATGTTTAAATTGTGGTTGACAAGGTAACCCAGATCCACTTGGACTACAGCCAGGTCAAGTCTCCTTCATCCTGTACTTGTGCCTTATATTTTTTTATCCTGATTGCAGAACTTTATATTTTCCCTATTAACATCCACCCTGGTTGCTTCAACTCACTATTCAAGGCTGACTACATTGTTAAAAGTTCTCTTTTTTCCAAAGTATGAGCCACCATTCCTAGATTTATATCATCTTAAAATTTTAAACGTCTTCTTAACATCCTCATCAAAGTCATTGATAAAAATGATAAATAGCACAGAGCCCAGGATAGAGGGCCAACATGCTCCAATTGATACTTCTCTAAAGTGAAGACATTAATAAACATTTTTGGATATGGTCGTTCAGCTAATTGTGAGTCATCGAAGAGAAACATAATCTGTCTCATATTTTTCCATTTATTAATGAGAATATTGTGTTGTTTCCTAGATTGTAATTGTCTTATTGTGAGGTTACTTGTACACTAGGTCAAGCATTTTCAGCAGAAAAAAGATTTTATTAAATAAACAGACCTCTGCTAACATTTACTGAAATGTGGTAGCAGAACTGGAAAAGAAAGGTATATGAAAGTAATAATGCCTCACTGGTACTATATATAGTGGAAGAAGATCCCAGAAAATAATAGAGAAGTAAAGTGTTGGCATTATTAGTGAAACTATATCTAATTCTAATTACAGACTATTTTTTCAATGTACATGTAGTCCTTGCTTAACAATGCTAATTGGGACCAGAAACTTCATTGTTAAGCAATGCTGTCCTGAGTTGAAAATTACATGGCTGTGTTACTTAACAACAGAAGTTCTGGCAGTCCTGGTTAGAACATAGAATAATAGAGTTGGAAGGGATCTTGGATGTCTTCTAGTCCAATCCCTTGCTCGAGCAGGAGACCCTATACCATTTCAGACAAATGGTTTTTCAGTCTCTTTTTGAAAGCCTCCAATGATGGAGCATCCACAACTTCTGAAGGCAAGCTATTCCATTGGTTGATGTGGTTAAGCAAGGAACACAGATGTCATTTTGTGAGGACTTCATATGTCCATGACGTCAGACTTCTTGCCATAGACTTTGCTTGAAAGTAGCTAACAAGGAAAGTCACAAGTCATTCTTGTAAAAATCATTTTTTTGTATTTATAAATCCTCATAATCCAAAACAGCCATTCTAGATATTTCCTCATCAATATAATTGCATTTTCATGATACACAGATGTTTTACATATCTCCCATTTCCATGATTCTGTTTGCACTATAAGAAAACAAGCCTGTTTTTTGCTGTTCTACCCTGCAAATCAAGTTAACAATTTGTACTACATTTCTGCTCTTAAAAATCCAAGAAATTTTACTCCATGCTGCTTCCCATTTTCCATTAATGAAGATGTTCAGCTGAGAGAACTAGGCAAAAATTGTAGGGCACATTTCGATAACAATACTACTGTGTTCGAAATAAACATTAGGACATTTTTTTTGGGGGGGGGAAGAGCAAGAAAGAAGGGGATGCCATAAAGAGTTACTGGATATTTTCTTTGGAGTTACCCTAAAACATGTTCATTTCCAAGGAACACATAGTTCATGTTGGATTGGAGAAAAATGGAGCCAAATAATATTTTAACGATAGTTTTTTTCTTCCCTACACTATATTTACCATTAAGATAACATAGAACACTGATTAATAATTTAAACAGGTTTTTATGTTTAAATGCAACTGGGGAAATAGATGCTATAGATACAGTATATCACATGATTATATCAAGGAAAGAAAACCAGAAAGCATTATAATCAAAATTGGTAATATAATATTATAGGTAATCATAATAGCAAAAACTTTAAAGATTTTACTAAAACGCTTACCTAAATTCCAATATCATAAAACAACATTTTAAAACAGAATCTATTACTATTTTTAAAATGCTTCTTATTTTCAGATAAGTATAGTGTCTTACATTTGAGTTTCTGGCTCTCTCCATTTTCAAATGTTGTGTTGCCCATGAAGCCCATTAAGTTGCTTCTTTCTCATAATATATTTAGTGATATGATAAAGTAGAAAAGCTTTTATACTGTTGTGGGTTGAGATCTGGTGAGTGATTTGAACAAAGCTGAGGCATAGAAGTAGACATTTAGACAAGTGATCCAGCCTTGATAACGCATATTCATTATCTATCTGACATCCGGCTGTTGGAGTTTGTCAGTTTTTCTTAACATATGTCAATAACTTGCAGTTTATCTTGAAAGAAATATAGCACATGATTCATGGTTTTTACTACCATGAGAAATGGAAATCTCAGGCAGATGATTTGGGGCACAATGACAGAGGGACAAATGGCTCATTCATTCACAAATTCATTCATGTATTTTTGCATCTGTAGTTTGTGGTGGTGATACTATTAGTGGATGTTCTTGAAGTAAAAGTTTACAACTAAACTCATGTATATATATCTTACGAAAATACATTCACATCCTATTATGTCTGCTGATTTTGTTATGACACACATAGATACACAGACACATTGACACACATATATTCACAAGTACAACTTAACCACATGTATTTCTCAAGTCAGGAATTCCCCAGCTACATGGGAATAAAGTCACAGACTCATAGAACTCATAAATTTGGTTACAGAAGCAATTATCTCATTCTCCTTCATTCTTTCCCAAATTTAAATCACTCCCAGCTCCTGAAGTAATAGTCTTCAGGGAAGTAGTTCTATTATTTAAGATTCCTGTGGATTTCCCCAAATTGGGAGCTATTAGGAAAGATTCATGCAATCATTGGCCCCAGGCTGCTAGCAAACTAATATGATAGAGTGATTCATTTTCTCTCATTTATATCAAGAACAATGGTAAAAAATATAATGAGGAGGCATCATCGTGATTCATTTGCTCATTTCCATTTTTTTTTACTGTCTCTGGAAAACCCCATGTTTTCTTCTCTGCTATATCTCAGATCAGGGAATATGATCTGATTGGACAGTGAGAATTTTTGAAGGAAAATTTGCATGATGTTGAGTATCTCAACAATGAATACAGGATTACATCATTGTAACTTTTGCCATATTCTTACACTATGAGTAAAGGGACAGCAAAAGAAAAGTTCAGGAACACAAAATGAATTAAATACTTGCTTAGATAATTCATGTTGTAATTCTGGTAAAAGATAAACTTGTCAAAAGACCCATTTAAATAAAGTGACTATAGAATGTTTATTGCGTCTCCTCTCCTCTCTCATAGTGGAGGAGTTGATGAAACAAACGAGTAGTGAAAAAGAAAAAAGAAAAAAAAGCATAATGGAACAATTATACAATGACTCAAGATTGGGAGATTGGGTTGAATTTACTTTTTAAAAGACTTTGGGTGACTGGAGTGAGTGTGAGAAACTCTGAAATTTATTGCATATCATAGAAACATCAGTCCAGTAGGCAGCTAGATACATACATATAGGAATTCTAAGCCAGTGTTCCTCAACCTGGATAACTTAAAGATGTGTGGAGTTCAATTCCCAGCTGCAATTAAGTTGTATTGGAGTCCAGACATTTTAAAGTTGCTCAGACTGAGGAACACTTCGAAACTGACTCTCCCAACAAAAGATGTAACGTGATGCATTTTTTAAGGTAGCTTTTTTTTACAAAGTGAAAAGAATTCTGTGGAAAAGATCCACGTGGCATTTTGAAATAAGATACATGCAAGTGTTCCCCATTAAAAAATCTTGAAATTTCTTCTGCCTCCTTAAAGAAACATAATTTCTTTCCTTCTTTTTGCCACAGATGAAATTTGGTTCATTCCAAGTTTGAAAGCTGAGTTTGGGGATGAGAGCCAGATATAATGGAGATATATAATAGCCTGATGGAACGCGGTGGCTCAGTGGCTAAGACACTGAGCTTGTCGATCGAAAGATCAGCAGTTCAGCGGTTCGAATCCCTAGTGCCACGTAACGGGGTGAGCTCCCGTTACTTCTCCCAGCTTCTGCCAACCTAGCAGTTCGAAAGCATGTAAAAAATGCAAGTAGAAAAATAGGGACCACCTTTGGTGGGAACAACGTTCCGTGTGCCTTTGGCGTTTAGTCATGCCGGCCACATGACCACGGAGACATCTTCGGACAGCGCTGGCTCTTTGGCTTTGAAACAGAGATGAGCACCACCCCCTAGAGTCGGGAATGACCAGCACATATGTGCGAGGGGAACCTTTACCTTATAATAGCCTGTCAAATATATTTGAAAAAAAGCAAATGTATTTATACATATTTTAGTCCAGAAAGACCATGCTATCTTTTAAATGGCTAGATTGGAATTTATGGAATTGAACCAGCAATGAACTTTGCTTGCTTTTTGCTTTGCTTTTTAATTTATATGCCGCCCTTCTCCGGAGACTCAGGGCGGCTTACAATGCGTTAAGCAATAGCCTTCATACTTTTGTATATTTATACAAAGTCATCTTATTGCCCCCACAATCTGGGTCCTCAATTTACCTACCTTTGAAAGGATGGAAGGCTGAGTCAACCTTGAGCCTGGTGGGATTTGAACTTGCAGTAATTGCAAGCAGCAGATGTTAATAACAGTGCAACTTACACTTGAAAGCTGGTTTTGGTGATATAAAGGTGATCTAAAATCTCTTATGACTAAATTATAGATCATGAAGGATATCTGTGATACTATACAATAATTTTCTTTTTCTTTAAAAAAAAGAGAAAGAGTCCATTTTGCTCTGAGCTACAACACATGGATGATGGGATGTTCCTACAGTATTCAATAATCCTACTGTCATAAATTATTGACTATAGAGGTGGAAAAATGCAAATACCCTTCTAGACTGCTTGTTTTTCGCATGGTTCTCTCAAAATCCAGGATCCCTGCGACTGTTTTACAGGAGAAAAACTGTATTGAGAATTCCAATTGTGTAGCCTTCATTTCATGTCTAATCAGGCATGTAGAAAAAGGAAGTAATTCTTTTATCCAGTCCTTTGGAATCATGACATAATGAGCAGGTATTCAAGATGTACTTTGGGGCAATGTAGTGCAGGAAGAGGGGAGAAGGTTTTTGGATTAGCAGTTTTCTTGTCTTTCATTCACCTGAACTCAGATACTAACAGCTTCTCTCAAAGGTATAGTTAAAAGTTATTTCACTAATTAATCACTGAGCTGTACCAAGAAACTGATCACAAAGACAGATTTTCATGTTCTTAAGTATTTACTGGGATTTTGAAAGCATCCTGAACAGGAGGTTTACAGAAGGAAACAAGGCTTCATCCTGACCTGTGAATCCTGCAGACTGTTGCAGAATATCATTAATGATCATTTGTTTATGTGGAAAATGTTAAATTCCTTCCTGATGTGATAAATCACTATAAATCATGGCAGAACATCCTATAGCTAACAGATGCTTCTCTAACCTTTTATATAAATCTCAAAGGAAGGGGATCTTTCAATATCCCAAACCAGCTTTTCCCCATTTGAACATCTTAAGAAACAACAATTTTCCACAGCTGCTTGATAATGTCCATTAGACAATACTAGCCATGTTTCAATGTTAATGAAAACCCTCCTAAAGTGAAAGATGCTTAGTTCCCTGGTGACAAACAATGTGGTTGCTAAATGCTAACATCTGATTGTATACAACTGTTTATTATATAGCCTTGGAAACTATTACGGCAGAGGTCAGACATATTGACATCCTCTTCACACATAGTTGGGCTTTGTGTGTTCACATTATCTTTACTCTTCATTTAAGCGGTGGTGGGCTGCTGCCGGTTCGAGCGAACTGGTAGTTCCGACCAGCGGCTGGGCCCGTCGGCCCGCCCTGGCACTATCACATCTTATATAATCATCGGTTTTTCAATGCCATGAGCATGCGCAGAAGGTGCATGTGAGAAGTATGAACATGCGTGCGCTCACATTTTCGGTTCCGGGCAAACTGGTTGTTACAGTATGTGATGTCCACTTCTGCATTTAAGAATCAATTTTGCTTCAAAAGCAATAGCACAGCCAGAGGGTCAGACAGATGTTCAGAATAAAATAAAATTTTGAAAGACTACAGGGAGTTACAATCCAGTGGTGAAATGTAAAATTTGTTACTACTGGTTCTGTGGGCGTGGTTTGGTGGTGGTGGTAATGTGACTGGGTAGCGTGGCCAACTTTTTTTTGTTAACTTTTAAAACCATTTTTTCTACAACCTCTTCTGCCAAAGAGGTTGTAAAAAAATGCTTTTAAAAGCCTTTGATCATCCCAGCTGAGTTGCCTGATTGGCAGAGGCTTTTTTTTCTTTTAAAAACATTTTTTCTACAATCCCTGGTCAAATCCTGTAACATTCTGACTGATCTGTGTAAATCAGATGAAATCACTTTAGTTTGGAAAACCAATTCACTTTTCTTTAGAAAAGTCATTTCCATGAATCCAGAGGTGACTGAATATTTCAAATCAACCTGGAGGCATCCAACTCAATTCAACAATTCAAATCAACTTTGAGAGATTTGATCAGAGCCTTTGAATTGTATTTTCTAATCATATATTTGCATAGCCCTCACTGCTACTTCCAATATAGATCAGACATTCAAAATGCTATCCTAGCTCCTTTTCACATAGGCAAACAGACTTCACTAAATGAGGTAGCAGACACTCTTTTGGTAGATGTCTTTTATTTACTACATCAAAATTTGATCTGATTGCCCTTTGGATGTATTTTTTTAATGCTTACAACTGTCCTTGGGTCTAGGTATCATTTTTTCTCTTCTATTCTTGGTTTTTTATTTGCTACCTTGGCATCTAGCACTTTTATGAATATTGGTTTAATATAAACTGAAATTATACTTGGTTTCTCAAACTATTTTTCATGACACTTTCCTTCTCCCTTGTGGTGTCTGGTGACTTACTTTCTTGTTTGTTTCTGTTTTGCTGTCCCATTTGCCTAGAGAAATGTATTTATTTTGTACATCTGAAGAGGACGCTCCAGTTCTTGGAAAAGTACCTACTGAGTCCAAAGACTGATTCTGTTTTGGATGTGGCATAAATTATGAGTTTTAGTTTTGACTGTCTGCAAGGACCTACATCTTGTTTTTGAGGTCTGTGGTAGAAGATAGATCAAGGAGGGTATATAGATTCACTGAGCACAAATATGTTTAGACAATTTACCAAATTTTGACAAAATTTGGTAAATAGACAAAAACCAATTTTTAACTTTTCAGGCTAATAAATTAATGATAGCATTAGAGCATAGTTGCCCATTGGATCAAATATATAATTGTGTATATTGGGAAAAGATGGCTAGAAAATGCAAATTATATAAAATATATATAGACATGTTGGAAAAAGATAAAAATAAATGTTTTTTTAAAAAAAATGATTAATTATAGGTAAAACTAGGTTGAGCTCAGTATATTCTGATCCTAACATTTTATTTTTATTTTATTTTTATTTTATTAGATTTATATACCGCCCTACTCCCGCAGGATTCAGGGCGGTGAATAGCCAGATAAAACACATAAATTACAAAATTTAAAAACAGTATAAAATCTAATTAAATAATTTGGCCCGTGACAATTTAAACAACCCTAATGTTTTTAAGACAAATTTAAAATTCATCATTTGAATTAAAAAGGGAAAAGCAAAGGTTAGGCCAGGCCGGCCTGTTGAAATAGGAAAGTCTTGAGAGCGCGGCAAAAGGTGTGTAGATCCGGGATCCTCCGTATCTCCGGGGGGAGATCGTTCCAGATAGCAGGTGCTCCCACAGAGAAGGCTCTCCCCCTAGGGGCTGCCAGTCGACACTGTTTGGCCGACGGCACCCGGAGGAGCCCCTCTCTATGAGAGCGTATTGGCTGGTGGGAGGCTATTGGTGGCAGCAGGCAGTCCCATAAATAACCAAGTCCTAAGCCATGGAGCGCTCTAAAGGTGGTGACCAAAACCTTGAAGCGCACCTGGAAGACCACCGGGAGCCAGTGCAGCTTGCGCAGGAGAGGTGTTGCATGGGAATGCCACGTCACTCCCATAACCACCCGTGTGGCCACACTCTGCACCAGTTGGAGCCTCTGGATGCTCCTCAAGGGGAGCCCCATGTAGAGAGCATTACAGTAGTCCAGGCGGGAAGTGACGAGGGCATGAGTGACCCTGCGTAAGGAGTCCCGATCTAGAAAGGGATGCAACTGGCGGATCAGGTGAACCTGATGAAAAGTCCTCCCGGTCACTGCCGTCAAATGTTCTTCTAAAGACAGCCGTGAATCCAGGAGGATGCCCAAGTTGCGAGCCCTCTCCGTGGGGGCCAATGACTCGCCCCCAATAGTCAGTGATGGCTTCAACTGACTATATCGGGACGCTGGAAAGCACAGCCATTCGGTCTTGGATGGGTTGAGCCTGAGTCTGTTTCTCCCCATCCAGATCTCCACGGCCTCCAGGCACCGGGACATCACTTCAAGGGCATCGTTGGGGTGGTCCGGGTTGGAGATGTACAACTGAGTGTCATTAGCGTACTGATGATACTTCACCCCGTGGATGATCTCACCCAGCGGCTTCACATAAATGTTGAACAGAAGGGGCGAGAGGACCGACCCTTGCGGCACCCCACATATAAGGCGCCTCGGGGTCGACCTCTGCCCCCCTGCAACACAGACTGCGACTGGTCGGAGAGAAAGGAGGAGAACCACCACAGCACAGTGCCTCCCACCTCCAACTCTTCCAACCGGTGCAACATGATACCATGGTCGATGGTATCAAAAGCCACTGAGAGATCTAACAGGACCAGGACAGAGGAACAACTCTTGTTCCGAGCCCTCCAGAGATCATCAACCAACGCGACCAATGCCGTTTCCATGCTGTACCCAGGCCTGAAGCCCAACTGGAACAGATCCAGATATACCGTTTCATCCAGGTGCTGGGGAAGCTGTCGTGCAACCACACTCTCAACAACCTTTGCCACAAAGCGAAGGTTGGAGACCGGAAGATAATTAGCCAACACTGCCGGGTCCAGGGAAGGCTTCTTGAGGATAGGCCTCACCACCGCCTTTTTCAAGGCAGCGGGAAAGTCACCCTCACCCAATGAAGCATTTATAATCCCCTGGAGCCAGCCTCGCCTCACCTCCCAAGAAGTCAGCACCAATCAGGAGGGACACGGGTCCAACAAGCATGTGGTCGCATTCAGTCTACCCAGAATCCTGTCCACGTCATCGGGAGTCACAGGGTCAAACTCTTCCCAGATAACATTCTCAAGACCTACCTCAGCCATCCCTCCTGAATCTACCCAGTCGGAGTCCAGGTCTTCCCGAATCTGAGTGATTTTATCATACAGATACTGTACAAAATCCTCAGCTCTACCCTCCAAGGGGTCCTCCTGCACTCCCTGGCGAACCAAGGAGTGGGTCACCCTAAACAGGGTGGCCGGGTGGTTATCTGATGATGCAATAAGAGCAGCAAAATAATTACATTTTGCTGCTTTTATCGCCACTAGGTAAGTCTTAATATGAGATCTTACCAGTGTTCGGTTGGATTCAGAAAGACTGGCCCTCCAACTGCTCTCCAGGCATCTTTTCCAGCACTTCATCTCCCTTAGCTCCTCAGTATACCAAGGAGCCAAGTGAGACCGGCACCGGGTCAGAGGCCGCAAAGGCACGACCCGATCCAAAGCTCCAGGGGCCATCCTCTCCCAGGCAGCCACTAGTCGAGGCATGAGCCAGAGCCTCAGGGAATGGCCCAAGCTCCTTCTAGAATCTATCAGGTTCCATCAGGCACCTGGGGCGGAACCATCTCATCAGTTCTGCCTCCCTGCGGCGGGGTATGGCAGTTCGAAGGTCAAAGTGAAGGAGGGAGTGATACGACCATGACAAGGGCTCAATCGCTAAATCCCCTATCTCGAGATCACATCTTTGTTGTTCTTGGAACACATGATTTTATTAGACTATTGTCATTTTTAAAAACCCCATAGAGCTTCTTAAAGTCATGGCTAGTATAACTCATTTAATATAAGAGAAGAAAGATTATACTTTGCATTCAATGTTCAATATTGCAGTGGAAAAAAAAGCTTCCTTCACAGATAACAAGCTGGTATTAACATTAATGTTATTTGTGAAGAAAAGTCAGTACATTAGGATGTTCTGCATAATACATGGCTTAGCCTCATAGTTAACTTCCTGTCATTTATAACAATTGTCCCTTCTGATCTTTTCCTCCTGGGTAAAACCAGCACTTGCTGTTTCCCTACTGTACCCCCTGTCC
Source organism: Pantherophis guttatus (assembly GCF_059756535.1). Taxonomy (NCBI): domain Eukaryota; kingdom Metazoa; phylum Chordata; class Lepidosauria; order Squamata; family Colubridae; genus Pantherophis; species Pantherophis guttatus. The sequence goes on along the minus strand of NC_142063.1, from coordinate 295,827,011 downwards.
TGCACCCCCAGGATTCCTGTTAATATTTGAAAACTGTCAGCCAAGGCATTTTTCTCTTAATGAGCCTGCTTAACATTGTGTGTGCATTTGGATGACTAGCTCCACATGTTCATCCAGTTAGAGAAAGGAGAATGATGCCTTAACAAAAGAAGCACAGAAAAAGGTTATCACTCATGTAAGACAATCACTGCAACTTCCTCAGCTTTTTCCACTCCATTGCTGCTTATAGGAGTAAAAACAACACCCTAAATGAAGATCTTCTTGTCTTCTGGGCCTAGTTAGGGCCATGTGACTTCCTTCCAGACTTCCACGAAAATGACTATATTAGAAAGGTCTACAATATTGATATTGGCTTTGGGAAACTCGAACAGCAGCTCCATAGGGAAGGAAGTGGCATGAGCAAGGTCTGTGGAATGTACAAAATCTGAAAGGAGAGAAACGGTGTGTCCTTTAAAAAAAAAAAAAAAGCCGCACATTACTGTTCTGGTTTTGTGCTTTCACCTTGCTAAACAGAAAGTCCTCTTACAAGTGATTGGTCAGCTTTCATTGCAGAAAATGCTGATCCCAACATTAAATGATCCAGTTGCAATGGCGCGCTACAATATTTCAGAACTGACATCTTCTAGGATCATCTGAACCTGTGGTGCCAGCAGGGGTTTCCTCCTCAGGCAAATGTTCAGCTGTGCTGCTGCACCTTGAGTTTGTCGCATGACTGACAGTTCATGCTCCGTGTTGAATTTTGCACCTGTACTCTGGGTGCTAGATGGATTCCCCGGGACTGAATTCAGGTGCCTGTATAGAGCTTCTCTTGGACAAAGGACTGTGCATCAATTAATTTGATCTCAATGGCTGTGGTGGCACAGTGTTTAGAATGCAGTACTGCAGGCTACTTCTGCTGACTGTTGGCTGCCAGCAGTTTGGCAGTTCGATTCTCACCGGCTCAAGGTTGACTCAGCCTTCCATCTTCTGAGGTTGGGTAAAATGAGGACCCAGATTGTTGGGGGCAATCCGCTGACTCTGTAAACTGCTTAGAGAGGGCTGTAAAGCACTGTAAAATGGTATATAAGTCTAAGTCTATTGCTATTGCTCAATTCTGTACAAACTCAGTTTAAAATGCCAGTTAAGCATCAAGACCATCAGCACACCAACCAAGCATTCTTCTGATGAAGAACACAATGAGGGTTTTCCCCAATGCCTTGTGAGTCCCCCTTGTGAGTCAGAAGAATGCTGACACTTCTCTTTCTTGGAAGATCTAAGGAATTGTGGTAAATGCTTTTGCATGCACAAGTATTGCCTTCCCCCCCCCCAAAATGTATATTTAATATGTTCACATTCAAACGTAGAAATAATCATTACATTTTAATAGATACATAACAATCTCATTAGAATGGGATATTTTCCAGAGGTTGAATGGCAATGGACAACATCAAAGCTCTATTCTCCCTTTTTATAATTCTGTATCTCTAAAGTGGAGCTGTTCTGAGATGTTTGTTTGTTTGTTTGTTTATTTATTTATTTATTTATTTATTTATTTATTTATTTATTTATTTATTTATTTAATTTGTATACCGCCCTTCTCCAACAGGACTCAGGGCAGTGAACAGCCAGAGTAAAACATAACATATAAAATTTAAAAGCAATTTAAAAAACATTAAATAAATGTTGCTGGAGAAAAAAATAATAATTTCCCATAGCACTTTTTCCTATTGTTATGCTTGAACCACTTCTATAAGATTTTAACACTCCAATCCTCTTCAGCCAATTGAATTAAGTATTCTTGAGATTCATTTAGCACCATGCAAACCAGTGGTAATTAAAATGGAAGCAACATTTTATGATAAATATCAATCAATCACATTTCTTAAGTTCTCCAAAATCTATCCTTAGAACCCATTCCTATGCATAATATATACAGTATATATTCCTGGGTGATAAAAGGACAGCCTTTATCCTGGAATTTAAACCCTTAATTTATTTAAATGTGCTGGAAAGAATGGAAAATGTGCTGTTATGCTGTGGAAGTTAATAATATCGTAAAGGTGTGAAGAATACTATTTTTGAAATAATGTAGGATTATCGCTGATTTTTTCTTAAGATAGTGAAAGCAGACTGAAAAACTGACTTAAACAGAATGTCATGAAGCAGGATAAAAGCATCTGGAATTTTAATTTAGATATCTGTAGAGGTTTAATGTTCTACCAGCTTTATTGTGTAGGTGTCGTTACATCCTATAATTTGGCCACTTTTTCAATCCTCCAGTTGAGAATATAGAAATTAGAATTTCTTGGTAGTTTCTTTAGATTTATTGGGGTGCTCCTGTATATGAGTGTATGGGGAAATTGTTCTAGTACGGAGTTTTGGCAGGATCAGCAGAAAGAAACGGTGTGCTGGAATAGTTTCATGATACAGATAATTCTGAGAGTGAATATAGAAGGAAAAATAATAGGTCTCTGTTGAATAAGAACATATATACATATGCTTGAATCAGTTACATTTATAAATATATAATAGGCACATTATAACATTACAGATGTCGAGGTATGGTTCATTGATCCAGGAGTAGTTTCTATTTTCCACTTGGATATCATGTAGCAGTGCATACATTCCTCACCTTACATTTTGCCAAAAATGAAGAAAAGGAGTGACTTAATTTGCACATAAATTCAACCCACTCAGAAATATAGATTTCAATAAATCACATTGGGTGGTATCATAAGAATAGTCCTGTTGGAGGAGGCCAAAGTGAATAATTTTCTGTGAATACATAGTGAATTATTTTCGGGAAGCTCAAAAAAAATGGACAGTGGGGAAATAGTTCTCTTCCATCTTTTTCTTCATGCCAATTGTTTTTTGAAGTATGGTGCCTATAATCATGGAGGGGTCATTATCTCTGCAATATTCTACTCTCTCTCTCTATTTCTTATCCTCCTATTAATGTGGGGAGAGAAAGAAAATCAAAGTTGTGAGTTCTTTAGGATATGTGTAGATTTGGGAACTTTAACAGAATAACAGATTTGGAAAGGACCTCGGAGGTCTTCTAGTCCAACCTCCCTCCTCAAGCAGGAAACCTTGTACCATTTCAGACAAATGGTTGTCAATCTCTTCTTAAAAATCTCCAGTGTTGGAGCACCCACAACTTCTGGAGGCAACTCGTTCCACTGATTAATTGTTTTCACTGTCAGGAAATTTCTCCTTAGTTGTAGATTGCTTTTCTCCTTGATTAGTTTCATCCTTTGCTTCTTGTCTTGTCATCTGGTGCTTTGGAGACTAGATTGACCCCCCTCTTCCTTGTGGCAGCTCCTCATATATTGGAACACTACTATACTGTCACCCCAATCCTTCTTTTCATTAAACTAGACATACCCAATTCCTGCAACCATTCTTCATATCTTTTAGCCTTTATTTTAGAGAGTTACAGAACTCTGAAAGATACTGCAGGGTACATCAAATATATAGAGCTTGATTGTTACATTTTGACCTCTTTTCAGAATCAGTTGGTGGAGGAGGGGAAAGTAGTTAAGTGTGGGAATAGAAGGAATTTCCTTCTTAATTATTTTGTCACTAACTTTTAACTATGTGATTTGGGCCTTTCTTTCATGGTTTTGGGGGAAGGGAGGGTAAAGATGAAAATGGGAGCAGTTCATTTTCTGGAAGTCATCTATTCCCATTCCCAGATTTGTTTTGAAAAAAGAATATACATTGCCAAACTCCAACATTTTTGCAAAGGAATATTAGCAACCCAGTCTTGGCTTTTTGAGATGCTGGTGATTGGGTGCTGGGGAGCATGGTCTTCAAGACATGGGACATGGGACATGGGACATGGTCTTCAAGACATGGTCTTCAAGACATTGGTCTTCAAGACATGAGAGATCTGCCTCCACTCAAGAACATTACGGCAAATTTAAAGAACGGCCTTTGTAAATCATGTAAACCTGCCCATAGAAGAAGAATCAGAAGACTTTTTGACCACAGTAATACTGCTGGCCAACAGTATATTGTAGCTTGCAAAATATTTTCTCAAGTAGCCTTCCTAAACTCTCTAGACTTTTCAGAAGACAGATCTCTTAATCCTGATCACTGAATATTCTAGTTAAGGCTGGTGGAAATTGTAATCCAAATTAATCATGGATGTCATCAGTTTATAGAAAACTGATTTAAATTGCCTATTTTTTAAAAAATACATTAATATAAATGTGCTTCAATGATATTGTGGGATCAAGGATGTGCTTAGCAAATGTCCTTCTTACCAAAGGGATCCTTCAACCATTTCCTCATATCTGAGGAAAATTTATTTCAATTTAAATGGTGTTTTGATAATTATTCCTTCACTTTTGTATTGTTTGCATGGTCTCTTTCCCCAAACCTTCTCTCTTGTCTTTGGGATAAGTACCCTGTATTTTTTATGGAGAGGCCAAACAATGTATTAAAAATGGAAATACTATCCCCTCACCAAAACCTGTACAAATTATAGTCCTACTTATGATTGCTATATAAGTAAGCCGTTGCAAAATATTTCAAGTCTATAACTCGTTTTACAGCAACACATGATTTTTAGAGCACAGTTTTCAAGTTTATGGTCTCTTTTTCTTTAGATGCTTGTCCCAGTTGTATCTTCTATTTCATCAAATATGGGAAAGAAACTATGAGAATAAATGGATGCTCCATATGAACTGCTTTCTATAAATGGACCATGCTAAATGACTTTAAAATGGTTTTCCTTTGGAACTGTACTGAGCTGCTAGCACATTGATGAGGCAAAATCTAAGGGGAATCATTATTTCCATTTAAGGTACCCCAACTTTCATGCTTTGGTTTAAATTGCCTGAGGGGAAGCATTTCAAATGGATGAAGTGGAGAAATTTGCACTTCCTTAAGAAAACATGGAGTATTTCCTTCCCTCTGTCAGAAATGAAAACAGAAAATACAAACTAATTCATCATGAGATTTTCATTTTATGGTTTTCTCTCTAGCATCCCCGCCTCCCATGACTCACTTTTTCTTTTTTCCCCTTGTCAGCTTTATGGCTTATAACTGTGATGGATGATCTTTTCTTCTATATATCATGTAAAAGAATTTAGGATTAAAATCTACTTGTATTCACAGCTTGCCTCCTGTCACCCTACCAAGCCTCTCCTTAACACATGGAGCAAAATATCAGAGAGAGACATCAGTGCAGCAAAAGGATGGCATTTTATTGTACAGATTTAATTGGACACTAGTGTAAAATGAGGAAATTGTCATGCTTAAGAGTTAATGTGAATTAGTAATATATTGGGATTCATTACTTGATGAACTGACATTCCAAATGTGAACCTTCTTTTGAGGATTTTTTTACAGATCATTTTTTTTCAAGGGCAATTTCCTCTTCTCCTCTCCTTAGTCGCTGCATAAATTTCAAGTGATCCATAGCCCTGACTGCAATCCAGAAACATACTATATTTTCATTTGGGTAACATGGAATGCATACTGCATAAACTGAATTCCAAACAAATTGTCCCTTGTTAAAAGCAATTTTGTCTTGCAATTTTGTCTTGTCTCAAAACAGCACTAGTAACACCTAGAGGTTTAAGGGTGATTGCATGGTCTTTTCATATCAGGAATTTGAAAACAGTTTAAGCTGAAACGCCACATTTCCTCCTTCATATATCGATTGGTTTCATTTATATCCTCCTCTTCCTCCTCCATAAAAATTAAATAAAAATGTTAAAAGTGGGGAAATATTCATTACCAGTTAGAAAGCTGGTCAATAGAGATGTATAGTAAGAGAAAGGTCCAAATGCAGCTTCCAAGGAAATGCTGCCATTGCTTTGCAACAGTGTAAAAAAAGGCTTTCTTCTCTGTGTCAGGTATATAAGGCTCCATTTAGAAAAAAAAAATGCCTCTCCTGCTGATCTAATGAACTGAAGAAGTTCCTACCAGGAGAACTGGTCATTGCGATTCCAAAGCTATTTTGGAATTTTAAGATTAATATCAATATCTTAAATGATCCACAGTAAACAACCAGAAATAACACAGATCTTTTAATTCAATTATGATTGATTACGTTATGACTTATTTGCAGCATTTTGTACTAGTTGTAACTCTGGGAATTTTTTCAAAAGTAGTCCCATGTGGTGCCTTTTGCGATAGTCCATACAGAATACTTATCAAGTTTGAAACATTTCCTTTAAATAAGACCAGATCAGGAAGGTTGCAGTTAGTAAATTGGATATAATTTGCAATGATACTGTTTATCAGAGTCACCATTTGTGGATTAGAGGCAGCTAAGGATCAAGAAATATTCATGGGCTGTGTGCCTTGGGGAAATACAATATCTAGAAAACATGTTGAACTTTGATCCTAAACTCCAGTTTCCTATTGACCAACATGACTCCTATTGACTCCATTTTGTTTAACTTTAGTGTAATTTCAGTTTGTGTTCCCTCATTACAGTTTACTGCACTTTGTAGTCACAATATTAAATTGCTCCTTGGGATTACATGGTAATAGTAATAGCTCTTATCAAAAAGCTCTGTTGTTCTCCCCCCAAACCTTTATGAAATTGTTAAACAGTCTTGGAGAAAAAGGGAATGCTGTGGGATATTACAGATTAATGGCATGATGTTGATGGTAGCTCTAGCATCACCTTCTGGAGATGGTAAAGTACGAAGGATAGAACCATTCAAAACCACTGCCCCATTGTCCAGATTGGTTATGATGAAACTAGCAGAGCTGCAGTATCTATACAGGTTCTACTGCAGGAGATTTGCTAAAGTGATCAAATAAATTCTGAATCTGATTGAAAGTCTGATTTAGATGGGTCAAGGTATTAATGTTGATTTTGTTGGATACATTATCCCATCCACCAAGTATCGTATTTTTCGGAATATAAGACACACTTTTTTCCGGGGAGGGCAAAACCCTTTTTTTTTCTTACTTACCTCTTCGAAACGTCTTGGTGCGTCTTATACACCAGTGCATCTTATAGACCGAAAAATACAGTAGTTTCTTGAATGTTGTACCGTACAGTGAGAATGACCCATTATACTTATTTATTTATTTATTATTTTTATTTATTTTTATATGCCGCCCTTCTCCGGACACTCAGGGCATCTTACAATGCGTTAAGCAATAGCCTTCATACTTTTGTATATTTTATACAAAGTCATCTTATTGCCCCCACAAACTGGGTCCTCATTTTACCCACTTTAGAAAGGATGGAAGGCTGAGTCGACCTTGAGCCTGGGGAGATTCGAACTAGCAGTAATTGCAGGCAGCTGGATGTTAAATGCTGCCTTAGTAGGAGGCATTAGCCTCCTACACCACTCAGGCTCCTTCCCATCTCTATTGTGCTGCTTTTATGTAGACTGTTGTGGCCCATCAGCAGCCTGTGCAGATTGTAGCTGATTCGACAACGAGGAAGCTGGTGTGGTGCTGCGGTAGCAGCCTGTGCAGCTGGCACTCCAGTTGGACAGTGAGGAGGCTGGAGAAGATGTAGTGCTAGAAGCAGGGATTCAGCCAGGCCTTCAGAATCTCCAGAAGCTCCTTTAAGTGAAGAGGACAAAGAGGAGGAGCCTCTTCTCAATGCACGGGCGCGCAGAGCTGCCAAAGGCAGGAGTGGCTCCTCAGGAGGAGGTCTCCTCAAGAGTAAGACTTGGGGCTAATTGGCCACTCCCTTAGCCTATTTAAGGAGGAATGCCGATTGCAGCAAACTGTAGGGAACAACTTTAGTTCACACTCCTTCGCGTTTGGATTATCTGCAAATTGCTTCTGGGCTTTCTGCCAACCCTAGTAAGACTATGATTACCTTATTTTAGCATTCTTGTAGGCTGTTAAGACAGTTTATTAACAGCTTTTTGTTGAAAAATACTGAATTATTTGAATAAAATAAGCTTTGTATAGATTTTGTGTGTGCTGCGTTCTTTGGGGTCTGTAGCTGGGGCAGAACATAGACAAAAAAATTAAGGCTGACCATGCTAATTATGAACAGAACTATTTCAAGTGGCTCTGAAAAAATCTATGTCCCTTTGATACAGATCTATATATAATGCAAAAATCTTTGCCCATGGTTCATCTTTCTCTTTCTTTCCTTTTCCTGCCTCCCCCCTCCAAACCATGTAGGAAAGTTAAATTCAAAAGTGGATTTCAGCAGGTTCTGACCAGTTCTGGAGAACCGATAGCGGAAATTTTGAGTAGTTCAGAGAACCGGTAGTAAAAATTCTGACTGGCCCCGCCCTCATCTATTCTCTGCCTCCCAAGTTCCAGCTGATCAGGAGGAAATGGGGATTTTGCAATAACCTTCCCCTGGATTGGGGAGGGAATGGTAATTTTACAGTATCTTTCCCCTGCCACACCCACCAAGCCACTCCCACCAACCCATGCCACTCCCACTAAGCCACACCCACAGAACCAGTAGTAAAAATGTTTGAAACCAACCACTGGTTAAATTATATGATATTTGTTGATGTTTAATAAATAAACACCAAGTTGTATTTTGCTATCTGGGCAATGTGCTTGCTCTGATCTTGAGATAGGTATTGACTGAGAGTGTACTTGGTGCAAACTTAACTAGAAATTACTCACAATAACTCCAACAGGTGCAAGCACATACTGTCAAATGTAGGGTGAAAACAAACATTTAGCAATAAATCCCTTTCCTTTATATTTTTCTTGCTATAGTATATATTCTTTCTCTGTTCTATAGGTGAAATGATTTGGGGTACTAATTGAGACTTTTCTCATCCCCCAATTTTTTCTGATTCTTTCCACTCCATCCCATTTCCATTGCCTTTTCCCCAATGGGATGAGTTTCTAAGCTTTCCATCTTAGTTATTATTGGAAAAAGTCTTTGTATATTCAAACAATCGGTCTAATTTAATCAGCTATTAGCTGAGGTTAACACACTCCATATGTTCCTCTAAATCATAATATACACTGTGCAGCTTTGTTGTGAGATTTAGATGCAGTATTTGATAGATTAGCACTGTGCCAGTAATGAATTCTCGCTTTTATTTGGTAAGCTTGAAAGATAGTTTCTCCAGCTGCTGATCCAGAAGAAGGTTTTGTGTCTGCCTGAAACCAAACTGGAAAACATGGAAGGCAAACTGTATTTAAGATTTAGCAATCATGCTGGCGGCATCTTCTGGAAACCAAGTCTGTAAATTTTATTACTATTAAATGTTTCTGATGGGAGTTGACAAATAGTTGAATGGATCTGCTTTTTCTTTCCACTTGGCAAAGAAAGGAAAGGAAAATATTTCCTTATTGCACCATGAGAACTACATTAATAGAGAAATCCATTCATCTCAATACTGTAGAAGTATCAGTTAAGCTAACTTTTCTTGGGTTCTCTTTTACACGAAATGATGAAATTACAGTGTGCTGCAGGGAAGTTGCAAAAAATTTATGAGAGTCATAAAATTGTTGTTGTAATGCTATTATGGGCGACAGGGACAATATAGGTATTTTTGAATTATTCATCGTCCATATGCCACATTGGAGGAAAAATCCACAGAGAGGCATGATGGCTTGTAATAGAGACATGGCTGAAAGAAGTAAGAAAATAAAACCCTCAGAGAAAAAGCTAAATGAATGCTTGACTCAATTTATATTACCATCTGTGTGAACAACAATTGCTTTTATAGGTAGATGGCTGCTTCTCATCAGTGTAAATGCCAGTCAAAAGACCAGCCTACTGTATTAACTAAACATTAATCGGACAAGGTCACACTGCAGCTGATAAATACTATAGTTTTACAAACGTGTTTCCTTTTAGAACTCTCAAGTTAGATTCATGATTATCTTATGAAGTTCTCATGAGAATTCACAGAATATGGAATCATATAGAAGTATTATAAGTACTAACTTTAAAGTTACTTAGAAGTTATAACACCTTCTGGGAGCCTGGTTCTTATTACTCCAGAGATATAGAAATAAATACTGGCTTATAATTTTTATTATTCACTTTCTGAACTAAATGCTTCATCCATTCAAACAGCCATACATATAAATCCATATCAAAGCCTAGCTGGCTAAAGGTTGATGTCAAGTAAAACTGGAATAGGATCCCTCCATGCATGGTACTTCATTCTATGGGATGACTCCAAAGTGGGACACTTTTTATTTAATTTTATGGCTCTCAATAAGGCCTGGCCAACCCCAGTCATTCTTTCCATTCTTCCTGGTACTTTTCTACTTGGGTATCATCACCTATATCCATTGGAGTTCACGTAAGAGTCATTTCTCCTTCCGCAGTTTCCTTTTTTTGAGAGCTGTCCCCTGATGAATCTGCTTAGAAGTCTTCATTTTATTTTTCACATTGTTAGGATATGGTTTGAGCCTAACAAGTTGTCCAGGCAATATATGTGTACTGTAACTTTAATCTGTAAATGTATTATGTTACTTTAAAGGTTTTCTTGTTGATTCATTGTAATGCTGAGTCATGCTGTAATTAGGTAATCACTGGTTGTGAACGTATTTAAGTAAGGTATTGTAACGTGTTCAGTTGCTGCTATGATATGCTGCCATTGTGTATGAAGCTGATGTGATATGCTACCAGAGTATGATAAGCTACCATAGTGTGTGGAGTTGCAACCATTGTGCTATCATCGTTTGATGGATCTGCTACCATCGTGGCTTGTGAACCATTCTAACCAACTACTGTCTGTTTGGTAAGAAGATATCTGTAACTACTGGACTGATTTAACTGGCAAAGACTTGGAATTTGTTTAAAGACTATGAGACTGTTTTTCTACTATAAAGTAAGCTTTTGATAAACCAGTTTGCATATCTCTTATTCATTGCTCTCAGCAACTCTTCCTTGTACATTTACTCTGCTGGTTGGTAACACAACAACAATATCCTTAACACACATTTTGGATAAGCTGAAACATTCAGACACTTCCTAACTCCATAGTCTGTTTTCAGTATCTTTCATATGTGTCTATTCATACTTTCACAAAAGCATATAGTACAAAATTATCCTTCTATCCTGAACCAATAGCTACAAATCAATATATATTACATCTACATAGTAATATTGGCAGTAATAGAATTGCAACGAAATAAATTCTAATGCCTTTTCTTGCTGAGAAAAAATAAGTGGAAATCATAACCTTGTAAATCATGTTTTAATAGCTATATTTACTAAAGCAAAAACACAATGAAATAGATCAAACACCTGCTGTTAACATATAGATAGAGGTAATTATATGCAGAATATTATTTCCTCCCATTCAGATACTTTGGTTTTCATCTTTTCTTCCTTCATAAAATGAACAACTTACAAAGCTATGTTATATTGATTTGAACACATATGAAGAATGTATCATCTTGTTCAAAGAAATGCACATGGAAAAATCAGTGGAAATGAAAGGAATGTAGGAGAGCGAGCCATGGGATGAGTTGTAAAATTTGCAATTTGACCTCATATCCTAAATGAATATCCAGATCCAGCTGTTTGGATAAAGCCTTTCTCTAGTAAGTTTATTTCCCAAAGGCATTAAGTTAATTTTCTCTAGTTACTAATATGTTATACTGCTATAATGGATTTCTTCTCCCACACCCACAAATCAGTTTTAGAAAGAAACTGAGTGTAGTTGTATATGATCTTCTTTCATATATTACAGAAGAGATATAGTCCACTGAAAGAATTCTTCAAACATACATATGGGGTAATGGCTTTGTTGGAGGAGGATGAGGAGTTGGAACCAGGACCTCTGACAGGGAGGATATGGTCCTCTCTGAATGAGTAGACAGTCCAGGAGCTGAGGACAAGGCAGACCCAGGATATCTGGCAGTGGAGTGGGGTAGCTGACCAGATGGAGAGCTGCCTGCTGAAGTGGACCAGCTGCAGAGAGCCAGCAGAGATGACAGGCTCCAGACCACTTCTGACAAGGAACAGCTCTCTCCCCTACCTGAACTGCAGATGAGGAGAACAGAGGGAGGCACAGAGGAGGTCAGCAAGGCTGCTTGTGAGGAAGCAGCCCTGCCCTGCTTCACAAGGAACAATTGGGAAGGGTGATTTAACTAGACACTGGAGGAAGGTGTGCTCATTGGGAATACCTGCTTTTTTTGATGTGCATCTTCCCAGCTTTCTGGATTCTGTTTTGAACTTTTGAACTCTGAACTCAAACTCTCGTGGACTTTGGACTTGGCTCTCAGACTTCAGAAAGTGTCTTGGCCTGTACAGTGTCTTGGCCTGTACTCTGGTTGTTGGAACTCTGGACTTGTGGGTATTGTTATTTTCCTCTTGCCTTGTGGGTCAGCTGGGACTTAGTTTGTGAATCCAGACTGAGGGAAAATTGAGGGCAAAGCTTCACTGGCACCGTTGGTGGGTTGTTTGTCACTGTGATAATTGAGAAATAAAGAGACCCTCCTTAACCTCTGCCTTGCCAATGTGACTTGGATCAGAGTTCCACTTCCACATGGAGTGGAAACTGAATTGTGTTTCCACTCTGCTACTCTGCCTTTGATTCTCTGTCTCCAACAGGAAGGCCAACAATAAGGCTGTGATAAAATCCAGCTGAATGCAGTTAAGGTCCATCATTAGATCAGGGACTATGTAAGGAATGAACTGTGACCATGTTAACTAAACATCATTACAGCTTACTATTGATATTCCCAGTCAATAGGATTTAAGACTGTATTATCTATCCTCCATTCACATTTTACAGCTATTGATATTGATTTCAAACTATGATTTGAAACCAAGTCAACAACTTGAGAACACATAACTAGACTTTCTTTTCAAATACAGGGAATTTGTACTCGAGGAGTGTCTTCTTTTGCTGAGCCAGGTTTTTACAGACAAATGATCTTAGTTCTCTTTTCTTTGAGATGCACAAGAAAAATCAGCTGCACCCAAAAGATGTTGAAGTAGAATTCTTGCTTGGCTGTTCAACCATTGTTATTCCCATTTCTTTCCCATGGGAATTGTCTTCTTCCTCCACATTCTTGCTAGCACTTCTGCCTTCAGGATATGCTCAATTATTGTTCAGTTGATTTGAGCTCTTTTAAATTCTTTCCAAATAATTTTGGATTTGTATTTGTATAAACCAATTTGTATAAATTGGAAGTCTCCTAGGTCTATCAGATCACTTTTTAATATAAACCCCCTGACTTAATGGACCACCATTTAGCATACTTTTAATACAATAGGGAAAATTTATACCTGGATATGTCTACAGCATTCTTTCAGACAAGACACTCACTATTTTAATTTCATCACATCTGCCCTAATTTACATCATTTATGTAATGACATTATTACCCAAATGAATAAACTTGACGCAAATTACCTAACCTGCATAATAATGATATCTGTAATCTAGACTACTTCAAAGAGTTGCTATGAGCGTAAATGATGGCTGTTTTGTTGTATTCTGCTTTGTTCTGTTTCCAAATGGTGAGCAGCTCTTTGGAAGAATATAAGATAGTAAAAATGATACTTTTGATTAGTAATTAGTGGCTCATGGAAGCCATTGGTAAGAAAATAAGATGGTCCCCTAATATTAACAATGATGTTAAATATACTTATTAATATGATTATTAATAAGATAAGAGATGTGTTGGCACAGTGGTTAGAATGCAGCACTACAGGTTAACTCTGCCCATTGCCAGGAGTTTGATCCTGGCCGGCTCAAGGTTGACTCAGCCTTCCATCCTTCTGAGGTCAGTAAAATGAGGATCCAGATTGTTTGGGACAATATGCTGACTCTGTAAACCACTTAAAAAGGTCTGTAAAGCACTGTGCAGCAGTATGTAAGTCTAAGTGCTATTGCTATTTAATCAACTGGTTTCATATACTGTCTCATCTAACTATCAAGTACAATTGAAATGCCTTTCATAAGTGGAAAGGTAATATAATAAAGTATAGTAAAACACTTCTTGATGAACTTGACAGCAATAACTTTTTTATTTACCTGTCTGCTGAAAAGGGAAGTGATAAAAGAAGGAAGGGAGGGAGGGAGGAACAGGGAAGAAGGAACTCCCATGCACCTTTCCCGGTCCATGCTACCTTGACCTGCATCAGTCCCAAGTGTGTCTTCCCTGACTCAAACCATCCCTATGTCCCTTGCCTGACCTATGCAACATCTCTTGTGCACTCATTCCCATATCCTTTCCAACCCGCACTGCCCTCCTGTGACTGTCCCATATCCACACAGTATCTCTTATATACTCTCAAGCACCCACTACCATCCCATACATTATCTTTGATTGGTATGGCACTTCATATACACTTCTGCTAACCCCATGTATTCTGGAATCATGCTGTTCCCTCACACCCCTATCCCCAAGCACCCTTCTTGACCTATTCTACCCACCTGTGCACCCTTTCTTCCCTGCCTGGCATCTCTGGCACAGACTCACAAAATTTCCCAACCCAAGCAACAGCTCTGATAATGATAGAATGATGGGGAGGAAAGGAGAGTGAGGAGGAAGGTTGAAGGAGGCAGGAAGGGGAAGAAGGAAAAAAACAGTGAAGGAAGGAGGGAGAGAGGAAAGAAGGAAGAGGAAGAGTGGGAAGAAGGGAGGGACATAAGGAGAGAAAGGTGGAATGGAAGGAGGTAATGAAGAAGATAATAACAGAATGCCAGGAAGGGGAGTAGCGGGAAGGAAGGAAGGAAGTGTGCGAGGGAGGGAGCTCTGCCAGCTTCCACAAATAAACTCAGTGGAGAAGCTGGCAGGAAGTCGAAAGTCGCTCCTGCTTCCAGTGCTTTTTTACTCATTCATGGTCTCTCTTTAGGTAAGGAACTATCTTAGAAACAATAATCCAAGAGGTCGCATGTCTTTTATAAAAGGCAGGTAACAGTACAACTACTTCAAACATATAACATAGGCAATATAATGATCAATTAAATTAAGTAAAATGAATGCTTCAAGTCCTACATATTTTAAGCACATATGCATACAGTTTTCTTGGCAATGTTATAGGAGTGGTTTGTCCAGGAGGTTCTTCTGGTATGTTTTAGATTGCATTATCTCATCTATAGCCCTGGTATTTCGAGGTAATCTTCTATCTAAATAATTATCAGGCCTAATGCTGCTGAGCTTTCAGGAAAGGTCAACCAGGTGCTGCCACCTGCCAAGGCATATCCCAATTTATTATTGGAATATTATTACCAGTTACCATAATCCTTTACATATTTACCCAGTGGTATCTAAAAGCTTTCAGTGGTGCTCGTTCCCAAATCAATGACATAAGTTTGCAGCTTTAAGACTTATCAAACTCATTGATGTTTGCTTCTGAAGAGCTATTGCATAATCACTTAATGATTAGTCCCCGCTCCGACATCCCTTTTTTGACTGTGCTATTTTGTCCTTATTCCATTGTTTGGCAGGACTGATTCTATGTCACAAAAAGAAGCCTGCCAGCTAATTAGCATCGGTCAGCAGCCACTAATCATGGCATGGCTTATGAGCCGAGGGTCAAAGTGTCATGGCTTTCAAAGCAAGATGTTCAGCGACAGATGCAAAACCACTGTGTTGCCTTTCTAGCAGCTCTTCCTGTTCAACAATGACAGGTCTTTGGTGGGCTTTCCAAATGCAGAGCAAAATATCATCCATTGTCAAGGTGTTGATAAATCATTTTATTTATACTCCCCTCACTGTGGCTAATCTGCATTCTTGGCACTCACCAAGCAGGAATTAGATCTCCTACAGCATGACCAGTATACTTAATTAATATTACTCATACTGTCTTGTTACAGTCTCTCCACATAGAGACCTCTTCTTTTCCTTGCCCGGCTTCACAGTTATTCCTTGGAATGACAATAATACATCAACACTGCTGGCTACAAAGAGGGAAAAATCCGTAATAGGATCTTTCTGTGCTCACACCTGTTTTAAGATTTGTTATGGTTAAAAAAAGAAAACTATAGGGATTCACTCTGCTTCTTCCTTGTAGACCCCAGTGGAATATACCATTAAACGGCAGGGAGGAGAGAAAGCCATCAGCACACTTAAATGTACTTATGTCAAATCCATCCCATTCTTCCTGGCTCCTTTCCTCCACCTAGCCACCATTCCCAAGGGCTGGAGAACATTACAACCCATTCACTTTATATGAATGGGCACAAACAGACTTTTTCACCATTTCAATCTGTCTACATTTGCAGGCATATCCTGTAGGCAAGCGAAACAGCCTTAATTTCAATTTACTGTCTCCCTCTGGACCTGCCATTCCCTTGAATGTGGAAAAAAGAAACTCCCCTTAGCCACCCCCTCTTCCCATCTCGGGTTAAAGTTCTGATCTGGAAGTAAAATTTTGCTCAAGATTAATGGATGGCAGTTTTGATGCTTATAACAGGGGCACATGATATTTATTAAACAAGCAATGAACACATTAGGGAGGTATTCCAAAGGGCTGGGCAACAAGTCAGCAGGAACATAAATAAGACTGTTTTATTTGATCCTCCTCCTTCTCCCCAAACTATCCGGCTTGCTTTTCATTTGGGTTGAAAAGTAGAGTAAATATCACTTTAGTTTTTAGGGAAGGTAAAATATCCATTCCATAAACATTTATATTTCTGAGGTTTTCGACCTACAGCCCACCCTGTCATTAAACTGGAGACAGCTAATAGAACTTTGTTACTTGTGTCATCAAACCATGTGAGAACTATGCCATTAGTCTGTTAGACAGCTGCCTGTAATATGTCTAATTTATGTTATATTCCTTGGCTGTATCTCTGTCTGCAGGGTGCTTACTGTTGTTCTATGACTCCTGATTGCTATGTGTGCTTGGCGATCTTCCAGTGAATTAAAAAAAACCTTCCTCTCTGAAGGAATGCATGCAACTGTGGATCTGGAGCTGAGTTAGGGCCACATGGCAGTGCTGAGCTAGCATATACACTAGTAAGGAAAGATCTGGATTTTAAACAAATCAGTGAAGTTTCTGAACTAAAGTACAGCTTCCTGCAGCACTTTGCATTCCTGAATG
The DNA here is from genome assembly GCF_059756535.1 of Pantherophis guttatus. NCBI lineage: Eukaryota > Metazoa > Chordata > Lepidosauria > Squamata > Colubridae > Pantherophis > Pantherophis guttatus. Next base: position 295,810,094 of record NC_142063.1, on the reverse strand, counting down.
CCTAAAAGCCTGTTTTTGAGCATGTTTGATTAAAGTACCCGGAATTACGATCCCTTCTTGACAAAGTTCCTGATTTTGGATGGAGGGAAAAAACTTTCCCTGAACTTAGATAAAAGCCTCTTTAAAACCTCTTCTAGTACCATGGAGGTGGGGTTGCTGGAACAGTAAAATCGGGAGGCCACAAAATTCAGTTATTTTTAGCTGAATAGAAAAAAAGAGATTGTGTTGACCGATGGATGACATTTTATACATGAAATATGAGAATCGCCTTAATACATTACCTGGAACATTATATACTTCAGATTAAGCTCTGGTATCAAGGTAGTTCTCAAGTATCAGTACTGACTACATGAAAAATGAGTGTACAGAGGTCATTCTTATAAGAGGAAAACAGAGAAGATACTTCCCCTCCCAGGATCTTTATCTTTGGTGGGTATAATGACCACAGAATGCAACAATACACAGTACAACAATTGTATAGCTTCATTGAATCAAAACTTGAATATAGTTATCCTGTTTATATATATATATATATCAAATCTGGCACAATTAATTACAGGTACACATCATTTATCAATATGTTTTTCCAACTAATAAAGCAGAAAGGTTGTCTAAATTAGCAGTTAGGTTGTCTTGCAACTCCTGATTTCAGAAAGATTTCCCAATGTGGAAAAGATAGCATGAGAAATAACAGACAAATAGCCACAAACAAAATAACAAAGTACAGAATAAAAAGTATAGACTGACACCCTACATATATGCCCAATGCCCATACATACTTTACCCAGTTTATACACAGAAGCTCCTCTTTATCTCCTATTTCACAACCTATAATTGTTGCATTCTGACTAACTGGTTTTCATCAATCATTTGTGTTTTGGAATATTGTTAAACTTTTATAAGATAATTTAGGGAGAGATCTAGTTGCTCTTGAGTATTTCTTCATCATGGACGTTCATGTCCTGGTTTGTGGTATTTTTATGGATCAGTTCTCCTTTGATCTTCTCCTCGTCTTGGGCACATAATTGTTTTAAGCATCCCAGCATACTGTTGCATTTCCGGTGTATTCAGATGGACTGGATGTAATTCATTAGACTGAGTATTTATCATATATTTCATTAAATTCATCCTACCATGATCAGTATAAAAGGTCATTTGCTGGAGAAGTCTGCAAAGAGATTTTGCTTTGTTCAAATATAGGTCTACTGTGGTTCAGCCCTTGCTTTCTACATATTTAAAGCACCCTTCAAATAACCATATCATAATGACAAAGTAATTGGAATAAATTCCTGCATAGAAGCTGAATCCTTCCAAGAGCTTTTTATTCATGATGATAGAAGTTTTTAGTACTTTTTTCTTTCCCATGAGAAAGAAAATTCCACACAATTTGAGGCTGACTCTTTAGAAAAGATTTTATTCAATATTTTGAATAATTTTGATAATTAGTCTTCACTTGAGGAACTATCACTATACCAAGTTTATCACAGTAGTGCTTTCTAAAGGCTTGTCCATATGCTTCATTGACAGTAGATTGAAGATGCCTCACTAAGTGTTCTTAGAGGTCAATTTCTTTATAACAATTTGTAATGGAGTTTTAAAAATACAAAGATTAAAAAAACTAATACAAATTAAGAAAAAAGAAAAAGGTAAAAAGTGCAGAGAGAAGAAGAAAAGAGGGGAGAGAAAAAGAGGGAAATATATAAATAACAGTGAAAAAATAATAAAAAATATAGAAATGACTTCTTTCTCCATTAAGTACAAGTAGTTTCAGTAACGTTACACCTTTTCTAATATTTCAACCAATATTTCCATATCTCACCCTTTATCTATTAATAAATAATAAAGCTTCCTCATTAAATCTTAAACAAGAAAAGTCCAATAATGACAATTGTAATTTACCCCATCTTGAAATATGTTTTTTTAACTTCATTCCACATAAATATTACTTTGCTGTCTTTATTGACATGAGAAAGGCATTTGACAGTGTAAACAGGGAGGCTCTCTGATCATTCTGAGATGTTATGAATGCCTAAGGAAATTTGTGAAGTTGATTCACCTACTCCATAATGGAATGACAGGACAGGTTCTTTACAACAGTGATACATGAGCTGCATTTGGCATTTTCTATGGGGTAAAAACAGGATTGTGTATTAGTCCAGTCTTATTCAATTTGTTCTTCACTTGCATGTTGTCACATGCTGTCCAGAGTGTGAAGGAGGAAGTGTATATCAAGTACCAATTGGAGACAGCTCTCTGTTCTTCTCTGCTTGAACTCATAAGTGCAACCATAAAGTCATACAAGAAACCTTGTTTGCTGCTGATTGTGTGCTCCTGGTGCACAAAGATTGTGGTTTACAATTGATGCTGAACAAATTCTTTGACATTGCTATGGTCTCCATCCTGGCTATTAGCTTGAACAAGATTGAAGTACTTTACCAGCCCTTGCCAAATACTAAGCCTGTAGAACCAAACATCATTTTTAATGACACCCCCAACTGACAAATGTAAACAGTTTGGGAAGCACAATTTGAGTGATGGGCTTTTAGACAAAGACATTGACTCCAGGATCAGCAAGGACAGTCACGTACTGGGGCAGCTGCATGCTAGAATGCTCAATCAACACATTATTTGTATCTCCACAAAGCTGAAGGTCTACAGAGATGTAGTTATCTCTTCTCTCCTATACAGTTTTGAATCCTGGACTCAAACAACTGGGAAAATGTCACATGCATGCTGTCCACTCTATCTTTGGCATTTGTTTGCAATATCTTGTTTCCAATCTGGAGGTCTTGCTCCATGTGAAGCCCACTAGCATGGAGTTCCTGATCTCAGATGCCGTGGGTGGGACATGTCAGAATGGATGACTGTCATCAGTGGTGGATTGCCCCCAGTTAGCACTGGTTCTATAGAACTGGTAGTAAAACCGGCGGGAGGCCCTGTCCACTGACCCTGATGTCATGAAAATGCTTCTGCGCTTGCGCAGAAGAGCGCGCGCGCGAGCAAAGCAAGCACACACACGCGGCCCCATTGCGAACTGGTAGTAAAACTAAGTAGAACCCACCCCTGACTGTCATATGCCTTGCAGTTACTCTTTAGTGTACTGGAGTCTGGGAACAGCTTTCAAGGTTGACCATGCAAGAGCTACAATGATAATGTGAAAGAAACCCTACACCATTGTGTCATCCAGTCAAAGAACAAAAAGCTGCAACTGCTGGCAAGCGCTCGGCTATGAAGAATCCACTGGCTTTGAAGATAGGTGCTACCAAAACCTTACAGAAAAGTATGAAAAGCATCACGGAACATCCACAGTTACTACAACAATGGACTTCAGGTGCCTCCATTGCAGTAAATTCTGTACTTCCAGATTGGAACTGGAGAGCCACCATCATGTCCCCACAGATGAACTGCATACCAGTGTCTTCTTTGTACCTGAAAGACTACCATATTCATGAAAAGGTGATGTTGAATACTGGACAGTAGAGGAAGTCAAAAAATGAGAATAAAGAAAATGGAGCAGAAATGTTTATTACAAGTTTATATTATAATCTGCTTCACAAAATGGAGGAATTTATTGACAACATGAATAGAACATGTTCCAATGAAATTATAGAAGTAGTTGTATTGGATGCTTGCTCTGAAGGGGTTTAACAAATATAATACAAATGGAACTGCTAGATGACTCATTCCCTAAAGGAGATATATAATTTGCCCCCCATTCAATCATGTCTGATTCATGGAGATTGCCTGGACAAGTCCCTAAAGTTTTCTTTACAAGGTTTTCCAGAAGTAGTTTGCTACTACTCCCTCATAGGATTGAGAGACAGTGACTCGCCCAGGGTCAACCATTTGGTTTTGTGCCTAAGGAAAGACTAGAAACCCATGGTTTCTAGCTTGATACCTTAACCATTATACCAAACCCCTTCCCTAAATATATAGATAATGAATCAGGAAATTGATCTAAATAACTTCTTTTTATTGAATAAACAAATCAGCTCTGTTAAGGTTTAGAATGACTTTATAAGAAGTGATAAGCAAAAGGCTAAGTTTTACATACTGGACATAAAAGAAATCCTTTAAAAATTTGAAAAACCTTTGCCTTGAAACAGATGAACATCAAGGTAGCTCTGGAAATTTCTTTGAAGGGTTAAAGATATTTCTAAAAATGTGGGGAAGGAATGTAAGGTTGGCCTATTTGACCAGGGCTACATGAAGAAATATCTGGTTGCCCTTACTGGACTTTTGTTAACAAAGGAATAATTGGTTATTATAAATAATTGGATTCTGTTTTTTTAATTAAGAGGTGAGTTATGTGTAGAAAAGTTTCTGCTTTATTTAGTGGATATGCTATTAAAATTGGATATGCTATTAAAATTGTTTTTACTCATTGGGATGAAGGGAAAGTTACTTTTTCCTCTTTCTTTTCCTTGTTTTCTTTTTTATTCTCACACTTTTTTTCTTTTATATTTTTGTTTAGTATTTTGTATCATTTGTATTTATTTTTTCTATTTATAATCCTTAATAAAAATATTTGGAAAAAAAAGAATGGAAGCAAGATGCTATGCTAAATTAATTCAATAAAAATACATAGTGCAGCAAAATATGAGCAATATTATTTAGCCAGATGTTTTCCTAATTGGAGATCTACCCTGAAAAAACGGGACAAAGACCATTAAACTTCAATTAGCAAACAGCTAGGAAAGGTGTAGATGGGTAAGAGTAATTACTGGCCTTTTTGTCTGACAAGCAAGTTCCTGTATACTCAGACAGAGCAGGTGATTCTGACATGTGATATCTCAACAGCTGCAAGCAGGGCAACATGTTTACCAAATGGACCCTGTGGAGGGTAATCTACGAACTCTAGAAAAATCTCTGCACTTTGCTCCATATGAACAATTTAGCACATATGGATTAAGCAAGCTGATGTTATCAAGATATGGCTGAGGCCCTCTCTTCATGAGATTGCTCAAGGAAGGGTCGTGTTCTATTTTTTAGATTATTTAATTAATAAAATAATTAATTATTGTATTATATTTGTTAAACCCCTTCAAAGTGGGTAAATAATATTAAATTATTTACGTTTTACTTCACTAGATGGGCATTTAGAGTAGTGGTTTGGGTTCAAGCCTAAAATGGTGGGTGAATTGTAAGATCAAGGACACTTTTTCAGGCCAATTAGCTCAATATATACACAAAAAGTTTTTTTTTTTTTTTTTTAAAAAGGCTTTTGTTTGGATGCTTATGTATTATAAAGCAGTTATGAGAAAAGAGATTTTAAGATCCTGGGTTTTAATGGAAATAGCAAGTTAAAGTAAAGGTGAAGGTTCCCCTCGCACATATGTGCTATATAGCAAGTTACCGGTAGTTTATTTTAGTTTAGGTTACTTTTGCAAGCACACAAAATCCCATTTTAAATTGTCATAGATCATGGCCAGATGATCTTAAAAAAAGGTAAAGGTTCCCCTCATATGTGCTAGTCGTTCCCGACTCTAGGGGGCAGTGCTCATCTCTGCTTCAAAGCCAAAGAGCCAGCTCTGTCCAAAGAAATCTCTGTGGTCATGTGGCCGGCATGACTAAATGCCAAAGGCACACAGAATGCTGTTACCTTCCCACCAAAGGTGATCCCTATTTTTTCTACTTGCATTTTTATATGCTTTAGAACTGCTAGGTTTGCAGAAACTGGGACAAGTAATGGGAGCTCACCCCGCTATGCAGCACTAGGGATTCGAACTACTGAACTGCCAATCTTTTGATTGACAAGCTCAGCATGTTAGCCACTGAGCCACCACGTTAAGATGATCTTAAGAGCTATTAAATTTAATTCTGTTGCTATTTTACTAACATTATTTTTAGATTTTACTTGCTGACTCATCAAACTTATTTTGGCTTTTGATTTTTAGGGACAGAGGAGCAATTCTGCCAAGAAGAGACCATTTGCTTCCTTTTAATTTTCAGTGACTTGCTATATTGCCATAGCAGCTCCACTTTCCACTATATGGTTACTCTGGGAAGATTGAAAGCACATCTAGAGGCACCTTTTAAAGATTAAAGTGACACAGATTAACTTCTGCTAAAGAAAACTGAGTTACAGAAAAAGTGTTACTAAACCCTTCCTGTAGTTTGAAGTAGTTGGCCCAGGATATTAATCCCAGCTTGTTATTTGAACAATGGATAATGCATTTTGTGAACCAGCAGATTGTAAATGAAATACAAATGTTGGCAGGCGCATATAATAAAGTGATTGCAAAAGTACCTAAAGAGACGTGGGTTATGGGGTATCTCACTTGGTGAGCCATGTGGACTTAGTGGTTCCAGCTGTGTGTGGCATTCTTGGAGCGTTAGTAACCATTGATTTATTTATTTGTTTAATTATTCATTAATCAAATTTGTATAAGAGCCCATCTCACTAAAAGTGGTGCACAGCAATGAGATAAAAAACCACCAATGTGAAAACAATAGAAATAAAAAATATAGAAATCTACATTAAGAGATAACTATAAAAAAATATCCCATAGGCAAAAAGAGGAAAAAAAACATCCATGTCAACAATAGAGACATCTAAGCAAATCTCTGGTTCCCTGAGAGCCCCAGCCCTAATAATATAGCCAGATCTTGAAGGTTTTAAAGAATGACAAAGAGATGGAGCTAATCTAATTTGGGGTGAAAAATGTTCCATAAGGTGGGCACCATTGCAGAGAAGGCATATCAGTCCTCTGTAGGGTTAATGCCTGTCCTTTACCTCTCAAAAGGGAGATAAATTAGTTTTATTGAGTTGCAACACAAATCGGGTTTTGGAGGGGGGGGTTGTAGATTTTGCTTACATGACATGGACATTAGAAAGTCCATCATAAGTTTGATAAAAGTGCTGTTAGTTGTTTCTCTCTTCTACTCACTACAGTACCATTCTGTGGGTCGGGAATGCTTGCATAGTGATTTGATGGTATGCTAAGAGATAAATTTGAAAATATATACCATATTTTTCGGAGTATAAGATGCACCAGAGTATAAGACGCACTTTAGTTTTTGGGGAGGAAAATAAGAAAAAAACTGATTGGTGGGTGGATCGGCCTCTCGGAATACCCCCAATTAGCTGTTCCCAGAGGTGAATTTTAGCAACAGGTTTGTTGGTTGTGAGCTCTGTGCCTTGCTTTTTTTCTGCCTCTGAAACTTCTGAAACTCTGTTTCAGAAAAAACTTTTTTTTTCTGCCTCTGAAAGCCTCCGAAACAGAGCTTCAGAAAAAAAGCCTCTGAGGCTTTTTTTTCTGAACCTCTGTTTAGAGGCTTTTTTTCTGAAGCTTCGTTTCTGAGACTTTTTTTAGCCTCTGAAACTTCCATTTGAGAGGCTGGGCAGGGCTACATTCAGAATATAAAACGCACCCATATTTTTACCCTCTTTTTTGGGGGGAAAGGTGCGTCTTATACTCCAAAAAATATGGTAGATTATGGTAGATTAAACTAGTGGTTCTCAACTTTTTCTTCATCACAGAGCCCCTTTTTGTGGCTAGGCACCATGGCCACAGACCCCCAAGATTTAAGATTTAAATCATAACATTTTTTTAAAGCCTTCGCAGATCTCTGTGACAACATGATGGCCCCCCAGGAATCCATGGATCACAAGTCAAGCACTACTGGATCAAACAAAAAACCAATTTAACCTTACTAGTCATAGAATCTTGAACAAAAAAGAAATGAAAATATCAACAGACAATGAAGTGATTCACTGTCAAATTCAGAAGAAGCATATCAAAAAGTTAAAAATCTTCCTCTCCCAGTCACTTAAGTGTAATTAAAATTTAATATTTGTTTGATATTGACTCATTTTATTAAAAAGTAAATATATATCTTGATTGGGAAGTGTAATTTGTCTGCAAGGGCTAAGTAGTGTCCTCAATATCATCAGGGAAGAATTGCAGCCAACAATGATAGAGAGAGACACTGGGAAGTGGTTTGAATTAAAGTCCAAGAAGAATAAGGAACATCTGTTTAATGCAAGCTATTCTTTCTAACAGACATTTTATAACCAGCTGAGTTTCAGTAAATCATGGATAAGCAATGATGCATCTGAAATGTAGTGGACGGATCACATGCTGCCACAATTTATCAGATATATAGAACAGCAAATTCTATAACTGACAACATTCTTAGAATGAGTTCATCTGATCTACAATAATGAACCTGAATCTCCCAAGGAATTTGAAATATATTAATCTATGTACTGTGTTGGGATAGACCCTTATTCTCATTAGAATATGAAAATGGTAAGAACAGCTGCATTCTCTGTATTTGTTAGGGTTCAGCCACACTGAAAAAATTGATGTAGCGTGATGGATACCATACTGCAAGGGTGTCAAACTCACGTTGTCATGGCAGTGTCACATGACGTATCAGGATTCCCCCCCCCCTTCGCTAAACCGGGCATGGACATGGCCAGTGAGTGACGCATCAGGCCTGTGGGCCGGGAGTTTAACAGCCCTGCCATACTGGAACTCTAAAATTATTTGGAATATTCAAGGAATTCAACCTTACCTGTGTAAGTTCTGATACAGATAGATCTGATCTGCCCTTATTTGAACAGGAGGTATTTTGGGAGTATCTAGCCAGTGTCATACTTCCTGTATGTTAAAATACAATTGTTGGTTCATAATGTATCAAAAATGTGTCCCTACATGAAAAAAAAAATGCAATCATATATCTTAAAATACGTGCTTTGATGAGAAAGTTAATACCAGATTGATACATCCATTCCTAAAGATTAGTTCAGCTTGCCTCAGCATGAGGGTCTCCAGATGTTTCAGACCAACTCTCATCAGGCACAGCCTGCCTCATATGATGGGACTCAAATCGAATACCGGAGAACACTTGTTTTGGAATGCTGCTTCAACAGATGAATTTTGGTGAAATATTATTGTAGTTCGGTTTTGTGTCTGCTGATTCTTTCTTAGCCATATGCACTACCAATGTCCTCTAAAAGCATATAACACTCACACTATGATTGGAGTTGAAGAATCAGTTTACTTTGGGTCATAGGAAATACACTATTTGACCTTCATGTTTTGCTTGCTAGAGCAGGCATAGAAAGGAAAGGAGGTAGGATATCACAAATAGCAAAGCCAGATTTTTTTTTTTAAAAAAAGTATAAAAGCAAACAGAAAGTAAGAAAAAAGCAAGACTTAAGGAAACAGCTGTTATAGCTGAAGGAACTGCACTTTCACTTTAAGAAAGTGAATGAAACCAATTACCTGCACGAGTCTTCAAGTTGTATCTGGTTAATGTTTCCTCAGAACAGATGTTCCTTCCAAACCACAGGACAATTCCAATTTGGTGATAGGCTTCCTGAAGAAAGCCTCTTTTTTTTCTCTAGGAAAGGTCCTTCAGAAGCATTTAAATATGTTTCATATAAATTGCACACTGTCTTGGTGGGCTAAGAAGTACATTTATTCCATCTTGGATCAATGCAGTCTGGAAATTGCTAAGCATTTCTCATAGCCCAATTCAAGTCACAAAACTATTTCATAAATCAGTGAAGTGGTATGAAAGAAAGATTACCAGTGGAGGCTTACTTACTTTCTTTCACTGCAGATCATTTAAGTCTGGTTATCTTAGTGTACTGGATATCAAGGGTTCAAGAATGAAAAAAAAACATTGTTAATTATGGTACGTGAAGCTCCATTCTCTTCTTTAAAAAGAAAGTTGATTTACAATATCTTACATTGCTTTGGGAGGACACGAAAGCCAAGCAAACAATTCATGAGTTGAAGGGACTTCACTAAAGAACAATGTCTGCAAATTCTTAGGGTAGTGAATAGGCACAGAGACAGAGGTGCTGCATTACAGATACAGTCTCAAACTATTTTGCTACTTTTGGAGAGTAGTTGTACTGCTATCTGTCCAAGTCAGGCTAAATTATTGATGGCCCATGAACACCTCTTCCCCTCCCTCAAAACACAACAATAAATTAAATTCTTGCTGCCCCAAATTAAATCACCTCCTTATTCTGCTTTATGATAGGGCTGGTATTAGTTTCAATCCACAGATCCTTGGAATTAGTGTGTATCAAAGGGAGTCTACAGGAGGGAAGTCAAGAAGGAAGTTGTTTTGATGTATTGCTCATGCCTGTTCACAAGAATCTAATCAACTAACGTTCAGCCCTAATTTGGTGCTAGATAAGAATTAACAGAAATTGTTTGGGGGTGGGTGGAGAGAATTGGACGTGGATCACTTGTGGGAATGTAACAGAGGTGGGTTTCAGCAGGTTCTGACCAGTTCTGGAGAATCGGTAGCGGAAATTTTTGAGTAGTTCAGAGAACTGGTAAATACCATCTCTGACTGGCCCCGCCCCCATCTATTCTCTGCCTCCCAAGTCCCAGCTGATTGGGAGGAAGTGGGGATTTTGCAGTAACCTTCTCCTGGAGTAGGGAGGGAATGGAGATTTTACAGTAGCCTTCCCCTGCCACACCCACCAAGCCACGCCCACCAAGCCACTCCACACCCACCTACAGAACCGGTAGTAAAAAATTTTGAAATCTGCCACTGGAATGTAACAACTCCAGGCTGATACCTCTCTTGACTCCATCACCAGGCTCTGCCTCTTCTTCTCCTATATCATCCTCATTTGGTAACTGGAGCACATTCAGAATCTAGGAGTGATGCAAACACTCACATCCCTTTCATTTATTCAATATGTGTAGCCATCCATCTCAACAAGTGACTCTGGGTGGCAAGAAAATTAAAATAACAACATTTTACAGCAATACAAAAATTGAAAACCAAGAAATATCATCCTGCATAATCACTAACAGAACCAAGAAATGGGTCCCTGCACACTATTCTTTCCACAGAAACATTTCCCAGATCTGTGAAATCATTCTTAAACTATTCCCTCCTGCCAAAAGATACTCCATCCTCTTGAAATTTTCTGCCCACCCCCATAATGCCTCTCAGTGATTGACAACCAGTCACCCTCCTTCCATCTAATCAACCTGCAAGCAGCCACTTGAGACCTGCAGAAGAGGAAGCTCTTCTTACATCAGAAGATCACACAGGTGATGTACAAGCTGAAATGACCTATTATTATCCTGATCTCTTGTGTGGTACCTCCTCCGGGTTCCATTTCACATCCTGCACATCTCAGATGTCATCACTCAGCCAGATGTTGAAGTCACAGCCATGTAAACCCAATTGGCTTGTTGAAAACCGCCCTGAACTCTAAGGATCAAAACCTATGATACACAGATTACCAAAATGAGGACTATTATAACTAAGTGGTTATTTTTTAAAAAATCCCCTTTATTAATGCCACAGATGTCGGTGGTAACTGTCCTCGGAAGCATTACTAATCCCCCTCTTTGCAAATCCCCATAATCTAGCTCTCATAAAACTTGCATGGATTATTGAATGAAGGGCCCTTGGGAATCTTTAAAATAAAGTTCAGCTTGGATGCCTGTGCACCATAGGCTCATTCCCTGGAATAGCTGCCAGGTGTTGCAGTCGGTCTCCAGGGGATGATGGGAGGGATGTCTTTGTGCAGGATCATTCCCATGCTGGAGGAGAGGGAATGTGGCAGAGCACAGAGGTTGCAGGGCTAGCTTGGCTTCATTCTCTCTATGGAATAATTTTCTATACAGCTGTGAAACAAAATGAATGGGAAAATAGAGTGATCTATCTCCCTGTCCAAATTATATCACAGGATATGCTGTTTTGCCCTCAATACTTACAATGAAGCTGTCATAAAGAACAAATGCTTCTGAACAGAAAGAATGCAAGGCGCTCTCTCTCTCTCTCTCTCTCTCTCTCTCTCTCTCTCTCTCTCTCTCTCTCTCTCTCTCTCTCTCTCTCTCTCTCTGTGTGTGTGTGTGTGTGTGTGTGTGTAGGAAGGACAATTCCTTCAACATGTATCTGGGAAATATGATGTGTGATCTCTTGGGTAGGACATATAGTAAAACAAATACCTCTTTAGTTGTCATATCAGCTTAATTTGACACAATATCTGTTCTTAATTAGTTGCTGGTTTGAAACATTTTTCTCCCTGAAATAGGAACATTTTCTGAGAGTTAAGCAAACTATTCGCTCTTTCCCTTCTGGAAAAGTCATGTTTGCAATGTTCCCAAGAAGTCTGCATATAGATTTTCAAAGCCTAAATGCGGCACACATATATTTATACAGTATATGGAGTACACCCAGTTCTTTTAGCCTGGAATTACTCATGATGAACAGCTTTTTAGGAACACATTAATCCAAATTCCTAGTTGCAATACAGGGGTCAATGTTGCCCTTTAAGTTCTGGAATGTAGTTTTTACTATTCTGAAATTCTATTCCCTGTGTTTAGAACTGACCAAGAATGTGATTTCTTAAAAAGCTTGGAAGCATTGCATACAGACCTTAAATACATGTTTGAAGCTTAAAGTTCACAAAAAGCATGAATGGTGGATGTGAGAGGGCAAAAAAAGATTTTATTTCTCTGTAACGTCAACACATTGTTAAAAAGAATCAACCTCTTCCCAATTTGAACATTTCTTAATCAGGCATTAAATCATTTGGTGGTCTTTATGGATTACATGCCTAAGCAACTATATCCAATTTGAAAATAATCTGAGTGAAATTAGTGTGGTATTCACTATATATTTCCCCTCTCATTACACACAGTAAAAAAACAACCACCACTTATTTGAAGGCTGCATAAGAAGAAAGAGGGGAAAGCTGCTAAAATGGAGATCATGATTACTAGAAATTTTAGAGTGCTAGAATACAGAATGGGACAATTCGCCATGGCCATCTTGCCACAGCCAACTTGCTACAGCCATCTTGCCACAGCTAGCCCAGCATGGCAATTTTGCCATGGCTATCTTGCTGTGACCAACTTGCCATGGGCCAACTTGCCACGGCCAACACACCATGGGAACAACTCACCACAATAAATATTGTGTTGATGGCAAGATGGCTGCGGCGAATTGTCCTAGACCCACAAGAATAAGTTAACTCTGTTACTGTGTCTTCTTCCTGGAATCCAATTGTGGATAGGTTGGGAAAGATTGAAGGCAAAAGGAGAAGATGATGGCAGAGGATGAGATGGTTAGATAGTATCAACAACTCAATGAACATGAATTGGGCATCCCAAAGGTGCTTTTTCAGGAGGCAACTGGACTTTCTTGTTTTTTCTTTGAAGACATTTCACTTTTCATCCAAGAAGCTTCTTCAGGTCTGACAGGATAGTGGGGAGTGGAAGGATTTATATTTCTTGCAGACAGCTGGTCATTTGCATCATTTTAGAGGGTCGTTGAAGCATTTGGAGGTTTATCTGTGTCCTCAGGGTTACCTGAGTAGTGCTCCTGGTTCCTGTAGTCTGCAATTTTTTCTCTGGAAATCCATTCCTACTTCCACACCATTCAAAGGGTGTCCATCCCAAACTGTATAGCTAAAAGTCTGTAGAGATTCTCAGTCATCCAGGTCATGGTTGTCCCAAAGGTGCTTTTTCAGGAGGCAACTGGATTTTCTTGGTTTTTTTTTTAATTTGGGCAAACTCCAGGAAACAGTGAAGAATGGGAGGTGGGTGGGGGTGGCATGCTATGGTCCAAGGGGGTTTGAAGAGTGGAACATGACTTAGCACAATGTAAAAATTTTGCATTAAATAATGGAGGAAATGAGTGCAATAGCTGGCTTTTGCTGGCCAGAACAAAAGATATGACATCATCGACTTTCTTACTCACTTTCCTCCCCACAGGATTTGCTTTATTTAATTATATTTATGATTATTCTTCCCTCTCCTGCACTTGTTCATCTACCACTTTCAAGGATGGAGTATTTCCTCTCTTGTACAGACACACAGTGGTATGAAATGGTATGTACATCCAGCAATTCTGGGTCTCTATTACTACATCGTCAGACCATCCATTGGTGGGGAATTTGAGATACTTAGGAGAGGAACGGTGCCATTTCTTCTGATGATTTTATGAAATCAGTTGAAATGATTGTTTAGGATTTTATATAATGTATTGTTTTTATTTTGTTGTTTGATATATATTTTATTGGTCCTATAAGATGCTTAGATTTGCTTGATCATAGTGGCATCAAAGTACCTATAAATAATGAAATAAGCACAGGAACCAGATGCTGCAGAAACCACAGAATGCATATGAAAGGAATGCTTAAGCCTTCCCTCAAATACTTCCCCAAATCCCTTTACCATTTAAGAGCATACAAAATAAATACATAGAAAAAATGATAATATTCTTTGGCATCACTGTTGATGCTAAGCAGTATTAAAGAAGAAAGACACCAGGAACAGATCTTCATCTCACTTACCAATACTACTTCAGAAGACTTGATATCCCCTTCCCACATCCTCATTAATGGTATATCAGTGTCCTGGGGGAACAAGTCAGTTAATGCATATCATGCAGCACAATAGCTCTGAAGGCTTTGCCCTGAAAATGAAGGTAAAGTAGTGAATTCCCAAGGAAAGACTCAAATGTACCTGCTAATGAGCAAAATGTTCAACATGTTTGACTGGAGACTGGAAAGAGTTACAAAAATAAATTAATGATCTTAAACCTCTAGAAAATGCCAGAATTATAGGGTCATTATCTATTAAGGTTTCCAGTAACAGAGATAAAATCTTCCCTTTTTTGTTGAAAGTTTATATTTAAATTTGAAGTGAATTAATTCACTACTCTTGAAGGACTTAATTTTAATATGAAAATTAAAACTTCCTTGTTTTTCCCCTTAATGCATGTAACATGAAAGTTACATGCATTAAGGGGAAAAACAAGGAAATTAGGTGGGATAAAAACTCTAAAAAACTAGTAATAAAACTTTTAAAAGGCTGCCTTTTTATTATCCTTTCATTCTCATTCATCCTTGCTAGAGCTGTGCACACTTTGACAGTGGTTCCCAAGAAGTGTTTGGCATCTTACACAAGCACCACACCATTCCATGGTTCATTAAAGCATCCCCTCATGTTGCAAGCTTCTGCATGAGCCTTAAAAAAAGGCAACTCCTTTAAGGGATCAACTCAAACCATTATTGACTAATGCATAGCTCTATATTTTCTCCCCTCATTTTGATCACAGAAAAGGAACCTGAGTGGCGTAGGAGGCTAATGCCTCCTACCAAGGCAGCATTTAACATCCAGCTGCCTGCAATTACTGCGAGTTCAATTCTCACCAGGCTCCAGGTCGACTCAGCCTTCCATCCTTTCTAAGGTGGGTAAAATGAGGACCCGGTTTGTGGGGGCAATAAGCTGACTTTGTATAAAATATACAAAAGTATGAAGGCTATTGCTTAATGCATTGTAAGCCGCTCTGAGTCTCCGGAGAAGGGCGGCATATAAAAATAAATAAATAAATAAAAAAAAAAAACTTCAAACTTTTATTCTGTATCTTGCACTCTGGGATAATGGAAAACAAGCATTGGTCTTCCCTTGCCTGATCTTCAGTCTCTTGAAGTGTATCATTCCCCTCAGTTATTTTTTTCAAGGCAAAATAAATTTATTTCTCTAAATCTGTCTTCATAGGACCTAGTTTTCACCTCTTTGATCATCCTCATTGCCATTCTTAGCACCTATCTGAATCCTTATTAAAGTGCAATGCCCAGATAGGTGGGTTGCCAAGGTGGGGTTTGACCAAAGTGGAATGAAGGGAGACTACTTTTATCGATGAACCTTACATTATATCTGCAATATATATATAATAATAGTTTCATAAGTTTATTTGTCAAGCATATATAAAATAACAGGTAAAAGTATAAACATAATTTGAATACATGAAAAGAGTAAGTAAAAAGGAATATTAGGACCGGGATGGTAGGCACGCTGGTGCACTTATGCACGCCCCTTATTGACCTCTTAGGAATGGAGTGAGGTCAACAATAGACAGTTTAAGGTTAAAGTTTGAAGGTTTGGGGAAGAAACTACAGAGTCAGGTAGTGCATTCCAGGCTTGACTACTCTTTTACTGAAGTCATATTTTCTGCAATCAAGTTTGGAACAGTTTACATTGAGTTTGTATCTATTATTTGCTTGTGTATTGTTGTGGTTGAAGCTGAAGTAGTCATTGACAGGAAGGACATTATGGCAGATAATTTTATGTACTATGCTTAGGTCAGACTGAAGTCAGCATAGTTCTAAATTGTCTAAGCCCAAAATTTGAAGTCTGGTGGCATAAGGTATTTTATTGCGGTTAGAGGAATGGAGGACTCTTCTCATAAAATAACTCTGGACTCTCTCAATTGTATTTATGTCTGAGATGCAGTACGGGTTCCAGACAGATGAGCCCTATTCAAGAATTGGTCCAGCAAATGTTTTGTATGCTCTAGTTAGTAGTACAACATTACCAGAGAAGAAGTTACGCAAGATTAGGTTAACAACTCTTAATGCCTTTTTGGCAATGTTGTTACAGTGGGCTCGGGCACTTAGATCTTTAGAAATGAGTACTCCAAGGTCCTTGACAGAGTGAGGGTCATCTACAAGGTCATGTCCATCTAATTTGTATTTTATGTTTTGATTTTTTTTGCCAATGTGCAAGACAGAACATTTGTTGGTTGAGATTTGAAGTTGCCACTTGTTAGACCAATCTGACACTTAGTCAAGGTCTTTTTGAAGGGTAGTTGCATTGTCGGTGGTGTTGAATAGTTTAACATCATCAGCGAAGAGAACACAGTTGCTTTTAATATGATCACAAAGGTCATTTATGTAAAGTATGAAGAGTGTTGGACCTAAGACACTGTCTTGGGGAACACTGCTGTTAACATGTACAGGATTTGATAGGGCACTTCCTATTTTGACCACTTGTTGTCTGTTTGACAAGAAGGCAGCTATCCATTTATGTAGGAGTCCAGAAATGCCATAGGATTTTAGTTTTAGAAGTAATTTGTCGTGTACCACTGAATCTTTACAGAAGTCTATGTAAACTGCGTCTATTGCTTTCCCATGATAGAGATGTGTAGTCCATATGTTTTTGCAATGTAGTAGTTGTAGATTACAGGATAATTTTTTTCTGAAAATGAATTGTTTGTTAGAAAGTAGGTTGTTTGTCTCTAGGTGTAGGTTAATGATTGATTCCATGACTTTGCAGGTGACGCAATATAAAGAGATTGGTCTGTAATTTTCAACTAAGCTAGGGTCTCCCTTTTTGAAGATAGGGATGACCATGGCTTGTGATCATTGGTAGGGCAAGGTGCTGGTACTGAAAGATTTTTCAAAAATTATGCTTAGAGATTCTGCAATTGCAATGGAAAGCTTTCTTAAGAAGTGTGCACATAGTCCATCAGGTCCAATAGATAGAGATGGTTTTAGATTGCATAGTGCCTTTTCAACATTGTCTTCTGTAAAATCAATATGTATAAGATCACCGTAATTGTTGTAATTGTCTGTAGTACGACTGGGAAATATTGGGTATGTGTTGTTGCTGTTACAAAGACTGAGCCGAAGAACATGATTGGCTTTAACGGTTTCATCAATACAGTCTTCATTGTTTGGTCCTTTTAGGGGTGGGATGGATCTTGAGTCTTTAAGTTTGTTTTTTACAAAATTATAGAAGGCACAGGTGGATTTTGTGCATAGAAGGTTTTCTTCTTGCTTGATGTGATAATTGGTGCATTCAATCTTTATTTGTTGGCATAAGTTTTTGTAGCGGTTTTTGAAGTTAGCTACATAGTTTGTTTTGTTTTTTTATCAAAGAGGTTTTTTTTCTGGATTGTAATTTCCTTATTGTTATTGGTAGTTTATTTTTTCTGGTTTTGTGGGGTATTAGTGGTACATAAAGTTTAATGATTCTTTTGAGTTTGCGCATGAAAATGTTGTAATGGTCGTCAGCAGTATTACAGCCAGAGAATAGATTTTGCCAATCAAGATATGAGAGTTCATTGTCTATGAGATCATAATTGGCTTTTTAAAAGTTATAACTGGGAATCCCATCATTATGATGATTTTTGAGAGGGCGTAAGTTGAGACAAAAGTCAATCATGCTGTGGTCGCTGTTGGAGAATGGTTCTTTTATTTGTAGACCATAAATAGAATTTAAACTGTTGCAGAAGATGAGATCAAGGCAGTTGTTGAGTCTAGTGTTACTAGTTGATCAAGTTCCAGATTAGTTACAGTATTGTACAGGGTTGCATGTATAGGTTCAGTTGTACGTTCATTTAGAGTCCAATTAATAAGTGGTAAATTAAGGTCACCAAGAAAGATTATTGGGTGTGGGCAGGAGGCTGCCCAGGTTAGTAGTAGTAGTGAAGTAGTAAAGTTAACTTGTTCGCATGTTCAATGTCGTAATCTGGAGCTCTGTAACAAAGTAAGAATCGAAGTGTCTTATTTAAAGACAGGTTGCAGACGGTGGTCTCAGGAAGAGCAAGTTCACGTGTAACTTGAATATTTTTTTAGATGTAGGGACATTTTGTAGAAGATAGCAACACCACCTCCTCTACGGATTTCACGATCTCACCGGTGAACATGATAGTCTCTTACTGTAGTAATGGAGTCAGGGAAGGATGTATTTAGCCAAGTTTCACAGACAAATATAATGTCAAATATAGCCGTATTTAGTAAGAGGAGGAAATCAGATATTTTATTTACAAGGCTTCTTGCATTAAGTAGCTTGCATTTAAGGTCGGTAGTAGTTGTTATAGAGGAAGTTTGGGGCGTGCGTGCCTAATTTTGGATGGTCAGGAGTTGGATGGATAGTTGCTTTAAATGGAGCAATCAGTGTTTGATGGTTGGTGCCTGACAGCTGATATGTAATACATTTTAGTACTTTTTATATTTAGCCAGCACAAAATTGCATATATTAAATTTTAATGTCAAACAGCAGTTTCAGGACTTGTACCATTTTGAGATCAAAACTTTATGTGTCCAAATTCACTTTTTATTTCAATTCCAATTTAATCCATATATTTTAAGATGCAAGACAAAGATAGAAATAAAATATTTTAAACATTTTTACTCCCAATAAGATATTTGATTTCATTTATTGTTATTCATTTGCCCATTGAAGTAGGTTCAGCTGTGTTCTTATGGCCATAATATCTTTCATGGCTGAGGTGAAGAGCATGATGTTTCTAACCTTTATTTATAATATTGTTTTGGTCCAAAAAAGACTTGTGTTTGCTTCTTTTGATCCAGATGCCAGGATTGGCTGGAAAAGTTGCAGAAAAGGGGAGTTGTATTGGTCAAGAAACAGGTGTAACTCTATGAGCAAAAGTCACAAATATGTGATGTTATAGCTTAAAAACAGTGCACTAAAGCAGAAGTCAGCTACCTTTTTGGTAAAGGGCCAGATTCTGCCATGCCTCTGTGAGTGTGGCTGGCAGATCTTCGGCCAAGTAGTGAAGCAGACAACGAATCACACTGGCCCGTCAGTAAATGCTTATAGCTTGCTGCTGCCCAGGATGCAAGACCCTTGGTATCCCAAGAACATGGCTGAATCCTGGCAATTTGCCATCCTCTTGCATACAGACCTTAAATACAGATGATGAAACATATAAAAACAGGTAAATGGTTGGATTTGGTCTGCAGGCCATAGTTTATCAACCCTTGTCACATAAGATAAAGATGCAGATAAAAGTGCAGTATGTGAGTATGAAGAGAATAGTTGAACTGAAAGATATTTAGTGACTGGAGGGGAGATTCAAAACAAGATAAAATAAGTATTTTGTTTTACAAAATAAAATTTATGGAATTCATTATCAGGTGGAGCAAAAACAACCACCTAGGTGGACTTAAACTAAAGATTAGACAATTCAGAGAGAAGAGAAGGTATTGAAGGGCATCGAGACTTTATGGCTACATATTTATTTGTTTGTTTGTTTGTTTGTTTGTCAAACATGTACAAGGGAGCAAGTATAAGTATGAACATAAACATGAACAAAGGAAGTAAATACCAATAAATGGGTATAAATGCTGGTGCGCTTATGCACGCCCCCTTTAAGGACCTCTTAAGAATGGGGTGAGGTCCACATATTGTTTTCAGAATCAGAAGGATGAAGTATCATTTGCTGGATAACAAATCCAGCAAATGATGGATTTGTTATCCATCCATGAAGGGGAATTATTTTGCTGCAATCCCTCTTGTGTACATATAATTGGATCACAGTGGAACAGATTGCTGGACTATGGGGTGTGTGTGTGTGTGTATAGTTTTTAATTGGTTAGCTCCCTATGATCACTTGGCAACTGGGTGACCATATAAACTGAATAAATAAATAAATAAAACTGAAGGCTAGAAAAAGCATACTTAGAGCAGTTTGGGAATGAAATCAATTTATCTGGGGGTAGATGAGTCTTTCCGTATTAAAAGTATTCAAGTCAGAGCCAAACTCTCCCCATTGGGATATTTTTTTCCTCTGGATTGTTAGCATTAAATGAGAAGCTGAAATGATAGTACAGAAGTTCCTTAACTGTTTTATGGTCATAAAACATAATCCAGCCAAAATTCAGCCCTTCATCCTTAATTCCCATTGCTTTAGTAAGCAAGTTAAAGACATACCAAAATGAGAGCAGAATTCCGCTTGTGGGATTTATAACTGCCTAACATCTGCACTTCCTCTGTTTACATTCAGGGAGTCTTGCGATCTGCTTTATCCATGTATTGAAAACCAGTTATCTGAACACAAATGTTCCTTTTAGATTAATGAAATCAGTTCTCGTGCAGGTGTCTTAGTGAGGTGTGGTAGGAGACAAACTCTTTTGTAAAA
Source organism: Pantherophis guttatus (assembly GCF_059756535.1). Classification (NCBI taxonomy): domain Eukaryota; kingdom Metazoa; phylum Chordata; class Lepidosauria; order Squamata; family Colubridae; genus Pantherophis; species Pantherophis guttatus. The sequence goes on along the minus strand of NC_142063.1, from coordinate 295,789,418 downwards.
CTTCTGGCAAAAAATACTCCACCCTGAAAATAAGTTTTGATGTGAACCGAACATGAATGTGAGAAAGCTTTCTTTTTTCATCCTTGTCAGAAGTTTCATAAAGTTGAATCAAATGTATTCTACATGCACAAATATTGATGTCATATCTACAATCTGGTTTTAATTTCTCACATTAAATGAATTTGTTCTCCATTAAAGGAGTTGCAGGCGTTAATTCTGGTTTTTCTTGTTGGGGCTGTAGCCTGCTGATTTGTAGTTGGCAATGGGTAGTTGCCATTGTGTCCTCAAGAGACCAGTTCCTATATATTGCCCTATGTAAACCCCTACTGACCTTTGGCACGTCCTCTGAAATATGACCGTAAAAATAATGAGCCCCTGAAACTACTTTTGGCAATTATACCATTCCTAGAATGAAAAGACATTGTCATTAACATGTAGTGTATAGTTTCTGGGATTGGCATGCAGCCAACTGAAAAAGGGAGCTGGTTTTAAAACTGACACAGGTTCAGTGGGATAATTAGGAGGTTTTGTTTTAGTTTGTTGATATAAATGTACAGAAGATTAGCCTTTCCCCTTTCAGCTCTGGATAATGATCACAGTTAACAGGTGGCAAACTAATGGCAGAACATGAAATCAATACTTTGTTTCCTGATACCTTCATTTGTTATTTTTCTGTAGAGGATATTTCAATAGAGAGAATTTTATCTGCTCCTCCTCACTATCCCTTTTGCTTTCAGTTCATGCTGCAAATATTATCTAGAACAACAAATGTTTCATGTCATACCATCAACCACTGAGTCATCTGTAGGAACAACATAAACATTTGCAACCATCTGGTCTATCCACCGGCCAATTTGGTTAGACAAAGAGTAGGCAAATTGTAGCCTATTCCTCATACATGTTTTACAAGCAAGGAAGTTGGTATGACTTCCATTCTTTGCTCTTTTTGTTCCATTGCTGGCAACTTCAAAGGATTATGAAATAGGGAGATAAAACGTTTTCCACGCCCCATTGTCTTCTTGTACAGCTTGAGGCCCTTGCTGTGAAATGTACTCCCATTCTTATGGGAAATTAATCATGGCCTTCAGAATATGAAAAAAGAGAAGGCAAATGCAGGTAATCTGGTGGGCCTCAGATGTGTTACAACCCCAGCATTGCCAACTGCTGCTGCAATTAGGAGTTGCAGTCCACAATTTATGCATTTGTGTATTCGTTAAATTATTGTATGACCTGCTTTTCTGTTCTGATAGGTACTTAATTGGCTAACAAAGTAAAAATTAAAACTAAAAACAAAATGTTACTATTTAAACATCAATCAACAGTTTAAAAATATATATCTTTTCAGATATTCTAATTAATGTGTAATGGAGTGTGTGAATGACCTTGTGGGGGGGGGAAGGGAAGAGATGCTGCTTAGGAAATAATCAGACAAAAGAGACAGGAGCCCCCAGTGGTTTAATGGTAATGGGTTGTTTGATAGCTGTCTCCCTAGATCTGAATGGGAAAAGCTAAGAATGACCAAAGATAACCCTCAGATGATTGTGGATCCTCCTGGAAAGAGGAATCTTGAGGACTGCAATTCCTGGAAGGAGCCTTTGGAGAGCTATGCCTCCATCTTTCCTCTCCACTGTTTGGGTTTTTTAAGCATGCATGGGATTTTTTTTCTTTTGATTTTTGTTTTAAAAGTTAATTGAGTGGTTGAAGGCTGATTTACTCTAACCCTCTGGTGGTTTTTAAGGTGAATTCTTTAATGTTTTTTCACTGTTTCATTCTGCTGTTCTGAATTACTTTCACTTTCTCCATATGGAAGTCAATGGAGGTTTTCTGGATAGTGCAAATGAACTGTTTGGATTTTCATTTGCATCGGATTTTCGCTACAGGGGTTTTGCATTTTCATAACTTTAGAAAAGCTGTAATGTTTAATTTTTTAAATGGTTCATGGATATTTTATCTCCTTTTTTCCCCCATCCTTCTTTTTTGTGAGAAATATTATCTCAATGTTCTTGGTGGCTACTTTGTTACAACGTATCTAATTCCCTGTCCTGGAAAGGAACTGTTTATTTCTAGTTGTGAATGCTCAGTTAGAGGACTATATTAAAAATGCAAACAATGTACCAACTTAGAGATAAAGCCCTCTGGGAAGCCTTTGAAAAAAGAATGCTTTTTAACCTACAAGTTCAAATTGAAAACTTTGGTAAAAGTTTGATAAAATAGCAAAGGTTTTAAATCAACCTATAGAGGATATCCAGTCGCAAGCAACTGTAGCCAACCAAACTGACAACTGGATGGATTGGAATCTAAATTGCTATTGACAGATTTAAAGGAGAAGGAATTTGGTTTGGAAATTGCAGGTTCATTGGAGAAGGGGATATGGATTTTACAGATCTGGTATTAACAGAATTGATGAGTGATGAACTGGACATTCTTAAGATTGATGGTGATTGGGGAATGGCCTTTATCTAACTGGAAAATAATTTGGACTGGACCGACAGGGAAAATGGGTCGACAACAGAAGTTTATGATTTTGGGGAGTAGAAAACTTGGGAAAGTTTTCAACCAAAATCTTAAGGAGAAGTTTTATTATTAAGAATTAAACAAGGGTATTTGATCTCAGACAGATCAGAAATAATGACTGTGATGATTTATAGTAGATAAGTAGCTGTTGTAGACTTTCTATCAGTTAACAGAGGACTTTGAAGTTTAACTTGGCTATTGGTTTACCTGCTAACTACTTTGCCTTTATACATAGTAGATAAGTGACAGATCAAATTGGTTGCAAATAGACATAGAAGTTTATAAATTTTGGGCCTGCTTCAAGGGAAGGAGACACTAATACTATTCCAATATATTTATCAGTAGGAAGGATGATATATGTATATGTGTTTTTGTCTTTTTTCTTTTTTGATGCACATTTTTTTTCTTCTCTAATGTTTTGTCTATTTTTTGTTTTGTTTTTGTAAAATTTATTTTTCCTTTTTTGGAAGTTTGTATTGTATCTTAATTTTCCAAATAAAATAAAAATATATTAAAAACAAATAAAAATAAAAATGGAGCCTTTTAAAATAGCACAACCTGTAATTTTTGTTCCTATTACTTTTCTCTTCTACTTTGTTTTGGCAATTTGGATTATGTATTGTTTTAATTCTGTTACTGAGTTTATTCTGACTATAAGGTATAGGGTAACCAGATGTTCCAGTTTTGCAAGGATAGGACTTGGGAACTTCCTGACTACTGGGCACATGGCCCAAAATATCCAAATTTCTAAGAGTTGACTAATAGCAGCACAAGAGCAGCACAAGAGCTATTGCAAAAGCAGGAGACGGACCAGGTGAGCCACAGTGCAAGAAATAATTTCTGCTATTTGCTATTCTTTACAGGCATATAAGCCATGATTTTGACTGCAAAAATCAAGATGGTAGCATGGCAGCCTTCTCTCCACCCACTTTCTAGTGCAGGACATCCATTAAAACAATCCAAACAGTTTCAATACCATAAATAAACTAAAACCCCTTTTGAAATGAGTCAAATAATATCATTAGTGTCATTTTAATCTGCAGCTGAGAAGACACCAGCTTCTCAATCTTCTTTTCCTCTACAGAATATTTGAGACTGGGCCGGCCTATATTTCCATAGATCTTATGGATCAACAGATGTTTTCTCCAATAGAGGTCTTATATAATTGTCTCATTTAGACATGGGGGAACACATCCTACTTGCAGAGAGTTGGATAGCATCTCTTTTAACTGTGGGGCAGAGCCATTAACTTGAAATCCAGAATTGGATCCTATCAATTTTATCCACATCTGTGGAACTTATCTTCCCCTAAGATAAGGAATGATTAATGGGACTGTGCTCATTTCAAACACAGGAGAAAGTTACTTAGACCACACAGGAACCTCTGTTAGTCATTGAAGTTAGAAGGCTTTCACATGAGGTTGGGAAAAAAAGGCAATTTATGTTTTAAGCTTAATAAATAGATTTCTTTTAATGGCAGATTTTTTTAAAGCTTTCATGGAATAGTAGGGAGGTGCTGCACTCACACAAAGTCCAAAGTATTTCTTTCAGATCAGTTTTGAAGCATGCATAGTCTTATTGTTCATTTTTGCTCCGCCCACTCTTTTTGTAATAATGGGGGAGAAAGCCCCAGGATTTCCTCAAGATACTGTGGGAATACTAAATAACTACTATGGAGATAATACTCCACCTGTGTTTCAGATGTCACATTATTTTAGGTTTAAAAAAATGTGTTTTTCAAAATACACTTTGAATGGTCCCAAAACTGCATTTTAAAGTAATATTTTCAGATTAAAGGCACCTTTACAGGTGGTTACATTCACCTCATTTTGTCTACTGAGAGGTGAAACACATTTTGTCAGCCTTATGAGGTGGTATGGACAAGAAGCACGCCCAAGTGTACTATCTTTACATTAGCAGAATTTTGCAAGTCTGAAAGTGCCCCTCCTGCCCCTGACTTTTACACTCTCCCAAAAACTAGGGACCATCCCTTCTGAGAAGCTTTTACCACTGCTCCTCCTTTGGGTTCAAATTTCATTTATCAGACTATTTTTAGGTGTGACTCTTCCTCCTGTTTCTCAATGTCAGTCCAACATATCGTTACATATTTGACCATCCTTTCTAATTGTCTTTAGAGGGATTTAACTCCCTAGCGAGTTGAGATAGCTTCCCTTATTTCACACATTTTCCATTTCTTTGCTTTCCTCCTTCCATTTTTCCGTTTTCCTCACTTCCTTTAACTCTTTCAAAATTGCCTGCTGTCTTGGTATATGAGGCTGGTGAAATTGCTTGTGCATAGATGGTGTCAGGGTTGTGGCCTATGTCTGGAATTTAAAATAAAATAAATCAAGAGCAGTATCCAATCTCTACCTGAAAAATACTTCTTTGCCTTTAATGAGCATGGCATGATTTATTTACTGTCAGAAAAGGCAGTATCAGGGTCTCTGGCTTTTCTCACTTCATTGTCTATGCTCCATTTGAATGCTTCAAATTCCAGAATGCCACCTTGAGTACCAGCCTTATTCTTTTTTTCCTCTATTAATTATAAAAACCTTCATATAACCATTTCTACACTTCCTCCTAGGTAAGATTCTCTCAAGCATACAAAAGAAATCTGACTCTTGTTTTGCATTTACTGTATAAATAAAAGCTGAAACATTTCCTCAAAGCCATAGTAAATAACAGTCTAGAGAGACAGATCTCCATAAACTTGCTAACCTGATTTGTAAGAATCATCTTATTAGTTATATCAGCTTACTTTAACATTAGGTACATCAACAAAATTTATCAAGGCTAACTTAATGGAGAGTTAAAGGTTTTTAATTTGAAAACATTAGTTTCTCATTGATATGTAGGGTAGAGTTAAAGAATGACAATATATTCCTTCATGGTGCTTTGAATCTTCCAAAAACATTTCTAAAATCTTCTCAAACAGACAGCATGTCAATGCTCTAGAAAGGAAATCTTGGTTAGTTAAGATGACCTTAGAACAGAGGAGCAAAAGAGTACAATAGGTATCAAACCTGATTTTTTTTTAAAAAAAGAATTCATTTTATTTCAAATTTTTAAACTATTTGAATACTGTGTATTTTGAGATAATTCTCAGTTGTGGGGAAGAATATGGAAATATTATTTTGTGTTTTGTTTTGAGGATGAAAATCCAAAAATATTCTCAATTAGTAATATTCCCAATCATAAGGGCCAATGATCTTATCAATGAGGATGCAGCTACCTGAAAACTTAGGCCATGACATGTGTCTTAGGCTGCATTTCTACGACCATTAAATAAGTATTCAATGAAATTCAATGATTTTTAGATTTCTCTTGTCTGTGTTTAATGACTGAGCACATGATACGCTGAGCACTTTGTACAACCAGGTAAGCTGTTGGGTCTGGCTGAAGCGTACTCAGCAAACTGAAGCCAATCTTATATCCTGGTTTATATGGAGTGCTTCCATTTTCCCAGTCTCTGGGACAGCATTCCTGTAGAGATACTAGAGTTTCCATACATTCTTAAGGTTTGGATTCCACCTCCCTCCCCCCCCAAGTCTTTGAGATTGGACTGTCATCTTCTCCTGCAGTGGCAATATTGAGTTATCTGCTGATTGTTTCCTTTGGTTATTTGGTGTAAGTATTGCTTAAATTTTCACTGCTTTCAATCGTGTTTCTGCATGGGGAAATATTAGGTGTTCTGGGTCATGCATTCGAGTGGTATATAAGCTTAAGTAAATAAATATAAAACAGTGCTTACTTGGTTAAGATGAGAGCCATTATGGATGGCTAAGCCTCCTCTTTTCACATTACATTCCACCATTGATTGATTGATTGATTGATTGATTGATTGATTCGATTTATATGCCGCCCTTCTCTGGAGACTCAGGGCGGCTTACAATGTGTTAAGCAATAGCCTTCATACTTTTGTATATACCTGCTTAGTAGGGCTTTTGCCCCCCCACCCAGCGGTGTTCTTTTTTTTTTATATACAAAGTCAGCTTATTGTCCCCACAAATCGGATCCTCATTTTACCTATCTCGAAAGGATGGAAGGCTGAATCAACCTTGAGCCTGGTGAGATTTGAACTTGCAGTAATTGAAGGCAGCTGGTGTTACTTAACAGCACTTTAGTCTGCTGCGCCACCATGCTTCTGTATCAATGAAAAAAGAACCTGGAGCAGCAGGACTAGTCAATCTGGAAGACAGAAGGAAGATTTAACAATGACCTGATAACATGTAGCTAAGTTACCTAAACTTGTCACAAAAATGGATTTTAAATTATGGCTCTGATACTCCACCCTAGCCAGAGTCTCATGAAACCATAACATTTCAGGAATCCATGTCCATGACAAATAGCTGTCCAGTCTCTGCTTGCACACATCCAGTGAAGAGGCAGTCATTTTCTCTTTGAGTAATAGCTTCCATTCCTTCTATTGTTAAAATAATTTTTCTAACATTTTTTTAATTCCATGTTCCATCCTTTGGGATGCCAGAGAACAGGTGTTGTCGTTCTATATGTCATCCTTTACATTCCACAGACTAACATCAAATTTCTTACGTTGTTTGAAAAATATATCCTCTGCTTAGTCTTCTCTGAAGGTTAAACTTTCCTAGTTTATTTCTTTTGTTCTGAGGGAAGAAATTTGGATTTGTTTCTGTAAAATGGCAGTCTGTTATTTTCCGCTGATTGTTTTGAATTTTATTTCTGTCTCCTAGCTATTCCACCAGGATTATGTCATCTGTAAATTTAATATATTTTCCACCCATCTTCTCAGCCAAACTGCTAATAAAATTGTTGAAGAGTAGAGTGCCAAAGATTGAATTTTAGCATCTCACCTGATATTTTGCTCAGTTTGATGAGGAACCACTGATAAACATTCTTAGCATGATTTTCCAGCCATTTTTAAAAATTCATTTAATTATCTTGCCGTGCAGCCGAAAGGTTGACTAATTTGCTAATCCAAATGTTGTGAAATTTCTGCTGAAATCAAGAGACTACATTTTCCCCACAATCTGCTAAGGAAATTACCTGACTCAAAAAAATAATGAGATGAGGTTATCCTGGGAAGAACTCTCTTTGACAAATCCATGTTGACTTATTATGTTGTTTTTAAAGTGGTTATAACTTAATTACTAAATGATCTGTTCTAGAATCTTGACAGGTCTCAATCTTGAACTACCTCATCACTTTTTTCATCTTTTAAACATCAGGGAAATTTGATCTTGTTCAGTTTGATGGTACTTTCTTTTCCTTTTCCCCATGTTTCTTACAAATAATCAATAAAGACTCTGTTTCTTCCATACCCTAGGATAAAATTAATTGGGTCTTAAGGTTTAAACTGTTTCAAAGAATATATCCTCTGACCATACTTCTATCAATCTCAGCCCTGTTCATTCTGTTTTTCACAATTGCCTGATGGGAAGTATACCTGAAATAAAATAGAATTTGAATAGTTGTGTCTTTTCTTTTCTCCTATTAGCATTTTGCCATCTTCAGTAAGCACCTGGTAAACTGATTGTTTGCTCTTTATTTTATTTGGAACTAAGACACTCTTTAATTTTCTGATCCCCATCTGTATAGTTCTCAGCTGTCTGTACTCTTTTTCTTTAGTGGTCTCCATTTCCACCTCTTAAATAATGCTCTTTTTGTTTTCAGATTTTTATTAAGCTTTTTGGGAAGACAATATGGTTTGATGTAGTGTTTGTATTTTTAAAATAGAAATGTTAGAACTATTTGTCATAGCATTTTCAGTGTTGTTTTGTTTGTTTTTTTATTCTTTTTTTTTAACTGAGAGTAATTGGTATATTATAATAGGTAAGTAGATACATTTACTATTCTGCCTTTTTGGCTGATTGCATTTCATTGTGCTTTCAGTTGCTATTTGTCAATGAAATATATGATTGGTGGGATGGAATATAGTAATATTAGAATTATGAACCATATTTTCAGATACGTCCAATCCACTCCTATCCAATGTTGGTGTTAGAGCCATCTAAATTTCTCTGCAGATTTGTTTGACACTATAAATATTTATACAGAATGAATATACTTTCTGAGATTTAATCCCAAATGCTTAACCTTTCATGTATGTGCTATCCAATCTGATTTCACTCTAAGGAACAGTTGTTTGCCATTTGCTTGTAGTTTTCTCTTATTTGAATATTTGAGGACCGTTATATCATCCTCATCCTAAGGCTTTCTCTTCCTCCAACTTAAACATGACCAGATCTTTGATATTTCCTCCTACAACTGCTCTCTCTTATCACTGCTGTGCTCACCGGAATGCTCCAGCAGCTGTATATGGTGCTGCAGCTGCTGGGATCTTGCAAGTACTTCTGATGAAGCTCTCATAAAACTATAATTTTTGAAAACTCTTTTTCAGTGACAAAAGCACTTGGCAAGTCTTGCCTCATTTAAGGACACATATAAAACATGGATTACATGTTACATTCAAATAATAGAAAAATGCTTTCACAGATGTTCTTTCACTAGGTGCATTTGATTGGTACAGTAAAATGCATGATTTGTTAAGTATTTATTATGTAAACTGTATGAAGTTGTATTTAAAGCAGATCTGATGGACTAATTTCTGATTCAAAACTTCTAAAGGCTGAAGAAGACTACGTTAAGGAAGTCCTGTCCATCATTACTATGCATATAGAAATCTGGTAACATTTCTGTGATTTGGGTTCATTCAACATAAAAGACATTGAATATTATTTTCATATTATTTGCCATCTTAAAATTCAGGTAGCATAGTCTATTTCCTCTCAGGTGTAGAGCAAGAGTTATAGTCTAACATTGCTTTTGTTCTTTATTAATTACCCACATGGATCTTAAATTTTGAATCAGTGCAAGATATATCGAGGGACACTGGAAGCAATGTTACACAGTGTTGTTCCAAATTAACAAATGAATAGTAGTGGCGGAAGGGGGATTTTAGTTGTAACAGAATAACAGATTTGGAAGGGACCTTGGAAGTCTTCTAATCATTTATTTATGCATGCTAGCATTGATTTCTTGACTGCTAACAAAAAATGCACCCATTGGAACTAACAAGGAAGGAATGCACAAACCTATATATTTGTCCAAATGATCCAAAATTTTATAAATAAAAATGTGTTTACATGCCAGGAGGAAGACAAAAAAAAAATGGAATAGCCTTTCATGGTCTAGATCAGTGATGGCGCCAAGTGCCCAAACCGGATTTGCATGTGCATGTGCGTGCATGTGCATCAGGGGTGAAATCCAGCAGGTTCTGACAGGTTCTGGAGAACGGGTAGCAGAAATTTTGAGCAGTTCAGAGAACTGGCATGGAAATTTTGAGAAGTTCAGAGAACTGGCAGATACCACCTCTGGCTGCCCCCAGAGTGGGGTGGGAATGGAGATTTGGCAATATCCTTCCTCCAGGAGTGGGGTAGAAATGAAGATTTGGCAATATCCTTCCCCTGCCACACCCACCAAGCCACGTCCACTAAGCCACACCACACCCACCAAGCCACGCCCACAGAACTGGTAGTAAAAAAATTTGGATTTCACCACTGATGTGCATGCGCCAGAGCCCCAGAAACCCGAAGACCAGCTGGCTGGCACATGCATGCATTTTTTTAGCCATTTTTGGCTGTGTTTTTTTGCTCCTTTCAGGTTGTTTTTCAGGCCATTTTCAGGCCGTTTTCTAGACCATTTTCAGGCCCTTTTTGTGGCCATTTTTGGCCCAAAAAACGGACTGAAAACAGCCTGAAAAATGGCCTGGAAATGGCCTGGAAACGGCCCAAAAACGGTCTGTTTTTTGGCTGTTTTGGGGCCATCTCTGTGCCATCTCTGGCACGCGTGCCATAGGTTCACCATCATGGCCCTATACCATTTCAGACAAAAGGTTGTCTAATCTCTTCTTTTTTTATATATATAAAGTTTTTTTTATTTTTTACAGACAGACAAACAAACATACAATGTATTTTTTTCTGAACAGAGTATTTGCTGGTTTTTAGTTATTTCAACTAAATTCACAATTTATATATTCCCTTTTTGCCATAATATATTCTCTCTGTTTTTTTTTAAACCAATGTTATCCTTCATCCTAACCTCTAATCTTAACTAAATTCAGTTTTTCCCTTCATCTCTATATTAAACCCCTTAAATTTAAAATCTCACAATTATAAATCCTAGTATTCCCTTATATTCCTTTAATATAACCACTAATGTTTTCCATTGTCATCTGTTTCAATATCTAATTTCTTAATACAGATCAATTAATTATGTGGTGTTACAATCATTAATTTTTTAAAGAAATAGTAAACCCAATTGTTTTATAGCATACATTCCCTTAAATCTTATTCCAAATGATACAATCCAACGTCTTAATAAGAACCAGTTACTTATATAGTCAACTTTTCTCTTTATATAATAATATCTCTAATTTTCAATTGTTTTATCAAACATATATATTTATATCTCTTCAAACAACATCTTAATCATTTCTGCTTTCACCACAATCTAATTAGTTCATAATACAATATCATTTCAATTTTTTCTTTTTTGATTAGGTTCCAAATATTCAATTAAAAATATTCCACTTGTTGCAATTTCCCTAATTAAATTTGAAGATATTCTAGCTGTTATAACTCTAATTTATACAATTAAAAATGTTCCAATTGTCACAGTTTCCATAATTTTAGTTAAAAATATTCAAACTATTACATATTTCTAAAAATTATTTCAATTCATCAGTTATTTCAATTCTAATTAAATGTAATATATTCCTCTTTCATTTCTTCTTTCTATTTTTTTCTTTTTCTTCCCTTTCTTTTCTTTTGTGTTTTAAAATCCTGAACTCTCCTGTTTTGCCCTGTATCTCCCATTATTTTCCATTTCATTTCCCTCTTTCTTATTTCCCCACTGTTAGTCCCAGTGTAATCATTTTGTGTTTCAAAATCATGGACTCTTCTATTTTGCCCTGTACTTCCTGTTGTTTTTCATCCCTTCTCCGTCTTTTATGTCTTTCCACTGTTGATCTCAGTGTAATCATTTAAGTTTTTTGTATTCTTTCTATTCCCCCCCTTTTTTCCATCTTTGTCTCTTTCCAGCTTTTCTATTTTTTCCATTGTTAATCCCAATCTTTAAAATTCTCCTTTTTATTGTTACTACCCACATAATCATTTAGTTTTCCATAGTCAATCTCGTTGCCTTTGTCTTCTTTATTTTCAATCTCTGTGTCTTGATTCTCCTTCATTATTTCCTTGTCTGCTTGAGTATCCTCTAACACAATTTTTGAATCATCAGGTTTCGGTTCACCATGCATCATTGTAATTATTTCCCTTACTTTCGTTTTCAATGACAAATACATCATTTTCATCATTTCTCTAATTTCCTGCACCATTTTATTCTTTCCAGATTAATATTATTCCATTTAAAAGTTTCGTTTTACTCCTTTTTTAAAAAAATAATCCAAGTCAAAGTCAAGCCGCTTAGAGACAAACAAATCCTCCTTAGAAGTTCCTATGGCTGTTATCACCATCAAAGCTCAAAGTGTTTTCCAAAACAAAAGTTCAGTGTTGTAGTGGTCTTATTTCTCGTGTAGATGTCTCTCTACAATCCACAATTCCAATCAGCAGCCTGAAAAAGTATCCATTTTGTTTGCAATCCATGTTAACAGTCTTTGTTACTCTTTTTCTTTTTACCTTTGTTATGCCAAATCAGTTTTAAAGTCCAATCCAAATTACACAATCTGTTTTCACCTTTTTTTTTTTTTGGTACAAAACTGCTATTACAGGGCTTAGTTTCAAGTTTCTCTTTAGTTTTTCTCCAACATTCAAAAAAGGATCTGCTTACTTTCTTTCCAATCCTTTACACAGTTACGGGGTTTTTTCTTCTTCTTCTAATTTTTAAAATTCTCAAAATATTTTTATCCAAAAGTCAATTTTCTTTTTGGGTTTTGTCAATTTGAATTTCCGTTTTAATCTTCTTCCTTCTTTTCCCCCATGCCCATTAGCTGGTGTTATTCCGCTGGGGCTCTTTCAAATTTAAAAATTCTTTTCTTTTCTTTTCTTTTTTTTTTGCCTATGAGTTGGCTGTCACTCACTCGGCTCAAATCTCCATTCAAGTCACCACTCCTGCTCAATGCTTATCCCGGTTGCCCCAGCTTCTTGATGGCCGCAATGGCCACTGCCCCAGCTGCTGAGTTGGAGAGAGATTCCTCTGACCTTCGAGGAACTTGCCTGTTCCTCTTGGTTTTCTGAGGTGTCTTTCCTTCTTCCCCATCCCTACGAGATGATTCTGGTCTGAAGACCCCTCGGCAGCGGCTTGTCAGTCCGGGTTTTCCTAGAGCTTGTCGGAGCCCACTAATTCCCCAACTGTCTTGACACGATGCTTCCAGTGTCTCCTCGTCCAATCTCTTCTTAAAATCCTCCAGGAATGAAACAACCTCAACTTCTAGAGGCACGATATTCTACTGGTTAATTGTTCTGTAAGAAAGTGTCTTCTAGATTGCTTCTCTCCTTGATTAGTTTTCATCAATTGCTTCTTAGCCTTCCCTCAGGTGCTTTGGAGAATAGGTTGACCCCCCTCTTCTTTGTGGCTGCCCCTTAGATATTGGAATAGTGCTGTCATGTCACCCTTAGTCCTTCTTTTCATTAAACTAGACATACTGTAACCGTTCTTCATATGTTTTAGTCTCTAGTTCCCTAATCATCTTTGTTGCTCTGCTCTGTACTCTTTCTAGAGTCTCAACATCTTTTTTACAGGATGTAGTATTCCTTTTCAATGGTTTTTATCCACCATTTATCCAGCAAATCCAGCATTTGTACTCTGGTCTACATGGACCAAAAGATAATTGTTGATTGATTCAGAGATACAGTGTGAAACAAATAAAATAACACGATTCATTATGAAAGAGTTACAGCTTATTTGAAAATATTAAACTGCATGGTGAAATCCCCCAACACAAGGGGTGATGGGGTAAACAACTTTGCCCAATCTAAGGTATCTCTTTCATCACACTCTTATCTTCACAAAACACATTTTTAATTTCTTTAATTGTTAAAAAAAACAGAGTAATTCTTCTATTACGATAAAGGTACTTAAGAAGGTACTTAATATATTCCTGCTTAGAACTGACAATGCTGTAGAAATACATTAACTGTCAGAACTTTCTCTGACCCTTTAAAAATGCATATAAGTAAATCCAGACCCAAAAATCTGAACAAAGGTATTATTTTATTTATTTTATTATCAATATGGATTAATTTTGTTTCATATTTAGCAAATGAAAAAATCATGTGATTTTTTTGTACCTTCAAGTCAGTCTGGAGATTGCCTTGATAAGTCCCTGCAGGTTTTTTTTTTTTTTTGGCAAGATTTTGGAAGTGGTTTGCCACTATTTCCTAGGGCTGAGAAAGAATTATTGATATATTTTGCTGGCTTTGTGTCTAAGGCAGAAATAGATCTCATAGTCTCTTGGTTCCTAGCCTGCTGCCTTAACCATTACACCAAACTGACTCCTGCACATGTGTTAGAGTCTTTTAATACCGATGATTTTATTGAGATAGCTGAATGCATAATCTCATAACCTATTAAAAAATTTCTGCTTTGTTGTTCAATTACTTTCCATTATCCCCAGATAATATATTCCTCCCTTTATTGATGTTTGCCTCTGCAACCTTGGTTTTCTGTTTCTTTTTTTACCCCTGGGTATAGCTGGGGTCTAGACTAGAGTAGACCTTTCACTATTTACATTAAACCAGACCCATGTGTAGTTTATTCTTTATTAAGCCCTATATTACTTAATAGCCTTATAGACTTTAGCCCTTAGGCTTATATACCATCCCAATGACCATCTCTGGGCAGTTTATAATGTAGAAACATTATTTGCATATGATCCCCCCAGCAATCTGGTTTCTCATTTTACCAACCTCAGAACGATGGGAGGCTCAGTCAACCTTGAACCAGATCAGTACTTTGCCTGCAATTTTCAACCAATGTGCCACTAGGGCTAAAATGGAACTTTATCAAAAAATGAATAAAAATAGGATCAGTGTCATTAAAGTTAAACATAACTCTGGTATAGGACCTTCAAACTCTGCTTGAGACTTGTTGGAATTCCCTGTTTACACCAAGAATGTTCTAATAAAACAAATGACTGTGTCTTCAGATGTTCTCCAGGGTTCAGAGGTACCCTGTGTAATACCTGCCAAAAGCTACTATCGCTATATGGAATATCTTGCATTGGGTAGAAAGATGAAGGATATATGAACACCAATGAATGAATAAATGCTATCATCTTCTATCACAAATGTTGCTTTCTCCACCTTTCAATTCTATGTGGAATTTGCAGTTTTGTTGATGGATACATAGATTAGACAGAGCTAAGTTTACAGCTAAACTTATGGAAAGAGCATGTTATTTTATTGTTTGTAAAATCAGGGTATTTGTCATTAGTAACAGTTAAGTACCCTGATTCTATAGAAAGACTCATCTCTATGTTTGACTTTATTTTTTACTTTTTTTAAATAATGAGAATGATTTGCCCATTTTATTTCTGACTTTTCTTCCACAATGAATAACTTTTGTCAAAGAAACAAAGGGCAAATATATATTACGTTTGAAGGAAAAAATATTCATTGTAATTTTGATATATCAGTGGGGTTTTCTTTTCAAAAACCCTTTAGGAATTTATAAACATTATTCATCACACACAGAACACATTTTGGTGCATTAGCTTAAGTACATGTGGAAAGTCTGCAGTCTTAATGCCTTTGATTGCAAAATTAAGATCTCTGCATTAATTTTATCAAAACAAATGGCTAATTGGTCTTCTGAAACTAAAATAGACAAAGAAGTTTCCCTGGGAAACCCCATATGTGATGACATTTACTGAAGGAAGCATGGACAACATTGGGAAAAGCAGTATGGGAAGGATCAAAGAAGGTATTTCTTTATACTACAACATACAAAAGGAAATGTCAAAATGAGGAAGGAGACAAATGAAGTGATGTCAGACTATGGGAAAAGTATAGTTCAAAAGTCACCTTGACACCTGTTCTGCCTGTTTCAAGATGATACATAAGCTGTACCAAGAAGTCATTTTACACCATCACTCTTCTTGCCTTTCTTTTACAGCTTGGTACAATTTTATTCTTCCTGTGAGACCAGAAAGGTTGGAACTGCCATCTTCTGAAGGAAAGGTGTTGCTTCTAATTGTTATTCTTAATCAAGGACTGCTTCTTTTACTGAGGGACAGGTATGCACTCCCCTATCTCTTTCATTGTACCCTTGGAGATTTCAAAGATTACACTATTGAAATATGGCAGAAGATCATTAAACCCTTCACAACTCTTTTTCATCAAGTGGAATTGACCTGGAAGAATCTGTTAGTGATCCTTCACTAATAAGAGAAGTTGAGGCTGTTATTTTTGAGTGACAGGCTTGGTTCATGTTGTAGTTAATATCAGGATGTCTTGCATATTAATATTTCTGAAATGGTTATTGTTGACTTGTTCTGGAGATTTATAGTGCTGATGTAAAGTCAATATTTCTACATTTATCTTAGTGTATTTTTTCAATTGATATTACCATGAATGTTTCTGTTTTGGGAGAAGTTATATTGTTTGTTACAGGGACAAGTTAATAAATAAAATAATTGCAATATGATTTTCTACCATTTATATGTATACTTAGGTAAAGGTAAAGGTTCCCCTCGCACATATGTGCTAGTCGTTCCCGACTCTAGGGGACAGTGCTCATCTCCATTTCAAAGCCAAGGAGCCAGTGCTGTCCGAAGACATCTCCGTGGTCATGGGACCAGCATGACTAAATGCCAAAGGCACACGGAACGCTGTTACCTTCCCACCAAAGGTGGTCCCTATTTTTCTACTTGCATTTTTTATGTGCTTTTGAACTGCTAGGTTGGCTGGGACAAGTAACGGGAGCTCACCCCATTACATGGCACTAGGGATTCGAACCACTGAACTGCCGACCTTTCTATCGACAAGCTCAGCGTCTTAGTCACTGAGCCACCGCGTCCCTCTTATATGTACATAATATGATTACATTTGTATGAAATAACAGCTGAAATAGATATGCTAAGTCTTTCTAATTTATACTATATGGGGAGAAGTAAAATCCCCATAAAATGGGAACAAGGAAAAAGGTTTCATACTATTCCTTCCAGTGATGTCCTTCTTGACAGATATTTTGCTGCTTAATAAAAACATTTTTCCTTATCACCAAAACAAATTTCAGACTACTTTTAAATATTTGCCTTTCAGCATGAAAAAGGTTTCATGGTGTCTATTCTTCATATACTGTATAGTTTTGAACTGCTAATTTGCCAACAAGGAGCTCTCTTGTCACAGGTGATGAGAAGAAGTGGAGAGGGAGAGGGAAAAAAACCCTCTACCTTTTGGGCCTGAAAAACAAAGCCATCCTGCTTTTCTCATCCCCCCCCCCGGTTCTTCTGCCAAGTTGGTTGAATGAGAAACAAGAGTTACAGTATGATGTTGTCTGGCAACAATGCATAAAGCCACCCTTTTTTGGGTCTTTTTCACATATTATCCAGCCCAATTAATTGGTATTGGGCTTCAGCCTTTGAGGTGTTTCCCTCCATTCATTTATCTCTGTGGACACAAATTGCTATGATCAGATCCTTCACCACAGTTCTTCTGCACATTAGCTTATACTCTCCATCGTTGCAATGTTAAATCTGACCAAACTATGTTTTTAATTGGAGGCTCTAGGATCCTCAGATTTAATCTTGTGAATCCCCTCCCATTAGACAATTTGTAAGGCAATTGTAAGAAGTAACAACTGTTATTTTTTTTAATCTGTGCATGTAGCCCCCCAGTATTTTATCCTCATTCGTGGCTGTTCCTATGGAGAGAAAAGGACATCGTGGAAGTACATTACATAGTTTGTGCAATTTGCACAATTTTTTCAGAAAAAATGTTATGTGGCTTCTATCAGTCACTTAAGCAGTCAACCATAGCCTTGTAAGAGACATTAGACTCAAAGCACATGCTTCATTCAAGTTCATTCAGTGAGACTTATAGAAGAGTGAGGAACTGGTCGTACTCTGATATTCAAACCACTACAATATACTGCCTCCCTCACTCCTGATTCCTACATAAAGTGCTCCAGTCACCATTCCTCATATAACTGATGTTATTTATTTTTTATATTTCAGGTTTCTTAACCACTCATCCCCCCTGGATTTATGCTTGTAAAGTCCCTCAGTTTTATAAAAGAAAAAAAGAAAAATGCTCTAAAAATTGACCACAGCCAGAATCTTCACATCACCAAAAGCAGGCATGGTAGAACCTCCTAAAATGAATGTAATATCTTCTGCTGCATTTATGTAGGGAGTAATAGTGAGCAGCTTCTAATCATCTTTGGTGTCAGGCTTTTTATATAAGTCTGCTTTTCATTTTAGCACAATTTTTAGAGATTCTGTTCTATTGTCAAGAAGCATGCTGAGATGAAATATTCAAAAAGTACGATAAGAATTTCATTGCATGCAAAGGAAGAAAGAAGTAGACACTGTCCGTATACAAAGGAGGATAACTGTTGATAAGCCTAGAATCAAAGTAAAACCAGGACCTGTAAACAGCATATAATTAGCCATTGTTTTTCTATTTGCTTCCTTTAATATGCAATAGGGGGAAATACAATAAAATGTCAAGGACTCAATTAAACAGATGGTTCTCTGCCGCTTATTTTTCTCCACTGTATTGTTTGCGTCAATTAAAATCAAAATGCCTTGATGGAAAGTGACTCACTGATTCCCGTAAAGTGCTTTTCTTAAGACAGAATGAGGAGGAAGAATTTAAGGCAGAGCAAAGGAAGAAGGATCATATCATGAGCTTTTATTAGGAGCATTATTATTTCTCATTAATTAATCTGAACATTGCTTTAGTGACGTCTTGGGCTCATTTTACAGGAAAAAATTACCACAGATTGCCAAGTTAAATAGACAATTACAGGAAGCCTGAATTATGCCTACATTGCATTCCCTAAGGGCATTGGGCCAAGTTCATGTCAAATCCATAATAACTAGAATATCTCCCACTAAAAACAGCTCTCATGAATATACGTCACAAGTCATTTGTAATGTACGCAGAGGAAGTATTGATCTTCCTTGAGCTTCCTTTCTCATAAACTCATAATAGTAAAAGGAGGGAGATGTAAGCAAACTTCTTCTGGCTATGCCCAGGTGGTGCACCCGTTCCTTTTAAAAACCCACTAAGGCATAATTAACAAAACAAACAAGCAAGCAAGATTTATGATTTCTTTTTCAGGAGTCAAAATGACAGCTATCTGAAAACACTTCATGAGCTATTTAATCCTGGCAAAATATATAATCTTTGGAGTCACATGATCACATTTGTTGGCTTGTTTTCTGGTAAACTGCAAAGCAAAACTAAAGGGTTTATACTGACCAATCTCTGGGTTATTAACCAATGTAGTTGTAGGTACGGTTTTTGTAACAAACTAAGAGTTTAAGTCAGATTTTTGCAAAGTATTTTGCAACATGATGAGAAAGATAAATGATACCCTAGCCTTCCCTAAACTTGGGCCCTTGATAGAGTAGCTACAGCAGTGGTGGGTTGCCCCCGGTTCGGACCGGTTCTATAGAACCAGTAGTAAAACTGGAGGGAGGCTCCGCCCACCAACCCCGATGTCATTAAAATGTCGAGCATGTGCAGAAGAGCACGCACACGTGTGAGCGAAGCAAGTGCGCGTGCATGGCCCCGTTGCAAACCGGTAGTAAAGGTAAGTAGAACCCACCCCTGACCTACAGCATGTGATCCATCCACAAAAAATAAGTTTAATAAGGAAAGAAAAACAAGAACATAAAAATGGCCATGAATATACCAGGTTGACTCTTAATCAAAACTGAAGCTAATTTTACACTGGTGTAGTGATTAGGTTTGCTTTTACTTATATACTGACAGTGCTTATATGCTTCCCCATTAACTTCCTTTGTGGGAAACTCGCTAGGAGCATCAGAAATCACAATCGTGTTGCAGTGGGGATTCTGGAATGGCAACACCTTTGTGAATAAAATTGATCTGAACATCATGGAAACTTCAATTACACAGTAGTAATGGATTATGGATTTTATTTATTTATTATTATTATTTATTAATTCAATTTGTATGCCGCCCCTCTCTGAAGTCTCAGATTTTGGATGCATTCTTTAAACTTTATTTATTTTATTTAGTTAGTTTGTCAAACATGTATAAGATAACAGATATAAGTATAAGCATTTCCTGAATACAGGAAATGGATACAAATAAATGGACACCAACATGCCTTACAGATCTCTTAGGAATGGGGTGAGGTCAACAGTAGACAGTCTAAGGTTAAAGTTATGGGGGTTAGGAGATGTAACCACAGTCAGGTAGTGCATTCCAGGCATTGACCATTCTGTTGCTGAAGTCAATTTTCTGCATCGAGTTTGGAGCGGTTTACCTTAAGTTTGTATCTATTGTGTGCTCATGTATTATTGCGGTTGAAGCTGAAGTAGTTATTGACAGGTAGGACATTGTAGCAGATAATTTTGTGTACTATGCTTAGGTCAGACTAAAGGCGGTGTAGTTCTAACTTGTTTAAGCCCAAAATTTCAAGCTTGATGGCATAAGGTATTCTGTTGTGAGCAGAGGAGTGGAGTAGTCTTCTTGTGAAATACCCCTGGACTTACTCAATTGTGTTAATGTCTGATATAGAGTGTGGATTCCAGACAGATGAGCTGTATTCGAGAACTGGTCTAGCAAAGGTTTTGTATGCCCTAGTTTGCAGTACAATGTTACCGGAGAAGAAGCTTTGCAAGATTAGGTTAACAACACTTAATGCCCTTTTGGCAACGCTATTACAGTGGGCTCTGGTCCTTAGATCATTTGAGATGAGTACTCCAAGGTCCTTGATAGAGTGAGGGTCATCTACAAGGTCATATCTGCCCAGCTTGTATTTTGTGTTCTGATTTTTTTTTTTTTGCCAATGTGTATGACAGAGCATTTGTTGGTTGAGATTTGGAGTTGCCAATTGTTTGACCATTCTGACACATAGTCAAGGTCTCTTTGTAGGGCAGCAGCATTGTCGGAGGTGTTGAATAGTTTTACGTCATCAGTGAAGAGAACGCAGTTGCTTATAATACGATCACAAAGGTCATTTATGTAAAGTATAAAAAGTGTGGGTCCTAAAATGCTGCCTTGGGGGACACCACTGTTAACAGGTGCAGGGTTTGATAGGGCGCTCCCTATTTTGACTACTTGTTGCCTGTTTGACAGGAATGCAGTTATCCACTTATTCAGGGATCTGGAAATGCCATAAGATTTTAGTTTTAACAGTAGTTTGTTGTGTACCACTGAATCAAAGGCTTTACAGAAGTCTATGTAATTTGTGTCTATTGTTTTACCTTGATTGAGTTGCGTAGTCCATATGTTTTTGAAGTGTAGAAGTTGCAGATTACAGGACAAATTTTTCCTGAAACCAAACTGCTTGTTAGAGAGTAGGTTGTTTGTCTCTAAGTGGAGGGTAATGGATTGGTTTATGATTGCTTCCATGACTTTGCAGCTGATGCAACAGAGTGAGATTGGTCTGTAATTTTCAACTAGGCTGGGTTCACCCTTTTTGAAGATAGGGATGACCGTGGCTAGTGACCATAGGTTGGGCAAGGAACTGGTTCTGAAAGATATTTCATAACTTGCTCATTTGAGATTATTTGATTCAAAAATTGTTGCTCTATGATGCACCATTTCATCCAACTGAAGGTTACAAACCTTCAAGAGAGTTTTAGTAATATATGGATTTATATCAATACTGCAGAAAAGCATTTATTTTGGTCTACCACAATATTTATTACCAGTATACAGCACACAATATTTCATTGCTCATGATATAGTGACATTAAGAACATGGGTAGATTAATGGATGGATGAAAGGATGCTGCCTATCAGCAATAACAGAGAAGCTCAAAATTATTGCTTTCTTATTACATTGGGAAAATTGGGCTTCCAAAGTTTGAAAGGATCCAGAACTGACAAATATCACAAGCAAAAGCAACATGGTCTCTTTGTTTCTGTCTTAGCAGCAAACAGGCCACACTAGTAAAATAGGTTCCAGGGAATTCTTCGCTCAAACCTCTAGCAATGTGAAACACCCTTTTGAAAACCTGCACAATCCTATTATATAAATAATATCACTATACAACTAATCAAATGTCCAATTAAAGAAATAACTTATTCTAATACATTTTTTTCTTAGGGTAGAACCTCTTCTTTCCTTTTAACAGAATAACAGGTTATCTTCGAGACCGCCTTCTACCACATAGCTCCCAGCGACCGGTAAGATCCCACAGAGTTGGTCTCCTCCGGGTCCCGTCAGCTAAACAATGCCGGCTGGCGGGCCCACAGGGGAGGGCCTTCTCTGTGGCTGCCCCAGCTCTCTGGAACCAGTTACCTCCTGAGGTCCGGACCACCCCTACCCTATTAGCCTTCCGAAAAGCGGTGAAGACCTGGCTTTTCCGACAGGCCTGGGGCTGTTGATCTCGCTACTGCGATCTTGTGAGATCCGGCCATGAATGGTGTGAATGGGTTTTAATGTTTTAATTTTTAAATGTTTTTATAATGGTTTTCTAAATGCATTGTAAGCCACCCTGAGTCTCCGGAGAAAGGCGGCATATAAATTGAACTAATAAACAAAGTTGGAAGGGTCCTTCGAGTTCTTCTACTCCAACTCCCTGCTCAAGCAGGGACCCTCTACTATTTCAGACAAATGGTTGTCAAATCTTTTCTTTAAAAACTCTAGTATTGGAGCATACACAACTTCTGGAGCCAAGTCGTTCCACTGATTAATTGTCGTGACTTTTCTTCTTTTCGCCATCACCATTTCCAACAGCCAATTTAGATTCTTTATCTTCCTTATTTTACATTTATTATGGTCAGCCACTGTAAAATGAATGTGAAGAAATCTTAGAATCAGGGATTAAAGAGATGGAATGAATTCTGTTGGGTCACCTGGACCATCTACCCAAAGCCTTAATATTAAGTTGGAACTTTAAATATTAAGCTTAAAAATATATGGCAAAACAAAGAATGTAGGCATCTACTTATACATTTTATGTATTCACAATCTGTAATCTTTATCTTTAATCTTATATATGCTTGACAAAATAAATAGATAAAAATAAATAAATAAAATACTTATGTGTCAAATTACTTCTTTAGAAAATTCCTCTTGACAATATGTTGTGCAGTAAAGAAGATGCTCATTAGCAGGACAGCTGTCAAGAATAGCAAATCAACAACTGAATCTTCTAGATGAGGTTTTCCTTCAAAATCCCTCTCCATTCTTTTGGCCCACTGACTGGGCAATGTGAAAGATGCTCGTAGAGGGAAATGATACAAATCTTTACACAAGTGTGTCATTTTACATACCTGAAAAAAACAGTGAGGAATCTTCTGCTTCCCTGTAGCATGAGATATGAAGCAATAAAATGAAGATGCTGTTTGGTGCACACCTTTCCCAAAGACTAAGAAGCACATTGTCATCAGTCTTTTTAATTAATTTGTTTCTCCACCTGGTTGGGTATTCAACACGTTTGGTTTTTTTTTTCCAATTTTTATTTATAAGTATAAACTAAACAGAACAATGAAACGTACAAAACATAAAAACATATAAACATCCATTTCAATACATGTCCAGTTTGTTGCAACTATAATATACATTTCTCTTTGTATTTTGACTCTTCCTTATTTGGTCATTCCCTTTTATCTATCTAATATTGATCTTTGTTAACCTATGTTTGTTCTTTGTTTCCATCAACATGTATTCAACACGTTTTTATTGTCCTTGCCTTCTGCAATCTCAGACTTCCGGCAGTTGCTTTGAAACTGTGTACTGCTTATTATAGTCAAGTAATCTGGCCCTGGAAAGCAAAACATACTTAAGTGAGTTGCCAGGTTCCAAACAGCATGCTACAAGGCACGTTTCATGATTATCTTTAGATTATTTGACCATTTCAATTCTTCATACAGCTTCCCTTCCTTCTCTACTCATGCCCCCACCTCAAACATCTTAATCAGTAGCGTTGATTCCTTTTCTTTCAACAGTGTTCATCATTAATTTATGTTATTATTCACTAGATCTGATAGAAAAATCCAGATTCTGTTGAATAATTTCTAACTACAGGTTCTCCCAGTATTCCTGCCCATGTATGTATTTATCATATTTCTACACCACCCATGTCATTTAAGAGGCTATTACCCTTATGCTCCCGCTGCTCAAATCTCCCCTGGTGGATCCTATGACTATGGGACCATTCCACTTGCAGGCTGACACCAGGGGATACAACCTACTGAAAGAAGAATTTATTCTTCCAATCCAAGGCCCTTTCTTCATGTTAAATTCCCTGGAAATTTGAAACATTTGGGTATTTAGGCCCTCTTTTTGTGCTAGCCACAGCATAATGGTCATTGGGATCTTAGACTTAATTATGATGAACTTCTAGATCCTAAGGTAGAACGACATCCCTGTAGAGCTTTTTCCAAGAATTCAGTGAAGAACAAGAGTCTAAAACAACAGGGAGGGAAAGTATTCCAATCTTCGTCTGCAAGACAGCTCCTATCCTTTGCCTTTTATGCACTTTTATTTGCCACTTTCTTCCCCTTCCTTTTTCCTCAAACAAACTTTCCAGAAGTTTCTGGAAAGAAAGTTATAAATAAAAAGGTCACAATCATTATAGTAAGCATAACTGACAGAATGCTTCTACCATTAAAAAAAACATTATTTATTGAAATACACTATATTTTCCAAGTTTTTCCTGAGAATACTTGGCAAACTACAATTTTTAAAAATCCCTTATGCTGAGAATATCCTCTTGGCAAATTTTTCCAGATTAATGACAGCATAAGGATAGCTGCTGTCTGAAGGTAAGCTCTGCAGAATGGAAAGAGAGTGGGGCAATTTGGAACAGACTAGCCTTAATTACTAACTGAGCTACCATCCAAAAGGATTTTGACCGAGATTAATAAAAGCTTATTTGAAAAATGGCTACCCAGCTGTTGAAGGGTTCTAAATTAGGTCTTGCTTAGGATGTGTTTCACGCTGAGAGTTAATTCTGTTTTTCCATGGCAAGGCCTGTTTTTTGGAACAAAATTCCACTGGAGTGGAAGAGGTCCCCATCTTATTACCGTTTAGGTGGGGATATTTCAATGCAGTCTTTTTAATGCTTAGTTTGTTTTAATGCTGCTAGATTTCATTGCATTTTTATTTTTATATCATCTGTCAGAACCATTAAGATAATTTAGGTGAGCAGTGATTGTCAGTAAAATTACTCAAAGTATATGATATAGCAGATCTAATTAAAGCAGTCTATTAATTACAAAAACTATCCTTATTAAGTTAAAAAACTATCCTCACCATTAAGGAGGATACCATTAATGTCTCACATAAATTTCATATCATTAAGGTCTCACATAAATTGTGAACTTGTGATAGTGTTAGAAATTAAGAAGTCTGTTCCCAAAATAGGCTACAAAAAAAGACAGGAAGGTATTTATGGAGGAATCACGAAATTGTTTATTGCAATATAGTCTTCCCAACTTGGTATCAAAAGACATGTGACTGGTAATTATGCATTCCCAATAGAGTTGGAGGGTGCAAAGATGGCAAAGATAGTCTTCCACAGAGCAGTTTTTAGTGTTGTGTAATTGGCCTTGTTGAGTCAAATCATTTTACAAGAAAACACTGATTTCTAAGAATGCTAAACATGTTTGCTTTCTAAGACTGGACCTAGGTACCTATGAGGGGCAAAGGCATGATTAGAAATAAATACAATGCTAGAGGCCTTGCAACTGGCAAAGTACAGGTATGTAGAGAGCATTTGAACATAGCAGAGGGTGTCAAACTCAACACATCTAGCCCATGGGGTGCTTAGATCTGGCCCACAGGACCATCCTGGAAACAGTGAGGAACCGGCTTGTGGTGCCTCTGCCAGCGAAAATGGAGCTCCATTTTCACTGACAGAGGGTTACAGGAGGCTGTTGCAGCCAGAAACAGATAGGACCCTGTTTTTGCTGGCAGAGCACTCGGGCCATCACAGGCGCCCCTGACACGAGTAATGTTGAGCTGGCCATGCCCACTCTGGCCACACACACCCCAACCCCCCCAAGTCAAACACAACCCTGATGTGGCCCTCAATGCAATTGAGTTTGACACCCCTGTCCTAGGGGGCTTAATAGAAACTATCTATCTGCAAGAATCTATTGCTTAGCACATTGTAAGCCGCCCTGAGTCTCCGGAGAAGGGCGGCATATAAATCAATTTTTTTTTAAAAAAATCTTCCTTTCCATTCCATTAGAAACAGCCTCTGCTGAATCAGCAATCCTTTCATTCATCCAAAAAGTTTGTTTAAAAAAATTCATAAGCCATTGTGGCCTGAGTCAACCCAAATCAGAGCCAGAATGTCTTTGAGTTTGCAGTAGTATTCTTTTTGGTAAATCACATCAAGACCTGCAGTTGATTTACTATGATTTCTTCATTTGCAGCCCACATTTGTTCCAAGATTCAAGACAGCATATTCAGACTATTCCCCCAATTTTATTCTTATAGCAACAACTTTGTAGGTTAAACTGAGAAGGACTGATGGCTCCAAAATTATCCAGTAAGGTTCCATGGAAGACGGTGGATTTGAATCCAATGGATGAAATCTTTCAAGATGGCAATTGTGCTAATTTTTTGTTTCCTATGTCTTAACAGTGCTGTACAACATATTCATAAAGACTCAGAAAAACATTCTCCCCAGGAAGAAACTGTTAAATGGTGATAGGAAACAATTATTTGTTTTTTTTCTTAACGGCATTGTTAAAGCATTGCTGCTTTTTAATAACAGTCTACAGCTATTGGAGACAAAAGTGTTGGATTTTAAAAACTATTATTGTTCCTCATTGTCTGAACTCTGGAATGACTGTGAATGAATCATCCCTGGTTTATTTGTCCATTCATTACCCAGAGGGAAGTAGCAATCTCATATCTCTATATTTTGTACACAATAAGCTGACACGTAATCAAAATAGAGGATGCTTAAACACTTCAAAGGCAACACTTTCCATAAAAGTGACACCGCCCAAAGTACTTCTGAGGTTTTTGGTATGCACAGTATCCAAATATAACCAGAAAATGACAAATATTGGAAAGGATGTAGAGGCAAATAAGAGAAAAATGAAGTTTTCTGCTTGTTTTTTTTTTTTTAAATAAAATTAATTAGGTTGTTTAACTCCTAGGTAGGATGTTCAGAATTCCAAGTTAAAAGGGTTAACCTTGAGAATATTTAAAATAATGTGCTAATGCTAGTAAGAAGCAATATTTAAATTTAACACATTATTAATAATAATTAGAAGGGTTTTTTTCCCTACAGAGCCACTTAGTAATATTATATATCAATTTAGCAAGCTTTTTGTTTATTGGTTTGCTTTTACAAGGAATGCAAAAATTTAAATAAAATCCTGTCAGTGCTGATCTGCTACCAATAAATATTCTCTATAAAGAGAGAGAGATGGGATCTACACTACATAGAACACAAGTTAATTATAAAATTGTATGATTTTTATTTGTTTTTATTTTCTTGTACAATATTGGTTTTATTTATTAGCAAACAAGCTATAGCTCAGTGCTGAGATAAAACTGAATTTTCTAAATATAACATTAAATTTTAATTAGCGATACAATGTACAGTAGAGGGAAAAGAAACCATCTAACACAAAACCTGGCTAAAACATATAGTTTTTTCTCCAGAAATGTCCTGAAGGTGCTTTCCCCCACCATCTAATCAGAGCTGACAAAGCTTCTTGAAGCAAAGTCTTCAAAGAAAAACCAGAAAGTCCAGTGGCCTTTTGAAAAAGCATTTTGGGACAACCATGACCATGAGAATCTCTATAGACATTTTCCAGAAATAGCAGATTTTTAAAAAGGTTTTCCCCTCCCCACTTCCTTTTACCCGGATTTTCTTTTTTCTTGGAAATTTCAAGAAATCACCCTTTTCTCAGTTCTAATCCAAGGCTTCTCCTTCAGAGCCCTTCTCCTGTTCTGCTCTAGTTTTAAAATAGGAGTACATTTTATATCACAAGCAGAGGGAGAATATGGGAGTCTTTCTACAGTAGCCATTTCTCCTTCATGATATTTATTGGGAATTACTGACTTTCTCTTCATATCTAAGCCTGTTGACTTTTTGTTGCATTCACAACTAAAACTCTTGAAACATATACAATATTCTTTTAAAAATAAAGCTTGGAATATTCAAAACAGCCATTTCAAGGTTAGAATGCTTCAAGGTCAGCATATTAGCTTCCATTATTTGTACATGATGCTTAGTTGGGGTCATTTAAAGATGAAAAAATAAGTCTTAAAGTGCACCTGTGAAGAAGATCAGCAGAAGTGAAATGCAAGCTATTTCTCTCTTCCTGGAAATTAAGTATCTAAGATGATGAAATTAATGCAAAGTTTATCTTGAGAGATGGAAGCAGAAGGTTTGGCAGATATTTATTTATTACCCATTTCATGAAAAGAAGACATAATTTAAATACAGTATTTATAAGTATGGTATTATAAATATGTAATTAAATACAGTATTTCAGTAGGACTTAATCTGCTTGCTTGTTAATGGGTTATTATCGATAGGGGTCCATATGGCAGCTATATAAATTTGTTTAATAAAAAAACACTTAACAGTGGAATCAAATATATATAATTTTCTAAGCTTTGTATAATGTATGGTAATTTAAAAAAAGAAGTTGGTTTGCAGTAATCAATACACTGCAGACTGATCTGTAAATGTCCCACAGAACTGACAGGATTTTAATTCTGCAAAATATAATTAGGACAGCAATATTAATGAGGGAATATTTGGCACAGCCTGAGTGTTTAAAGAAAGATGAGGCCTTGGAGTTAAGAAGTGGGAGCCCTTTCTTAGGATTTATATTATGGTCTGCATTTTGGCCAATGAAATGTTCATCTGTTAACGTTACTTCCTGGCGCATGACATCTGCACATAGATTCCTGCAGAGACCTTAAAAAATTAAAACCTCATATCTGGTTCCATCATGGCAGGGTCTGAGATTTATTATGTTAATAATATCCCAGATTTCTCATAAAGGTAACAGAAGAAATACTCATTTTTATAGCTTTGGATAAGCCACTCGCCTGGTTCATGATTTAGCCAAGTAATAAAATTCTTTTTGAAATTTATTTGGAGGAAAAAAAGCAGATTTTGCATGCATTCAGTAGCTGGTTTCCAAGTTTAATCCCTTTCATTATAGTTCCCTAAACGCTAAAGATTTTGCCAATCTGATTGTCATCTATTTAACTTTCAGGGGGTGTTACGGTGGGAAAAACCTTCACATGCCTGTCTTTAAAGATTTTTGTGATTTTTCTGTGTACAGTATCTCATGACATTGCTCATTTTTAGGTTTTAGGAATTTTTTTAAAAATGGGATCACATCAGTCTTATTTCTCACCTCGGGGCAAATAAGCCTCTCTTCATTTCTGAAATAAGGTGGAAATAAAGAAGTACAGGTTTCATCAAAGTTACTATTCAAAGAAATCTATCCTTTGCCAAGGCTATGGACTTTCTTAAAGTCTGGAAATTCATTAGGCTTTTAAATTTAGAAACCTCCCACAAGAAGAGGTGTCTAAGAACATTATTCAGATGAATGGAAAAACAGCCCAGAACACCAGAAAAAGGAAACAGACTAACATCTTCCAACAAAATGGATACTTACACAGCTTTATCAAAAAAATGCCTAACCACTAAAACCATTACAGCACCAACAGCATAAACTACAAAAAGCACAACACTGCCATACACCAGAAACATGTCAGAAATAACCAACACAATATTACAACCACATAGCATCACCATAGTACACAAACCAAATAAACCTTCCAAACCATTGTAATTAAAACCAAAAGATTGAGTAACTTGAGTTTCAAATTCTTTGTGAGGGCTCAGCACAAGTGTGGCCAAGCGGCTGAGACCAAGAAGAAAGAAGTGGGAGTCATCTATAATATAGTGTAAAGATGGTAACAGTCACTAGGTATGATAGACAGGCAGAAGAATAGCAGAATGCATCCATGAATACCAATTAGCAGTCAAAATACACAACGAAAACTCCTTAATGTCATAGCACATGGACAGACTCAACCATAATTTCAACTAAGAAATTGTCAGCATTCTAGACAAGCTAAATTAAAAAATGGGAGGAAATTTCTGAAAGGGGAAAGCCATTAACAGGCACATAGAGATTAACAACACTTACACATTATTAAAAAGAGACAGTAAAAAAACGTTAGAAGGAAATGAAAAGATCAGAACATCCCTTTGCCAGCAGACAACATTCTGATAAACAGGGATTAACACCAGGATTAATACCAGAAAACAATCAAGCAGTAAACAACACCCTAATAAAGGAACTACCAAGGAGAAATTAACACCTCCACCAACAGGGCAAATTACTATATATAACAGACAGCAAACCCCACTTCCTTCTAGCACTGAAGATGTTACCTAGTTGGGTAACCAAACATTTGCAAGTAAACAATTAGACACAGAGCACCAAGGTCTCCATTTAGAAATTTGAATTAAATAAATGCTCTAGTCTGTCAGAAATATCATTCTTACAATCCAGATTTTGAAAATCTTTCTAAGAAGCAGTGGTGAAATCCAATTTTTTTTACTACCGGTTCTGTGGGCATGGCTTGGTGGGCGTGGTGTGGCTTGGTGGGTGTGGCTTGATGGGTGTGGCAGGGGATCGATACTGCAAAATCTCCATTCCCTCCCCACTCCAGGGGAAGGACACTGCAAAATCTCCATTCCCACCCAACTCCAGGAGAAGGATACTGTAAAATCTCCATTCCCACCCCACTCTGGGGTTAGCCAGAGGTGGTATTTGCCGGTTCTCCGAACTGCTCAAAATTTCCGCCACCAGTTCTCCAGAACCTGTCAGAACCTGCTGGATTTCACCCCTGCTAAGAAGTATATATAAAAAAAAACATCCACAGTGCATGTTATTGAAAAAATCCAATGTGGAATTAGCTAACAAATTTAGGGTAGCTGGGGATAATGAGCTAATGGTTAAATATGTTTGGAGAGAATTGAGTTAGGGAAGTTGATTTAGAATTTTCTATTTTAAAGCAAAAATCAAATTTATCTGATGATTATTAAGAACTTTTGCATGCAACTAAGCTATTATTGAGTAATGGACCTGTAAGGATTTGCAGATCTCATTCAATGTCCCTCACTAATCAGCTATCAAACTCTTTTTCACCCACCAATAACTCCTATTCACATATCCATTTGTAAAGAGCAGGTCTTTTAAATATTTTTAAAAATAATTTTTATGGTAAATTTCTGCTGTCTGTTTTAAAATACTGTTTTTCTTTTGGAAAGATGTTCTATGAGTTGTTTTCTCTGCATTGTGCTATTTTTATTTTTTATTTTCTAAAAATCCAGGCTGTAATTAATACTACTACTAAAATCATATTTACCATTAAAGTTGGTTTACCAGTGACTGAAATATCTAAAATTCTTTCAATCTTTTAATGTCTCAATCAGCCTTTAACAAAACTGTTCTCACTAAACCACTTTCTTTCTAAAAATCATATCTATTCGTGAAATAACTGTTTTTATCAGCATTACTTGCCATTTTAAAAGCCTGGTCCATGTATAAAAATAATTGGCAAAAGAGTGAAGAATATCTTCTTTGGATGGGCTCATCTTTCCACCTGATCTTTGGGCATTCAACAGAAATCTAGAAAAAGCAGTAACAGTTGTTTGCTGGGATTTGGACTCTCACAGGCCATGTGGTGAAGGAGTAAAGGAATTTGTGGAAAGAGAGACCCCTTGTGGCAACAGTGAGGGGTGTATTTGCTACCAAAGTGCCATGGGTCACAAACATCTAAGATTAATTCGTCAAGAGACAGACATTCTCTCTAGTAGAAACCCAACTTTTTCTGTAATGCTTTTTAAAAAAACTGCTGCATGTCCTAGTCTACAAAATGTGGTATAATAACACCATGGGTCAAAAATTAACCATAAGCTACCGTGTTTCCCCAAAAATAAGACCCCGTCTTATATTTTTTGAACCCTGAAATAAGCGCTTGGCCTTATTGCCATGCACTCAAAAGCCCGATTGGGCTTATTATCAGGGGATGTCTTATTTGGGGGGAAACAGGGTAGTCATTTTCTTCAATCTGACACCATATATAATAAAGGTAAAGGTTTCCCAGTTGTGTCCAACTCTAGGAGGGCAGTGCTCATCTCCATTTTTTTGTCAAAGGACCCAGCATTGTCCGAAGACACTTCTGTGGTCATATGGCCAGCATGACTATATGCTGAAGCTGATGGAACACTGTTACCTTCCCATCAAAGTGGTACCTATTTGTCTACTTGCATTTGCATGCTTTTGAACTGCTAGGTGGGCAGAAGCTGGAGCAAGTAATGGGAGCTCACCCTGTAGTGCAGTGCTTAAGTCTCAAACCTGAGCTGTCAGTTTTCCAGCTGACAAGCTCAGAGTCTTTAGCCACTGAGCCATTATGCCCTCTATGACAAGACTATTAATCTAAGTCAGTATGCTGAGTACAAATTTAGGGAACCGTAATTTGAACAGATTCAGAGGGTACCATGCTGGGGAAGGCTGCAGTAGATTATAACCCCCAGGATAAGGCCATCTTGTGGGTCTGATTGTAGAATTATTTCTCCAGTGTGGTTTAGTAGGTACCTGGGGAATAACCTAGGTTACGATCACTTTGGGCTAAAATGGGTGAAGAATTATGTACTCTGGTCTTAATATTGTTCTCTAACCAATAAGAAATGACAAAGGAACTGATGGGTTCATCCCAGTAAATCTCTAAGGGCATTCAAGTAAATTACTTAGGGCATTCAATCTGAAGGGCTCCACATCTTTCCATATTAGTTATTATAGTTATCAAAATACACTGATAGAGTATTCAACTAAGAGCTGAGGTGGTGCAGTGGTTAGAGTGCAGTACTGCAGCTACTTCAGCTGACTGCTAGTTCAGCAGATCAGCAGATCAAATCTCACCGGCTCAAGGTTGACTCAGCCTTCCATCCTTCTGAGGTGGATAAAATGAGGACCCAGATTGTTAGGGGGCAATATGCTATTTAGTATACTGTCTTTGGTGTAAGCTGCCCAGAGTCCTCGGAGAGTGGGTGGCATAGAAATATGACTAATAAAATAAATAAATAAAATAAATAAATAATTATCAAAACTCTCATATTTAAATTCCCAATCAACCATAAAGTTCGTTAAACTACTCACCACTTTCATCCTAAATTACCCCACAAAATGGGGGGGGGGGAAGGTGAGGGAGGGAGGGAAAATAATATGTGTTGATATGATTTTGTTTCAAAGATTTGGGGAGACATTCTGTTATGGACAAACCAGCTTAGATCTTACTTGTATCAGAAACTATAGGACTGAATTGGCAATTGTTTCTGAAGGACTATGCAATAGTGTCTCTCCATAAGGTAAAAGCGTAGCAAAAATATCATGATGTGGTGGTGGCAGTTGATTCTGCCTCTGAAATAGTAGTAGTGTCCTACTTTCTCTTGACTTTTTATTCATCTGAGTTTTGGTGCAACTCCATCCAAAGTTACAATAAGAATACATTTGAAAATCAGATTATTCATAGAAGAAAATATGGGAGAAATCTAAAGAAGCTAGCATGGGCATATGCAGAACTTTCTAAAACACTGATGAGGACACAGAACATACCCAGGACTTGAAAGGGGACAGATATAACCAAAGAAGAATATAAACTTTTCTCCAGAAATGGTAGGAACTGGATCAAAAGAAAGCTAAATCCCAGAATAACATAAGGTTTGCAAGAGATATCAAAAGCCGCAAAAAGGGTTATTTGGATGTACCAGTAACAAAAAATAAAGTCAAAGATGGTGTTGGTCCATTGTTAGGGGGGGGGAAATGGAATTGATACTGAGAAGAGATAATGTCTTAATTTATATTATGTGCCTGTCTTTTCTCAGAAGGAACCTAGAGCTGGTCATTATTATTCCACGAGGGAAGGAGAACTGCAGCTTAGGATAGACAAGGAGAGAGCAAGTGAAAACTTAGCTAATTTAAACAAATTTGGATCTCCAGGGCCAAATGAGTTACAACCTACAGAACAGAAGGTACTAGCAGAAATGATAATCACAGAAACCACTCTTGGAAAATGTTGAGAATTGGTAAGAAACCGGAGGACAGCAGATATCCTTAAATTCCCCTCTCCCCCGAGAAAAGAAAGGGAAGGGGGAGAAAGAAAGAGGTGCCTGGAAATCACAACCTTATCAGCTTAACATCTGTACTAGGCAAGGTCTTGAAACAGTGTGAGATTGGCAAGTTACAGTTAACAGCATGGGTTTGTCACAAACAAATCCTAAGATAAGACTAATCTTATCTCCTTCTTTGATACTTACTAGGTTAACATATCTGAGGAATGCCATTAATATAGTGCACATGGGGGGGGGTCAACAAAACCTTTGACAAAATTCCTTATAACTTTCTTTTCAGTAATATGAATTAGATAAATCAACTCTTAGATGGATTCATAGTTGGTTCAGCGACTATACCCAAAGACTGCTCTTTAATGATTCCACTTTGAGTATGGTATCACGGGGGTCTATCCAACTGTTTTATCAGTGATTGGATACCCCTTACAGCTTTGTGTCCTCTGCAACTGTACTAGCATCCCCTCAACTTCCTTGGGGACACTGGTACAGGTGCAGAGGACACAAAGTTGCAAGGGATAGATAATGCTTGAAGGGAAAGAAAGAGACTTTAAAGGATCTAGGCATACCTGGGAAATGCTAAAAAAAAGAATGGAATTTAACAGGGAGAATTATACAATTCTGCATCTGGTACAAAAAAATAAAAGGAAAAAAAATATAGGATGTAGGTAATCTGCTTTAGCAATAATACAGAGAGAAAGTCCCAGTAGTATTATGGTCAGAAGTTAAAAATGAACTAGCAGCGTGATGCAGCTGCTAAAAAGCAGCGCTGTCTTGAGTCACAGGAGCACAGAGTCCAGGATCATGAGAAGTCATTCTAGTATTGCATGATTAAGCCTAATTTGGAATGCTATATACACTCCTGGACATCACAATTAAAAATATAAACTGGAGTGAAGAAACACTAGAAGAGGGCTACCAAGATGGTGAGATTCTGTAACAAGCTAATGTGAAACAGTTAAGGATCCAGCTATGTTTATCCTACAGAAGAGATGAGTAAGGAAAACTATGATAGTAGTCTTCAAAAGATCTGAAGAACTGGTACATAGATTTATTCCCTATCCCAGATTAAAAGTCAGGGAATTAGATTCAGTCTAGTTATTAGAAGAAACTTCCTTACTGAATGGACTGCCAGCCAGTAGAACAGGCTAGCCCACAAAATGGTGACTTTTTCTTTCCTGGAGATCTTCAAGCAGAAGCTGGATGGCCACCTGTTAGAGACTCCCTTGTGGATCTTTTACTGAGTGTGGCACTGGGCTGGTTGACCTCAAATAATTCTCCTAAATCTGATTGTAAGATATTATAATTCTATAAAATGATAGAAGAGGAAGTTTAGTCATAGAACAACAACCACCTGTATCTGTTGAAAAGGTTCATTTCTGTTTTGTGTAAAGTTCTGTTGACTGCAGAATATTTAATGCATAGTCAAGAGCCCTGTATTTAGAAATTGATTTTAGCTTGCCCAGTTTTAAGAACTCTGACACCGAAGGATTTTGCACTGAGATTTTACTGCAAACCAATAAATAAATTGGATTTTTAAGCCAAACAGTGGAAATATAAAGCAACTCACCAGGAATCTTTTTTATATTTGGAGGAATATTACATATTGTTGGCTTGGTGTTGTGATTGAGAAGCATATCCATATTATCATTATTTTTGCACCCAAATAATTTAGACTTTGCATTTTTGTTGGCATGATGTCAACAAAATAAATATCTTATTCAATTTTTATTTTTTTCGGGGGAACTTGGAGTGGGTGTGAATTTCATAATGGCCAAAATCAAAGGAATGCTGACACTGTTAAAAAAAGGTTGATTGATTTGTATAAGTCCTATCATATCTGATCAGCAAAACTCCAAATGATGATAGCAAATGGTGTATACTGCCAGATGTTTGTAGCAGTGGTGAAATCCAATTTTTTTTACTACCGATTCTGTGGGCATGGCTTGGTGAGCATGGCGTGGCTTGGTGGGCATGGCTTGGTGGGCATAGCAGGGGAAGGATACTGCAAAATCTCCATTCTCACCCCACTCCAAGGGAAGGATACTGCAAAATCTCCATTCCCACCCCGCTCTGGGGCCAGCCAGAGGTGTATTTGCCAGTTCTCCGAACGACTCAAAATTTCTGCTACTGGTTCTCCAGAACCTGTCAGAACCTATTGGATTTCACCCCTGGTTTGTAGCCTAGATATGATATGCCTAGTATATTAATATTGGATAAGTACAAAAGCTTTCCAAGCTAGAACCAAGGAAAAGGAAAAGCGAAATTAAGCCTTTTAATTACTCCAGTGAATTACTCCAGTGAAAGAAAAAGAAATCCAGATTTTCTCAATGGCAGTCTTAATTCCCCTCCCTTGTAATAGCAAAAGTATCCCATGGGAAGAGTTTCCTCCAAATGTTTCTAGACTCAGAGGGATTTCCCTGAAGCATGGGAAGAAAGACAGACTGGAGATCACCAGATATTATGCAATGAAAAACAAAAACAAATCTTGATGACTTCATAACTAAATAAATGCAAACAATACATTACAAAATACATCAATATTTTACTGGTGAGATGTTCTCCAAAATCTCTTCTTCTATGAAATAATTTCTGAAATAAATGTTGTTTCACCAAACCCAAGGAGAACTGATGTTTAAAAAGTTTAGGAGAATTGTTGTTCCTATACTATTCCTGTCTACTGGTAACCATTCCTATCCAGCAGTTTCTACATCTAACTTTATTCAGCCAAACCTACATCTGTATGAGAAACATAAATAAAAATGTCCTCATTTAACAGAGACCAGCCTGCTGAGTCCTTCATCTTTCGAATTCCTTTCTCCTTCTTTTGGAAAAATGGCCTTCTTAAGCTTGATCAACTTAATATGGTTTATTTGGGGAGCTAAGACTTATATTGACGTACCTTTTCATCGCCCAAGTCAACCTATCTGCTCTATTTGTTCAGTTCCATCTTTGTGCTTGTGCCACTTTATATTCGAATACTTTTTTTCCGGAAAAATTAATCAGAAAAAGTTAATTGACGCCTTTTCATATCTGAAGGAGAACACAGATCCATAGTACTCCTGGCATGACTATTCAGAGATCACTGTTACTGAGTTATTTCCATTTATTCCCAGTTCAGTAAGTAGCTGCTATACTAGAGTAAAGCAAGATTAGTTGCCTCTTTGATGGATGAGTAGAAATTTACTTTTTGATCCTTTATTGGCTGCATGGAATAGGATTTTTAGTTTTCTTACATTCATTGGAAAAATAAAAGTTTCTGCTTGGAACCAAAAAGACTGGTGAGCAGCATAAGATTAGGGATCAAAGTATTAACTTCCCATTCTTTCTCAACTTTCTCAAGAAAATTGGAAGAGGCTGCTCTTGAATCTGGCTTCAGAGAAACCAAATGCTAACCAACAATGATGGCCTGAACAGATAAAGGAACAAAGCAATATTTTATAGTTGTCATGCTATAAAAATCCCAGTGAATTTATGGTTTACTCACCAGACAAAATTGATATTTTTCAACTAACATGATGGAAATTCTTGTCAATGGTGGTTAATGGATTTGTGTCACTGCTAACTCTTTTGCTTTCTATCTTTTTCCTGGTCCAGGAATAGGCAAAGACACAATAAAATTTCAGCCAATTCCCCCTCCCCCCATCACTTTGGCCTTGGGCCCTGATTTATTTTTTTAAACTGGCAATTATTTCTAAATTGATATTGCAGAATTGTCCATTTGACCCCATTCTTTGCTTTCTGTTTGTCATTGAATTGGCTTTTATAGTCTCATCTTGAAGTGTTTCTTTTCAGCTAAAGCAAGAAATTAGAAGAGCGGTTCAATATGGAAAACCCGCAGCTGCATGTGGTAAATATAAGGTAGCTGTCAGTTATGATATAGAAGAACTCTTGGCACCTAACCTGGGGGGTGGGGGTGGGGAGGATGGAGGAGAAAGAGCAAGATACCTATTTAGCCTTGGTAGGTCAGGCAATGTCCTCTGAATAGGATCTTTAGTTGCTTACTTTAGAACAGGATTTGGCTTATGGAACTCACAGGGGGGTCAAGTAATTAAATAATACAGCAGTTCAATTTGTTTTTAGATTGTTTAGTGATGCATGATGTCTTTTCTCTAAAAGGAGGAGAGTGTTTCTTAAACAAACTGGGTGCTTTTTTTTTATTACCAATGTTTTTGGGAGATTTTTCCATGACTGAAGTATTAGTGATGCATCTTTAGCCTTCTCCCTCAATTAGGAACAGGGGCAGGTTGAATTATATGCTGCTTCCTTTGAATTAAATTGAAACTGTATGTATATACACTCAGCCTCTGTGGTCTCCTATTCAATGAATTCCATTGTAAAGTCCCCAGTATAGCATAAACCTCAATAAAACTCATAAAAATATTGGCTCACAAGACCAGCTGTAATGAATGAGAGCTCTGTCTTTTAATTTTTGCTTAAAAGTCAGGTATTTGGCTTGGAATGCCAACTTCCAATGCAATTTATTAAAAAGACTAGGACCAAGGAAATCTGGTCATGGCATGTTAATTAAAGAAGTTTTTTCCTTCTTTACAGCCAACAGGGGCATTGTAAGGTTGATATATGCATGGTAAATAATTATGAGTCCTTAAATAATGTAGCATATTAAAATGTTTGCTGCTAAGGAATGGAAAGGAATAGCAAGGAAATAACAATACTTCCAGATCTGTCACATAATAGCAGAAGATAGCCTAGAAATGCTCTCCACTGCCTATCCAGAGTGCCAGCTGTGGTGTTTTATGCCTACAAAAACTTAAAATATTCTGGAGCAATCCAGTTTTGACACTTCAGATTGGCCTGAAATGATATTTCCTTAGGACACGTTGCAAAGAACTGGAGAAGTATGGAAAGCCAAGTTATGCATAAAACTGTGTTGAATAAATATTGCAACCATAGTGCTAGTAATATTTGATCACATGTAAAAGCAAATCAACTTTGGACGTAACTTTCAGTTACTTGGTAGGGAATTTACGGTTCAAAAGAAGTGATCACTGCAGTAAGGTAATGTGTTATGTTGAACATGGATTTATGAATGTAAGGAAAACCCTGCTGGATCAAAATAGAGGTCCATTTAGTCCTGTGCCCTGATTCTCACAATGGTTAGTCAGGTGCTTTTAGAAAATAGGACTTGATGACAAGAGACTGGCTGTTGCCATCCTACCATTATATGTTTCTTAATTGGAAGTATTATTTAGCTATTTGGAAAATAGTTGCTGACCTATCTTGGTATTATGCTTTTTACTCTAGAGGAGGCCCACTTGGTTTAGTCTGCCAAATTTTTTAGCCTGCAACGTGGATGTATTGTTTTTCCAATAAGCCTTAAGAATTTTTGGATCTGGAGGTTTCAAACCCGGACTCTCAATTTAGCATAAGGTATTTTTGCCATAGCTACTTTAGAGTTTATTATTGATGTTTCTATACTGTGATTTTAGAACTGTTTTAGATATATCACTCACATTTTAAACATTCTGCTTTAAACTAAATTATTTATCTTGAATCTCCAGCAGATGTTTTATTGGATGATCAGGATTTCTAAGGTAATGGGATCAAAATGTACTTTCATGCATGGTATCCATAACTGATTGTCTTTTTCTAAAAAAGGAGAGATGGGACTGTGGATCCTCCCTATCTGTTTTATTGAAAGATCAATTATTATTTTTTTACTTATTAATCTACTTGCCTACTTCTTTGTTTATGCCCAGCTATGTAGCAGTGCCAACTCCAACTTCGGTTGATCTCAGGAAATTAAGCAGGGCAGGATATGGTTAGTGTTTGGAAATATACTAAGGCTGTAACCTAAACTGGGAAATTAACAAACCCAGAATATCTGGAAATGTCATTGCTAAACCATTTTGATGTTATTGCTAAAAACTCTTACCTGGATGGTCATGAAGTCACTAGGCATGAAGCTCAACTTGAATGAAACTTTATTTCTTATTGTGCCCTTAAGCCTTTTCCACCACAGTCAACCCCTCCCAAAATGAGCCATAATATTGACCTCAGCCAGCTGAAATGGTGATCTAAGTGCTCTGGAGGTGCAGTGAGGGTATTAAAGAGAAAGAAATAGTACTCTCATTTGCAGAAAAGGGGGATCATGCTACATTCAATTCATATGCAACCTGAATATCCCCTAAGGCTGGCTTTTGAGAGGAAGAATTGAGGGCTACAATCAAAAACAAATGGTGGGAAACCCTTATGCCATGAACAGAATATAACCAAGGGTTATATAGATTTTCTCTGTCAGGGGTTTAAGCAGTAATATCCCTCACAGATATCAATGGAGTATTTTTTTAAAAAATCTAAGCATAAAAAAATCTACAATTGGAACAACATACGCTTCCAATCAAATAACTAAGACTAGAACCTAAAAGAAAGTAGCTCTGTATTGCTTGGTTTAAACCATAATGTATTGGATCTACTACACAGTGCCAAGTGGGCATGCTCCAGTTTGATCTTCACCAGTGCAATGAAGGCAAAATGCCCCATTATGCAAAAGGGTGTAGTTGAAAGAAGAAATAATTTTAGTACATGGGCTATGCAAGCACATGAGCAACTTTTGTCAAATTAAATAGCACAGCTGCTGAATCCTTGGAATCAACCTTAGAAGGTTGATTGAAACAATGTGCCCCTTGAAGTGGTAACAACTTCACAACTTAGTGTTCGAAATGGATTACAATTATGTTGTAATTTGTAGTTCTCTGCCATTCCTGAACACAGACTTCAGATTTCAGTTCCATTTGTTTCATTGCCTTCCTTTCTTCTTGCCCTTACATATTTTACCTATCAACATTTTCAATACTTTGTAAAATCTTCAGTCTAAATCACTTCACCAAAATGATAAATTTGAATTTCTCTATTTAGAGAAAACTCCATATAGGATGCCTGGCTTATGTAAGTTGGAAGTGGACAAAATAACAGCATTTTCCAAGGAAGTCTTTAATATCTTTTATTATGAGTTCAGACATGATTATTATTTTATTTAAATGCTCTACAGTATACAAGATGGGAAGATTACTGGATTCTTCATCATATGGACAAAGAACTCAAAGGTTTCTGTGTGTTTGTGTGGTATTTTCTTTAATCAGTATAGAGTGTGATGATGATGCAGTAATAGAACTGAAGAAAAGTGTTAACTGGGTCCTTTCTTATTTGGAAGAGAAGTAGAAAGTTAAGGAAATTTAGAGATAAGGGTGTATCTGCTTTACCCATCACCAATAGGAATCGCTTCCTATTCCCTGAGTGCAGGAGTGGATGATGGTAACCTCCTCCCACGCCCAGCCCATTGCAAAAGTACACCTTTACACCTTTATTTTCCACCTTCAATTCCAAACTGTTGTTTCCAAACATAAGTTGTTATAAGCCCTTCGAAAGAGATGCTCTCTGACATGGGTTTCACCATAAAATGCATTTCTCTTTGGATATATTAGCTGTCAAAGGGTGGATACTTTGGGTAAAAAGTAAAAAGTATTTATGTTGACAAGCTGAGAGCATCAAATTAGTTACAGGCTTGAAGCCTTTTCAGTGTGACAAAACTTCAAAATAGGAGACAGGGAGCAAATTGGGAAAGTTCACATTAGACAATAGCACCAACTGGTTCTCTGGGTTTTGAGCTGACCTTCCAGACTACACAGTAGTATTGTGTGTTTCTTCCTAGGCTGTTTCAAATCCTCAAAACCTAAAATAATCCAGTCTACCAATCTATATCCATCCAAACTGAACATTATATCTTCCTCAGCAAAAAAAAAGTGTATAAGAAGCCTTCGTTTCCTTGCTAATTTATTTGAGACCTGTGTTATTTGTGAAGTGTTCCTGAATAATTTTCTTCCTTCTGGTTATTTTCTAAATTTTGCCTTGTTGCAATATTTTCAGGATCAGACTCAATAATAATAATAAGAGTTAGAGGTTTAAATATATTTCTCTTTAATTATAATAGGCATTCTATATTCACTGAATATTCACAGATAGAAGCAAAGAAAATGGTGAAGGTGGCTCCTTATATATACAAAGGGTGGAGCCAAGAGTGGGAGTGGTGAATTATGAATACATTAAGAGTCAAAGAATAAGTTAACCCCTGATATCCCATATATACATTATTTACACATTAGGGAATAAGGCATTTACATCTGACAAATCCCCCTCTAAATGCCGATTCGCTATACAACACCAATTACATTCAGATTCAGGACAATATAAGACATACAATTTGGAAGTTAAGTATTTGTGCTGTTTAGAAGGTAAAGGCTTCGTCAATATGTCAGCTAATTGTTCAGAGGTATCACAATGCACTGCTTTGATAAATCCATCTTGAGACAATTGTCTCACATGCTTAAATTTTATATCTATATGCCTGGATCTTTGTCCAATGGCATCGGATCTAGATATTTCAATGGCTGCTTTATTGTCTTCATGCATAACAAAAGGCAAAGCAGGTTTTTTCCAAACATCTGAAATTAAATCATTAAACCATACAAGGTTATTTGCAGCTTTGGATAAACAAACATATTCCGCTTCTGTGGTTGAAGTGGCTACCAGTTCTTGTTTACCAGTGTACCAGTAAACTGGACAGTCATTTAACAGAAAAATATAACCAGAAGTACTTTTTCTGCATGATATATCTCCAGCCCAATCCGCATCTGCGTAACATGTAAGTTTTGGTTCTTTATTATCACTAGGTTCTAATACTAGGCAAAAGTCTAATGTACTTTTCAGATATCTTAAAATTCTTTTGACAGCTTCCCAGTGATACATTGTTGGTTTGCTAACGTGCCTTGATAATAAATTGAGTGGTAATGCAATATCTGGCCTAGTCCAATTAGATATATAAAGAAGTGAACCTATGACTGATCTATAAAATGTATTATCCTTGAATTCAGGGGAAGATTCATCAGTATTTCTAAGGAAATCAGTTTGCATAGGAGTGTCACAGGGTTTGGCATTGTTTAAATTGCATTTGTTTAGAAGTTCAATAATCTTATCTTTCTGAGTAAGTTTGAAGCCCCTTCTAGTTTTGTTAATTTGTACACCAAGGTATTTGTTTACTTTACCTAGAGATTTCAACGAGAAATGTTCATTTAGCTTGTTTACAAAGATTTCTCTTCTCTCTTTGTGTTTTCCTATATATAAAATATCATCTACATAAATCAATACAAATTCAATGTAATCATCACTCTTTTTGACAAAGAAACAGTTATCAGCAGTGGTAGCGTTGAAATCCATGGTCTTAAGTACTTTTACCAAGCAATCGTACCATCTTTTGCCAGATTGCTTTAATCCGTATAAACTCTTGTTCAATAGCCAAATTTCATTTTTATTAGTGTATTGACTGTGAGGTGCTCTTACATATATTTCCTTATCTAGTTTTGCGTGTAGATACGCAGTCTGTATGTCATATTGAAATACATCAAGATTGAGTGCGGATGCTACTACTAGAGCTGTTTTAACACTCTCTGTTCTTACTGTGGGGGAGTACGTGTCAGTATAGTCCTCCGGATATTTTTGTGCATAACCTTGTGCAACCAATCTAGCTTTGTACAGGGTATTGCCTCCTTCTAGGTTCTTAATTTTATAAATCCACCTGGTACCAATAATTGTTTTATCTTTAGGTGCAATCGCAGGTGTGAATACATTTAATCCTTGCAAACTTTCCATCTCTTTTTTCATAGCTAGTTCCCATTTTTCCTTTTCTTCACGAGGGAGTTTTAATACTTCCTCATATGTATTAGGTGTTATTTGTTCACCATCCATATGCATTATGTAATCTCTGTATTTATTTGGTATTTGATTTCTGTTGTTCCTAATAGCTCTTTCAGGTTTGCTATGGTAGTCATGCAAATATCTTGCTTCCTTTTTTGTTAATGTGTCTGTCTTTATTTTGTGTTGACTATTTGTCCATGTTTTGGTTTTGTTTTTATTTTTGTTGATATTTTGATTTTCTATTGTCCCTTCCTCACGAGATTTTGTATCTTTGCATTTATTTGGAAATATTTCATTAAGATGTAATTTAGACCAGTTGGCCTGTTCATGGAACACAGCTGTTCTGGAAACTATAAATTTGTTATTATTATCAATGAATCTGTACCCTTTGGTGCCAGTTTCATATCCCATAAATCTTAGTCTTCTGGATACGTTTTCTCCCTTTCTTCTCAACTGTTTAGGTATGTGTACGTCTGCAGTGACCCCAAATATGTGCATGTGTGCTAATTTTGGTTTCCTATTATACATCACCTCATATGGTGTCTTATTCACAATACTGGACCAGGTTCTATTTTGAGTGTAATTTGAATAATGTAAGGTTTCTGACCAAAATTGTTTGCCTAAACCAGCATCCTCTAATGTGCACCTAATCATGGTTTGTAATGTGGAATTCTTTCTCTCTGCAATCCCGTTCTGGAACGCAGAAAATGGACTAGACGTGTAATGTAGCATTCCTCTATCCTTTAACCATTGGGAGAATTCTTTAGACATGAATTCACATCCCCTATCTGTCATAATTTGTTTTATTCTGATATTATGTTGTGTCTCTATGCGTTTGTAAAATTCCTTAAATTTTTGAAAGGTTTCATCCTTGTGTTTTAATGTGTAAACAAAACCATAGCGACTGTAATCGTCTACTATTGTTAGGAAGTAACGTTTTCTATAAGTGATTGATGGAGTTAATGGGCCAACTAAGTCCATGTGTACTAAGTCAAAAATTTTGTTAGTTGATCTGGTGGATTTTTTTGGCCTGGGACTAGTTTTTAGTTTAGTAGATTTACATACTGAGCATTCCAAATAATTTTCACAATTTTTTATTTTGACACCTTCTGCGTGTTCAGTCATTTTTTGTACTACAGGAAAACTTGCATGTCCTAACTTCCTATGTAAGATGTGAGCACACTCGTCATGAATTGGTTTACCTATTTTTGGTTTCTTCTCATTGTGTGTATCTGTGTGATCATGAGATATTTTACATTCATCATTGTCACTGTTACTAATATTTTCATCATCTGCCTCAATACAATCTTCCATATTTGAATCAATGTTATGTAACCATCTTTCTTTTGTTATCAGATAGGGTAGGCCTCCTTTAATCATCACAGTGCCTACATTTGTTCTATTCTTCTCTAAAGTTGCTTTTCCCTTTGAG
Source organism: Pantherophis guttatus (assembly GCF_059756535.1). Classification (NCBI taxonomy): domain Eukaryota; kingdom Metazoa; phylum Chordata; class Lepidosauria; order Squamata; family Colubridae; genus Pantherophis; species Pantherophis guttatus. Next base: position 295,744,476 of record NC_142063.1, on the reverse strand, counting down.
AAAACTATATTGATGTCAGAATCTCTGCTTAGTTTTATGGCACTTAGTATGTTATGAGGTATTTCTGGTATTAACAATACCCCCTCTATTTTTCCTAGACCAGGCAAGGTCACATTCCCTCTGCCTAATACTTGAACTTTTTCTTGATTAGCTACCTTTATTACAAACTTATCTTCTGTAAATGAAGACAATATATTTTTGTTATTAGTGGTGTGATTAGTTGCCCCAGAATCAATAAGCCAATTATTGTTCTCATTTTGTTGCGTTTTAGTGCTGTCTTGTTTATTTAGTCCATTCAGTGAACCAGATTTTCTCTCTTTTGAATTTTCTCTGCCCCCTCTATTTTCTCTGTAATTTGGTGGGCTTCTATATTTATGTCTATCTGTGGAAGACTGTCTATAATTGTATTTATTCCTATATTCTGACCTATGTCTTTCCTTTGAAATTTTGGGACAATCTCTTCTATTGTGTTCCCTGGACTCACAATTGTGGCATTTAAAAGTTTCATTATATTTTTCTTGGAAAGCTACCTTCCTAAAAGATTTGTGTTCTGTGTGATTGCTATAACGATTTTTTCTTGAATTGTCTTCTGCTATCAATTTGTTAGACAGACTTTCTATTGATAAATATCCTAGATTGATGGTGTCTAAGTGTGACATAAAACTATCCCATGATGAATCAAGTGAATTGATAATAACACTTTTCATTGTTTGATCTGAAATCACCTCCCCCCTCAAATGCAGCTCAGCTCTTATTTTGTTTAAAGATATTAAATGCTCACTTATGGAAACCCCTGGTTTTACTCTGGAAGAAAAGAAGTCCTTAGACATTCTTGTGGTGGTAGCTACACTATCGCTGTGAAACAAATTAAACATGCATTGAATTATTTCTGAAACAGTTAGATTTGGTTTGATGCTATGATACATTGCAGGAGACACGCTAGATATTATTAAGAAAAATGCCTTATGGTGTAAACAATCTATTTTTAAAGTCCAAGGTCTTCTTGGGGGACTAGTGATAAAAAATAGTAAATTTTCTTTCATAAAGACAACCTGGAGCTGTTGATACCATTCTTGCAAATTAATGCCATCAACCCTAAGTTTTGGGAAGTCACTGGGTAAGTTTCCCACATTATTTTGTCCATTACTTACAACCTGAGGTAGTCCGTGGTCTCGCAAGTGTAGGAAATTGCAAAACGGCATGGGGATGCTCGCAACGAGTCTGCGCGGTTCTCTGGCCAGTTCAAGTCTTTCCGGACCGTCTACGTAGTTTCGCACATGCGCGTTGTTCATTTCTTCTTTGGCGTCGTCGTGGAAGGTTCTCTCCATTGTAGCTCGCTCGCTCCGCTCCTCTTCAGACGAGTCGGTCTCTGGCTCGGTCTTAGGAGTTCTGATGGCGGCGACTGTTCTTCTCTTTCTTTTGGGTGCGTTGGCACTTGCTTCGGTCTGCGGTGTAGGGCGGAATTGACATGGCTCTCTGGGCTCGGGCGTCGTCGCTCTCGAAGTCAGGATGGGAGCGTGCATGTCTTGAAGTATCGGCTTGTTCGCTTGCTTCTTCGTTGGCGCTTTGGAAATTTTTAATTTTGGCCCAAATGCAGCAAAAAGCGTCTTCATTGCTGACTTTACTTGGGATTTCGTTAAGTCGTCTTCACTTTCTGATTCTGGCTCTTCCGAAGAGTTTGAATCCTCCTTTTCACTTTCGTTGTCTGATAACGTTTTTCGCGCCAGAAATTTTGAACTGAGCATTTTGATTGGCTCTGCTTCGCTCACTTTGGAGGCTTGTTGAAACCAAGATGGCTGCCATTCAAAATTTCGCGCGGGATCACATTTTTTCTTTTTCATAACGACTTTCTCTGTAGTCATATCACTCACAGTTTTTTGGTCTTTGGGTTTCTCTTTAGCGATGTTTTTCTCTCTCGCTGCTCCGCTGTTCTTCAGCATTTCTTGGAGGTTCGCGATGAGGCTTTCATCATTCTTCTGGCTTTTTAATAACTTCAATATCTCTGACCTGAGTTCGTTATTTTCTATTTCGATTTCCTCCTGGCCATCATTTTCATTTATTAATTCTTCTTCTTCAGTGGTGTATTCTCCGGATTCTCTCGAAATCGCGTTTGTGGATTCGTTGATTATTTCTTGTTCAGTTTCTATTTCTTTGCTGTAGGCCCTGGTGTTGGGCCTATCTTTCTTAGACATTTTTAGGTATTTATTGAGTCAATTAACCATCCTCTGCTACCAGCTTGTTGCAATATTTTCAGGATCAGACTCAATAATAATAATAAGAGTTAGAGGTTTAAATATATTTCTCTTTAATTATAATAGGCATTCTATATTCACTGAATATTCACAGATAGAAGCAAAGAAAATGGTAAAGGTGGCTCCTTATATATACAAAGGGTGGAGCCAAGAGTGGGAGTGGTGAATTATGAATACATTAAGAGTCAAAGAATAAGTTAACCCCTGATATCCCATATATACATTATTTACACATTAGGGAATAAGGCATTTACATCTGACATGCCTGATGGCTTGTTTGGGGAGCATCAAGGTTCATCTTCAAACTGCTTCCTGGTTTGATCTTCAATTCTGGTTTATTTATCATCCCTGGTTGAACTCAGATTGCGGCTCATGGCCTTAAATGTCGAAAGATCCGAGGTTCCATATCTATGACCTGCAAGGATCTGAATTCCTGCTACACAGGAATTGATCTAAGATTTTATCAGTTATTGTCATTCTCATTAATTACTCTGATCATTATGAAGCTTTAACACTTACAAAACCAGAGGTTTCAGTGTGAGACTATTTACTCTAAATGGGAGGTATATCTGCAGTATATGTTTAAGAGTAATTTTTCCTTTACAAAGAATAAGACTTTGTGAGGAAATGGTGTTTGACAGGATTTTCAGCACTCCCATCAGAGTATAATTCTCAGGATTCTTAGGGAAAAACCACAACACTGAATAATTTCACAGTGTGTATATGTATAGGCCATCAGTTTAATGGGACTTACTCAAGAAATTAATTTTGAATTGGCTTTGTGTTGAGAGGTCTGTTACACACAGTTCCAAATAAATGTAAAAGAATTCCACACAAAACCTTTCAATCAGATGGTTTTTATAGGTGCAAATATCAGAGGGATGATTATGGTTATTATTAATTTGCCCTAGCTATCCATTTATAGTTTTATTTTTAAATAGAAAGGATTGGGAAGATTAGGGCATGTACAGTTTTATACTTTTTCTCTATTGAAGCTATCAAAATTAGGCCTATCTTTGTTTCTTTCTGTCATGTTCCTGCTTTTTCATGTGATAGTATAATCAGAAATAAATCATTGTGTTGGTAATAAGCCTTCCTTCCTTCCTTCCTTCCCTCCCTCCCTCCCTCCCTCCCTCCCTCCCTCCCTCCTTCCTTCCTTCCTTCCTTCCTTCCTTCCTTCCTTCCTTCCCCCTTCAGTTTGCTTTTTTTCAGGTTAGCAAATCTTCTTAGTCTCCAAAATAGATTTTTTTCCCCAGAGCAAATAGGATCATCTGAAGAAAAATATACTTTTACTTAAGACTAACATGAATGAGTAAGACAATGGGTAACTTTCTTCTCTCTCTTCCCTTTTTCCTCTCTGTTGATGACCAAGTCAGTTTCTCTATATGGTACACAGAAATAATTATTTTGTTCTTTGCTTTGGACAACTGAATGTCTTGGGTTAGTCATATCATATCATATATCATATCGTAAGTTTATTTGTCAAGCATATATAAGATAACAGGTAAAAGTATAAACATAATTTGAATACATGAAAAGAGTAAGTAAAAAGGAATATTAGGACAGGGACGGTAGGCACGCTGGTGCACTTATGCATGCCCCTTACAGACCTCTTAGGAATGGGGTGTGGTCAACAGTAGACAGTTTAAGGTTAAAGTTTTGGGGATTTGGGGAAGAAACTACAGAGTCAGGTAGTGCATTCCAGGCATTGACCACACTGTTACTGAAGTCATATTTTCTGCAATCGAGTTGGAACGGTTTATGTTGAGTTTGTATCTATTATTTGCTTGTGTATTGTTGTGGTTGAAGCTGAAGTAGTCATTGACAGGAAGGACATTGTGGCAGATAATTTTATGTACTATGCTTAGGTCAGACTGAAGTCGGCGTAGTTCTAAGTTGTCTAAGCCCAAAATTTGGAGTCTGGTGGCATAAGGTATTTTATTGCGGTTAGAGGAATGGAGGACTCTTCTTGTAAAATATCTCTGGACTCGCTCGGTTGTATTTATGTCCGATATGCAGTGCGGGTTCCAGACAGATGAGCTGTATTCAAGAATTGGTCTAGCAAATGTTTTGTGTGCTCTAGTTACAACATTACCAGAGAAAAGCTACGCAAGATTAGGTTAACAACTCTTAATGCCTTTTTGGCAATGTTGTGGGTTCGGGCACTTAGATCTTTAGAAATGAGTACTCCAAAGTCCTTGATAGAGTGAGGGTCATCTACAAGGTCATATCCATCTAATTTGTATTTTATGTTTTGATTTTTTTTGCCAATGTGCAAAACAGAGCATTTGTTGGTTGAGATTTGATGTCCTGTAAACAGACATTTCACAATCTAACATAATGCGTAGTTTGCATCATTATCATAGCTGACTTGGAACTATAGTTTTTTTTTACCTTTTAATAAAGGTAAAAGCCAATAAAGATTAAAACAATTATGATAGTCATTCCAGAAAGTAATATCTTCCCCTTTTTTACCCAAACTAAAAAGATCTGATAATGTTCATTGCATTTTTTGCTACTGTCATAAATTTTTCTGTTTCTCTGCTAAGAAATTATGCAAAAATGACTCTGAGCCCAAGATGCAGGTGATTTAGCCAGTGAGTTGCAGGTGGACCAGCTCTTGTACTTGGTCTCCCAAACCATTTAATTAGGACCCTCCAAAGGTCAACGTTTGGCTAATGAATCCTCTGCACCTGAGGTATCACTTTTGCTAATGAGTGGTAATAAAAAGCAGTTAGTTGACAAATGCAACCCAAACTCTGGCATCATTTCATTGCAACTGCTTAATAAGGCCCCTGTTTGAGATCAAATTCCTGCTTGTTCAGCAAAAGCCTTCAGTTTGCAAGCTCAGGGCTGTATGATGGGAATATCAGGTGGTGTAATATGGAAATCCTCACCTCTTTTTTTTTTTGCAATATTTTGCAATTACTTAATTTGTTTAACTGAGTGAATCTGATCACTCTGCCAACTGTTTCAAAAAATAAACCATGACACCAAGTACTCTGCCCCCTCTCAACCAAAATACTTGGATTACTCAAAACAGTATCATTTTTCCTGGGATGGAGCTATTAACAGTTGCTTTGGGGATTTCAAAGAGCCCTAGATAATGTTACCAGCAGAGATTGCTTTGATATATGTCTCTTGTTTGTCCCATACTATAGTGATGATGAATACGATAGCCAAAGTTCAAAATAAATACCAGTGGTTATAAGAACATGGAAGATAAGTTGATGAAAGCAAGCATACTTTTTTCTCCTCCAAGTAACAAGACAAGCTAAATCCCATACTTGTTCAATAATTACCATAAACCAGCCATTTGTTAAATAAATCAGCCATTTGTCTAGAATGGTATAGGGTCTTCTGCTTGTGCAAAGGGTTGATGTAAAAGATCTCCAAAGTGCCTTGCAACTCTATTATTCTGTTATTCTGTTAATTAGGTGTAATGCTGGACTCTATGTGTTTGGGTTTGGAAACTTGCAGTAGATGTTGAGAAAGAAATCCATAATTGTGATGATATCATATATCAGAGGTCCTCAAATTTGGCAGCTTTAAGACTTGTAGACTTCCACTCCCAGAATTCTCTGTTGAAGTCCACAAGTCTTAAAGCTGCCAAGTTTGAAGACCTCTGTCATATATAGAGTATGTTATCATTTTGATTGCAATATTGTGGTCTACTGTGGATGCCACTATACACAATTTAGGAGGATATATTCCATTGATTTAATCTCCCCAGAGCTGCAAACACAAATTCTCATACAATATGGAATTATCTTATATTTCCTAAACAAAAAGGGCAAGAAAAGTCATTGCACATTGCTAGCATGAGTAAAGAGATCATCTACCATTGGTTTCAAAGAATAATTGGTTTTGTCTAAAGTACAGTAACATGGAAATAATGATACATCCAATTGATGAACCACATCCCCTTTTCTCCTATTTCTCTTCAGGTTATAAAACAATATTTTGCCCCATTACATTTTTTTCAAAAAATTCCAACATGAGCATGAATCATGCGAAAGCTATTATGGAGATTTTACAAACTAAAATCACAATATATATATTTTTGTCCTGGAAGTGACTTTTTTGAAGAGCGTCCAGATTCCTTCCACTTTTTGTTCAACATTTTTGGCTGCTGGAATGTTCCTTAGATATTGCCAGCTTATGGAAAAAGCTGTAGAAGGAATGACCACATTGCAACATATTTTCTCTAAAGGGTTGGATTGTGACCTTAGAGTTCAATAGAGTTTTGAGGGAGAATACAGTCTCCCAGTTTTCTATTCAATTTATCTTAATAATGGAGCTAAAAATGGTGAAGTAAATTGGGTACAAAGAACCATTTCCATAATCACCCCTAGCAGCTATGCAGATTCATTAGAATATCCATTCTTTTGTTGTTCTGCTTCAGTTTCTTTCTTTGCTTTTAGCTACGGTAAGTTATAGAACGTACACCTGGTAAAAATCTATGGTATCTCTTGAACACCTGGCCCTATTATATAAGTTGGCCTGTTTATAAATGCTCTCTAATAATTCCTTTCATAGCAACTTGTTCAGGTTTTAATTCATTGAAAATAATATTTCCTTAGGGTTTAACCATTCTAATATGTACATTGGGGTTCAACTTTGAATAAACGGATAATTAATTTGATGTGATAATTTTTAAAAATTGAAAAATATATTAAACAAAAGCATATAAAAATCTTCAAAAACTGGAAGCACTGGTTTCTATCAATGTATCTTTACTCAGTTCTATTGTAAAAGGCAGACTTGGGTATAACATCAAACTGGTAATGCTTTTGTTTTATATTGCAACTGGTACAGCTGATGTCATCCTTGTAAAAGAGTTATAAGCAAAGGATGAAAATAGGTTTCCATAGAATATTTCATGAAGTTGGATTCTATGCTAAATATTCTACTGAAATTTCTTTCTTTCTGCTTCATTCTTCATTTTGTATTTCATCTTGCATTTGATTGGCTGATTTGTATATTTGATTTATATCCATCTTTTCTGCCCAATCTGTAATGAATGTCTCAGAGACACTTTATTTATAGCTTGATCTACTGATCAACACTTCTCTTTAATTAAACCTTGATTAAGCCTTAGAGTATGGCCTCCAGCCTCATTATCTTTTAGGTCAATGAAAATCTGGCTCTTCCATCAGGCATTGGGTTAAAATGGATGATGAGCTTCTTTTAAGATATTATATATATTCATTGAATGTTTTCTTCTGAGACATAAATAGTTGTTTTTCGCAAATGAAAGGAAATATACATGTCTCAGGATAATGTTTCAAGATCCAATCGGACTTGGTCACTTGGACCAGAGGTTTATTTTTTACAAGCTTTTGGACTCATGGAACTTCTCTCTCTCCAAAATAGTTGGTCTTTTTACTTTGGTTGCTATTGTTTTTAATGTTACACACCATCCAGAGTTTTCTGGAGCTAGGTAGTCCTCTCAGTTTAAACAAACTAAGTTACCAATTGCTGATATTAAGGGCAGAGACGCATAACCTATTCTTCTGGAGCCACAAATATTTCTTTCCAAAATCACTGCTGGAGTATAATTAATAGAATAGAAATGAAAGTTATGATTACAGATGGATTGTATTCACATGACTGGCTTACCCATAATAAATTGAATTGATTTTTTTTTTAGGGGGTACAAGTTGCATTACTTTTTGGACAATAAACTGACCACAAAGGCTGGATTTGCATAACAATATGTGGCTGGAAAATTTATGCTTTGTGTGTCATATGAAAATAGTTAAGAGGTAAACTTTATTATTTCTAATGTATTTAGCTTTATTCGACTTAACACTTTATGAAATTTAAAGTTAGAAGTTAAACCAATCTATACCAATGAAATACCAAGCTTGAAAAGATAAAAAAGATTATGAACTGAGCAAAGCTACTAATGGATCAACAAATAAAAATAAAAATTAAGACATAAAGGTATAACCACCAAATAAGGAAGATTCAAAATAGCTTATATTTAAAAATCAACAAAAACAGTCAGAACATAAAAGGAATAAAATTAAGGAATAAAATTAAGGTGCTGGTTATTACCTATAAAGCCCTATATGGCCTAGGCCTGGGGTACCTGACGGACCATCTGCGGCCAGCGACAGCTCCCCATCGCCCAGTGCGTTCCCACAGGAAGGGCCTCCTTGGAGTGCCATCAGACAGGCAGTGTCGTCTGGCAACTCCTAGGGAACGGGCTTTCTCTGTGGGCGCACCTACCTTATGGAATCAACTCCCCCTAAAGCTCCGGGTGGCCCCTGACCTGCGCTCTTTCCGCCGTGACCTTAAGACATGGTTATTTCGCAGGCCGGATTGGACTGAAGGGGTTTTTAAGGGGAGTTTTAATGGTTTTTAACACTTAATATTGATTTTGTCTGTTTTTGTTGCTGTGAGCCGCCCTGAGTCCTTTCCGGAGAGAGGGCAGCATATAAGCTTAATAAATAAATAAATAAATAAATAAATAAATAAATAAATAATGCTGTGGGGACATATGTAAAATGCATTTTCAGCCAACCTTCATAAGTCACACTCGGTGGGATCACAAAACACCTCAACCGGCTGCCTGTTTGAAAATTTGGCTTTTCAGTCCCTTTCTAAAGCAGAACTGGAGCAGCTTATAGGATCGGGTGGGGGGAGTGTGGGGGTGGGGGGAGAGACCAGTGCTCCTTGCTGGAAACAAAGCAGCATATAAAATGTTTTTCACTGTAAAGCCAAGATGAACTTGTTTTGAGATTTTAGGTTTGGGGGAATAATTTAATGTTAATTGGTATCTCCTTGTGTATTATGAATCTTTGTACCATAAAAAACTGTTTGTTGGCCAAAATATAGTAACAGCTAACCATAACCAGGCTCAAGGTTGACTCAGCCTTCCATCCTTTTGAGGTAGGTAAAATGAGGACCCGGATTGTGGGGGCAATAAGCTGACTTTGTATAAAAAAGAACACCGCTTAGGGGGGTGCTTACTAAGCCCTACTAAGCAGGTATATACAAAAGTATGAAGGCTATTGCTTAATGCATTGTAAGCCGCCCTGAGTCTCCGGAGAAGGGGCAGCATATAAATCGACCCAATAAATAAATAAATAAATAAATAAATAAATAAATAAATAAATAAATAAATAAATAAATAAATAAATAAATAAATAAATAAATAAATAAATAAATAAATAAATAAATAAATAAACAAACAAACAAACAAACAGTAATATCATAGTATGAGAAACTTTCATCTGGCAACAATTATTCTCTTTATAAGAACAATATTATTTTGGGGGAAATCCTTCTGGACATGAAATGTCTAACTTCAGATATAATTTTGTTTCTGTTTCAGAATGTATCTTCTGGATTGAGAGAAATGAATGATCATTTTATTATAAATTATAGCTAAAACCTGTTTTTAGAGTTGGGTATACACTTCAGTCTTTAGGCTGTTGAGAAATATCCTTCAAGAATAAGGCAAATGCAGTTCTACGTATAGATTGAATATTTCTAAATCAGACTAAAAAAAACACTTCTCTCTTCACCTGCATGATCTCTACAGCACCATTGTTCAGTTAGTTGGGCCTTTGTTTTACCTATTAACAGAACACACAATCATTCTCTATTTGCCCTCTCAGGATCGCCACTTAAAAAGCTGCATTATGGCTCCATCTCCTGGCCTCTAAAAACAAGGGAATATATTTTCACATGTTCAGAGCAGGAATTGTACAGGGAAGATCTGGATAAGGTAGGCATGTTTAGGAAAAGCATTTTACCATTAAGAGTTCAATCTAAAAGACCAGGAGAAGGTGAAAATGTTTCTCTGAGAAAGGGATATTTCTTTTTAATACCACCAGTAGAAAAAGAAGAGCATTTTGTTGATAATCTTTGCACCAAAAGGTCCAACATTTTGTTAGGTTTCAAAAATTGTGGTGAATGCAAAATGATCCCTAGCTTAGATATAGATATAGATTAACAAATTTGGAAGTGACCTTGTAGATCATCTAGTCCAATCCCGCGCCCAGCAGACCCTACAACATTTTTGACAGATGGCAGTCCAGGATCTGTGCTATAGCTCATTAAGAGTCCTAACGTGGAGAAAAAGAGGAAATGAAAGTGATGGATATACATGTCCGTACCTTTAGTGCAATTCTTGGCATCCATCAAGGCATCTACAAATGAACATCAATATTGGAAAGCATTTTAGGATACCCCATCAGATAACCACCTACCAACATTTAAAGGAACTCCACTGGGAATTCAATTGGTGTTTTTTTTTTTCCTAGCACCCAGCCGGGGTGGATTTTTTTTATATATTTAATGTTAGATTTGTTGGACATTTGGGTCATTTTTTTCTGTTTTGTAGACAACTTTTTTCGTTACTGTTGGATGTAAGTTTTTCTGTTTTTTTCTGTTTTGCATTTTATTTTTGTTGATAAAATATAGTAAATATTTTTCAAAAAACAAAGGAGCTCCAATGAACAATCAAATTTCAATCGTGGATTTTCTTCAAATCCAAGGATTTGAGTTTGGCTGACAATTCTGGCACTTGGAAGGCTATGGCATTCAACCATACTGATGAGGCAATTGGTGAGAAGGGTGAGAAGAATTTTGCTTCAAATTTTTTTTACATCTTTTCATGAAATGGGCCTCCAATTGTGAATAGCAATAACAATAGCACTTACTTATATACCGCTTCACAGTGCTTTACAGCCCTCTCTAAACTGTTTACAGAGTCAGCATATACCCCCAACAATCTAGGCTGTCATTTTACTGATCTCGGAAGGATGGAAGGCTGAGTCAACCTTGCACCAGTCAGGATCGAAGGAATTGAACTCCTGACAATGTGAGCAGAGTTAACCTGCAATACTGCATTCTAACCACTGTGCCTGCCACTCACAAATAATTATAATTTCATAGGAAACTGTTTATGTCATTCACTTCCCAAAGTATCGTATTTTTCGGAGTATAAGATGCACCTTAGTTTTTGGGGAGGAAAATAAGAAAAAAGTTGATTGGCAGGTTGATCGGCCTCCGGGAATACCCCCAATCAGCTGTTCCCAGAGGTGAATTTTAGCAACAGGTTCCTTGGTTGTGAGCTCTGTGCCTTGCTTTTTTTTTTTTTTTTTTTGCTTTTCTTTCTTCCTCTGAAACTTCTGAAAGTCCGTTTGAGAAAAAACTTTTTTTCCTGTCTCTGAAAGCCTCCGAAACAAAGCTTCAGAAAAAAAGTCTCTGAAGCTCTGTTTTCTTCAGAGCTTTTTTTCTAAAGCTCTGTTTGGAGTCTTCTTTTCTGAAGCTTCGCTTCTGATGCTTTTTTCAGTCTCTGAAACCTCTGTTTGAGAAGCTGGGCAGGGCTATATTTGGAGTATAAGATGCACCCAGATGTTCACCCTCTTTTTGGGGGGGAAAGGTGCGTCTTATACTCCAAAAGATACAGTACATAGTCTTACCTGTGTTGCCCAATGCATGTAGAAATGCATGTAGCAGACAAACAAAAGGATGCTTACTTAGACTCCTCTGTATAAGAAACTCTTCAAATGAATATATTCATATGACCATTAGATGACAGCAAAGAGGCACAGAAGATAGTCATGCAGTGGTCATCCAGATTTGTGCAGCCCAGATGGAACAAGTGTTGCAAGTGCTACTTGGAGACTGTCAGTAAAAATCAGATTTTAGCTGAGAACTAGGTTTATTAGGTTAAAATCTAAATTAGAATTCAATTCTATTCAATGAAAATGTAATTGCGTTTGGACCTTCTTTTCCTACTTTAGAATTAAGGTCACACAGTTATGTAACAATATTATGTAGTATTTATACCTATGTATGGTTTATGCATCATTTGGACTAAATTATACACAATCCTACCACTTTTCATTTTGTAGTATCAATATGAGACAGAGAACAAGACCTTATGCAGCTGATAGCATGGACTTTTGTTCATATGGTCCATAAAATGGTAACCTTAAAAGAAAAACAGGATTGTCATTGTTACTATGAATTTGGACAGCTTTTCCTCTGGAATTTATTACACACGGCACTGTTCCAGTCTGCCCAGCAGGTGGTAATATTTGTCAAAATGTATTCCCGTAGCTGCCAGTCTTGTTCAACAACTGCAAAACCAATGCAATGATCATTGAGTGTTTGTACTCATTTAATTAAAATGACACCCAAATTACTGGTCAAAGGATTGAAGAATGTGAATTGAATTCTGTCAATTAAACCAAAAACTAATTTTTATTACTTTTTTTCCAGTATATTATGAGACATAAACATTAACAGTTCTGCCAACGAGAGCCTCCCACTGGCCAGTACGCTCCCACAGAGAGGGGCTCCTCGGGGTGCCATCGGTCAAACAATGTCGACTGGCTGCCCCCAGGGGGAGAGCTTTCTCTGTGGGAGCACCTGCCCTCTGGAACGAGCTGCCCCCGGAGATAGGGACGATTCCGGATTTAAGTACCTTCCGCCAGGCCCTCAAGACTTTTTTATTTCAACAAGCCGGGCTGGCCTAACTTCTCCAATTGCTTAATTTTAATTTTAATTTTAAATGGGGTATTTTAATTGTTGGGCCAAATTGTTTAATATATTTTAAACTGCTTTTAAATTTCTGTATTCTATGTTTTTTACCTTTGGCTGTTCACCGCCCTGAGTCCTTCGGGAGAAGGGCGGTATATAAATTTAAATATAAACAAACAAACAAACAGACAAACAAACAAATAAATAAATAAATAAATCTTTAGTGTGAAATAGTGCTGCCTTACCTGGCCATATCACCTGTGTGTTTGCTGCCCAGATATAGGAAACCTAGGAAAGATTGCCATGAAATGTACCAACTCAGCCTTCCCCCAAAGCAGAGGTGTCTAAAGGTTTGAGAGTTTAGCATTTTAATAAACTTTTTTTGCTTCCAGACAGACACAATAATGCAAAAATAAGCTTAGAGTGCATTTTAAAAAAAATGTGGGGGTAGATGATGATTTTATTAGAAGAAAGATCAAAACACTGCAAAGAACCATGTTATTGCAATGATCATTGAGTGTCTCCTTCACAGGAGACAGGGACATCGAACAATGGGAAAGCAACATTTTTTGAGGACTACAAGGCAGGAAATCCAAGGGATCTGGTTTGCTGGCTAGTCTGAGGAAATTGGACAGGTCCTCATTAGAAGATCCTTCAGCTCCAGGCCTTCAACATTCTATGGTACCTGTAGAGGCAAAAAATTCTACAACTGATCTTTGCCATTAAATCAATTCAGAAATACCTTTGTTTATATTTAGTTTACCTTAGAAACACCCAGAATTGCCCTTATTTTAGATTTACCTCTTTATACATCCTATGATGAATGTGTTCCTCAGTGTATAAACGTTGTACTGCAATCCAATTCAAAATTATTATTGGAAGAAATCAGTTTATTGATACATGTTTGCCATTTCAGGAACGTTACCTAAATCAGAATGTGAATTTAAGTAACTATAACGTTACTTAACGCTATAACTAAAACATAAAGAAAACTCAATCAAAGCAGTATGGTAGTAAATGAGAAGAGGACTAAAACAAGGCAAGGTTTTAGTCCTCAAGGTGAATAAAAAGAATCACCAGCACCATAAAGAATTCCAATTCATACACTGGATTTTTCAAGTCCTCCTCCAGCCTTCTTCTCTCAAAAACATTCAAACTTTCTGAGCTATTCTAACTTTAGCAATGAACTACTAAAAGCTCCCATTTGAATGTAAAAAAAGGTGCTCAAAATCTTCCATTTCCAGCAAGGAGCAAAGAAAGAAGTGGGAGATGAAAGGCAAAGCTCATGGAATCAAAAAGAAAGAAAGATGAAAGTGACAAAGTATGGTGAATAAACCTATTTCTGTAACACAGAATTAGACCAGAGGTGGACCCTGGAATTTTTGCTCCATCTATACCTGTTTTAACTTTGCAATTTACTATCCTCTTCCATTGGAATGCAGGTCACATTGAGATGCATTTTTCTCCAAAACAAACCAGATAGGTTATGGTTTCACTACCTGCTGTGCAGCTTGATGGCTTTCCTTCGCTTCTTTTATCCTCTCACTAGATGCACTATTACCTGACTTCAGCAAAAGCAATTTGTACAAGAGGCAAATGTTAGAGGCATCCTCCATTTCAATCCAAAATGGCCACCAGTCTTGTTTCCTGAGCAAAATTATTTCTTTTTTTTCTTTTTTTAAATTTGATTTATATGCCGCCCTTCTCCGGAGACTCAGGGCGGCTTACAATGCGTTAAGCATTAGCCTTCATACTTTTGTATATTTATACAAAGTCAGCTTATTGCCCCCACAAACTGGGTCCTCAATTTACCTACCTTAGAAAGGATGGAGGGCTGAGTCAACCTTGAGCCTGTAAGATTCGAACTTACAGTAATTGCAGACAGCTGGTGTTACTCACAATGCTATCAGTCTGCTGAGCCACCAGGCCCTTATACCCCTTATATTTCTTATACCTGGAAGGGTTGGATTAATAACTCTAACAACAACAACAAAATCTCTACATAGTATTGATTCCCATCCCTCTTTTTATCCTTTCCGAAACTCAGTCTACATTTACTGAAAGTGTCTTGGTGGCTCAGTAGAAAATACAACGAATTTTATATTTGAATGTAGATTTCTCTGTGCAACATTTATTATCTATTCCTCAGATAGAGATTACTTTGAATAGCAGCATGGAAGAATTAGCAGATTTTCAAAGAAAAAGACTAACTTTGTCCTCCTCTGTTCACTAGGACTATTTGCTAGGACTGTTTCATTGTTATAGCATTCTTTTGTCTCCAGCATCTACATCTATAGGCATGATGTACATTAAGCAGCCTTTTGAAATTATTTATAAAAGAAGAACAGTCCCACAACTTCCTGGTCCACTGACTTCTGACATCATGGTTGATTTATTTAAACCTGTATATTTGCTAAATTGGGAGTGGATTAATTGCAGACCTGCAATTTCTATTATGTTTTGTTTGGAACTTGTTTCATTGACCTCCTAACTGAGGTTCTTGGCAGAGATATAGATTTAATTTGTCCAGAGCCCAAGAACTGCTTTTGAATACAGAATATACAAAATTCCCAATCTTTCTATAAAAGAAATACCTAGTTACTTACCGTACTCCCTGAAGACAATTTTAAAATGGACAGAAACTGCTTCTTTTAGGCTTTTACCACAATTTGCTTGATTTCATCTTATTTAAATCTCCATTATTAGTGAGTGAAAATATTGGGTTCCATTTTTGCTAAACCATAGTATAATTTCCTTATTTGGGTGAAGCATGAATCCATCTATTGAACATTGTAAAGTGGGGGTTTTTTTTTGTGAGAATGATTAAATGCATATAATTAAGCAAAAAATGAAGAAACGATATCACAAATTTGTTGACAGGATTCATATACCATGTATGGCTTTATTTCTTTTAGTATCACAATTGATAAATTGTGTATATTACATATATTGTATATACAACACTATGCGCTCATGCACACACACACATTGAATATTGTTTGACAGTAAATTAGTGCAATGTCTTTCTTTTCCATTTCTGGCCCCTCCTCTTCCTCTTCCTTCTCTTCCAGGTACTTAAACAGAATGTATATGGGATCTTCCTTCATTTTATCTCCAGAAGGAGGAGGTAGGTTAGGCTGAGAAAACATTGCCCAAAGGCACCCAGTGTACTTTCTCCAGGTCTAGTCCCTCACCTTTACTGCTACTCTCCAATGGGTTGAGTGGTTGCCCTGCCAAGTGGCTGGGTGTGGGTGGCCATGTTCTGTACTAACTGAAGCTTCGAGGCAATCTTCAAAGACAATAGCAAATAGAGCACATTGGCATGATCGAATGTACAGTGCCAAGGACATTGATAATTTTTGCCCAGTCCTCTTTGCAGACTTGTCAACTCAGGACAAAGATTTCCCTAGCTATGGTTCCATATGCTGGTAAAGCAGAAGTGTGAATCCAAGAATACTCTCAATGCCCAGACCTACTTCTTCAAAATGAGTGTGACCGAATCTTGCACCATTATAGGAATCAAAATAAACCACATGTTTTCTGGACAGAATCATTATGTCTTACTGGAATTCAGTTTCAATTTATTTTGTACTAATTAATCTCCCACAGCTTCCAAATACCAAGTGAGGAAGTACATGGCCATCTTCTACTGAGCCTGGGAGGAAATATATATGATTGAAATTGTTCATTGCCATCATCCATACTTCAGTGTACTTTTGGTTGCAAAAGGTTTGATGTATCAGAAATCTTAGTTCATCCCAGCCCATGATATTTGAATAGAACTTGTCAGATTTATGATATTGCAATGTACTATATTAATTAATGATGATAGAAAAGAGGAAAATGGTTTGTTTATAATATTAAGTAAATTCTGTGTAATACTGAAGGCAGAAGTAAAACACCAGGTACACTTTGGATGTTTTTGAATGCATCTGTACATTTGCCATCTGTCTTACATTAGTCAATAAACTAACTCATGTGATCTTCTGGTCTTTAAAGCACATCTGCAATAGAGAAAGAAGGAATAATTTATTTGTTTTCAACCAGAGCAAGAAAAATATACTGAAAAAAAGAGAGTACAGTATATATTAGAGAAAACCATACAAAAATAGTAATGTCTGAACACATATATTTTCTGATATAAGGCCTAATTGCAGAATATATGTACAGTATAAATCAGTGATCTCCATCCTTTGGGCCTTGGCAGCCTGGCTGTGGAGGGGAGAGGGTAAGTGGGCTGCACGAGCGGTGGGCAGGCACACACTCATTTGCAGCCCTTGCACAAGTGGTAGAATGGCACCCACATGTGCAGCTCGACTTGTACAAGTGCCAACCGGCCCACCACTCATGCAAGTTGAGCTGTGCGTGCACTTTGGCCTGCTGCTTCTTGTGGCCCAATTCCAAATAGGTCACATGCTAGTTGTGGGCCGCGGCCCAGGGGTTGGGAACCCTTGTATTAGGCAAACTGCAAACAAAAATATTAGCTCATTGGAGAAATATATTACAAACTAGCTGGATACCCGTGCTCCGCTACGAAACTATGTGATCAGGCTTGATAAATCGACACTTACAGCTTGAAAATTAATGAGTAGTTACAATCAGCCTCTCCTCTCCCCTTCTGTCCCTCAGGCTTGCCCCACAGAGGCCTCTCCTCTCCTATTCCCTTCTCTCCCTCAGGCTGGCCCCACAGAGGCCTCTTCTCTCCTATCCCCTTCTCTCCCTCAGGCTGGCCCCACAGAGGCCTCTTCTCTCCTATCCCCTTCTCTCCCTCAGGCTGGCCCCAGAGAGGCCTCTCCTATCTTATCCCTTCTCTCCCTTTCAAGTGGGGAGTAGAATGTCTAAACTCCCAGCCTGCAGGCCAGATGAGTCATGCGCTAGCCACACCCAAGCCCAAGTGGCAGTTGGAACAGAATTCTTTTCAGGTGGGGAGGGGGAGTAGAACGTCTAACTCCTTAGCATCAGAGTGTGCTAATAATAATATAAGAAATACTAATGATCTGATGGTCATTTCGAAAAAGCCTTTCATAGCGAGCACCTGAAGTTTGTAGGCTTTATGGTTCTGGAGATTTCGTGATGATGTGTGAGTGGTATTTTGCATTTAGATATATAGATTAAAATGCACATTATTTTAAAATACTGAAATTGAATTTTTTTTTCTAATGGAAGAAATATTCAGTAGAAATAGAAACCTGTTTAAATCAGCATTCTGCAATACTGTGTTCTCCAGGTGTCTTCAACTATAAATTCTAAAAATTCTAGCTAGCATGGGTTTTGTAATCCAATAAAACTGGAATACATCCAATTAAAAGAAGCATATCTAAATACTGACATTGCTTGAAGTCACATGGAAGAGTTGGAGGTAAAGATGAATGATAGTTAGCTTGTGCCTATTTTTTATTTCACGCTGTCAAAGAGGAACCAGTCCACACTTCACTCTTACGTTTATGGAAATACACTTCAAACTGAACTCATCCTAGTTTCAATATCTCATTAATTAAGTGCAGCTGGATTTTTGCTCCCCCCCCAAGTATGCTCCTTGTCCAAAAGAAATTACAGTGCTTAAGGATGCTCTCCAGAGAGTACTTCAAGCACTGCAGCTGTATCTTTATTTATTTAGTCAATTTATACAGCTATCCATCTCAGCAAATGACTTCCTGCTTTCTCTATCAAAATGCAGTTGCTAATTACCATGTAGCATCACAAATTCCAATGCAAAACCATACTTTTTTTAAAAGGAAAAGAAATCATCTTTGCAGTCTTGCTACTTCCCTATTCCCCCCATTTCATGCTTTCAAGTTGCTCTGTTTGTACAATTGATTCTGGTGTCTGAATATGGGGAGCTGAATTATTTACTAGCTGACTCAGAGCTTGATGATTAAATTGGTTCTTGGTTTGGCACTTTAGGGAGGGAGAAAGAGCAGGAAATCAAATAGATACAGAACTTTATTGTCCCCTGCCAGTGGTTGCATTACCACAGGGATGGCGAAGATACAGTTAAGTAATAGAGAAATGTGGAATTAAGGTTACAGTAGCGGAGCAGATTTTGCAAGGCATTTCCATAACAAATTCATGAAATGGCAGTGTAAATATGTTTGTAGTTGGCTGAATTCAGCATCTTGAATGATTAATGTCTTATAAATATTTGTTATATTTGTTTATACTTTTAAAAAACAACATATCTCACCCTTCATACTAATATCAAACAGTGATGGTTGCAAATACTCAATCCAACAATCTCAGGGAAAAAACCATAATGATTTAAGAATGGAAATAGAATTATCTATTTTGCAAACCCTAAGCGAACAGAATGAAAGAGGTCAAATAAGAAGAGGCTTTTTAATACCATAGTACATTTTCCTTATGTTTTTAAACCCCTAGAAAAGCAACCTTCATGGAATCCCAAAACAAAACCACACGTTCACAAACATGGGATAAATCAATATATATATGGAGGAGGTGATTCTATTCTGTATTTTGTCCAATAAATATTTACTTGTATGAAATAGTTGCCAGAACATGATATGCTCAAGATGGAAATAAAATGTTACGTATTAACTTTTCTTAACAGGAATACATGAGCTTAAAGGGAGAAGCAAGTAGGTACCCTGGGTGACATGAAAGATTGCATTAATCTTTAAAATAATGCAATCCCTGATGATTGCATTATTTTTGGCAATAGGGCATCCCCTGGGCAATGGTGTTGTCACTGGTAAATCCTTTCAATCCATTAGTTTTATAGATGCTCCCAACAAGAATATAGAAACCAGGTATTCCCATCAATTTCACATAGCAATTTGCAATGGAACAAGTTTCTGCCTCATTTGTAATTTCTCAATCAACAGATTAGTCCTTCTTTTCTAAAACTTTCCTCTTACAAATTTTTTTTTTGCTTTGTTGATAGCTGAATTATGAATGTAATTCAGATACCATCACACTTCCAATGACATTACTGGGTGCACAACAGATCCCTTCAAGCCTATCCTTGAAGCAGTCATACTCAGAAGCACTTCAGCATTGATGTAAGTTATTGTGGAACAGTTACAGTTTTCTAAAAACCTTGGAATGTTTGATTTCACCATTTCTACATTTTAATCTAATTTACAGTTTTCATACTAATGATGTGGATCAGAGTCATTTGAAAATAATTATCCTCTGAAACACAATAATCCTGAATAATCAAACTGAATAATCAAAACTGAATAATCAGTTCTCAATTTCATGATGTAATTCGTAGTGCTCAAAAGACACATTTGAGGAGGATGTGCTTACAAAAAGAAAGATGTACAGCATATATTTTATGGGAAATGCACTCAAGTTGATGTAGAAATGGGAGAGACCAGAAATAGACTGCTTCCATCCATCTCTAGTCCTTGAGGCTTTGGGTACAGACAGAAAAGGAGGGGCCTCTAGCAGTTAATAGTACATGATAGCATGGACAATTATCGAAGATACCTACTGTATACATATAGGCATGCAGTATCTTACAGGAAATGGGAATTCCTCTAAGGAGATTTCCCGGTACTTCTCATTATCTACTGAAAATCTTGTTTCTCTTCTATAATGGCTGTTCAAATATGAAAAGCACATGATGATCACGAGGTTTCAATTTAGTTTGTATTGAAAGTTTGTATCATGCTCCAGTGTCTTGATCTCTATACCATCTCCACTCACATGTAAAATAGGCAAATCTTAGAAATGACTCAGTGTGCAGAATAAAAGACATTTGCCTGAATCATTGCTTTGTTCTTCTGATCTGTTTCCTCCCATCAACCATTTGCCTATCAGCTTTCTTCATAAATTTCTCTCTAGATGTCTTTGATGTTTTTACTGAAATTCAGCAATATCTGAACACCATCTGGATTTAACCTTCCATTATATAACATGTAGACATGACTCAATTTGGTCTAAGCCTTGGCCTCTCTGAAGCCTTGGAAAATGTAAACAAAATTAGCCATGAAGCTTGGAATGTCTCTTCCTCAGCACATCTGCCTTCCCCAGGCCTTCCAGATGTATTGGACTCTCACTCCAACCATTCCCAACCAGCATAATAATTAGCAAACTGCAGCAAGGATGGATGTCTATGCTCTCATGGGTTGGTCTATACAAAATAATATCATTTTCTTGCCATTGCTGATATATATGATGAAACAAAACATGTGTGAGGATAAACAAAATGCTCAACATATGGTTCAACAGTGAGCAAGGAATAAGGCAAGGATGACTGATCCTCTAGGTTGTTTATTAATGGATAAATGAATAAGCAATGCTATGATGAGTTCTATTGGTTAGAGATGTAAATGGGCATGTGGTTTTGTATACAGATTATATGTTGTTGGTTAATCCTGTTTTTTGATACAAGCTCTATCAAAGACCTTCTCTTCCCTTCTGCAAGTTTCTCTGCTTCCCTAATAGTAGCCATTTCTTTTCTTATAAACCAGAAAGGAGAAGTACAAAAAAGGAGAGAGGATTTTTTTTTCTGTCTCCTTTTTTTTTTTTTTTGGTACGCTTAACTTTTTGGTACCATTTAGCACTCTGTAGTTCTATGGTCAGACGATATGAAGAACAGTTGCAGGAATTGGATATGTCTACTTTAATGAAGAGAAAGACTAGGGCTGACATGATAACAGTGTTCCAATATCTGGAATAAGAGCCATGGTGGTGCAGTGGTTAGAGTGCAGTATTGCAGGCTAACTTTGCATTCCCACTGCCAGGAGTTTGATTCTGACTGGCTCAAAATTGACTCAGCCTTCCATCCTTCCGAGGTTGGGAAAATGAAGACCCAGATTGTTGGGAACAATATGCTGACTCTGTAAACCACTTAGAGAGTGCTCTAAAGCACTATGAAGTGGTATATAAGTCTAAGTGCTATTGCTATCTGAGAGACTGCAACAAAGAGGAGCGGGGGTCAACCTATTCTCCAAAGCATTTGAAGGAAGGACAAGAAATAATAGATGGAAACTAATCAAGGAGAGAACCGACTTAGAACTAAGGAAAAATTGTTCTCACTGACAGTGAGAACAATTAATCAGTGGAACGGTTTGTCTTCAGAAGTTGTGGGTGCTCCATCAGCAGTTTCCAGGCAAAGACCCTTCCCACTGAATCCACTAAAACTCAATATGCAGGTTATTAGAAATGGACCTGCAAAGAATACTGAGCATGCAGCTATATTACTTTCATGTGAACATAGCTGTGACTGGGGAGTCTTTTAAGATCTTGCATTTGTCTGTTAGCAATAAAACACATGCACAGCCCTTCTCTGTTCCTTCTCTGTACCATCTGCCTCACACCATGGAGTACTTTTCCTATCAGCAGAACTGAAGACAATTTTTTTTCAGGCCCACTGTCTCTGTCTCTGTATCTTTCCAAACCCTAAACAGCTCAATTGCTGGAGGAATTAATTCATCTCAGATATGAGATTAGTTCAGATTTATCTGACAATAAAGCTGAAGTTTTCAGTCCTTTTCTCTCACTTTGTTGTTTTTCAGTCAAATGATGTTAAGTTTGCCAAGGAACAGGAGGGGGATTAGAATATACAGAGACCAAAAGAATTGAGCCTGATTTATTCTATATACCAATGGATATTTTTTATTGAGGGGTGGGAATACCTGTGAGTACATCCAAACATCTGTTTGCCTTAGCAAAGCCTTGGAATGAACAACAAAAGATTGCTTCAGTGGAGTACTGATGGCTCATTCATATAACCACTGCTGCCTTTTAATACCACTGAATATGCTGGCAGCTGTTGCATATAATGAGTAAAAAAGACTATCATTCTAATAAAGGGCCTGAATCATTCTAGTTAATAATATATCAAGTGGTAATAAAAAGTCAAATAATAATTTGGTGGATCCAGAATCCAGCCAAATCAACAATCCTAGATAAAAAGTTTCATAAAAATCAAATGAAATGGTTTTAAAATGAAACTCAGTTTACATATTCAATATTTAGTGATCAATTTTGCAAGTTATTTTTTGGGGGGGGAAACCCCTCTGTTTTTCAGCTAGCTGATACTGAATCAGGAAGTTTTTAATTACCTGATTTGATAAAGTGGCTTCCTTCTATTTCTGTTTCTTTATAATATCCAAATGGCAATCAATAGACAGGTCATACATCACTCACCTGTCCATTATCAAACAAAAACGACAACATACTGTGATCCCTTCACTTACTTAAGTCTTCAGTTACTCATTTGTCCAGAGCTTTTCACTGCTGATCAGTAACATAAGCACCCCAGACTTTCACTGTAGATTGGAATCAATAAAGCCAGACTAAAAATAATACATTAATGTGATCTGTGAACTATTAAGCATTTTCCTTTCACTACGTTTTAGGATATAGCAGAGATTATCTGAATAATTTTATTTCTTTAAGAAATGTTCTATAGAAAGGCCAAACTTGGTAAGATTCCACAAATAAGTATTCTTCTTTAAAAACATAGTTCGCTTGTATGTGCAGGACAGTTGAGAGTATAGAAGACAATATTCCAGTTTTCAGCCTTACAAGGATCGCGATGAATTGGAGCTGTTTACATTTGGCCTTTCAGCAGCCAATCTAGCCATCCACAGCGATGAAATTTTTAAGATTCTTTTGTCGGCCAATTTCAAAGCATTTTCTGAAATGTATTTAAAGTTATCACAGATGGGGATTACCTTGGATTGGACAGATATAGAAATAATCAATATCAAATAACTAATGGGATCCTAAAAAAACTCCTCAGGTAATATGTCAATTTAATATTTATTATTCTATTTGAAGAAAACACACAGATATAAAATCCTTCCTTCTGAGATGCTCTGCTCATGGTGGCTAATGACATTAAAAATTACAATCCTATTTAAATATCAGTATGAAAGCACTATCAATGGAGATTAATTCAGCAGTGTGTGTGTGTGTGTGTGTGTGAAGAATCAATAAGATCAATAAGAATCAATAAGATTTTATAGGCCTCCAAAAGTCACTGAAAGTGAATGGATGGCCATATAAATTTTAAAATAAATAAATAAATATGATGAAATGGGACTGCCCCAGTGGATTAGAGACTTGCAATCATGGCAAGAGGAATATTTCATACTTATTTCCTTTTTGTATATGAGCAGAATGCTGGGCACTACTGGACTTTGCTATGATTAACTCAGAAACTCTGTGCAATGTTGGAAAAAATGTATGACTTGGTAAGGTTAGTTTGGACCTGGCTGATCTGAAATCTGAAACAAATGCAATTAGGTTGGATTGATTTATATACTGTTGAAATTATGTCTAAATTATAAATGTCTTCCCTACAGCAGTACCATGGTACTCATCGTTAATTGGTTCTACCCTGTTTCCTCCAAAATAAGACATCCCCTGATAATAAGCCCAATCGGGCTTTTGAGCACATGACAATAAGGCCAAGCGCTTATTTCAGGGTTAAAAAAATATATAAGATAGGGTCTTATTTTTGGGGAAACACAGTACAAATGATGAGTAACAAACAAGCCATGTGACTTACCACATGATCCTTTGTTTCGTCTGGGAAGGACTTCCTATCTGCTCTCCACCACCGTCTTTCTTTTTTCTATTTCAGAGACCTTCCCAACATGGACAATGTCCACCCTCTGTGGCCATCCCCTGCTTCTTTTTGCAGTGACCTTCCCAGCATGGTCAACTTCCTGCCCATCCACTGAGTCCTTCCCTCACTTCCTATTGTAAGTGAATCAAGTACCAAAGAAACAGCAAGTACCAGGACAACATTTTCATATCAAAATGCGTTGAGTACCAAATTCAATGAGTTTTGAAGCAGTCAAGTACCAAGGTACCGCTGTACTTCTGAAATGTCAACTAATGATCTCAAACCTACTCTGGTTTTACACTCATGAAAGACAAAACTCTGTCATTAAGTTCCATCCTTGAGGAAAGGTCAGAGGTATCTCTGAGTGTCATTATAGTTTGGCAATGCCAATGCCCTTGAAGCACAGTGTTAACAAAGAAATTAAAGAAAGACCACTCACTCTCTAGAGGATGATTACCATAATGAATATACAGTAATGAGTGCATTGGAAGCTCATTTGATATGGTGACAATTAGAGGCATGCTATATTCTATCCAAAGTAGGATAGGGGCTTCAGGTATGGCTTCTTGAGAATGCAACTAACAGTATATTTAG
Source organism: Pantherophis guttatus (assembly GCF_059756535.1). Classification (NCBI taxonomy): domain Eukaryota; kingdom Metazoa; phylum Chordata; class Lepidosauria; order Squamata; family Colubridae; genus Pantherophis; species Pantherophis guttatus. Next base: position 295,719,573 of record NC_142063.1, on the reverse strand, counting down.
AATGTCCACACTATATCCAAAATCCCTCTCCTACATTGGATCCAAAGTTCTGTACATTTCTAATTTAGTAACATAGTACCATTAACTTAATCTGAATTAGCAGTGGTGAGGATAGCATTATTTTTGTCTCATTCTTTCCAATATTTAAGTCAAAGTACAGGAAAACAGAAGCATTCGCAGAAGATGGATTGTGTGCATCAAAGCAGGCAAGATGGTGATTGCTGCATCCCTTCTCTTTGCATGTGTCTGCAACATCATTGAATAAGGATGGAGCTCTTGCCCTCTTTGCTAAGAGTATGTACCAAGGTACTTTCTGCCTTTCTAGCTGGGGAAAACAGCAGCTTAGCAGCTCTCCCCTCCAACCACTCACATGCAAACAAAGACACACAAAAACTGACAGACAGACACACACACACAATGTAGTCCTCAACTTACAACAGTTCATTAGCGACCGCTCGAAATTACAATGACACTGAAAAAAGTGACATGACCATTTTTCACACTTGTGACTGTTGTAGCAGCCCCATGGTCATGTGACCAAAATTCAGATGCTTTGGCAAATGACTCATGTTTGTGATGGCAGCAATGTCTCAGGGTCATGTGATCAATTTTTGCGACCTTCTGATTAGCAAAGTCAATAGGGAAGCTGGATTCACTTAACAACCATGTTACTAATTTAACAACTGCAGTGATTCACTTAACAAATGTAGCAAGAAAGGTCATAAAATGGGGAAAAACTCAACAAATGTCTCACTTAGCAACAGAAATTTTGGACTCAGTTGTGGCCATACATTGAGGACTAATTGTATAAAGCTATCAGGAAATAAACAGAACTTGAGCTAAGGATGGGCGGAGGCTTTGTAAAAAAAAAACAATTTTCACAGCTTGGAAAGAATGCTTCCAGAGGTCTTGGCATTTCATCTACTGGTGATATGAATAGCTGGGAATCATTTTGAGAATGATTTTAAAGTTTGGAGAATAAAAACTATGGCCAAGTTGCTCTTTTACATTTTTTTCCAGTTATCTATTCCTGCTATAAGATAGTTCAGCCGTGCTTTGTTTTATATAGCAAAATTGTTATCTCGTTTTTGCATAAGTTTTATTGGGCAATCTGCTCACTGGCATAAATTCAGTTGTCTGAGTTGACCTGAAAATGGGTCACTTGTTCTGAGTTGTCATTGTGAATCAGGGCAAAAATTACTGAGATTTCCATCCAGAAGATAAAAAGTACATTTGGAACAGATGGTTATTTTATTTGTTTCTTAGACTAGGGCTCCAAAAGAGAGAGAGAAAGAGAGAGAGAATGTAGGTCATCCATCATCAACATACTGTACTATGAGTGACTTCAAATTGTGTAATCACCAGCAGGCTGTATTCCTGCATCTTAAAAAGAATTGTCACTTTAATTACTGTCATTCCTAGTCATATGGAATTAGGAACACAAGAAAAAGCAACCAGGGTTACTCTTGTTTTCATTCTATCATCAACAAGGCCTTGTTTTCTACTGATTCTTGAGATAATAGGTTCTTAAAGACAGGTCAATGTCAAACCTCACCAAATCAAGATCTTAATAAAAGTCTGAAAAAATGCTTTGCTTGGAACTCTAGAAAATTGCAATCATTTGGGTGAGATATTTAATGTTCAGATTAGTCCGTTTTGTAATAAATCTGAATAGGACATTTTTAACAGATTGTTAGTTCACATTAAATTAAAGCATTCAGCAGCACTTAAGCAGAGGCATTCATACTCGTGAGTTTAGTTTAAGGTCACATGCCAGTTTTCCCATGAAAATCCTATCACTGTCACCATAATTACTGTTTCTTTCTAAAGATGCCATATGTAACGGACAGTATTTTGGAGGGCAAAGGCTCCCTGTAAAAATACAACATTATATATGAGGAATTAAAAATAATAATTATCATTTTAATGTCTCTGTTCAAACTTATTGTAAAATTAGATTTAGAATGCCTTATGTAATGTTGATAATATTGTTTTAAAACAAGAAAGATATACTGTACTTTAAGGGATAGAAAAGAACACCAAACATAGCCACCAAAATAAAGTTCACTATAACCAAAATGTATATTTGGAACTTTTTAACTTAGAAACCAGGCAAGTAAATGGCCAGAGGGAAATACCTCATTTTCTCTTGAAAGGCTAGAACTGGGGAGCATCCAATAAACATGAAAAGGGAAAAATCAGGACAGAAAAAAAGTACTACTTCACAAATCACAAAATATGGAATTTTGAACCAAAAGATATTATGATGGTCACAAACGTGTACAGCTTCAGAAGAGAATTAAATAGATTTATGGTGAAGACTATCAAGAGCTATGAAATTGGAATGGAATGGAATTATACTGTCCCAGGTTTAGAGAAATACATATCTCAGTACTAGTTGCTAAGAACCCAATTATTTAGTCAATGTCTATCTTGTTGGGAACTTATACCTGGTTGGAAACAGAATATTAGATAAGACTAGATTAGGAATGACTTTTTTGATTTTATATTTTGCTGGAGAAAAAAACCTCTCCAAATCACCTTTGAACATGGATTTCACTAAATTTTAGCATCTGATGCACTGTATCAGTTATTATATTTAAGAGAATTGTGTAACCAAGCTGGAAAAATATTATAAAATAGAGAATAATAATTTTATTTGTTTATTATGAGATAAGAGTGTATCACACTCTAGATCCTAACAAAATCAATGGAAACCAGGTCAACAAGCTTTGAAAGAATGAATAAGGAAAAGACAGACCGCCATTAATGTTGATAATAAAATTCATTGTCCCTCTCCATTTGTATGTTGTCCAGACTCCAGACTACACTGGGAATACTGCAACAAGTTCTAGGTATGACATTTAAAGAAAGCCACTGACATATTGAACATGTCCAGAATAAAAAAAAGTTATAAAGGATCTGAAAGAAAAACATATGAGGTTAGGTTCACTAGATATGTTGAGCCAGAACAAAAAAAGACTGCAGGGATATATGACTGTTTTCATACATCTAAAGAGCAGAAGATGTTCTAAATTATTCCAGAACAAAAGACAAAGGACAATGTAACAATTATAATGATGCAGATTTCAGCTCATCATCAGGAAAACTTTAAGAGCTATTTAATAATGGAACAGACTGCCTCAGGAAGAGGTGGACTTCTTCACCGGAGGTGTTCAAACAGAAACTGGATGGCCATCTATCAAACCAGTCGTTCCTTGCACTGGGCAGGAATGATTCTTGCATTTAGAATAGATAGAATAGAATTCTTTATTGGCCAAGTGTGATTGGACACACAAGGAATTTGTCTTGGTGCATATGCTCTCAGTGTACATAAAATAAAAGATTCTTGCACTTGGACTAGATGATCTCCAAATTCCCTCCCAATCTTACTACAGTGGATTTGTTTGTATGCATATATCAGTCAGATGAAGCATTGTGCCTATCAACAAGGTTTCTGGGTGTGAGATTTCCCTCTATGATCTAGCATCTTAGTCTCTGTGGGTTCCATTGACAAACTATTCAGGAGGAAGGGTGAAGCTAAATTTATCGCAGCCTCTGAAAGTATATTCCTTGACAAGAAACAGCTACTTGCATGCACTTCTTCAGATTGAGTCAGGGGTGTATGACTTCAGACCATCTCATCTGGCTGATTGGGTTACAGAAAGATAAAAGCAAATGGAAGAAAATGAGTTGAAAGGCAAAAATGGGACAAGATAGAAGGACAGATAAAAGCAACGGAACACAGAGGATGACTTAATAGAAAACAAGAAAAAAGGTCCCTGATGGTACTATCTTGCACTGTGCTTTGATATATACGCATATCAAATAAACATCCTAATTTTGAAGTAAAAATTGGCTAAAGTTTGTGCTAAAAATGACATCCTTTGCACTGTCCATTTTGGAAAAAGGTGACAACTCCCCACATGCCATATGCCTTATAAATGACCTTTGTGTTGCAGCTCAGTCTTTTTCCCTAGGGATTGTAGGCTTAATTTATTAGCATCTGCATGCATACAATCTCTATTTTTGTATTTGCTTTGGAAAGGGGAACAGCAATTCCAGAATGAGACATGCTGGAACATAACCAGAAAAAAAATATATCAATCTTTTTCACATCTCATTTCAACTGGAAGCCAGTCCTGTTGCATTCCTCTGAGCTGAAATCCTTTTCAATACTGATATGTGGCTCGGAGGCCCAATGCAGTCTTTTTAATTCCTGTTATCCAGGAAGAAGATTCTGGAAGATTTTTAAGTCAGCAGAATAGGATACAGTTCTAGCATCAGATGGAGACTGCATAATTTGGCCACTAGACACCCAAGGGAAAATGCCAGCGTTGGCCAAAGTGCCAGGAGGCATGGCTATGGTCATTTGTCATCTATTAGCATCTTGAGGTGCTTAACCAGTGAATGTAAGATCTTATTTGTGTGACTAAGTTGTAGGAGGGTAAGTTGCTTGTGTACTGTTGTCTCAACTGTACAGGTTTATCCCTACCAGGATTGCTTGACCTGATTGCTGGCTGATGGCATAATTTCCCTGGTTAATACCGAGGGACTTCTATGGGCCTTTCCTTGTTCCTGCTGCAAGGAGTTCTTTCCCTTGCAACCTGCACCTGGAAACAGCTCAGGATTTCATGGCCACTATGAGAACCATGATTCTGGCCCAATTTACTGAGAGTCCAATGACCAACTGAAAGGTCACATGTTAGATGTGATATTTGTCTTGGTCAGACGTAACAGAATCTAAAAGGAGTGGGGGGGGGCACTGAACTTTGGCATTCTTTTTCTTGCTGCCTACAACCAGCTAGAGAAATAGATTGGATTGAGAGTGAGCGACTGGCCCAAAGTCACACAATGAACTCCATGGCTCAGGATGGCCTAGTACCTGAATCTCTCTACTCCTAGTCCAACACCTTAAACACTACACTTCACTGACTCTTCACATACCTTCAAAATATATTTCTGAGGATTCCTCAGTCATCCAAAGCATATACACGTACTCCTTGATTTATAACAGTTCATTTAGTGACTGTTTAATATACAACAGCACTCAGAAAAGTGACTTATGACCATTTTTCACATTTATGACTATTGCAGCATGCCCACGGTCATGTGATCAAAATTCGGGCACTTGGCAACTGACCCATATTTATGACAGTTGCAGACATTGCAGTTGCAATGATTCACTTAAGAACTATGGCAAGAAAAGTAGTAAAATTGGGCAAAATTCACTTAACAGATATTTATCTTAGCTAAACAGAAATTATGGTTGTAAATCAAGGACTACCAGTACAGTGGTTCACAAAGGCCCATAGTATGAAAGAGGTGAGAAGTGAGAATGTAACATTGAATGCTTTCTGTTTTCCAAGTACCAGTATCAGTAATTGTTATTGTTTTTTACACACAGTCTACAAGATGGTTTTTACTGGGTTTATTACATTTGACCATTGGATCTTTCCTAAAGATCTAAGATAGTTAAAGATGTTATCATAATCAGTGCACTATTCCAAATAATGTATTTTTTGGTAATTGGGATTTTTGTCCATTCCTATTGAGATTTTGTCCATTCCTATTATACCCAATGATTTTCCAGATCTTGTGGTATGACATCAAGTGCACCAATCGCTATTGTCACCTCTACTACTTTCTTCTTCAACAGTCATTCAATCTCTATTTCAAAGACTTCAAGGAGTTTTCCTAGTTCTTTCTGAATGGTCCTTCCAGCTCCAGCTCCTTCCGTGTCAGTTATACACCTTCTACTTACTTCTTTGAAACTATAGTAGAATGGTGTCTGGCTTACTATGGAGTAAACATTTATCAGCTTGTATTTGGAAGCCCTAAGAATCTCAACTTCTGTGTTCTGAATCCCTTGTAATATTTTGTTTGTGGAGATTCTCAATCATCCAAAGGTGCTTTTCCAAAAAGGCAACTGGACTTTCTTGGCTTTTTCTTTGAAAACGTTTCACTTTCAGAACTGAAGAATCTTCTTGGATGAGAAGCGAAACACTTTCAAAGAAAAAAACCAAGAAAGTCCAGTTCCCTTTTGAAAAAGCACCTTGGGGGGTTTTAATATTGTGATTCCACCAATTCTTTGGTTGCAGGTGAGTTGTGGAATGGAATTACAGAGGCACATTTTTTGTCTTCTCAAAACACTTTTGTCTCCAAGTAGCAGAAAAGCGGAAATAGTGATCAATAGTATAGACTATTTTTTTTAACGAAAAGCTTATGTCCTCATAACAATTCCTGATCTGCTTCTTGCTCTTCGTAGTTTTTTTCCTTACTAGCAAGAAAACAAAATTCGAAGCATTCTATCAAGAATATAATATTGTAAATCTTGGGAGTAGTGGCTGTTTCTAAAGAAGCAAATATACTGTTCTCTGGGAACTGTGCTTGTGTTTGCTGTAGGGCAATGTCTTTGACAGTGAAAAATAATGCTCTTCTTATAGGCTTGTTGCTATTTCTCAGGCTTTTCATTTCTCTGGAAATGACATGGAATTGATACTTTCAAGCCAGCCCTCAAAAAAGAAGGAATATGCTTCATGTTTGTAGTTACAAAAGACATCTTTTGAAGTGGGCAGCGAGCTATGGCAAAGCAAATTGATGCCTGGCTCCTGGGACAAAGTCATGGAAAAATGTCTGCTGCTTGCTGGCAGATCCCAGAGAAAAAACATCTGTTAAGGCTTCGAGTGATTGATAAGTACTATTCTGTTGATGGGTTCCTAACTTCATGGGTATGTGCCCAGGCATTTCTTGATTCTGTCAGCTTGAAGGAAGAGAAGAGCAGAAATCAAGGGGAGCAAGTGTTAATGCAGGAAAATAAAAGCAATTACATTCAAATATGATGAGATGGAGGCCTTTCTATGAGCACCTTTTCCCCTTATTTATTACTTATTACCTTCTTTTCTTATTTCTTTTGCCACAAGCACAAACTCCTTTAAATACAGTCCATATATGACATGAAGAGAGAATAAGGTTATAGTTCTTTACCATGTTTTGAAAAATTAAAATAATAAATTACCTTTTCAGAGTTGTTAGGAAGCACCTGGCCAAGCAGAAGGAAGGTTCAAGAGTGGAATTAGCCTGGACAACTGCAAAAGGGCTAGAATAGATTCCCGCTTCCCCCCCCCAAACAACAAGATGGGTCTGGAGGCTTATCTAATTGTTCCCAGGAGTAGGTTGCCAGGTCAGGGAGATTTCTGTATTATAGGCCGAACATAATGAAGCAGTTAACTCGAACTCTGTGTGTGGGTCTGGTTATTTGCACTTGAGAGAAAAGACATAAAAGCTACTAAATCTTTTTCTTCCTAGTGTTTTCCTGCAAGTGCAGGCTCCGATTTGTTTCCCAAATCAATCAGAGGTTGATACATTTGGTTGCGATAACAATTGACTAACTGGCTTAGTCGCGCAACTCTGATGTTGTGGGCTGAAAGAGAATGACTGTCCCAAAGTCATCCAGCTGGCTTTCATGCCTAAAGTGGGACTAGAACTCATGGGCTTCTAGTTTTGAGCCTGGTTCCTTAACCACTAAACCAAATTGGCTCCACATAAAGGTTTCTATAAGTATATGTAACGTTATGAGTTCCATTTAGGAGAAAGTTATACTGTAAGTATTTAAGAAAGATATATACACAAAAGTAATACGTATGCAGGCAGTTATATCTGGAAGATTATAATTTAAACTCCCATAAATTATGACATGGTTAATGCCTATTCCTGAAACCAAAGAAAAGTGATGTTGTATTCCATAGGCAGGAAGAGACATATTGTATAAAATGCAGATTGTTAGAAATGAGGGACATTGCTTTTCTATGAAATCATGTGAGCTGAAATTGTTGTCCAGAGCCTGCATGTGGAAGCAATTTTATTTGTTAAAAAAGAAAGGATAAAGATATGCCTCTGGATACACATTTATTTCACACGAGGGGTATAAAGATTTATCATGTGTGACTGGGCAGATGTTTTGCATTTTTAAATTAAAAGTGAATTGTCAGTCTCTCAAACAGAATTTGGCAACTGTTTCATGTGAATCTACTCCAAGTCCTTGCAAGATTTCATGAGAAAATGATATAGTCCTGTGAGACCTGAAGTGAGATATCTGTGCACTTGTGCAAGATCACTGAAATGTCAGTAATTTGGGGGTGTAGTCAGATTTTGGACATTCAGAAGTATTCTAAAAGTTAAGACCTGTGGTGGTGCAGTGGTTAAAATGCAGTATTGCAGGCTAATTCTGCTGACTACCAGCAGTTTGAGTTTCCCCTGTTAAGGTTGACTCAGCCTTTCATACTTCCAAGGTTGGAAAAATGAGGACACAGATTGTTGGGGGCCATACACTGACTCTGTAAACTGTTTAGAGAGGGCTTTAAAGCACTGTGAAGCATTATATAAGTCTAAGTGCTAGTGCTAGTGCTATTAATGTTTTGAGTTTGCCAATGGCATTTTTAAAAGTGTCAGACAGCCTAGTGACCAAGGGTTACAAATTTATGCCTTCAAATTTGTCTCTTTCATCATGAGGGAACGCACACACAATTAAACCAATGGGAAATACATGTAAAACCTCTCAAAGAAGAATGAGCTGATATCCCACTAGCTCTGAGGAGCCTCCTATCCCAGAACCTGAGTTTCTGGCACAGGTATTCTCTTGTCCTACACAGAAGATATGATAACTGCTCTGGGTCCATTGAGATTTAGATGTGCAAATCTGAACATCTGCAATTCTGTGGAGAATTCAGGTAGCCGAGGAGCTTTTAAAATGATGGCCAGCCCTTTTTTTCCCCCAGGACCCTGACATAAAGTGGCTAAGGACCAGTGGTGGGTTGCCCCCGGTTCAGACTGGTTCGCAAGAACCGGTAGTAAAACCGGTGAGAGGCCCTGCCCATTGCCCCAGATGTCGTCACTGGTGATCTGCGCATGCGCAGAAGCAAGGCGCGTACGCTAGCAAAGCTAGTGTGGGCGTGCAATCCCATTGTGAACCAGTAGTAAAGGTAAGTAGAACCCACCCCTGCTAAGGACCCTATATAACCCTGATATAAAATGGCTAAGGAGTTGATGAATACTTCAAGCCTGGCACTGGCACTGGGTAGTTTCTATGTGTTCAAAGTGTATCCCCCCCATTAGAAATATGATTCATATTATTTATCTTTTCCTGATTAACATATTTATGTTTTTCAGAATCTCTTCCAGAAATACTAAAGAATAAAAAGACAATATATTTTTATGCTGGCTTTTTTTTTTTTTTTTGGCAGCAGGGTTTAACATTAAAGGTTAAATCTCCAGTCCCAATTTGACTGTCTTTTTCTTACCATGCTCATGTAGTCTGTAACAGATAAATAGACCAAAAAACAAAAACAAAACCACAACCCTTTTCCAGCTCTACTTTGATCAACAATTTGTTAGTTATTGGTGAGTGTAGAACATAGATGACTGCTTTGGTCTGGAAGGAAATTTTGCTTCTGACAGATTTGAAGATCTGTGTGATAGAGACCAAGGTTTTAATCAATGAAATGTTTTCAAGCTCCAAATGTTCTGACTCATTTGAAATGGCCAATATTCAAAATATGAACCAAAACCATTGTGGTTGGAACAAAGACTGACCTTAGAGCCATACTGACTATTCAAACTGACATCAAATATCTATCATAGATATAGTATGAAAACCAAATACTGGGAAAGCATACGGCACTTTGTAGAAAAGCCATGATAATCTATAGTGGCCCAAAATCAGAAGTCAAGTAGACTCCTTTTCAGACTAACAAATGTTATTAAAAGAAACGAGATTTTGTGCGCTACAGTCACATGGGCCACAGAAGGCATTACATAATCATTTTTTTTCTGTTGGGACTTATCAGACACAGGTATTATTTAATGGTATTCAAATCTTTCTATTGGAAATTAAATGCATGGAACTCTGCATTTTAGATGTCTATATACAGTACATTAATTTTAGGAGGTATTCAGGCCCTGGAACTTATTGGCTAGCTGCAACTAACTTTATCAGATGCACAGATAATTAAGTGCTGTGGGATTTAAAGAGGGATGAGGTACAGCAAGATGCAGACAACTAAGAGACAGATAGCAAATATGCAATCAATTATCAATGTGTTAAAAAAAACTTTCATATGTTGGGAGCTTCTGAGATTGTCTGAAAATGTTTGGTATATATGAGTTCAACAATTTCTTCCTCAATTATGGTAGCTAAGTTTTCCCCCCAAAATGGCTACTTTGAGAACTGTAATGGACTGGAGATTGCAATGCACTATTACATTGTCTTTGTTTTGAGTCCCAGTGTTAAATTTGTGTACATTAATTCTTTTGCGCAGTAACTTTGACCTATTTGTCCCATGTAGAATCCAGAAGGGCATTGCTGGGAGACATACTTGGAACTCTTGAAGGATAAGTAGGAGGTCAGTGAAATAAATACCCAAGATAAGTGAAACTGTCCAAATATCTATCTACAGTGCACACAGAAAAGGAAGGCTGGCTATAATTTTGTTTCCCATCATCTTTTGTCTGCTTGTTGTGTGTCTAGATATGTGTTTTCCTAGAAGCTGCTTCATTGAGAGGTGAAGAGCTGATTGCATGATACCCTGGACAAAAATTCCCCTGAGTTAAAATAAGGTTGTTTTGTAGGGTTTTAGAAAACTATGCAGTCTAGTTTAGATATGACAGTTATTTGCTTAAGGGTTTATTAAGGCAGTGTTTCTGTGGGCGGGTAGGCAAGGAAAAATAGGGATTAAAATATACTGTTTCCTGTATTCTAGACTTCAACTTAATTTTAGTATATTTATCCCTGTTGGGTAAATATAGCTTGAGCAAAATTCTTTGTACTTATTATTATCATCAATGGCTATTTAGTTGCAACTTGATATTAGTTGATTGACTAAGTTTCTCAGTGAAGTCCTTTCAGAATGTCAGGGAGTCTTACAGTAATGTTGGAGGGTACAATCAAAGTTCAATTTTTCTTTCTTTCTTCTGGAAGATCTAAATTGATTTGTCAAAATTTGTTTCTGTGATATTGCAGTTCTCAAAGCTCTGAACAGCTACTTTGCTGTAAAAAATGTAGCTTTTCTGGCACACAGCACTGTACTCAAGCATATGCAAATAAATAAAGATACAATTTATTTAATTTTAAGATTTATAAGGCAACCACCTCAAATAATGTGACTCTTGGCAATGTCCAATATAAAAAACAAACAATAAAATAAAATAAAATAAACCCCTCACCATATCACAGGATGCAATACAATATGGTAAGTAAAAATCTAAAATGGTGACCAAGAACATACAGAACAGGCAACAATGGATTCTTACTCCATTGGCCCTTTATGCTGGGAGAACAATCAGGTCTTAACAGCTTTCCTAAGGGTGAGCTGAGTTGAGGCCTGTTATATCTCTGGGGGAGATCTATTGGAGAGGACTTATGATAGTAACTTAAGTCACATAACATACTGCTCTAAGATGAGTTAGTCAATGTAATAATTAATTCAGCATCTTGTGGAGCTCAGCCATTGTCTGTGAGGTATCAGGGCAATGTATGAAGCCATTTTATGATATAGTTGGACATAGCAATTGTTTCTTGTTAGCTCATTTATGAGTTATTGTGTTATGTCAATTCAGCAGTGGGATATCTGTATAGAAATGCAGTCACAGAATCAAATTTCCACAATAGGAATAGACCAGGGGTGAAATCCAGCAGGTTCTGACAGGTTCTAGAGTGGAAATTTTGAGTAGTTCGGAGAACCGGCAAATACCACCTCTGGCTGGCCCCAGAGTGGGGTGGGAATGGAGATTTTGCAATATCCTTCCCCCAGGAGTGGGGAGGGAATGGGGATTTTGCAGTATTCTTCTCCTGGAGTGGGGTGGGAATGGAGATTTTGCAGTATCCTTCCCCTGCCACGCCCACCAAGCCACACCATGCCCACCAAGCCATGCCCACAAAACCAGTAGTAAAAAAAATTGGATTTCACCACTGGAATAGACATAATCAAAGCTCTCAGTGTTGTATACTGGCCAGAATCATGTTTTTTGTGAGATGGGCAGCCATATAAATATTATAAATAATTAAATAAACATATCCAGTCCCAGGCTTTGCTAAAATAGAGCTGGGAGTTCCTGGAAGCCACATTCAACAAGCAAAAAGCTGCACTGAAAAGCTGGAGGCGGCTAGAGAAAAGCAAGAATGACAAAATAGCAAGTGAGGGGAAAAGGGATGGTGGAGAACATAAGAATGGAGTTTAATAAATATATGATTAAATTAAAAGAAGCAGATAGCCATATGTCTCCAAAAGATCTGGGGAAAGGGAAGGAAAATAATAGGCAGAACAGCATATGCTTCTGTCACCATTGCCCAATTCATATTCTTCTACTGTTATTATAATTCAAATCAAAGGTCAGTTGTTCCAGATCAGGTATATATGCTTTACACGGGAGGAGAGAGAGAGGGAGGGAGGGAGGAAAGGGGGGAGAGAGAGTGACTTTGTGTGTGAGTGTATTTTGTCAACATTCGGGACACTTGAAAAGAAGAAATAAGTATACTTCAAAAGATGAAAGGATCAGTTCCAAAACAACATTTTACATGATAATATTCATTTTTTAGTCTTAAATGCATAACATTCCATTCGTCAATTTTATTTCCATCCCTCCCCCCAATGCTAACCATTATCCCTAAACAGGGATATTATCTCTAAACAGTGGTGGGTTCTTCCCCCCCCCGCCCTCCCACGTTATTCTTACCTTTTATTTGGTCCCACCCCCAATCTATTGCTGCCTCCTGAGTCCCAGCTGATGACTAGAGGGAAAAAAACTGTTTAAACTCTTGCCACGGGGCTTCAAAGGGCCGTCCTACAGCTGATCAGTGTTAAAAGCAAACAAATGAGTCGGGTCGTAAGTGCGAGGACCTTCCAGAAATGACTCTGACCAGCTAGCCACGCCCACCTAGTCACATGACCTCCAAGCCACACCCACAAAATAAGCCACGCCCACAGAACCAGTAGTAAAAAAATTTAGAACGCACCCCTGTCTCTAAACAGTTTGCTGCTATAGCATTTTGGTGGCAAATAGTAAAGATATCCCCCCCCCACTGCCCAACATTAAGGCAATCAGAAATAGCATCTGCTGAGAGAAGTGACTTTCTCTCTCTCCCTCTCCCCACCCCCCGTCTGCCTGTCTCTCTTTCTCTCTCTCTCTCTCTCACACACACACACACATATACAAGATTTTTCAAAGGCTCTCAAAAGCAGCTTTTGGAGCAGATTTTGAATATTTGAAAGGGTCTGCAGTGAGGAAATGAGTCATGCACTGTTTCATTTGTTCTTAATAATCTCTGGGACATGAAAATATTCTGTTACCCAAAGCAGTCATCATATTATTAGATATTAGTAGTTGAGTTAGAACTGAAAAAGCAAAGCAGAATCCCCTAACTCAGTTTACTACTATCATATCAGTACTGCAATATGGTTATACATACATATAACTTCACTACTCCATGAGCTGCACTATCTGCCAGAGTAATTCAGCCTTTAAAGCCCTGCATGACTCAGAATTGGGTTACCTGAAAGGCTCTCTTTTTTCAAGAATTTCTACCTGTCCAATCTGATCCAACAGATTGGGCAGGCTGCATATCCCATCACCCAAAGAGTCTCAACATGTGAGAACTAGAGAACTTTTTCTGATGTAGCCCCTGCCTTATGGAATGTATTTCCCCTTGGAGATTAGAATGGCCCCAACCCTGTTGATTTTTCACAAAACTTGGCTATGTACCCAGGCCTGGGGCTCGGAATGTGTGAAGAATCCAGCTACTTGGCTTTACAATTATTTGATTTATCATCAAGGCTGCTGTTGGTACTTACTTATTTTGTGGATGCTTTTATTGTTTTAATTTTAAAAAAATTGTTTTAATTGTTTTATAATTTTAGAGTCATTGGGTTGAATTGGCTGGCTATAGAAATTGAAGAAATAAATATGAACAAAAACTTTGCAATTTTGTACTAGATGTAAATTCAAAGGAGAAGGTGGTGAGTTAAAAACTACCATACCATGTGCTCCATTTAGCTGGTGCAATAACAACTGATTTCAGGATGATTGGTCTGTTCCATCATAAACTGAGTGGTCTTTCCCAGCCTACTACTCTCCAAATGTGTAGGGAGAACTGTGAGAGTTTGTTGCAAAAATCTAATCCAGAAAGCACACACAGGCAGACTGATGCAGCAGGAGTCATTAAGTTCTTTATATACATATAACACATGAAGATAAATTTACAATACCAACAGCTGATTCTTCCAATGTAGCAGTTACAAGCAAAACACAAGCAGAATGCAGCAGACAGACAAGTTTGAAGCTTCAGAGCTCACAGCTTAAAGCCTAAGACTAGGCTACGTCCAGATTTCTTGCTTAAATTTCTGTTTCTAAACAGCTCTTATTGGTTGACCTTGTTACCATGTCTTCCCAGTCATGAATATTCTGACAAGAACTGCTGGTCCCAAATTCAGGTGGGAATCCACTTGAAGAAGCTGCACTGGACCAATAGAGTGATCACCTCTTTAGCAAAAGCCAACAAGTTATGATCAGCTAATCACCCTTTTTGATAACTCTATCTCAGTGTTTTACATGCAACCAAATTAAACTTATCTGAAAGCCTTGAAGAACAAGACATATAAATGGTTCAGAACATTGAATAGTCTCTTTTCACTGTTGTGACTTACATTTTACTAGGATTCTAGTAAACTCTTCTATAAGCACTATATAACTTTATATTATCATATAACATGTCATATAAAATTAGAATGCAGGGCATATTTTTAAATATGCAGGAGAACAATAAAAAGGGCATATGGAAATGGATGTTAAATATCAGATCTGGAGCAATCAAGTACTCACTGTTGCTCAAGAAAATCTTTTCGTTTAATAAAGACTCGGCTAGAATGTAGACTATTATTCCCCCCATCCATAAGACACCAATGGTGGTTCATATCAGTGGTGGGCAATCAAATGTGCACAAAAATCAGCTTCTACAAGAGTCCCTGGAACAGAGCCCTTATGCAACCCAGTCTGTACTTCACAATGAAGCTGCCATCAGCATTTCAGTAGCTCGCTCTTTCGAGAAGCTGATCACTGATGCCAACAGCTCCTGACAATTTGTCTCATCAAGATTCTTAAATTATAAACAATGAAAAATAATAATAGCAACAGTAGTGGGAAAAAAATATCCCTGCCCCCATGATGGCTACCTTTCCATCAGTAGGCAATTGTTAGCATAAACAAAAGGTGTTTGTTGATCATTTGACAAAGCAAATACCTCCAAGGTTAGGTAGGTTATGCAATGTATTTCTGAAGATAGCTGTATTTTGTTATCAACTCAGATGGCTGACATCGCACCTGTTGTTTCCAAAAAGCCATAGAGGAAATCCTATAATATTCTCGGCTATTGTATTACAAACCTTGAGTTATGTAAAACCTCCATAAAGCCCCAATGACAGATTGTTGAGTTAAAAATAGACTCAAAACCACATAACCTGACTAACTTATAAGTTGCAAATGGAAGACATTTATGAAGTGTATGACAGTGATTGGTGTGACTGATAGTGGATGTCTGGCTGACCTTGCTACACAGCTGCAGCTTGCTTTCAAGGAGTCAGCAAGAAAAACAAACAAATTAGTAGGGATCTAAAAGCAGAAATATTATTTTACTAAGCTTATGTTCTCATGGGTGCTCCTGAACTGATGCTTCAGTATCCAACTGAAGATACTGAGAAGAAACACTAAAGATAAATCTTTGCTTTGTTGACTAGGGATTATTACAGACATTTAAGTCAAATGAAACCAGATCCCATGATCCCTAAATCTGTTGTGTAAGCCAGTAGAAAACCATGACCTTGTTTTTTTGTTTGGAACCTCATGCAAAATAAATTAGTTCACCTGAAGAGTACATTCTGCCAAAATTTTCTACTATTGTATAGAAAGTTCTAGCAATGACTAAAAAAGCTTCCTGTGTAGGCACTCAGCATTGGTTACACTCTATATTCCCATGTTCCTTGTGGGACTTCTATAGTCCTTCTGCAATTGTACTGAACTTCTGGATCAACTGTGCTATAGCTAAATGTTGTGAGAACAGTTCTGCTGCATTCATTCCTGAGCTACACAGCACATAATTTCCTACCAAGAAGATTTCTCATCTTGTTCTTCCTTCTAAATCCTCTGCTCATCACTCTTCTTGTTGAACTCAAAGTGGCATGATTCATTGGGCTTCCATTAACTGCTGAAGGAGCTATGTCATATTGGGAGTGTGGGGTGTAAAGGGGATCCCTGTATAAGTGCCCTCAGATGCATTTGTACCACATGGTCCTTTTCAATGAGCCTTTCTATGGCAATGGAATGATGGAGCATCATATTCTCACTGACTGCAGCAGAGGTGTTGAAATAAGCTTAACTCTCACAAAATATTTATTGCTGCTTGTAATTGTAACCAGCAATTCTGCTAGCTCCTTGTCTTCCATGCTGCCCCCAGTCATTTCTTAAATCAACTTTAGAAATCCTAATTCCAATTGCAGTGGGTTGGTAATGGGGCCATAGTGATGCTTAATCTGATCTAGGGTCCCAGAAAACCAGATTGGTTTTTCCTCTCTTCCTTGCCTTTCCCTTCCCTACAAAGAAAGCAAGCTATATTGGCTGGTTCCCATGTGGACCGGTCTACAATGCCTACCTTTTCCCTTTTAGGTTTATTCCCTCGTCTCTAGACTCTGTATCTTTCCTTTGCTTTCCTGGATGTTTGCTCAGTGTCTGCTCTGCCAAGTTGTGCCAAGCAGAAAGCGCAGAGCTTTCTTCACATAGGTACAGCTGGCAGAATACTTTTAAATTATCCTGGTTTATTTTGCTCTGGATATTACTTTGTTATTGTTATCCTGTGCTTTTTTTAAACTAGTGGCTAGTTTTATTTGGTTGTATTACATGCTATTTTTGTCCTTGCTGTTACTTCTGTATTTTATGTTTTTAATTCACTTGTACATTGCTGATAGAGCTTCGGCACTCTCAAAATAGAAATAAATGTTTACTTAATTAAAAAAAAAAACAAGCAAACTATGCCTAAGGCAGACCTTGATCCAGTATTGAAATTAAGCTAAAAATGAAACCCATCAAGTTTGTTTGTATGTATACCACTTCTCCACATTATTACATACCCATCTTAATGTTCATAATTCTGAATCTTTTTTTTATCTTTACACTAGTTGATGCTTTAGTTTTCCTTTTCTGCATATAGATACAAGGATAAAAATGAAATGAAATTATGTTATTAAGTTCATCTCTCCTTGGACGGCCTCTGCCCTTAAGCTTTGATAATGAAGGGTGTTATTTTATTTGTTTGTTTGTTTGTTTGTTTGTTTGTATCCTGCCTTTATTATTTTTACAAATAACTCAAGGCAGCAAACATATCCAATTTATCTTCACCTCCTATTTTCCCTACAACAACCCTGTGAGGCAGTGGTGGGTTTCAAATTTTTTTACTACAGATCCTGTGGGTGTGACTTGGTGGGCGTGGCATGGCTTGGTGGGCGTGGCAGGGGAAGGATACTGTAAAATCTCCATACCCATCCCAAGGGAAGGATACGGTAAAATCTCCATTCCCTACCCAATCCAGGGGAAGCTTATTGCAAAATCTCCATTTCCTCCCAATCAGCTGGGACTTGGGAGGCAGTGAATAGACGGGGGTGGGGCCAGTCAGAGGTGGTATTACTGGTTCTCCAAACTACTCGAAATTTCTGCTACCGGTTCTCCAGAACTGGTTAGAATCTGCTGAAACCCACCTCTGCTGTTAGGTGAGTTGCGCTAAGAAAGAGTGGCTGGCCCAGGGTCACCCAGGTTTTTGTTTTTTTTAATTTGATTTATATGCTGCCCTTCTCTGGAGACCCAGGGCAGCTTACAATGTGTTAAGCAATAGCCTTCGTACTTTTGTATATTTATACAAAGTCAGCTTATTGCCCCCACAAACTGGGTCCTCAATTTACCTACCTTAGAAAGGATGGAAGGCTGAGTCAACCTTGAGCCTGTAAGATTCGAACTTACAGTAATTGCAGACAGCTGGTGTTAATCACAATGCTATCACTCTGCTGAGCTACCAGGCCCCTTGGCTTTCATGGCAAAGGCGGGACTAGAACTCATGGTCTCCTGCTTGCTAGCCTAGTGTCTAGGCTGAACCAAACTGATTCTAATAAAGGATAAATATAGGATGATAATTTTGCCAACTATTTTGTATATAATAGAAAATATGTATTTTCATCCAGTGATATAAAAACCCACACAATTGGATTGTGAGAATTGTTGATACATTCTGGTAAGATGAGAAGTTAAACTCTGAATGTTTATGGCAGTGATTAAAAATAGACTAGGAAAAATAACAGAGCATCTGACATCATAATAGGGTTGTCTACTTCAAACAAAGCACAGTCACCACTTAGCTAAAAGTTATGATTTATTAGAGATGTATCCCAGGCTGTTTTAGCTGTACACAAGATTATAGGACTATATGTAAGATTACCGTGTTTTCCCAAAAATAAGACCCTGTCTTATATTTTTTGAACCCCAAAATAAGTGCTTGGCCTTATTTTTGGGGAGATTTCATTATTTCTGGGCGCATGGAGCAAGACGGGGCTCCTCTTGCCGTCTTACCTGATTTCCAGCTCTGTCTCCCTAACCCTAACCAGAGGAAATGGTGGGGATTGGCTGCGCATGCAGTTAAATATTTTCAGAAAGGGCTTATTTTCGGGGGGGCTTATTTTAGTGCATGTGCTCAAAAGCCCAATTGGGCTTATTATCAGGGGATGTCTTATTTTCAGGGAAACAGGGTATATATACTGTTCACAGTAATGAGGCAGACAAAAAAACTTATTTTGCAGTAAAATTTTGCAATAAAAATGAGATTGTTTTAAGTTCAAAACCAAAAGTGACTCCTTCATTTACCATCTTATTAATATTCCAGTGCAGATCAAACAAATAGTCATTCTACAGAAACGAGTATATATTTGCAATCTATAAGAGCTGTAATACCTGTCTGAAGCCAGGGAATCTGATAATAAGAGCAATCTGATCTTCCAATTCTCCCAGATCCCAACTATCATTCTTGGTCACAAAAACACCTTCTTCTGATTATGAGTCACAGCAGTGGTGGGTTGCTCCCGGTTCGCACCAGTTCGCAAGAACCGGTAGAAAAACTTTTTAGTAGTTTGGAGAACTGGTAATAACATTGGCTGGCCACGCCCCCGAACCGGTCCCTGGCCCGGTTGCCACTTGCTTACCCCGCCCACTTCATCAGAGGCTTTTTTTTTTTTTTACTTTTAAAAGCATTTTTTCTTCTTCGGCTGAAAAAATGCTTTTAAAAGTTAAAAAAAAGCCTCTGATGATTGCGCGGTTCAGCTGGATCTTCAGAGGCTTCTGAAAGCATTTTTTCTGCAACCTCTTCAGCTGAAGAGGTTGTAGGAAAAAAAATCCCTTTAAAAGCCTCTGGCGATCCCAGCAGATTTGCCTGATCGTCAGAAGCTTCTAAAAGCATTTTTTTCTGCAATCTCTTCAACCGAAGAGATTGTTGGGGAAAAAATCCCTTTAAAAGCCTTTGGCGATCCCAGCTGACTTGCCTGATTGTCAGAGGCTTCTAAAAGCATTTTTTTCTGCAACCTCTTAAGGTTGTAGAAAAAATGCTTTTAAAAGTTAAAAAAAAAGTTGGCCACGCCCACCCAGTCACATTATCCCCCAAGCCATGCCCACAAAATAAGCCACGCCCACAGCACCGGTAGTAAAATTTTTTAGAACCCAGCCTTGAGCCACAGCCATACTTTATTATGTCAAATCACTTGTACAAGGTGCCATTGTCCAGTCTGCCTGTAGAACAACTGGTTTTGTGTAAAATCTGTCTTCAATTTCTTAAAAGTTAATTCCTCAGTATGTAATTTTCAAGCTACTTTTCAATGTCTTTCCATTTCTGGATGTATCTTATTTCTGCAAAGCGATATAGGGTGTTATCATTTTGCCTCATTGTATAACCCTCAGTTGTAGAATGAAAAGCATGACACGTATACAAACTTCTCAACAACTTCTTCATGAAGAATGCAAAAGGCCACAACTCAGCCATATCTCCCTAGCATACAACTATCCAAAGCTTGATTTCTTTTCTCTCAAATTGAAGAACAATTGCTATAAAATTGCAATATTCAGCGCAGCAACTACGATTCTAGCAGAAGTCTCCTTTTTGTACTTTGGCAGGTTAGTGGTGGTGCTGATGAGTCTGTAGAAAAGCTTTGGTTGCGTATCTGCTTTGTGTTGTGTGGTGTTTTGGGGTGTTTCACAAAAAACAGTTTTAAGGCTTGTGAGAAGGACACTTCTCAACTGTTTGCTTAAAATCAGGCAGCCACAACTGATTTCTTTCTGATGAGCTGGGCCTTCTTTGCCTTAATCACAGAATGATGAACACAAGTATTTGGCCAATAATCCACTGCTTGTGGAAAGCTTGTAACATATCAATGGCCTTATGGAAAGAGATCCCTTAGTCTAATGCAGTGTTACTGACAAAAGCACATTTAATACCCTGAATGCAGTTTTCTAAGAAATCATTAGATCAGTGGTGGGATTCAGCCGATTCTGTCCAGTTCGGGCGAATCGGTAGTGGCAACTGCAGGAGGCTCTGCCCACCCCCCCGGACATAATGTGTGAGCAAAGAGCATGTGCGGAAGGCCATGCGCATGCACGCGCTCAAATTTGCGAACTGGTAGGGAAGGTAAGTGAATCCCACCTCTGCATTAGACTCAAGTGTACCATATGATTTAACTTAGCACTCCAAACAACACAGAGACCCTAGACTCAAACCCGAGGGAGGACTGTGAACACTTATCTGAGGAACCAGGAGTCCAGCGATCCAGAAACCAAAGAAGAAGAGGCCGGGGCGGAGTCTTCCATGCCCATGGGAGTGTTCCAGGAGGTTCCTTCCAAGGACTCAGGAGCGGCAGCAGGTGCAGGTCCAGTCGTGCCCTGAAGCGCCCCTGACTACGTTGCCTAATTACAAATGTGATTGGTTGTGCTCTAACAGGAGGGGAGGGGTGTTACATAGGGATGTATGGAGCACCCATTTGCATGCCCGCCGCTAATTGGCTAATCTAGCGGTGGGAAAAATAAACTGCTGTCAGTGGCTGGCAAGACTGCCAGCAGCCTGCCTCCCTCTTGCCCCTGATAGCGGCTGGAAATAAAGTGCTGAACAGACTGTGGCATCCGCCTCTTCTATTCGTGCCCCCTAGCTAACAGGTTGTCTCACTGCTTTGCTTTGACCTGAGTGCAAGGCTTCTTCCTCTTCCCTCTCAGATCTATGTGCACTTTGCCTTTCTACTCCATCTGTCTCTAGTTTGGATGAACGCTCCAACCATGTAGCTGTTTAGCTGCCTTGCTTCACGGAGTCGTAAAAAAAGCCCACCTGATCATAGCAGCTTCTTGATTTCAGGATGAAAAGCAGTTATCATATCAAGAACTAAACACAAAACCCTGAGCAGGTCACCTTATGCTAAGCATTATTCTGGCAGTTTCCCCTTCTTTTAGACAACAGGAAATCTGTCCATCCTTTCCCCAGAACCATGAAAAAGCAGAGTCTGCTGGAGCTGGCTGGCAGATAAATTTAAAATAATAATTAAAATAAGTTATATTGCTTGGATCTGCAATATACTATGCCAATACACTATGACATCATAGTTTCTTGACAAGAACTGTATGAAGGCATATATCAGCTAAAGAACTGGCATCTGTGACTTCACATTGTTGTGAAAAGAGAACAATAATGATACGAATGTTTGAACATTGGAAAATAATTTATCTATACTCAAATATAATTGAATGATTAGCAGACCAAAGGAGATTCATTACCAAAAATAAAATATTCAGGGATGCAGAACTGGAAGAGATTAGAAAAAGATGTGAAAATGTGAGAATGAAAAACAATAGTAGAACAGTAGGGGGAAAAAAATCGGATAACAACAACTGAAAAAATAAAGAAGTTAATATGAACTATAGAAATGATAACTTAGAAGAAGTAATAACAACAGAACAAGTAAAGGCCAGCATTGAAACAGCCAAGGAACAGATTCCCCAACAAGAAGATTTAAAAGAAAAAAATTATGCAGAATTATCAGTAGAAAAAGCATTGAAAGCAATGCCCACAAGACCTGGCATCTACTGTATAATGAAAAATGTAAACAGAAAGTGCTTGGGCACCATTCTATCCTTAAGAGGAAAATGGGAGGGTGGGGAAACAAATACTGCAGGTGAAATGGTGTTGAAAGGGGGGAAATGCTTTCTGAGGCCATGGTTCAAATTATCTGGGTACTGTGTTGCTGGTAGGAGATCTCCTCAAGATGGGCAAAAATGTATTTATCCAAAGCATGATAATCTTCATCAAGAGGGCTCAATGAATGATGAATGGAGAGGTAAGGACTTCAGATAAAGACCTATGCACTCTGCAAGGAAGAAGAGTGTTACTTTAATGAGGCCTATTAAAACAACTTTTAAAAATCAAAACATTGTCTCATACAGTTCATGGCTTTCATTTTCCATATACTGGTTGCACATTGAAGAACGGATTCTCACAATAATTTCACAATAGAAGCAATGTATGTAAAAAGGTGGTGCACTAGGAATGATGAGTTCAAGCTGAAGGTTGAGAGCATTTTGTCAGGATGGATAAACTTCAATGTGCCCAGAAGAAAACAGTCAGGAAGATAAGAAGCCTGGTAATTATTTTATGAGGAAAGGATGGGCATGCATTGGTTTAGAGAAAAGAAGATGGTAGAGAGATATGATCGTTGTTTTCAAGGCCCGTCATGTAGCAGACAGGGCAGAATTGTTCAAAGGTGTTCTTGAAGACAGGACAAGAAAGAATTTAAATGAAAAGAAAGTGGATTTCAGTTGGAAATCTAATGGTAAAAGCTGTTGAACAAAAGAACAGCCTTATTCTAGTGAGATGGTGAACTCTCCAATGATGGGTTTCACATTGCTACCAGTTCGCTCGTGCACATGCGCTGGCTTCACTCACACATGTGCCACTTCTGCACATGCGCAGAGTGTATTTGATGACGTCCAGGCGGGTGGGCGGAGCCTCCTGCCACTGCTGCTACTGGTTTGCCCGAACCGGGGTGAACCGGTAGCAACCCACCACTGGAACCCTCCTTAAATATTTCTATCCCCCCCCCCAAAATAAATCAGCAATTATTGGGGGTAGAAGACTTTGCTCTTTCTTAAACTGCTGAAATTTGAGCTGCGAATTCAGTCTTCTGTGCCTGATTGCTTTGGAGTCTGAGACTAAATAAACTAATCAACACCCTCCTGGTGCTCCTGGCATTCTGGATCTCTAAAAAAACTCAGCAAACTTCAGATTCTATGTTCTATTCTATGTTCCGAACATCAGGTTCTTATGTTTTCATGGCCATCTCCAAATACTTGGAATGTTGCAGTAAGTGATTCTTCTCATAATTCAACTGTGCAGTCTATTATTTATTTATTCCCTAAAAAGGAAGGGTTCTTAAATATTTGATGTTGCCAGCTTCAGAATCTCTGCTGTCTCTAATCGGCTGTCCTTGATTATTACAAGCTCCATGGTGGGCTGTGAATTACAGTTCTCCCATTCTAGCTACAAGGGAGTTTATGTATCTATCCTGGCTAGAGTTCTCCACTGGAATCAATGCAATGTTTGAGATTAATTTTTATTAGGACATGATTATAGCCCCTGATTGTAAGATGAAGTTCTCAGGTGCAATCTTTGATGTTCCCATTTTAAAAGTGCATGAGAAAAATTTCTGCTTGACGTTACTTGGTCATTTAAACAAACGGCAACATATAAGACAGGCTTCCTTTTTAATTCCAGGTCAGGTCAAAAAAGAATTTTAATTTCAAGCGATTTCTGATTGTCATATGGGATATCCCACAGGACCAATCGCTTCTTTCAAATCTTCTCTTCACCCCTGAAATTTATGTATTCAAGAATAAACAATATGGTATTTTATCGTCCTAGCAGGCAAAAACAGCCTGTACTTTCACTGCTCCATAGGTGGACACGCTATCCTGCTGATGAGACAGTTAAAATAAAGGTGTCACCAAAACACTGAATGCACTGGAAATGCACTCAGGTTGAGCTGACCTACATCTCAGTTGGAATCAGTAGCTTTCCCTGCTTTGATCACCCTTGTTTCAACTTCAAAGAACAGCAGCAATGTTGTCAAAAAGCCAGATTAGAGGCAAGATTTTGGATCTGATTGCCATAAAATCTTTTAGCATATACAGTATACATCCAGGGCATTTTATGTCTGTTTTGTGATATATACAGTTAGTGCACAAAACTGTAGGCAATCCTATGTTTGGTTCCTAACTTTTCCAGTTAGAGCAGCCTCTCCTAACCTATCCCTCTCCAGGACAGAATTTTAAAAATCCCATGTTGACTGGGAATTAGGAGAGTTATAATCCAATGTATGTGGATAGCACCAGGCTGAAGGAGGCTGGGCAAAGGTTGAGGTAGCTGGAGTGAGCACCAGGAGGAGAAGGACAGACACCGCACTCAGGATTCTTGGAAAGATATTAGTATGTTTTGGTTAACTTCTTTGAACTTGATTTGGAAAAAAAACCCTATAGGGTAAATTAGAACCAATGTTCTACTTAAAAGCAGAATATTTTTTAAACCAATAAGCGTGAAGTTTAAAAAGTGAACTTGTTGAACATAAAATCTGATTATATGATTTAACATTTGATGTTTTGGTTTATTGGATTACCTCCAGTATTGTCCACAAAACAATAAAGTTAATAGCCGAAGTTAAAAGAAAAAGGTGGGGTGGAGTTATTTTCACCCCATTCTGTTCTCTGCTGCAACATTCCAGTATTTTGCAAGACCAGAAGGACTCTTGAGTGGAAAGTAATTTTAAGCATGTGGGGAGAAAATCACCTGCCATTCCCTTGTTGTGATAGATAGCATCTAGTAGAGAGAGAGTCTGACCCTAATTCAGCTTATTTGATAACAGGATTTCAAACTAAGAAAATGCTTGCAGTTTTATAAAAGAGAATAAAAGCAGAAGTGAAGCTAGAGTGCAGAGAAAAATGAAACAATATAAATACATAGCTATATCCAAACTTTTCCTAAGCCATAGTGCAGGTTATTTGGTTATGATTTAGTGTAATATGCAAATCCAATCATCCAGAAGGGGGCGGGAATATCTGTAAGGGATCAAAATAATCAAGATGGTGGGCCTGGCTGTGCAATTGAAGCCCCCCCCCCTTTTTTTTTACATGCATCACATATAATTGCATGTTTAAAAAGGGTCAGGACTTCAGTCTTGCAGAGGTGATTGCTATCTTTTTTTTTGCTCCCCTACTCCTGCAGATGCCCCTAGCAGGGAGTCACTCTTGGCCTTGGATGGATGTGTCAGGGGCTACACTCAAAAAACAGAGATATGAAAATAATAGCATTAATTTTATATTTCAGATGCAGGCGTCATATCTCGATATGTTTAATCAGTTTACCTCCCATGTAGGACAACTCACTGCAGCCAACTTATTTTAAATAATGAAACAGAATTGTTGAATTGTCCCACAGCAAGTTGTCTCACAGTGAGTTGGCCATGGTAAGTTGGCTGCGGCAATTTGGCTATGGTGAGCCGGCTGTGCCAAGTTGGTCATGGGGAGATGTCCCATTCTGCCATGTATTTAGCGTTTTGCTTTTATAATTGGGTGGTGACTTTTGTGGGAACCTCAGTCAAAGCTTCTAGGGATCTAGTGATGTCTTGGGGCATTCCCAGCTGTGTGCCATAAGTGAACAGAGCCTCTGGTTCTTTTTCTACATTTCACTTAATCCTGAACTGCATAAAATGAATAGTTTCTCATTAGATAACGTTATCCCAGTAACTGTAGCAATATATTTCGGAAAAATTAACACAAATCCAATGCTATTATGTAAAATTGCAGACCCTGGGATGGTTACATCCCCATATATTTAAATAGAAGCTCAGAAATTCTGACTTTTTCTTCCTATTCAGCATATATATATAGCAAGAGATTGTCATAAGTTCAAACAGTATAGTTGCCCAATATGTGTTCTAACAACTTCTTTAATACCTTTAATACCCGTAAACGTCAATGCCAAAATGCCAAGAAATCTCAGCAGGGCATATACAGCACAGCCTCTTGCATATAAAGCCAGCTCAGGCCCTTTGGGTCTGCAATGGAAACTTACCTTTTCCAAATACGATGAACACATAAGCTCAAGGACTGAATGCAGGATTGCTGAGATCAGGGCTATTCTGGGGTAGACAAGTTATGTCCTGCTGATAGGAAAGGATTAATGAGCTGGTCGGCTCATTCGTTGCAATTAGAAACAACACTCAAACTATTCTGGGGCTATTTTGATGGCAAGAAGCTCAACAACAGCTTATCAGAACCCAGCTACTTGTAAGGCTTCATGTAAAATGAGGGTTGATGTAAAAATATAGGATGATAAAACCAGGGACAAGCACTAAAGTGGTGGGTCTTCTTTTGGAAGGCAAATGGACTATGTATTAACTGGCACACAGGCATTTTCAAAGAGGACAGGTTTCAGGAACAGACCCAGCAGGATTTGGGGCTGAGGGGAGCTTGCATTATTAGTCTAAGCTCAGATTGCAGCTGTTATTTTGACTGCTATGGGGAACAAGAAGATCTAATCTTGCTGCACCAAGAACTTTAAAAAATGGGGATGGGGGATGCCAAGGAAAGGGGTGCACCTTTTGTACACATTTTATTAGCAGAAATTTATGATTGGAGGTGCTTGTTCTTCATGTTTGCGTATTTTTGTCAAGGAAGAGCTTTATCAAAATAACCAGTATTGTCCAGTAGCCTTTTTCCAATTCATGGTCCTCAATCAGATGCTTCAAGAAAAGAGCGATCAGGTTAGGGAACGCTAGATTCTGGATGTAATGGTTTTGCAGAAAACAATGATGCAAGTCCAGGTGTTATTGTTTAACTCTTACCACTGAGACTTAAGAAGAGTGAATGCAAATATGGCAAAAGAAAGACAATGAAATTGATGAAAGACTTGTAAGTTCTACCAGTAAAGATTGACACGATCTCCAAATATTCTGAGAATTTATTTTTATTTCCTATTTCTAAACCACTCATCTCCTTCATCTTATCACCCCAAAGGTTTCATAAAATCGTTTGTTGATGATGCCATCAACTTTCATGAGTTAGAAAAATCTTGTCAGATGATTTCAGCCATTTTAATACATATAAAATGGAAGCCACGGCATCTGAATGAAGGAGCACCAGTTACAAATGCTTGAGATGATGCTTTAGAGATATTTTTCTTATGACAATTTTCTAGGTATACTGACTCCCCTACTTTTCTTTAAATTATTCCTATCAATAAATTTCCTGGAAT
Organism: Pantherophis guttatus; assembly: GCF_059756535.1. NCBI lineage: Eukaryota > Metazoa > Chordata > Lepidosauria > Squamata > Colubridae > Pantherophis > Pantherophis guttatus. Next base: position 295,692,164 of record NC_142063.1, on the reverse strand, counting down.
TGACTGTAAGGAGTAATAAAGTTAGGTAATAACTCATTTCAAAACCTCAATAATTTCGGGTAGATGTTGAACAGCATGTAAAGTAAGAGGAAGCTCCAGAGATGCCATAGGTTAAACAACAGTTCCCTAACACCACCTTCAGAACATGGCCTGACAAGAGGTACTGGAACCAATGTTTCTTCTAGAGTTTTGTTATTGGGCATCCAGAAGTATATCATAGTCAGTAGTATCAAAAAGCTATCAACAGATTTAGGAATTGGCTGGTCCATATTCTCACAATCAAATTTCTAGCCTCCCTTCATCACAGGCTAGTGCCATATCTAAAGGTTTTATCATGCAAGACAGTGAGACTGTAAATGCTTCATTTTTCCTCCAATAATTTCCAATATGAAAATATTGGAAATTAGGAACAAACACCTATCAAGTCACAGGTTTCCTACTTCTGACATTGGGAAAATAAATAAATTTAAAAGTTATATCTTCCAGTATTTATAAGCTCATCTTTGGCTAAAATTTCTCCATAAACCAAGTAGTCCTTGTTAGTCAAGGAGAATTCCTATAATTTAATTAGTGTATGCAAATTCACTTACATTTATATTTTCATAAAGCAACTATCGTCATACAAATCAGGACCTGATCATTCTTGTCTTTTATTATAGAGGACATTGACATTCCCCTTTGAAAGGAGGAGGAAATTGAGACAAAAGAACTACCATTGTTCAGAAAAAGGCAAAATATATAATAAATTCTTGTAGAAAATTATTTTAATAAAATGCATCAAAAAGTGAGAAAATATATATGTTTAATAACTCTGTTTGGCAAAAGTAACAGTTACATACATACATACGTCTTCCACCACACCTCTTTTATTTCAATATATACATATATATATTGTCTTTTTAAAAAAATCCAAATTAAAAAAGCCCTCATCACAACTATGATGCTTCTATGAAACAATTTTACAAACAGCAGACATTTCCTATTCCTTCCAAACTAATCTTATCAAAAGGCACAACTTACCATCAAGTTTTCTGTGCACTCAGTTGAAATGAATGAAAGAGGTACAAAAAGACTCATTTGAATGGCACTTGCACAACACTTTATTCTACTTTTATTCTGCCAAAGCTTTCCATCAACCAGAAGCAGGATGGGAGCCCTCATACATGTCTGTTTAAGAAACACTAGCATTGCTAATAAAGTCAGTGGTAAAACAGAATTTATAATGTCCGATTTCACAACTGACATGACCAAGAAAAAAAATAAACATTATTCCAAAGTGAAAGGGACTAGAAGCCAAAAGGATTTCCCCAAGAAGATTCAAATAGTTACTATTCTGAATATGGGTATTCAATTTGTAGATAATGAAGTAATAGGCAAAGATTTAGATGATTTCCTGAGAATGAATCATAACTCCATGAGACATACCTCCATTTTATTTCTGCCTTTACAGTTCCCCATTTAGGAATCACATAAATATAACTGAAAGTTGGCTCTTTTTGATATTTAAATAGATCTTATGATGCAAAATGAAATTAAATTACTTAAGGATATGTCTGCACAACTTCATATGCTGCCATTTCCCTACTTAACTGGATGCCAAATTAAGAAAAATGACATGAAGTTTCTGCAAATTTCCAACTTTTTATCTGGTTTGTGATTCTCCCACCTCTTGTGTAGCCCCGTAGGAATCAGTGCACCCATTCTATTAGTGTGAGAGTTATTTACTTATGTGAATTAAAAACTGGCAAGAAAAAGACCCTTAGAAACAAGGGCATCTACAAGTATGCAGTTTCTGAAATGACAATACTTTTCTCCATTAATACTTTCCTTTTCTCCGCTTTGCATTTTCACTTTAGAAAAATAAAGTGAAACTCCCTGAGAAATACTTAAGTTGAAAACTTGCAAAATACCTTTTCAATGGAAAAATGAAGAGAGAAGAAATGAGAGAACAAAGTGCACTTCAGGAGCCTGATCCCATCTTCAGACTGATGAGAGCCCTTGATAAAAAAAAAACTCCATCTGAAGGTCCTATAGATGCCATTGGCTTTTGATATTTATTCTGTATGTACCGGGCCACACATGCACTATTGTGAATTATTGTGTCAATGGCAAACTGGTCCAACACCACTTCTGTGTGTTGATGCTGCAGGCACACTGACCAGTTGTCAGATGTCATCTTGATCTAGCCAAGAATGTACAGGCCTTCCCTCCTGGCTTCATTTCTTCTTTTTTGTGAATACATCTGAGGGTATCTCAGATCAGTCCAGAAATATGGAATTGAGAAAGTGTTGAAAAGAGAAAGCAGTATGGAGGCTACTATTTTAGTTCAATATACCACGTATAAACTAGGACTAGATTGTTGTGTCTGATCAAAGCTGCTATAAGTGAGATAGGAGCCACCTGATACATCATGGATAAGTTATCTGGGCAAAATACATGCAGTCCCATGCTCTTCCATACCTGTTACAAGTTGAAAGCTAAACTAGCTAAGTGATTTTATGAAGGAAATAATAAAAAGGACACACACACGCTCACAATTCTAAAACACTTCATTTTATAATCAATATTTTTCTTTACATAAACAGAAACACGCCAGTATTTTGTGCGAAAAAATATTTTAAATAAACTTTGCTTATTCTTAATCTTTGTACATTCTGATATACATATGTAACAAGGTTTATGGCACCATTACTAGAACCAGAAAAGGGGGAGGGGGGAATAATTGCTTTTGTTGTATTCCTGCTTCTATATCAAGCCAGTAATCTTTGCACTATTTCTTAAAAAAATAGTATTATTACTGTGTAGCCTGCAATAATTGGTTTGAACACTCAAAATAAAAATACTTTCCATCTCCAAAAACTATTATTGCACAAGAAGCCAATAAAGGCATATGGCATAAAATGGTCAAGTCCCTTGGTGTTTAATGTCCTACCCCTCCTACCCACAACCCAAATAGAAAAATAGTACCAGAAGATGAAACGCAAGAGGAAATAAAAATGTGTTCTCTAGCCAGAAGGGTGAGATGTGATTTGCAAATAATTTAAGCTGCTCTGATCATCTTTGCACCAGCAAGCATTTTCATTAGGTTTTCTTTAGTAAAGTCTTTGCAAACTCAAGGCCTGTGGATCTAGTCTTTTTGCTATTATTTTGGCTGGTTGTGTCATTATTTTTTTAAAAAATAATATAGCTGTTCTCAGTCTATGAACCTGCACAGACTACTTAGTCATAATCTCTACAAGTAGCTGAACCACCCACCCCCTCAAAAAACAAAAACCCTAAATAATATCCAGGGAGGGTTTTTTTTTCTCCTAAACATCCATTTTTAAAAGCTGGTTTCTTTTTAAGCCTTTCTCCTTCCTCCATTCCTTTGAGAATTGATTTGCAATGGCATTCTGCGCAAAATCTGTGACGACTTTCAAAAAAGAAGTTGTTGTTTTTTAAAAAAAGCTTTCCCTAGTAAAGCTGAAAAGAAAAGAATCACCCACGCTTCCCAGTTTGCAGAAAGTTTAGGAAAAAAAAACCCTGTCCTGTGGTTCTTTGATGTCACACAACAGTCTCAACCCCAATCAGCTTTGGCGTTAGAATTCGTGGTGTGACTCCATTGTTCAGATCTTCTTCAAACTCCAATAACTGCCCCATGAAATTAAGATTGGGAGAAATGATTGGTCGCTTGCCTTTGACAAACTTATAGGCATCTGTCATAGTCATCCTTGTGTGCTTCATAAGGTATGCAATGACAATGGTGGCGGAACGAGACACCCCAGCCTGGCAGTGGATAAGAAGACCCTTCCCGCATTGATGAGCTTCCTCTGAAAAGATCAGAAACAAAGGGAGATATTGACTTTAATAGAGAAAAGGTCATTGAAAGAGATCAAGACATAACTTCATGATGCAATTCACAGCTTAACATTTCACTGGCCCAATTTCACATTGGGAAGGCAGACGAGAGGGAAGAGGTAGGAGAATTAGGCATTGTTCAGCTTCACTCTGCCCTTTCCATACCTGATTTGTTTTTGCTAATGTACAAATCAATACAGGGTCAAAATGGAAGCCCCCAACCTCATGGCTTTGCTCGTGTTCAGAGAGTCTAATCAACACAGAAATTGCATTTATATGAATCAGCACTGCTGCTTATGAAGTATCGAAACAGTCCAAAGTTCATAAGCCTTTGAGAAATGTGCTTTGTGCTTTGCTTCTCTTTGTTCCCAGTAAGCAATTCTAAAGCTTTTTTTGGAAAAATAGCCTAGAAGAATCCATTGCTTCTCTTTTCTCCAGCACTCCTTGTTTCAGAACATTTCTGTTATTACAACCTCCCATGAAAGTTCATTAGAGTCTTGCTGATAAGTGAATGGGAGGCATATTTTAGGTGTTTTATATATACTGAAAAGTCATGGATTGTTTTGGCTATTTTTCTCAGGGCCTGATAGCCCTATGTATTGTATCTTGACAGAATTCAACCAACTTTTAAGAAAGGAATCGGGAACCTTCAGGTTGGACATTTCTTGCAGAAACACATTTCTCAGGATATTTTATCACTGGCTGTGTTGCTTCATGATGCCAGAAACACTAGTGCAGCATTTGAAAAGCTAAAAGTTCTCCACCTTTCTTTTATTATTTGCAGGATCTTCATATGAATCTCATGCCTAAAACTACCCTACATACTTGAATATGCACAGGCCAGCAATGCAAAGCATTGGTAAAATGGTCACTGTCTGAAATGCTCAATCATGAAATTGCCAGACTTATGTCCAACGTAGTACAGAAAATTTATTTAAGCTTTGAAAGAGTAAAGAGGCCAAGGGCAAAATCTGAAACCATGGGTTATTTCTTTCTAATTTGTCACTGTAATTATTTTTTAATTCTAATGTTGGTGTCAGAAGCAAACTTGAAATGAAAAAGTATGTCTAGAAGAGATTATGTAAAACTTAGATAAACACTGAAGGTCCCTACCCTCAAACAGCATATCATATTTTGATTACTGAAATAAGAATCTCTACTTGCTACTATTTCAGTGGTTTCATGTAAGTTAATATAAAAGAAGTTATTCAGTAACAGTAACAGAGTTGGAAGGGACCTTGAAGGTCCTCTAGTCCAACTCCCTGCTCACGCAGGAGACCTGTATAGGGATTCGAACCGCCAAACTGCCAACCTTTCTGATCGACAAGCTCAGTATCTTAGCCACTGAGCCACCTAGTCAGGGTGTCAAGTTATACTGTACACTATTTGGGAAAAAAAGTGTTTTTGAGATTGAATATATTCTCATATCTTCTCAGGAAGTCATCATCTGGAAAGAAATATCTGCACTTTCTTTTGGCAGTATTCAAAACTTAATTTGAAATGGGAAAAATTCTGCAACATTTTATTCGATCTCATAGAGTGCATTTCTAAGAGAAAAGCAACAGCAATATTTACAACTGGGATCTTTTCTTGGCAAGATTTGTCCCTCCACATATCTTGTAAAAGACACATAAATTCAATATGGCAATTCCTTGCACTATTCAAAACTATCCTAAAGAAATTTACCAACAAAACAAGGAAAGAAAAAAAACCAGACCAGGATTGTCTCCAGCTTTGGTTAATTCAGAAAATAGCACTCATAGGCTTTAGGAAATGTCATTGTTCTGCAAGTAATAATTAATGTGATTAATAAATTATATCAGCTCATCTTATCAGATCTGGTAGAAGAGGCATGCTGAAAGTCCTTTTTAGGGAACTACACTTGGTCCCAGAAGGCAGACTTTCTCTGCCATAGCATTCCCCTCCCCCACCATCACAAAGTGATATCATCTCCATCCTTAATGTCTATGGAGATTCTCAGTCATCCAGGTCATGGTTGCCCCAAAGGTGCTTTTTCAAGAGGCAACTGGACATTCTGGTTTTTCTTTGAAAATGTTTCACTTCTTATCCAAGAAGCTTCTTCAGCTGAAGAAGCTTCTTGAATGAGAAGTGAAACGTCTTCAAAGAAAAACCAGAAAGTCCAGTTGCCTCTTGAAAAAGCACCTTTGAGATATCTCCATCCTTACTTATTTTCTGGAAATCCCTCAATATTTAGCTATGCCATCAGGCTTGATAGTCCCAGGAGACTGGTAAGATCTGGAGGTAGCTTCATTATGGCTGTTAACATCTATTCTGTTGTGTGCCTTATGATTCTTTTTTTAAAAAAAAATTTAAACAATGTCTGCTTTTTATTCATTGATTTATCATTAAATCTGTTTGCTGTCCATTTCACCTTGAGGTGACTCCTTTTACAATGTTATATACAAAAACATGTATTTAATAAAAATGAAACACTATAAAAACAACTAGGGAGGTGGGATCTGTTATTTATCAACCACGTTTTATGTTTATTCTTTAATATCCTTATTGTATGCCACCCAGAGTTATTTTGTTTTGTGAGATGGGTGGGCACACACACACACACACACACACACACACACACACACACACACACAAATGCCAGGCAACTTTTGTGGTTACAAAGCTAAACCCTGGTATGCCCTTGCAAGTTGAACAGTGCAATAAACAATACAGAGTTTGCTAGTCAGAGAAAAAAAGAAGGGCAATTCTATTTTATGGCTCTCAAAGTCTTTATCTGCCAGTTAAACAATAAATAATCTCTTGGCATGTTTAGTTTCCTAGAGCTAGAAATTTGCTGCTCGTTTCCTTTTCCTCTGTAACAAACAGTTACAGTACATTTAAGTTGCTATGTCGTAATGGTCCAGTGCAAATGGGGCAAGGCTTGGATGGTTAGATAAGGCCAAAGTTCTTATTTTGCTATATGGGCTCTGGAAAAATGGATTTGGCCTGGAAGCGCAACAAATCTTCAGCTGATGCAAGTCTCATCCTGTTGCCAGCACAAAGGGAATAGACTAGTTTTATTTAGCAAAAGGACTATTAAGCTGTTAAACAAAAACTGTACAACCTAGACCCACAAAGAGCCTTTTGAGAGAAAACTAGAAAAAATGACATATTTACAGAAAGATCAAATCTGTCTTTCTATCTATATTTAGTATTCCCATCAATTCCATTTTTATGCCCCAAATCGAACCTCACAAGGAAGCAGTGAGGCAAGCTGAAGGCTTTAATCAATTTTTCCCAATCTTGTGTCTGTGGCTGTCTGAGTGTATAGGGCCTCAACTGACATAGTCTTCTGCTAGCATGGCCAATGTTCATGCTAGCTGAAGGATGAGGAAGTTGATGACTAACACATCTGGCACCAGTTGGGAAACACTGTCTCAACTTACCTAGGGGGAAAAAATGTATGTTTCTATTTCCACGGATAAAATAGCTGCAAGCATTTTGGCTCAATATTATTAGAAATTCTGAAAGCACATCATTGTACCTTTTAACATTCTGTCCAAACCCAAAAGCCAAAATGCATCATGCCAGATAGAATAAAAAGAAAAGTGTTACCTTGAACAACACACATATATATAATCCTTGGCCTGTTAGGAAGCTTTGCTGCAACTCTCCCTTCATAATCGTTCCTAGTCATATTTAACTCTGTCCTATTTTTTCATCAACCTCTTCCCGCAAGCCTACTCTGTAGGATCATATCTTCTGAGAGTTGTGTGCAGATCAAATAGCATAAAGCTTTATGTTTTGCAAAATTATCCTTCTTTCTTGAACTGTATTCTGGGGGAATGTCACCAGAAGACATCCATAATAAAGGACAAGCTGTTCTCATAGCATTGTTGGGTAAACCGGCTAACCTCAAAAAGCAGCCCTGTGTGATCAAAGGAAGACCAAAGAAGCACCCATCCATCCCAGCATCTAAATTCCCATAATCCTGAAGTCTTGTTCACACTTGCTTTTTAGCAGCTGGTATTCTTGTGACATGCTGCTTTTCATCTTGGAAGTAATAAAACCCTATTGCATTTAACCACTGAGACTGTTATTCTCCATGAATGTGTATCAACACCGCTGGGAATTTGTGGCCATAATCAGTGAACCAGATTTGACAGTTTAACCAAGCACTACTCTTTTAATATTGTGACTACAATTTCCCAGCTTTTATAATATTGAATTTATGAAGGCAAAGTCCATCTGAGGTGTTCTTTTCCCAGATCTCTAATCACCTGCACTGGATTGCTGTTTCTGAGATAACCTGTTAATTGATAACCTCTCAATATCCCTATGAGTAAGAGGTGGTATTCAGCAGGTTCTGACCAGTTTGAGTAGTTTGGAAAACCAGTAAATACCACCTCTGACTGGCCCTGCCCTCATCTATTCTCTGCCTCCCAAGTCCCAGCTGATCGGGAGGAAATGGGGATTTTGCAGTAACCTTCCCCTGGAGTGGGGTGGGAATAGAGATTTTATAGTATCCTTCCCCTGCCACACCCACCAAGCCATGCCATGCCCACCAAGCCATGCCCACAGAACAGGTAGTAAAAAAAATTTGAATCCCACCACTGCTATGAGTCTCTCATAAACGGATATGTTGTTCCTTTGAGAGTGTGAGAATACAGAGAAAGTATATTAACAAACATCTGCAGCATGGTATTAAAATGGTATTAAAATGGTATTAATAAAGATTCCCTATCAAGCCTATGTTTTACCCCCCAAAAAGTATCTCTACCCTAATGAATAGAAACCTGCAGGAAAAAGTGTGAATACTACAACACGTGATCAATTATTTTAGAAATGGAGCCAGGGATAAATAAAGAGCTTCCGCTGTTAAAATGCCCAACCAAAGTAACTTCAATCATCCAACCGTCTGGACCAAAATAAATCTGTTTTATATATTCCAACCCAGAGCTAAAGTCACAAGAGCAGCACTTATTTAGAGCAATCTAGTCAAAGTGGAAACAAGAATAGTTACCAATGAATTCAAAAGCCTCTTCGAAATACTGTCTGAGGTTCTGCTTGTTGCTATCCGTGGCAGGGAGACGTTTGTAGCTGAACAAGCCTTTCTCATAATGGTAGAGAGGGAGGTGAGTGGTGACGTTGATTACGTAGCCGATGTTCAACCTCTGGATCTTCTCCAAGTCCTGAGCATCATGTTCATTGCCAAGAAAGAGGAAGGGCAAGATGGGGGTGAGCTCGGCATTCTCAATGTCTGGAGTGGTAGCAATGGACTGAGGTAGTGTACAGGTTACTGCGGCACCTCCACCTCCGCTTTCAGGACACTCCTGAAGTTGGAGGGAATTATCACAGAGGTTTTCGTGGTTCTGCTTAAAACTGCTGAGTCCACCTACAACAAGAGAGAAGAGTTGGGTTTTTAATGAGAGAAAATGGAAAGGGGGGGAGGGTGAGAGCTCAGTGCTGACAGTCTTAATCCACCAAGCAAAGGCAGAGGTCCTTCCTGTTTCTGAAGCTGTAATTTTCATTTTCTGCCATGTGCTGGAAACTCAAATGAAAGCTGCTTGACAAAGCAAATTATCTTGGATCACAAAGTCCAGGAATATATTTGCTTACTACTTCTTTCACTGGTTTGTTAGTGGTCTCAAAAAACAGACAAGATGCCTCTACGTTGCAGTAGATACTTGTACTCACTTTACATATTTTAAGATCCCCCTGGGTTTATATGGACCTTTCTGCAGCTTAATAACTTTTCGCACAATCTCATAGTTCACAGGAGTTGAATCCAATACCAAAGTTGAAATCAAAATTGAAATGATACCTAACTCTGGTTTGTGTGTTGCAAGAAATGGAAAAAATACACACATTTGATACCTTTTGCTTTCTTTTTCTTTCAAAAGAATAGTGTTTGTAGCTTTCAGTTTTATGGTGTTTATTATGGGTTTGGTTTTTTTTACATTTTATATCTGTGGCTTTTTTTATAGTGTTGTTTTGTTTCATTATTGTATGCTGCCCAATGTCGCTTTTGACTTTGATAAATAAACTTCTGAATCACACCATTTGGATTTCACAATCTAATTTTCCTCCTAATAAAAGTCTGCTTCACAAAGAAGAGATTACTCAAAAAGGGAATTGTTAGAAGACAGGGTACACACAATATTTTTTTTCCCTAATGCCTGAGTAGGCATTCAGGATTGCCTTCAGGTCTCTCTCTGTTGGGACACCGATTCAGTAAAGTAAAAATGTGAAAACTTTCCTCCCTTCAATCCAAATGACTTTAGCTGAGACTCCCCACCTGCCTAGTTGCCATGGCATTGACACAAAGACATAGAATGACATCAGCTTGGCATGACATCAGCTCTTTGAGTGCAAACAATGTAAGAAGCACCACTTTGTTTAAGGGCTTTTGGTACAACTGTGTGTTTCAGAGCCCATGATGTAATGCTAACAGGTGGTTGGACCAGCTTTTGCTTCAGGAGGAGGAGGAAAATACAGTTATGGCCCTTCTGAATGTGTAGGAGATTATAGGTGAGGCAGCTATAACAACAGCGGAACTTTGTCTTTAATTAAAGAGAAATGCTGCCTTTGGCAAACTGGGCAAGTGGACTTTGGAAAATTACAATATATATTGCACAAAGCAAAATCAGCTTAACAGAAAATCTTATTCCTTATACGCATATTGAAAATCAAGACATGGTAACTTAAAGGTTCCCAAATCATTCAGGATAGTCCCACTATTTCATCTATGGTTGCTCTTCTATGCCAAAATAACTTTAAAAAGTTTAGACATTCCTCAACTAAGTTCTCAAAGAAAAATACTAAATATGCTAGTCATTACAAAAAACAAGTAGCTTATATTTAAAAGATGAGCATTTAAGTACAAGAGTATAGGTGAGAAGTCAAAAGTTTGATTTTCCTAATAATTTAGTAGTTTGCTCAATTCATTTGAAGACCTCTTCCCCGCACCCCCTGTAGGGTTTTGCTATTTTGTTAGCCAACAGAGAAACATTATGATCAAAATCTACAGTAATTCGACAGAGCAATCTCAGAAAGATCAGATTCTTTTGCTCTGAATTCTGTGTAAGCCCTTAAAGGCTTCTTCCTTTCAGTCTGGAGAGAACAATGGGAGAAATCTTAAAACATTTCAAAAGAGAGGTCAGCAGCACCAAATTGCAGCTTTGGCTTTAGCCAGAGGAAATGTTTTTCCTTCTCCGTATCATGAATATCCTTCTTTTTTTTAACTATGTGCTCTAGTTCTTAGGTAGCAGTATGAATTTTCCCATAAAAAATCTGTGTTCCTAATGGTGGCTTGGTGAGAAAATGCAATCAGAGCACACTTTTTCTACTTGCATAATCAAATGGAAAGCTACACCTGCTCCCAGGTCCACTGAGGTGTTTTTTGTTGTTATTGTTGGGCCTGGAGTAAAAAGTAGGGTCTCTCTCCAAAATGAGGAGCATGCCAACTGTAAGAAAAGCTTCCACTCTACTTAAGAAAATATGGCTGAAAAATCTGAGGCTTTCTCTAGATACTGCTGTTTTCATCATTGGCCAAGTTTTTGGGAGATGCTGTGTGTTGTGGTTCAGCAACATTTGAGAGTCTGCAGGTTCTCCCTATAAAAGATTTCAGGCATAACTAATGTAAATGCAAAGCTCTGGTGAGTCTTGTAGCTATCCACAAGATTATAGTCTCATCTCAAGCCACATTTTGGACATGGTTAAAGCAAACTCTTACCGTAGTATAACTATCTCTGATACAATAACCTGGGAGATGGGAGATGGATTATAACTGCTAGGAAGACCAGGTATCCATATTTCATATTTGAATTTCTGACAAGAGGAGGGGGAGGAAGGGAAGGTATTATGAAGATGGTCAGAGAAATGGACAGCACTCTGAGGCAGTAACGGAATTAAGGGAATAAGGCTGGGAAGGAAGAATGGGTGAGTGATGTGCAGTAGCTAAGGGGGAGAGGAAAATGTTGGGAAGATTGATAGATCAGGCAGGCAGGTGGATATAAGTTGGTAGCAAATATAATTCTTTCCCCTCACCCTGGCTCTGCCCCAATCCATAGTTCCTGACTGACAAAACACTAGAAGGAAAAGGAGTCCTTCAACAATCCTTAAGGCTGGTGCTAAGAATGATGGCCCTATCTTTGAAGGGCTGGTAGTCTGTTTCAGAATTAACACACTCTCCTTCTACTTTAAAATACTTTAAAATGAGATTTTTAATTCCCAGTTTGATCTCCAGGATCCTAGTTATTTTATGCTTTTCCACTTGATCACAACTTCTTTTTTTCTTAGGGGAATGGAAAGTTAATTATATGTTAACTTTCACATCCATCACACCTGTATTTCTAATGGTTGTGGAGCACAGGAGGTGAACAGAAAGAGAACATAATGAAACTCCCAGAACCAGTGTGTTTTGGTTTTAAAAGTTGTTAAGTAAGTATATTTATGTAGGAGTTGGATTGAGAATGGAAGTATCACTGTTCTCAGACACACATCGATATCCACTGCACCATGCAGATGCCCAGAGAAAGGCTGGGGCTTTGGGAGACCTTAGCCCCAGCTTTTCATACTATCAGAAGATTTGCAAAGTATCTCTGTGGTCTAATCCAACCCTCCTCCTGTTCACCACAGTATCTACTGAAGCATCTCTGATACCTTTTGCATCCCCCTACTTACAAGCATTTCCTGCCAATATACAGGAAATGTTTCCTGTTTAAAATGGTTTACGATTTAAAAATATCCCTACACATCTAGAATTGAGGCATTCCTTACTCAATATATAAAATAGGACCGGGTTAAAAAATAACTATCATAAAAATTATCAATAAAGCTGTGCATATGTGTGTACATATGGTATGTGTGTGTTTAGACAGCAGAATAATCATAGCAGGCAATAATTTTAGAAAAGTGTTGTGCAAGAAAACCTTCTCAGGTGACGAGTCCATGAGAACTAAAAAACACATGTTCTTTTGTATAATTATGGAGGTCAGAGTTTTGTCAGGGACCAGCATATCCATTCATTACTGATTTTATTCATACAATAACTGCTGGTAAGAAAAATATGGCATCAAATATTGGGGGGAAGATCTTATCCAAGAGGTTCATTTCAGGATACATCAAAAACACAGCAAAGTACTTGGTTCTCTGGCTGTTTTAAATAAAAGGCCATTTCAGGCATCAAATATATAGTCAAAACTTATTTGGCAAATTGCAATCGTTGTGCCATTTTCAGGTTTATTTCTTTGCCCTGTTTAGTATTGCTGTCTAATACCTATACTCGGTAGTGGAATTCTGTTCAAAGAGCATACATTACTTGGGCTTATATATATATTCCCATTTACAAAAGGCTAAAAATGCGAAGACCTAACTGGCAAGTTCACTTTGAGCCATGCTTCTACTGGGCGGGAAAGAGAATTCAATATCTATGGAATGTCTATGGAAAGCAAGATGGTAATTACAGCCAGCCAACAGTTAGTAAGTGAGGTGGAATTTCTTAGTGAAATTCAAGATGCTAGTTGTCACCTGTAAAGCCCTACCTGGTCTTTCTCTTAATTGGAGAAAGGCAGCTCACAAATAACCATGGGACCACCTTTCTCCAATTATCTCTACTCCTCCCATAAGATGAAGCATCTTATCTTGTAAGATCCTGGAGCCACCCTTTCTCTACCATCAATTCCATTCTCTAGAATATTGTTGCCGGAAGGTTCACCTGGCCACAACCTTAATGCCAGTTGAAAACTTGCCTTTTGAAATTAGAGGCTGTGTAATTTGTGATGCTGATACCAGAAGATAGTTGTGATGCTGATACCAGAAGATAGAAGGGGCGTTTTTCTCCCCATTGCATTCTATTTGTCTATGTGCTTTTATATTGTATTTTTATATTCTTTTTAACTATGCATACTACCTCCAGTTTTCAGATTTGATGGCTTATAAATCAAACAAAATAAATCTCAGAGGAACAGAGAAAATTGGAAAGAGTTGTCAGCTTTCTGCTGTTCCTCAATGATTTTTCACAATAAATACTCATATTTAATCAGCAATAAATAACATTACTCTCCTGAAGTGATAACAGAAATTGCTGCCAGTACAGGAAACATTAAAGTGCAAACCACCTATTTGTGCACATGCAAGTGCCCTGCTGTAAATACTCCTAATTCTAAAGGAAGAAAGTGATAAAAGCAGGAAAATCTCAGGCCATTATTCTGTGGGAGAACAGATGGCCATAATCCCCAGAACAAAATCCTGCATTAGCATCTCAAAAATTCCAGAAGTGCAACAGAGAGGGGAATCTCTAGTTAAAAACTATATGCATTTTTTTTGGCTGATGTTTAGATAGGGTTTCACTTTTTTTAAGCATAGAGAGTCTCTATAATTCAGTTATGTAAATTTATATATTATACACACCACGTAGTCTGGGGTGTGTGTGAAATTAATTTCAGTTTATTTGACCAATCAGTGTCAAGCAACATGTCAGTAAGATCTTCGGGTGAAAAAGGTGTGCAAGACAATAGTGTATTTCATGGTTTCCTGGTGTGGTACCCTTCAAACGCATTCAATCATGTGCTATCAAGACCATTGACATGGCCACTAAGCAGGGACAATACTTATTACAGTCTAAATCATTTGAACAGCAGTATGTGAATAAGACTGGCCTAGAAAATTTTAGAACTTCTAGTTCAGGGGTCCCCAACCCCCAGTCCATGGATCGACACTGGTCCACGGCCTGCCAGCAACTGGACCATGCAAACAAGCAAAGCCCTATCTAAGGGATGTAGGCAGCACATGGAACCATGTCCTCTCCGGTCCACAGAAAAACCTCTTTCCACCAAACTGGTCCCTGGTTCCCAAAAGTTTGGGAGCCGCTGATCTAAATAGTCTATAAATAACCCATACACAAATACAGACAGAGTCAAACAATAGATCCATTTGGGCTAGAGTAAAACAATTTGATTAGCAATAGTCAGATTCTAAAATTATTGCTTTTATTTTAATTGAAAGACAAGAGTGGGAAAACTGTAGAGATTTCAGTACCTGCTCTTTATTATAACTTTCAGATATATACCCATTTAAAACATTTACTCAAGCACGTCAGCAACAATCATGAAGTCCTATAGGCTGGCCAATGTTTTATAAATCATCTTGCAAAAGCAGCTAGATCCCACCCAGGAAGGGAAGTCTTTTAAATAATGAAATCTGATTAATTTAGAAGACTTGGGCTTGAAGTTGACAGCCACATTGATAGAAGAAAATTGGAAGGTCCAATAGATATAATGAAAACACGATTTTCACACAATCTTTGGCAATGTGTTATTAGCCAGAGAGTGAAACAGAATTATTTCAATATCAGATACCTGTATTTTATAACAAGCAAGCCAGTTCACAGGCACAGATGCTTCAATATAGCAATTAAAGAAATCAACAGAAATCCCCATTTTCTTTCCAATTGCAGGTGATGTTACATAACAAAATAGTACCCACTGTATAAGCAGTTAAATTATTTTTAATTGCTTGTATAAAGCAATTAAACAATTGCTTGTTTAAAGCAATTTAAAAAACAAGCACTTGTCTATTTGGACATTCCAGAAAGCTCCTGTAGATGAACTTTGTCTTTTTAGGCCAGACCATTGCTAAAAATCATGGGATCTGCCCTATGTGACATTTTACAGTTGCACTGATTCATTTAACTCAAAGGGTTTAATCAACCACTCAGGAATAAATTTGGTCTTTCTACCACTTCAGCTATACAGTCTCAGAATATAAGCAAAGAGATGGCCCACTTTAGTAAACAATTTCAGGATTTGGATAAGATATCAGCTTGTTGTATATTAAGCATTCTCCAATATCACCTCTGATATCTATAGGTCATCTTTGGGACCACATACATTCCTGACATCATCCACATACATTCAGCATCCTCTGAAGCTAACGTGGAAGATAACAAAAAGTTATTTTTAAAAAATAATGGAGATTCGAAATTCTGATGTGCCTGAAGGACTTTTAGATTGAAGAGTTCTCAACTACCTTCCTGCAATTGAAACAGACAAAAAACTTACATAATTGGTGTTGGTAGCCTTATAAAGTCAGATTTCCTCCAGCAATTGCTATTGAACATGATAGTTTATTCACAAAAGCTTTCACTTAGATTATCTTCAGAAGAAGCTCTCAGTCAGTGCAACATAGAAGACAGTAGACGGTTTCCTGAGACAGAAAACTGGTGAAAATTGGGTTTAACTGCCCAGTTACTAAAATACTGATTCAAAGTCACAATTCTTAGAGAATTTGTATTAGACATTCTTCTACGGAAGAAGACAATTTTGGAGAACTCTTATGGGTATAATGTGGCAGCCAAAATATACATACAGTGTAGGTACATAAATGGTATGTCTTTTATTGTACATTTCTAAAACCTCATGATTCCCCTTGTTTCAATTAAATCAAATCTCATCAGGGATTTAATTGAGTCATCTTTTAATTTAATTAAGTCATCAGGGAGAAAACTCTTCCCCTATGTACTTACTTTGTAGCAATGCTCTTGTCACAACTAAGACGAAGTCTCACCCCTGAGATTGTTAGGAAATTTTTCTTTTCCTTATTAGAAAAATGCATAGCAATTGACCACCCACATTTCTTAATCACAATGTGCTAAAGAATGCCTGCCTGCCCACCCACCCACCCATCCATCCATCTTATAGAGCTGCCCATCTCATAAGCACATGACTCTGGGTGATGTACAATAAGTGGCATACAACAAAGCTAAAACAATAAATATCTAAAATCATTATCATTAACATATATTAAAAACATTTTAAAACTATAAAAAGAACTAGATCAGAGGATGTTACTAGTAATGGAGTCACCTCACTTGTTCAACCACCCTCTGCGGTCCCCAGGCTTCCTGTCATAACCATGTCTTGAGGAAACTTTATAAGCTTAGAAGTGATGGGGCCATTCTTAACTTGTGGGAGGGGGAAGAGGAGATTCTATAGTGTGGGGGGCCACAGCAGTTTCAGCAGTCCTTAAAGGATGTTTATGCCTAGCACTAGTCTATGCTATCTTAACTTAAATCTGTTAGGGTCCACATTCCAGAAGCAAACTGGATGGGAATGCATACATATTCTCTTTGGGAAAAATAGGAGCTTGTGTTATTGGTCTCTGTCTTAATCTCTCCATTGTTGCAGTTGCCCAGAATTAAATGGCACAAGGTGACAGATCTTATTGAAAGCTCTCAGCTGTGGATCTGAAGCCAACCCATCCCAAAACTATGGGGAGATGTAAAGAAATCGAACATGGTTGTAGTGTATTTTGATGATAAAAATGGTGAATTGAAGATGGCTCTATGTCCAGAAACCAATCCTCAAGTATAGAAATCAGCAATCAGTCATTCCCACCCTCACTGGTGTCTGACTGACTAGGCAAGACATATCTGCATGCAATAGAAGAACCTATGAAATTGGTTGTGGCTCCTGAATCAATCAGGGCTTCCGATTTATTATATAGATCTACTCTGAGAGTGAACAGCAATAGGCAATATAAAACACTGTATGTCTGAAGTCCCTTAATTTGCTGGATGACCCTTGCTCCTGACACTCACAAAGAACTGTGTCATTTTCTAGCAAAGTAGGCTTCATGTGAATAGAATACTTAGTTGGAAAATAATCCTGCCAGCCACAGCTATGATACTTCACAGTCAATTCAAGATAGGAAAATTTATTCTAGAAAGCTAGTACAAATGCCCCCAAACCAGCAGTGAAAGCCACCCCCTGGTTCTATCCAGTTCGCTGAACTGGTAGCACTGGCAGTGGGAGGCTCCAGCCACCCGCCAAGATGTCATTACATCCCGATTTTTTACTATTTGCTCATGCGCAAAAGAGGCACGTGTGCTCCCATGTGCTCCCATTCCCGAACCGGTAGCAAAGGTAAGTGGATTTCACTGCTGCTCCAAACTCCATAATATAAGCAAAGACCTTGCATATATTTGCATTATTTTTCTACAGTAATCAGTGAGGTCCATTGGTTTCTAATTGCATTTGAAAAATCTGATCAGAAGAGGGAAACGGAGTACACAGCAAAAGAGATAATAGTGGCAATTTTGCCTTTTTTCCATGCATAGTACGCCATTGTCCTTCAGTTCTTCCAACTATAGTTATACACTGAAATAATCCTCCTTAAGAAATTGAGCAACCTATGAAACAGTTTCTCCCACAGATCACCAGATAGGACTTCCTTTAATTAATCAGCCTAAGCCATTCCATTCCAGTCCATATCCCAAATCAAAATAATATTTAATTATTAAACAAGTTTATATAGCAGGCATGATTATATGCCTATACTCAGTAATTACCTTATGGTAAACTGTTAATTTCATGGCTAGCTATCACTCTTCCAGAAATGTTGTCGAAGGCAGCTCTCGGTATCATCATAAAATTAGGATACTCTCCTGGCCAGGATTGTTATTTTCCAGAAGTAAAACTGCTCATTTACCTGCTCCTCTTATTTAAAATCCAAGTACAAATTCTTTGTGAGAATACTTAGAGAGGAATTCTACCTGTCTTAAGCAAATGTATAATTTATAACTAAGTGATGAACATCTTAAATTGCTCTGGTATTCAATGCAATGCAACATAACAAGGTAGCACAAAATTGTGCAGCAACTGGTAGTTGCTGGACTTTTTCCCGTCTGCGGTGTGATCCAATTGTTTGGATCGACTGGTTAATCTACAAATCTACATGAGTCACTCTAGCAGATCCATTTGGTTCTTATACAAAAGAAGGCATTAACAACAGCATGGCAAGAGAACTAAACCATAGTCCAGGTCTAGAAACCTGAAGCAAGCACTCAGGGGTGAAATGCTCCCGGTTCAGACCAGTTCAGCTGAACCGGTAGCAATGGTGGGCAGTGGTTCGGAGAACCGGTAGCGATGGCGACGCGAGGCTCCACCCACCCGCCCGATCATCGTTACTTCCTGGTTTTAACAGGAAGTAACCTGTTTTTTATCCTCTGCGCATGCGCAGAAGGGTTTGTGCATGCGCAGAGGGTCTGCTCGCTCAGGTGATGTGCACAGAGTGCATGCACTTCCAAACCAGTTGCAAAGGTAAGTAGATTTCACCCCTGCAAGCACCCTTACAGTAAACAGTTGCTGAAATTGTGGGTCAGGCTTTAACCCACAGGCAGGACTGAATCAAGAATTACAACATGGAGAAAATAGGAAGCCAGAACCAAAAAAAGTGTTACTTCTGTGATGGAAGAACAAGCCCTGTATATAGAAACAATAATCATGCCCTCTTGTTTTTTGTTTTTCTTCCTGCTCCATCTCATGCACTATTTAGCCCTTCTCTTTTGAGTGGGCCGACCTGTTTCCATCTGACTATCAGATTTGTAATCAAATCATTTTCACTGACTGTATAGGAACTTTCACAAACCAATTCCTTCCATTTACCTACTCCCAAAAGAAGCTTCCAGGATGACTCATACTACTTTACAATAACTAAATCCTGAGCATTCCATAAATATGCAAGATCATTCTCCTGTCACCATCCTTTCATCTCCCATATACTCCTTACCTGTAGAAGCCAATTTATAAACAAGCTACATGCTAAATTAGTTCATGAGCAATCTAAATTGAATTGCAGCCCTCTCTGATTCTTGAAGTAGCTAATGGCTGACCCATGAGCAACAGGAAGCTGATAAAATTGGAAATAAAATAGAAGTAAATTCAGGACAAGAAAATGATCCAAACTATTGTATTCAGTGTCTCAACCTCCCTGAATGCCACCTAAGCTGGTAAGGTTGCAAGTCTGATCCTTCTACTTTCTATACATCCTGGGAGAAGGGAAAAAAGTTTCCATTGTCAGAGTCAGAAAGCAATGGATTTTGAATATAACTAAAATCAAAAGCATCTACATTCTCATGCAGACCTTAGTCAAAACATGACGACATATGCCTCTTAAAATTGAGCTGGGGTGAGCAGTATTTGGGTACTGTCCAGAAACAAAACAAATTTAAAGCTGAGGAACTGAGAAAAATGGACAAAACCCAAATTAATAAATTCCTAATAATCAGGGAACGTTCTACAGACAGTCCTTCTTTAGTGACTGTCTTATTTAGCAACTGCTTGCAGTTGCAAACGATGTGGAAAAAGTAACTATGTGACCAATCCTCACATTTATTATCTTTGCAGTTCTGTAAGGCAAGAGAAAGCTGAAGTAAGATAATAAAATCAGGATATTTCGCTTAGCAACCACTTTGTTTAATTGCTGGTTCTAATTGTGGTCACTAAATGAGGACTACCTATATATTGTCTGTCTGTATATATGTGCAAATGTAAGAAAGATATATACACACATATACAAGCATACGGGAATGTATTCCCACATAGTAATACTAAGTTGTATATACAAATAGTCCTCAATTTACAACTGTTATTTCAGCAACCATTTGAAATTATGATGGTGTTGAATGAAGGATCTTTTCTTTAAATCCATCTCATAATGCATTTCCCTTTATTTTTTACTAATTGGTAAAAATTGCAGAATGCTAGGTGGAGGCAGATCTTAACTTATGAACTAAATCACATCACTTGTGAATAAAAGGTGGAGATACTGAATAGATTTAGCATATTAGATCTGGTAGACAATGTGCCTGAAGAACTATGGACAGATGTTTGTAACATTGTACAAGAAGCAGCAATTAAAACCATCACTTTTTAAATATCAATAACCAAATGCATCATTCTAGGTGATGGGGGAAAAGAAATAGAAATACTCAACTGTAATGAAGACAGTCAACTGTATTAGCTAAAAACTCTAGCACCAAATTAAACACAATACAAAATAGAATGAAGAAAGTTCTGAGCTATTAATCTTTATGACACTGCAAAGTAATTTTATGATTGCAATCTTGATATTACTCAGAATTTGAAATGTGACCTTGAAGGCAGCATCACCATATAATCATAGACCTTAAATCAGGATTTTCTTAGACTGTTTGATAATCCAGCCCTACTAAACATGGCCTCGTCCACTACTTTCAGCCAACCACCTAATGTAATTTGAGAAACTTTTATCTAAAGTAGTGTTTTTCAAACTGTTTGAAGAAATTGCAAAATCACTCCATAGAATTAATTCAGTGAAGTATTTTGCAGAGAAAGCTTCCAATCCTCTTGTGTAAAAGATTTTAGAGATCTCCATTCCGGACATTATTCACCTCCTTTCTGTTTTCAACTTTTGTGCATCAGTTGGCTATATATGAGCTGGCAGTTATATTGGACGGTTCACATTAGCCACAACAATTTTAGGATTGGATTACCTCCTGCCCACATACAAAGGACACTGTATTTGAAGTCAGCACTTACAAATTTTATGCTCATACTTAAGCAATTAATCTGTAACAGGTCATGCCCTTGAGTTTTCAAAGTATTAGCAGTGGGAATATGGAGAGAGGGAGAGAGTAGCTGCCCAGGCGGAAAAAAACCAAAATATTTTGATAGATCATACCTGTGCAAATACTGCAAACAGAAATAATATTAAATTGTAAAGCTGGAGGCTAGAGGCATCTCTCGTGCTATTTATTTTTTGAAAGAAAAAGAATAATATTCTAATTCAAATAACAGTTGCCTCAATCCACTCGCTCACTCAGGACCAAAATCCAACCAAATGGAATTTAATCATGACCAGTGAAAAAAATATATACAATTTTTAAAAACGTGACTTTTTTTTCCAAAAAGCAGCTTGGGACTTCCTCCCATTTCTTCAAGTTATGTAATATTAAATTGAACTTTGCTTAACTCTTTAAACTACCTTTACCCTTACCCAATTTGACAGCCTCCAGAATTCACAATCTACACAATTGACAGTTATACTATAACCTGTCAATGCCTCCAGGTTCCTTTACATACTGAAACTACTTACAGGAATGGCCTCCAACCTTTTGGGCACCAGGGACCGATTCTGTGGAGAGATGTTTTTCTGCAGATCAGAGGGGTGTGTGATTTCATGTGCTGCCTGCACCCCTCAGATGGGGCGTTGCTTATTTGCATGGCCCGGTTTCTGGCATGCTGCAACCCCGTGCCAAACCACAGACCAGGGGTTGGAGATCCCTGACTTACAGTCTTCAAAATTCTTCTCAACTCTCCCCTCCCTTTTTTTTCCCAGAAAGCTTTGCTTAGCATAGATGTACTTGAATCAATAGTAACAAAAGCACCCAAACATTTTTAGGTCTTGACCTAAAGGGACTTGAGAATCAAAACACTGACAAATCCCAGATTGCCTTCTCCAATCTATATAGTCTGGTATCTTATTTCTTCAGTGGCCAACAATTTAGTAGACAGCAAGATATGAAAGCAATACTCCAGCAGTCCTGGATTCTTTCCTGTTTTAACTTCAGCTGGATCTCAGCCTATTATTCTTTCCAATCTGCTTAGATCTTATTCTTACAAATCAAGTCTCCTTTGACTCAAGCTCGGTTCCTGGTTTTTTGGCAACCACACCGACATTATTTGCCAATACCATTTTCTGTTTCTTTTTTTTCAAATGCTCTGCATCCAGCACATGCTATAGTGGTCTCCCACTAATATAAACTTGCTTAGCTTTTGGAGATCAGTCAAAGCCAGCTAGATGCTACCACTGAGTTGAGCATTCAGAGAGAAGATAAAATCAAATATACGAGTATCAAACTATGTAAGCTTACTTTGTAAGCTACTGTGATGAGGCAAGTAAATGCTTAGAATCAGCAGCCCTCTGCCTTTACTCTTCCCCACACCCACTAATTTCTGAAACCCAATGGTGGGTTGCCCCCGGTTTGCACCGGTTCTACAGAACCGGTAATAAAACCTGTGGAATGCTCTGCCCACCGACCCCGACGTCATCAAAATGCTTCTGTGCATGTGCGTGCGCGGCCCCGTTGCAAACTGGTAGTAAAGGTAAGTAGAGCCCATCCCTGCTGAAGCCCCCCTCCCCACCTAATTTCCCAAAATGATGCTCCTCCATTTGGGCTAGGAAAGAGATAGCAGAAAACATTGGAATATTTGCATCATTTGAATCCTTCTTTCAGAGACTTTCAACACCATGGATGAGTTTCTTTCTATAACTGGAGCATCCAAGAGTTTAACTGATCCAAATTTCATACTGTTTTGCTTCTCAGTTTTTAACATTCAGTAAGAATGTTCTTTTCTAATTCTTGGAGAAAGGGAGAAAATGACTGCAATAAAATCAATTAGGTCAGAATTCCTGCAATACAAAACTCACATGGTTTTTATAATACAGAAAAGTTTCAACCGTTTTTATAAAGAGTGAAGGAGAATTCACTCACAAGGCAATTCATTAATTTATGCACACGTTTTATTTTAGCTCCAGCTAAAGGCACTCTATCATTTTGCCCAGATTTAGTCAGCAGGAACATACATAGAAAGCAACTTGTGTGAAATATTAATACAGCCATTTGGAGCTTTTATCGCTGATTCGTTCCTTCTTCCAGCCAGCAGTGTATTGGTATCTAATTCAACACTGTTTGCCCTTCATTGCAGCCTTGGTTCAGGAACAAAATCAGCAGCTGGTGCTTGTCATGTGGGGGATTATGCAAGCATTAAGACAACACAAAGGGCAACATTCAGAAATTTGGAAAAGGGGCAGAACAAGAAGCCCCTTGGATGAATTTAGCAATCTGGAACTTTTAACACAGTGAATGCTCACTTTTAATGAAATGTAAATACGGCTCCTTTGCTAAAGTTGACAACTTCACTCCCTTTGGGCTTTTTAGCAATATTTACGCCTGTTCAAAAAATTACAATGTACAGTGATGTTAGAACTGAGGTGCGATTTCTCAAATTAATTTTCCATGATGGGTGGATGATGTCCCCACCCCCAATGCAATGGAAAATGTACAAGCAGAAATACCTGAACAAAGCTACAGCTGTTCTGAAATCAAATGGAATCAGTTCAAGGAACATGATATAATGTAAGAATCAATATATTATCTTTTAATTCCATCCAACAGTCAGCTGTGCAAACATATTCAATTTCTGTTTGCATAGATAAAAAACAAGACCTTTCAAATCAGCATTCTTAAGGTGAAAATATATCACCTACCACAACAGGAGCACCAAGCTAGCTGATCAAACCTGCCCTAATCCTGTATTTTCCCATAATAAGCACAAAATAAAAGCAAGAATTCAGTTTAGATAGTGAACCAATGAGGCGCATGATAATGCTAAATAATAACTCTGCCACTTCAGACAAAACAAATTATGTTTACCCAAGAAAGAAAAACCCACAGTATTTCCCTCTCAACAAGTTACTGCCCTTTGTATCACTAGTCAGTATACATGTTAAGCTATAAAGCTACAGTAAGAGCTTAAAGAAAATAGCATGAATGCATGTTTTAATAACACTTTCCAAACTGTAGCCCATATAAAATGAAAAATAATTAAATATTAATTGCAATAAGATGAATGTAGGATAGAAAATCCTGGTAGGATATGTCATCGGCACACAATAAATTGCCATCTGAGTTCTGGCAATAAACATTCTTTAAATGCTTGCATGAAAATAAAGGTACCCTGATCCCTTAAGTAAAAAAGCAACTATCAACAGATAACTGATAACACTTCACATGAGGGTAAATGTTCAACCTGTATTATCCTATTCAATAAGGGGTATGGAATGTCTCACATTAGATGATCTTTCCTGAGGGTTACAATACAATTCAGAGCATGCTTTTACCAAAACAGTATATCTTTCAGAAGTGCTGGGAGTGTAATTTTAAAAAATTCCTTGTGATTAGCTGAGAATTATGGCCATTCCAGTCCCATAAGGCCATAACATAGGAGAAAATTTGCCTGGGATATATTTTAAGATTCAGTAACTGAACATGGCTATTACCAACAAGGTTTTCCAAATAGTTGGTTATACTGTATAGAAAATAGAAGTGAGTAGTTCCTGTATTCACTATGGCTTTCCAGTCATTCTCATTGTAATTAATTCCTTTGCCTTAAATCAACACTTCATCTAATTACTCATCAACTTTCTGGGTAAAATCCTTCTGTTTTTAAGAAATGCGCTAAAAAAACTTGTGTTTTTTTAAAAAAAATTACTGTCCCTTTCCATACCGTAAGTATATATACAGGCTGCCTAATTCTCCTGCTAGAATCATTTGTCTCTTGTGGCATTCACCACATAATTGCTTTTAATTTTATTCTTCCCTCTTCCTGTGCTCTCCTGTTCAAATACTCCTATATTGTTTCAGCATATTTCAGCATTACATTGGCAAAATTACAGTGGCTAAGAGGCTGACCTTGTCGATCGAAAGGTCAGAAGTTCAGTGGTTTGAATCCCTAGTGCCGCGTAATGGGGTGAGCTCCCGTTACTTGTCCAAGCTTCTGCCAACCTAGCAGTTCGAAAAAATGCAAGTAGAAAAATAGGGACCACCTTTGGTGGGAAGATAACAGCATTCTATGCGCCTTTGGCATTTAGTCATGCCGGCCACATAACCACGGAGACGTCTTTGGACAGTGCTGGCTCTTTGGCCTTGAAACAGAAATGAGCACTGCCCCCTAGAGTCGGGAACGACTAGCACATATGTGCGAGGGGAACCTTTACCTTTTAACAATACTGAACAAACTCTCTCAAATTCCAATTAAGAGGGGAGGTCGAGTTAGCATCACCCATGATGAAGATCTAGCATTTAATCATCACTAACAAAAAATTTGGCAAGACTTGCACTGGAGAAAGGTGGAAGTACACAGCACACACCAATCACTTGCCACACTTAAGAAACTAGCAAATATGTTCATGTGTCATGCAGAAACATGATTCCATAGTCTTTTCCTACCAGTTCTCATTCAATAGGATGAAACAGAATTCATTCTGGAATGTTTCTTTCCAAGAAGAGAAATCTTAGTGGCAGAGTATAGTATTCTTCTTGCACATTCTTAATTACAACGTAGCTGCTGTATTCAATTGTTAATCAATGATCTATTAATCTACAGGTGCCTGAATTACCACATTACAATGAAATCAAAGGGAAATTTTTCAAGGGGTTTCTTTAAACTGGAATGACTCAGCAGCCAGGAAGATTGTGGGGTGATGGGAATTGCATAACACCAACATTCAACTCAGAAGTACCAACCAGAGAAAAAAGAAAGAAAATCTTAAGTAGTCTAGAATATAGTAGAAAAACAGAACCATCTTTTATAAAGCAAGAAAATTGTGAAGAAATTGCAAAACAGGTTTCAACACAGCATTATTCTCTTATGACTGAGTTCCAGTGAAATAGTGCTTGGTTTTTAAACTAGTATGATCTTGAAAGCTTGTGTGTTCTCCATCTCAGTCAACTACCTGATGTTTGGTAAGATCAGAAGTAGTCACTTCAGAATTGACAAATCTCAGAAAATTGTTGAGAAAGCAAGTTCTGCTAGAATAAATATGCTGTCATGTTACAAATAGCACACATAAGCAGTTCTCTATACAGAACTGTAGGAAGAAAACATGATATTCTAACTAAGAAAACCACTAAACAAATTTTCCTTTGGTTTCAAAAAGTCCCATGATGTACCATTGGTTCCTAAAAATGAAAGGGGAGGAGCTCTCAAACTACACCACACTACCAAACAAAATAACAACTACATGAAATCAAACCAAAATTACAGCTACTGGTAGTTAGTTGGAATATTCTCAATTATCATATTTCTTCTGTTGCTATGTAGGCTTGTGTTACTTACAAGTAACACAAATCTAAAACAGAGAGATATATACTGATGTTAAACACTTCTTTGTTAACTGTTAATGGATGTGTTGTAGTATGTAGACAACACATTTGAATTATCAGTACCAATGATTGTAACCACTATTATATTTATTCACTGGGTTTAGATTACATCTGCCCTCCAGGGCCATATCCTTAAGTATTATTTTCTCTAAATTTATTAGAATAACATTCCATAAAGTAGACTAGACTAGACTAGACTGATAGTGGCCACAACACTATCGAATCCATCTGTCCACTAATAAGGACACATCCATTGTCAGTGGCACTCTTAGGACTTCCTATAAAAGGTAAAGTACCATCTGGGGAAGAAACAATCTATTATTACCTTTTATAGGATGTCCTAAATGTCATGTTCCATATAAAGGCCTCAACACTGACTCCTTGGTTTGTGTGTTGAAGCCTTTGTTTGGGACATGCATTCTTCTTTGCCAGGGCTTGAAACCAATTCTTCTGCAAATAAAACTAGAGCACAAAATGGGTCACATATCTTGATGTGTAGGTATTCTTCAATATAACATTGAGTTAATTTAAGTGTCCATGACTAAGTTTTTAAAGGGTTAAATTTAGGCCCGGATTAATTCTTCCCTTTTTATATTCCCAGAACACACTGTCCCTTGTTGATCCAAACAAACATGTAGAAACAGAGCCAGTAACTAACCCATTGAGCTTTCATGGCTGGATCTGGAAATTAAGTTCCTAGTCAAAGGTTCCTACTACTACATCATACCATTGGTTCATTTGCACATATCAACTTAAAGCGATCAATTTAGTACAATATAAGAACATCTGTAATTATTGGTTAGCCACTATCAATCCAATGTGTTGAACCCCCAATCCATAATTCATAGCCAACATAGCATACGGAAAGCATTAGTCTGTATTCCAATCATCCGTCTAGGCCATTTGTCAATGCTACAGGTAAATTAATAATCAAGACAGATTACTTCTGCTTTATTTTATCTGTTTATTTATTTATTTATTTATTTATTTATTTATTTATTTATTTATTTATTATATTTCTATACCACCTTTCTCCCATAGGACTCAAGATGGTGTACAGTCAAGAAAAATATAGATACACAAACATCATAAAATTGCTAATTAAAATTATTATTATAACATAGTTTGACCCAATTAAATAGAACCTATGAAGGGACTATGAGTTATTCAGCAGAGTTGCATAGCAATAGAACAATACTACAGTTACCAAGATACAAATCGTGAAAAAAATGGTCACAGAACCTACAATTTTGGAAGATCCAACACATCTGGAGCTCCTCAGGTTGGGACAGTCAGTTTATGTCACCCAGCATTCTGTCTGTATAGTACCATAGGTTTATATGCTACAAAAACACTGTGCTAAGATAAATAGGAGAGACAGAATATGAACATCTAAAATTCATATAGTAAAGATAGGACTGCTGCTCAGATAATTAAATAAGAGTTTTTATCTGTACATTCCAGTAGGTAAACTTTTAATATTATTAATAACATTCTGGCCTTCTATACAGATCCAGCATTTCTTTATACTTAAACAAAAAAAAATTCCACAAAATGCACCAGACGTCTAGAAGAGTGAAAATATACTTGATCGAGGTCACCAGGCAGAGCTGTAAATTAAGCCTGTAACTTAATCAGGAGAAGTGGGGGGGAGACAGGGGAGAGGCCAGTAGAGTCTCTCTGATCAGTTTCTCCTCTGTGTGACACTGAACCACTGAAATGGCAACAGCACAGTCTGCATGACAGGCAGCACCAAACATGGAGAACATGGTCCTAGGCAAGGAGGGAGGGAGCGGAGACAAACTTGGACGGGGCAGTTAGCAACCAATGTTTACAAACATAAACCAGGAAGATCAGATGGGCCAGCCATAAATTATGACTGGATTGCAGTCAAGAAAGAGCCTCACTCAACATAAAAAGCAGAACAGCTCCATAGCCCAACTTCAGTTTTAGTTCAATATCTAAAAACAAAAATGGCATCACACACAGGGCATTAAGAGCTACTGAAGCATGATGGAAAAAATTCCATCTGACAAGTGAAATTGAATAACAAACACCTCTCCAACCACACTGCAAGCACAGAGGCTGAAGCAGAGCCTTGTGATAATATGCATCTGTGGTCCAAATCCTACTTCCAAACAAGGCCTTCTCTTGCTACTTTTTTCAAATTACGATGTTTTTTTTAAAGGACATCATACAGCGAAAATAGGGACATTCTTTTTTCCTGCTTGTATTTTTTCTGCCATCATTAAATTTCAAAAAGGATTCAACCAGCAATTGGGAAAAGAATGGGGAGAAATAATCTCTCTTTTCTAAAGCATCTTTAGATTTATGTTTTTGCTAATTTTAGATACCCAGCTTCAGAATACAAACATAGCAGTGTTTTTTGCTGGGATATGATGTGACAATGTTTTTTACCTCAAATCAGAGGTTAGGAAGCTTCAGTGTTTTAGCTTGTCTATGGGTTCTTACTTCTAAAGATTAGGACTCCTGGTTCTCTGTCAGACTTCATACACAAACATACAGTCATCAAGAAATCACAGTGAACTCAACTTCAGTCTTCTAAAACTCAGGACTGAATATATGGAGCATTATGTGTTTAAAAGTATTATAATTTCCTTTTACTATTCATGGCTTTCAAAATTATTCAAGAATAAGAAACCATGCCCTGAAATGGAATAACCAGAAGCTAAGAAAGATTGGGATTGTAACCTAGATAGGACACCACCAGGGAATACTAGAACAATGGGATCGACTGAAAAGTTGAATAACTTCCCAGAAGGCAACAATAAATCATTTGTTTACTATTGCCAATAAAATTGTAAATACAGATCCATGAAAGCACCAAGAGTTGAGCCTGAATCATAGGTTTTTACAAATTACCAAAACTGGGACTATCATAATTATTTTTCAATTAAAATAGCAGATCAGCAGTAAGGTTTTTATGCTCCATATAAAAATAATTTAAAGTTTACTATATTTAATGAGGTTTTTAATAATTATGACTCACAATTATGAATCCCTATGCTCCATTTGCTGATTAGGGAGTAATTACTGTTTTTCGTGTTCCTTTTTTTCTATATTCCATTTCCATATTCTGTTTTCTACATTCCTTTTTTTCTAAGTGGAAATTATTTAAAAAGTATGTAAATGCAAGAACCAATGTTAACATTCCTTAATCTTTGATCCCTGAAGCAGATCCCCCAAATTAACTCTTGAATAAGACCAAGTGACTTTCTCTTGATTACAATCTCTCTCTACAGATCAGGCTTCCCCATCTTAATGTTTTCTGACTGCTTTTGATTCCAGTCTCCAAAATCCTTAGTGAGTATGTTTGAGAACTATAGGATATCTGGAAGGTATCAGGTTGAGGGGAAGGGACTATGGACATGATGCCCTCAGATACATAGCATCAAAGTATTAGTCTTTTCCCTTTCTCACCATTCCAGGAGCACCTAGATGTAGAAGGACTTTTTTTTTCTGAACAAGTTTTATTAAATTTTTCTTTTACATACATATTTTATGAAACTATACATAGTTTCTCTAACTTTTGAGTCTATTACTCACATAATTTGCCCCAAGCTTTTACCTAAACTTTTCCCATTTCCTTCTTTTCCCTTTGACTGATTCTTTTTTGGAAAATATTCCCCCCATCCATTCTTTTTTTACCACTGTAAATCCCAGTGTAATCATCTAACTTTTTACCTTCAATTTCTTTACCTTCAATATTATTTTCTTGCTTCTCATTTATATTCTTTTTCCTGTTTAGTGTATTCTGACAAAGTTTCTAAACTTTTATTGCCCTTTATTGATTCACACATGTTTTTAAGCATCTCAATTAATGCTTAAATTTAAAAATTATTGATATTTTAACTTGTTTAATTAAGATTTAAATCCATATGGCCTTTTTAAAAAATTTCCAGATGATATCCAATACAAATGTTTGTCCAATCCACTCCAATGTAAAGCTTTATTGTTTTCCACCTCCTTTAGAAGTCAAGACCAAGCAGTTTAAGTAGAAACAAATACTCCTTAAAATTTCTCACAACTCTCGTAGTGATCAAGGTCACTGATGTTATTTCCCAAGTCGGTCATTGTAGTGCTTTCTTTCCACCAGCAGATGTCTCTCTCCAATCCACAATTCTCAGGACAACAAAGTATCCAACTTGCAAAAGTATTTAAAATCCACATAGAAAATACTTTCTCTCAAATTTCTTTTCTTTTTATTGTTTTTAATTTCTCCAAATTCAGTTTTAAATCCAGTTATAAAATTTCCTTTCCTGGGCTTTAATATTTTAACCTTCTCTTTGTTCTTCCTTCAAATTTCCAAACTGTCAAAATTATTTCAAATCCTCTTTAAAAACTACTTTCTCTCATGTTTCTTTTTCTTGTATTAGTTTTAATTTCTCCAAATCCAATTTTAAATCCAACTATAAGGTTTTCTTTTCTGGGCTTTAGTACTTTCACTTCCTCTTTGTTCTTCTCCCTCCATTAAAATTCCCAAGTGCCAATTAGCCTTTCCTCGCCGGGACACTTTAAAGTTTTTTTTTTAATCCTTTTTTACCTGTGAATTGGCCAATCACTCACCCAGTGCCAATACTCCGTTCAAACACCATTCCTGCACAAAGTCTTATTCCGGTTGCCCCAGCTTCAAAGTAGGCATTTTTAATGGCCACCGCCCCCACCGCTGGATCGAAGAGCTGCCTCCAACCTTTCAAGGAACTTGCCTGTTCCTCTTGGTCATCTGAGGCACCTCTCCTTCTTCACCGTCCCTATAGGACGGTTCCGGTCTGAAGACCCCTTGACAGCAGTTTGTCTGGCTGGATTTTCGCAAAGCTCATTGGAGCCCACTATTTTCCAGCCAGTCTCACCGCAACGCTACCAGTTTCCTCAGGTAGTAGAAGGACTTTGAAGTCCTTTGCTCATACAGAGATAGCTACCATGTAGTGGTTGTGACCATCTTGACTATTCTGCAACACCCCATAACCTTTTCCCAATCGATGCTCTAAAGCTTGTATTAAAAATTACCAATTTAAGAGAATATATAATCCTTGCCGTAGCCATTTTAAGATGAATTAATGTTTGAAGACATGTCAAAGACTTGCTAGCTTCCTTCCAAGGGAGACAAGGGAGTCCATCCCAGTTTGAATATATAAGTCACAGTAAAAGCCATTTTTAAAATTGTATTTTCCACAAAGCCTTTTATAATTAGTGAATACCCCCCATTTCATAAATCAGGCTAGCATATAATTCCTGTACACAAGGAAGAGCTGAAAACAGAGAGAGATCTACTTTTAGATCTCTGCAGGTTTATAACAGAAAATTGAATTTGATGTTTACTAACATCAATTTTCCTCATTAAAAATTTCTGAAGCTTAGCAGGAATGATTTGGGGGTTGTTGTTGTTGTTTTTTGCCTAAAAAATAATTTGGGCTCACTTCCTAAACTGGGAAAAAAAAATCCTAGGCACAGATATTATTGTAAAGGTCCTAAGCACACTTAGAAATAGAGTAATCTTTGGCATCAAAACACATATAAAACATAGTATATTTAGGTGTTTTATTTCCATTTCATCTACAAAATGATGTTCATTGACACCAGTGGAAATCTTAGAATGCAATTGTTTGTAATAGTACACAAAATTGTCTGCTACAACGTCCTACCTATCAATGACTACTTCAGCTTCAACCGCAATAATATACGGGCAAACAATAGATACAAACTCAAAGTAAACCGCTCCAAACTTGATTGCAGAAAATAGGACTTAAGCAACAGAGTGGTCAATGCCTGGAACTGTATGAATTTTTATAAAGGGATGCTCTATTTACAAAGGCACAAGCATAATCTTCTACTGGCCAAGGTGCAAAGGGCTTAGTCAACAAGGTGTTTTCCTAAAGGCCTCTTCATGGAACCAGTTCTGAAGGGGCAAAAAATGAAAGGAAAACTATTCACTTCCTTAGAAATAGAAGAATGAAATGCATATGACCAATATGCTGCCCTTATTGGTAGAGTCACACAATTAAAAATGGTGAAAGAATAAATATTCCTGCATGAATTATACTGCTGTGTAGTTTTCCATACACCGGTAGTAAACTCATGAGAAATCCGCAAGATCTATTAGCAGAATTGGATTTTATTTGTGGTAACTAAAAAAGTTGTCTCCCATTGGAATACAACTGTTTTGGTAAATAAGATCCCCAAAACAATATTTCTTAGAAGATGTCTGCCTTATCAGAACCCTGGCAAACAGCACTGAAAATCTTGAGGTTAGAGGCAGAGAAACTGAACCTAGTTATGGTAGGTTCAGTTGCTATCATTAGAAAACAAAATAACAGTATAACCCAAAACATCTATTTATAAATCATTTTCCATCCATTCAGTGGGACTTATTAGTAGGTGAGATATGCAACTGCAACTGAAGAAGTCTAGTTTACTCAAATTCTGAAAAAGATAATTCATCGCCATCAAACCTTTCTCTAACTTTCCAGGAGGATAAATCAAATTACCCTCTATCAACACAGATTCTCAAGGAAATAAAATTCCCATAGAATTTGCAATCTCAATTCCCCGGTGTTATGACACACATATTAAAAACACTCTTTCTGATTTAAAAAATATATATCTTGTCTTTCAGTCAAAAAGACAGTTTACTATGAAGTTTAATTGCAAAGTTCTCACAACTGCACATCTAAACATCGTTTTTAGCCAGCCAGCTTTTTCTCTTTTTTGAGTTTCTTGTTTTGTTCTCTTGAAAAATATTCTAAAATGAGTAGAACTTTTGACTAAAAACCTTGTGTACTTAGAGCATGCCATTCCTCATTAGTGAATTATGAAACTTTAGTTAACAATTACTTCTCTTTTTTACATTAACAAACAACATAGTTTGTTCTCTTTCTTTCTTTTGGCCTTTGGAAGATGCATCATACTGCAAAAAGCAACTTCTACTTTAATCTCCTGCTTCAAAGCTACTTAATTTATTTGAAAGTTTACTGCTATTCATTTCATTAAATATGCTGAATTTTACAATTCTGATAGTCATTTGTTT
This sequence comes from Pantherophis guttatus, assembly GCF_059756535.1. Taxonomy (NCBI): domain Eukaryota; kingdom Metazoa; phylum Chordata; class Lepidosauria; order Squamata; family Colubridae; genus Pantherophis; species Pantherophis guttatus. Next base: position 295,658,553 of record NC_142063.1, on the reverse strand, counting down.
GGAGATTGTAAATCCCATTAATTTTAGAGTGACTTCACTATAACTGATGAAGTCTGAAGGCAACCTGTGAAAGAACTTGCCTCATTAAAACTCTATTTTTTCAAGTGAATACATTTAAAATAAATCATGACAATATTCTAATAAACAACAGTTTGATTTCAAAGTTGCACAGCTGCCTTAGACTTATCTAATCCAAATCAGCCTATAAGGGGTAATTCACCATTTCCTACCATTGTTTTCTATGTGCTTTGAAGATTCTACTTCAGTGTTGGCGAACCTTTTCGGCACCGAGTGCTGAAACGGGAGTGCGCATATGCATGACAGAAACCGGAAGAGCAGCTGTCCAGTGCATATGTGCACACCGGGCTGCTGCTCTTCCTGTTTCTGGTGCATGCATGCGCACTGGCCACCTGGTCTTGCGGTTTCTGGCGTGCACACACGTGCGAAGACCAGCTGGCCAGTGTACATGCACGCACCAGAAACTGGAAGATCATCTTCCCAGCATGCGCATGTGCACCGGGCAGCTGCTCTTCTGGTTTCCGGTGCTCCCACGCACATGAAGACCAGCTGGCCAGTGCACCAGAACCCAGAAGAGCAATGGGCACTTCCGGCACACATGCCATCACGGTTCTATGTGCACCCCTGCCCATATAATCACTTAGAATGGAAGCCCAAGCGGCAGACTTTTGAAATCCTTATTACTCCTAAGTCCAGGTTCTTCAAATCAGATTTCAAAACATGAATGATGTGCACATTTTGCAAAGATTTTCTTAAGAACATCTCTCATCTATCATGTTGCGAGTTATAAATATTGTGAATAAATTACTGAAGCAATCAGATACAATACCACACAATTTTAATAATACTGTTTGGGATGGATTTATATCAGTGGTGGGATCCTCCCAGTTTAATAACCGGTTGGTGATCATGCGCAGTTTGAAGAAATCTTCACTTCCGTGTTTCTTCACAGGAGAAACACAATTGAGACGTGCCAATCTGCTGTGCCGCGTGAATCAGCTGAGAAGATAAAGGTAGGAAAGTGGTGGGCGGGTAGGCCCAGCTGATCGTTGGGACGAACCAGTTCGCTCCCAGCTGATCGTCAGAGCTACCAATTCACCCAAACCAGTCTGAATCAGTAGAATTCCACCCCTGATTTATATTTTGTAGTTTTATTTTTGTCTAGCATCTACTCTGATTGCTTATGACAAAAAGGACATAATGATGATAAAGTACAATACTCCAATATTTTACATTGGAGGTCTTCGCATTTGTATTATGCTACTATAAGATATGTTATTAAAACAAGCAATAGAACAAATATTTTTTAATTATGCTTTTAGTTAATAAGCATGGAAGTAACTAATCAGCAGATATTTTCTATTACATAACTGAGTCAATAACAAGCCTGAATATGTATGTATATGTATGTGTACAAACACACACATAGTGTACACTGCACACAGACTCAAATAAGTGCAACATTTCTCTATTTATTAAAATAGCTCTTTTTTCAGGCTTCTGCCAAAATCTGAGAAAAAAGTGCTAGTATTTTAAAAAACCAGTTGATTAATGCAACTCTTAAAGTAGCAGTATTTTTGTTGTTTTTCAGGTTTCACAGAAGTCTGAAAAAAGTTGAGCTACTTTAATGAATAGCAGAGATGAACTGCAGTTATTTCAGGTCTGAAGCAGGGGCAGGTTTCAAAACATGTCGCTACCAGTTCGCTCGTGGGTGCGCATGCGCAGAAGCATCCAGCCAGGTGGGCAGAACCTCCCGCCGCTACCGGTTCGCCTGATTCGGGGCGAACCGGCAGCAACCCACCACTGGTCTGAAGTATTTATTTCAAATCATTTTGAGGCATGTATACATCACTAAACTGTAAGGGAGCTTATAGTATATTTCTTTATATCTATTTTGAATGCCAGGCCATTAAACCCCCAGTTTAATAAAGTATGTTAGAGTGTTAAAAAATAAACTGTTTTAGACCACCAACCATGCTATGAGTCCTTCAGAAGCCAGGAGGAAAAATTACCCCAAAAGGAAGTATGAGTGGTCTGAACTTCCTCCTTTGTCCCTGCCATGTGCATCAGTTCCTCTTCCCAGCAACAGGGAGCTCCAGAAATGATGAAACAGTTGTACTTTGAGATCTTTAGATGGAATCCTGCTCAGGGTCCTTTCTATTAACACTACCACAGAAAACTATTATTAAATAATAGTTTTGTATGGTTTGTATTTTCCCCTCCCATGAAACACAGAAACTCTAGAAGATTTCTGGATTGGTGTGATCTCTTTTAAACATCACTCTTATTTAAAAGAAAGTAAGGAACAGTACGTGGGTGTAGGAATGGGTAACCCAGTCATATTTAACTTGGCTCAGATCTTGAATTGAATCCAGAGGAGAAAAAAAGCAGATTAGCAGTTATACATACCTTTGAGAACCAGTGGTTCCTTGCCTTCCCTCTTGAGAGAGTCCAGCACTATGTGCAATGGCTGCGAAGGCATTACTCTGCTTGGCTCATTAGTATTTTCATCATAAACAACTATTTCTTTGGAAAAGATTCTTTTAAAGGAGTCTTTGCCTTCTCTGCAAGAGATCAAGTCCAAGACAGTAATCTTGCCCTGCTGAAGCCTTCTCCTACTAATCTTATCGGAGCAATTGATGTGAACAGCCCCTTGGATGTGGCTTTTGTTGTACTCCATGAAAGGCCGGCAGTCAATGATGACTGGGCCTTGGTGGCTTTTGTTGCATTTGGTCATCTTTTTTGCCAAGTCATTGGGATGGATGATTTTGATGCTTGCCAGTTGCTTTGTTGGACCTGAGACTGGACTCCCCACACCACCGGTTGGACTCAAAGGACTAGAGTTCTCATTGTTGTTGACCATTTGGTTTGCTGAGCAAGTCGTCAAGGTTCCTATGCTGGCAGAAATGCTGCTGGTGCTGGCTTGGGTTTGGGCCTGATTGTCCTTGTCGTATGTTGCCACAGTGCAACAACTGGCACTGCTGCATCCACAACTCAAGGAGCGGGCAGAGCCGTTGGATGAGGGCATATACGTCAGATTAGCAGCCTTGATGGACACAACAGCCGTGTTTAGGAGACTCACAGGGTTTTCACTGGCAGAGGAAGCAGATTCAATGTAGCTGGAATCTAAGCAAAGATTGAGATCCTGAGGTCTTACAGGCCTGGAGAGTGCCACTACAACCCTGTCGTCTAGTGGAGAAGGAGGCATGAGGAGGCTGAGAATGGGAAGTCAAAGGAACTCAAGCTCTCTCTGTTAAAAACAAAAGAAAAGGAGAAAAGGTGAGTTATTTGTGATGGACAAACTTTCATTTTTAGACGTGTGGGAGTCTACCTTAACACTGATCATTCCAAAAGCTGTTTGGAATTGGTAAAAGCAAAAACAACAACAACTATTAGCAGTTGCAATCAATTAGCAAAGAAAGATTAGAAAACTAAAGATGCATTACCGTTTAGCTAATTTAGAAGCAACAGTGTAAATGAATCAGAAAATCCTTCAGCCCAACCTCTATGGAACTGCAGAAGTGACAGAGTGTAATTCCTCGCAAATTAGGACTTTATATTATGTTCATGTAGGCACAAGGGTGGCATTTGCTACAGAATATCCCCTTTATCTCACAGTTAAACCTTAAGGGTAATATGAATGCATATGTCCAAGAGTAAATAGTAAATACCAGACACCAACGGAGTTACTAAATACATTTTTTGCTTGAAAAGAACCCAGCCACGATAGCTTCTTGCTCTCTCTTTCATTAGAAAAAAGTGAAAAATCAAACTTTTTGGTTTTGAATTTATCATGTTTTAACTGGATAATCTACACAACCATGTTAAAAAGCAAAAAATAAGAGGTTTGGCAAATAAATTAACCTGACACGTCTTACTTTAGTAGACAACCTACCACAGTATCTGTGGAGCAGGTAGCAGACAACTCCTACACGGAAGCATTGCTATCCCTGCTCTAAAAGGAAATAAAGGTTACACAAAAGATCCCAGACTTTCTTCTACATAATCCATAAATGAAAGAGTCAAAAGCTATTAACATGAAGATCACATCTCAAGAAAGCAGGAAAAAATAAATCTGAGCAAGGAAGAACATGTTGCAACTTTTCTTTAAGACATTTTCAAAATTGCCAAGGAAGAACAGAGGATGCATCGATCCATTGTCTAGCAATGAAAACAATCGTTGAAATGAAAGAGGATTTTTAAATAAATAAATAAATAAATGGGAAAGTGTCATGTATCTCTTATGAGTGGAACTGCTATTTTGGAACTGTTCTTTAATCAGATACTAATGCAATCATTTAATGACAGCTCTGGAACATCCAAGCCTCAAGGTACCCAAACTCTTCTGGTTACTGCTGAACACATGATTACATAGCTTGAAAATATTTCTCTTAATAGCAAAAAAACCTAAATCTTCATATTACCTTGAAAGTTCATATCTTATATTAGCTCTAGAGCACTGCTGAGTGACCAATTACATTGGCACCTGGCTCAGTCTAATTGAAAGGGGTCAAAAATGTCACCAATTATTTTTTTCTTTAAAAAAGGTTACCGCATGACCTTCAGAGTCTCTGAAACTTGAAAACTTAATCATACTTATGGGTAACCAATTCCCATTTAAATCATAAGAATTGGAGTGCAGAGTAAGCTTGGCCAGGATCAAACAAAAAGGGCAATTGTCCTCATCTCCTCCAAAGGACTGTACCTCAAAAATCATTTTTAACCTTATTTAAGGAGGCATGTTTTTTTTTTTTAAAGGAACAAATAATTCTTCCGTATTCGTCTTCTAAAATCATAGCATCCTTTTCACCAGCAAGCACGGCTGTCCTTCCGTTAGTACGGCCCTCATCCTAAACCAACAGTCAGGATAAGTAACGTTCTTCTCTCTACAGAGGGGAGGGAGTATTTGCAGGATGAATTTAAATCGCTGCCGCAAAAAAAGGACAAAATAATCTGTCATCTGGGCGGAAAGAAGCAGCCCAAGAACGCTACGCAGAGGCGAGAAATCTGAAATATACAGAAGCAGCTTTTTAACCCCTCTTTTCCGCCTCCCCTCCTTTGTTGAAGCACAGATCTCGGTGCGCGCAAATGTGCACCTCAGGCACTTCAAGAAATAAGAAGGCAGGAAAGGCGCGGGGAGGGGGGGGGCGAGAGAGACAAACAAAAAGACAAACAGTACTTTGTTAAAAAAAAAAAAAAAAAACACCCCAGGAGCATGCTGTGACTTTTATAACCGAGTCAGGTGTGGAATGTGGGAGGGTTTTTTTAAAACGTCTGAAGAACATATCGGGAGGCCAAAGATAATCCTTTCTCCCGATGCAAAGCTATTCGGGAAGATCTGCGTTCTCTGCAGCAGAGGCAGTTTGTAGTTCCAGCCAAACCACGAAGTCAGTGTTGCGATTGAAGAAAATCGCAGCCAACAACAACAACAACAACAACAACTCCTCGGGCTCATCTATAGTTCCACAGGTCCCAGGAAAGAGAAGACGGGCCCTCCGGGGATATAGACCAGGGATGCTGTGAAGCTGGATGCCTCTTATGCACCCCGATCTCCCCCCCCTCCCCGATACTGCAGCAATCCCAAACGAGAACAGCTCGCTTTCATCCGACTCATTCGGTGGACATCCGCTAGAAAGAGAGAAACGCACAAACGACGACAGGAGATAGGCGGGGGTTAGGACGAGAGGCAGCGCTCTCATTTTTATCGACCCAAACTCTCTTTCTCTTTAAAGGGGGGGAAAAAAACTCTTTTCGAAGCTTCTCAGTTGTCTACATAAATACGCAGGCACGGCTCCTCTCCTCTCCCCTAGGAAAGAAAGTCACCTACTTACTTCATAAATGAATGGCTATTCTCCAGCACCTGGCGCGCGGCTGTGGCGATCGATTTATATACATCAAGCCCCCATTCACTTAGCTTCATTGATCTCCAGCTGCAACATACTTACTTTCTCTTTTGCTACCCAGTAAATGTAAGGTTCGAAAAGGGGCCGAGGCGGTAGAAGAGATAGACGGGGCCTTCAGCCAATAGGCGTTCTCTCCTGGAGGCTTGTTTTCCGCCTCTAGCGGGGATGCCAATGATTGGGAGCGAATGAGTAAGTGGGCGGAGCCGGTGACTGCCCTCTCATCTCTTAAGGGATGGTTTGGTCGCAGTCGCTTCGGGCTTTCTGTGTTATAACCTGCGGAGCGAGTGATGTCATTGAAGGCCAATCAAAAGCTCTAGTGGGCCAGCCTCAGCCGGAGAGGAGCAGTAGCAGCTGCTCCCTATTTACATGTAAACTTTACCAGGAGGATGTGGTTAACCCTTTCCTGCGCAGAATTGTCAATCGCGCCCTTTAAACTACTTTTCCTTAAAGTGGCTTGGCTGGCTGATTCTCCCCCCTCCTCCTTTTCTTTTACGGTTCTTTTACACTTACAGGAGGTTCACCACTACTTTCTCGCGTCCACTACTCTCCCTTTAAGATCTACCTCCCTCCCACTCTTTCAGTGAATGAATGAATCCGTGAATGAATCTCTCAACCACTCAATTCTTCTTATCCAACACGGGCTTAACCACACCGGAGCCCCTCGCTGAATGACTATTAGCTTTTCATTTGGAACAGCCCTGCAGAAACAACAATCATTTTGTCCAGCTTTTATTTGTATCTACCACTGCTTGAAGGACAAGAAGCAAGAGGAAGACCAGGGTCCCCTTTGAGTCTTTTAATTAAGCTTAGTGATCACCACAGAAGAGGATGCAGTGAGGTTTAAGGCAGTGCAACAGAAGAAAAGGAGCCAGTCAAAGAACAAACAACTACACCATAGTTCATAAAATCTAAATAAAGAACTGAAAATAACAATGCACCTTGCAGTTTTGAGAAATGGGCAAATAATGCTTCCTGTTCTCAGATTTCACCAGGCCTATGATGACTACTGGAATTAAACTGGTGCTCTTTATGGCTATGATTTGTTTAATTTTGAGACAGCAAAGAAATGAGGCTGGTAGATTTCAATACTCCCATCATATTTGGGCTCTATTAACTAGCCCTGAACTGGGGAACCATTCAAAGTTAGCCCCCGGTAGATGATCACCTTGTGAATGTCATATAAAAAATATAAGGCAGCCATGCCTAGCCTCACTTCTTCCAACTGTGTTGGGACAACTAGTGATATTCCCCAAAAGCATGGTCCCCAGACTATCAGATCAGGTATCTGAGGAATACTAATCATTATGAAACATTAATTCAGGATAATGGATCAAGTCAGATATAGCACCCCAACTATATTTGCACCCCATCTTGGAAGGTTATATTTCAAATCTGGTAATATATTTTTCTTATCTGTCTATCTGTCAAATTTATGATCTCCCATCTCAGAAGAAGTGACCCTAAATGTCATATAGTAAAAAATATAAAAATAATAAACATGTCAAAAACAGACAAATTTAAAAACTTTAAAAATCACAAAACACACAAGAGATTAGATCAGCAAGGGAGCTACTTTAAGATTTCACCATTCCTCTAAGCTACCCCTCCCTCGCTAGGTGACATAACCAGGTCTTGAGGGACTTCTGAAAAATAAATAGGAATGGAGACAACCTCACTTTGAGGGAGCGAATGTTCCATAAGGAGAGTGCCACAGCAGAGAAGGTCCACCTCCTCTGATTTGTCAGCTATACTTCCTGACTGATGGAACCCATAACATTGTATGAATGTTTGTTGCATATAGCCCTAGGTGACCTTGATACCCATTTTACTTGCACGTTCATCTCTTCTGTCGGGGGTCTAGTCATTATGTGTGATCATCTCAGGATGAAATATTTAAATGTACCCCAGAGGTGCCTCAATAATGGCCCCAACAGCAGAGCAAAATTAATTCTCTGAGGTTCATTTGGCTACCATCCTGCAGGCATTTTAGAGACTGTTAGAATAATCCTGTTTTCACAGATTTTGGGTACTAGTGAGGGTGTTAGACTGTTGTTTAAACCGTTGCTATGGTTAGATTTTATTTTGGTTATAGATTTTGTTATCAGTTTATGGATTTTATAGTGGGTAAAGGGCTTTATGATATATATATATATATATATATATATATATATATATATATATATATGGAACATTGTGACTATATTTGAGCAATATAAAAGGAGAATTACCACTTTCAAATATAGTTTGTACTTATATTGCTGAATATAAATGTACATATATTTTATATAAAAATAAATTAATAATTAATAATTATAAATAAAATATAATAAATTTGTAATAAATATAAATAACACAAATAAAAGCAAATATTATATACTATGTACCATGATTTAAAACATTCAACAGCATTCCAGCTAGAATAGCAAAATATGTTACATTACAGGACTGGATTTCATGTACTTATTTAAAAAAGGAAAAATACATATAATTAGATGTTCAGATATGGGGAAAATAACAGCATAACTTAATACTGTAAATCTATAAGACCAATAGTAATGTGGAATTTCAAATAACCACTAAAAGAATCAGACTATTATTCTGCATGATATAAAATTGGATCTGTTAGGATTTAAATTTTTCAATGGAGTTCTCATTTTGTATGCTATGCTCAAAAAGGTACATTTTTTAAAAAAAGTCAGCCATTTGATTACCTTTTCCAGAACCAGATTGTGTAGGATGAATAATTAAATATTATATGTAATCTATGTTCCAGAATTACTGTCAATATTTTTGTATCAATACTTTACAAACATATTGGTCAGCAGTTGTAGGATCTTTATCTTTACTGTCAATCACCATTATATAAGCTTCATTGATGGAGGATAGGAAATTTTATACAAAAAGGACCTCCAATAACACTGAGGAAAAGACATAATACATATCTTTTAATATTCTGTGGAATAACTATCCAGTCCAGGAACCTTTTTCTTTTTTTCATGTTGTAATTATGTCTGTATTTTTTAATATCCTTAGGAAGAATTATATTAATTTCTTCCTCAGTTGCTTTGATTCATCTCTATACAACCAAAAATAAAAATAATTTTTGGAAGAGGCTGGATTTATATTGCTTCCAAAAAGAGCTACATGCATTTGCCAAACAATTATGAGGGAAAAAATAATTCTATTTTAACTATCTGAGATTATTTCTCCCAAATGATATGATTTAGAAACAAATGTTATAATACAAATGGGGGACCTACAACCTTCCAATTTTTATGTACTGTAATGTCCATCTTCCCTTTTTAATAGGGCAAAGAGTCAGGATGGAATTTTAAATTGACAATAACTGGAGGATGACACATTTATAGGTTTTATATTCAAGTAACATTTTCCAAATTAATTTTATGATTACAAGTAGTCCTTGACTTATGACCACATCTGAGCCCAAAATTTCTGTTTCTAAGTAAAACATTTGTTAAGTGAATTTTTGCCCCATTTTACGATCTTTCTTGCAACCATGGTTAAATAAATCACTGCAGTTGTTAAGTGAATAACATAGTTGTTAAGAGAATCTGGCTTCCCCATTGACTTTGCTTGTCAGAAAGTCACAAAAGGGTATCACATGAACCCAAGACACTACAACTATCATAAGTATGAGTCAGTTGCTAAGTGTCCAAATTTGACTATGGGGCAACGGTTATAAGGGTGAAAAACGGTCTTAAGTCACTTTTTTCAATGCTGTTGTAACTTTGAAGGGTCACTAAATGAACTGTTGTGATTCAAGACTCCTTGAGCATCATTATTCCTATTCTGACCGCTTATGTGTTTGTAAAAAGTCCAAAAGGAGATCTTGATACAATACTCTGGCCTATTGCTTCTTCCTTTAATCATTTACCCAAAGTGTCTAACCTGATATTTGCATATAGGTCAGGGATGAATAACTTTTTTAGGCTGAGGACTACAGATGAATATACACAGGAACTATATTTCAAATAATACAGTTGAGAAAGAGCAAGAAATAGGTGGAGCCCAATAGGCAAAAACTAACTTTGACTTCATTACATTGACATTTAATACAGATTACTTTATAATAAATAGTTAATATCCTCATGTTCTACTTCAATAATATTTTTTCTCTCCATATTCATTTTATTCCATTCAATCTTAGAATTTGGTGGCCAGTTTTATAAGTCTCTACTCCATAGCTAAGATTTTCAGGAGTTAAAGTGAGGTTGATGCTTGTGATACTGACCTTGGAGAAAATCACTGACAATTTTATTCCACTTATTTGCCTAATTTCCCTTTTAAATGCAGTCTTTAAGCTATGACCATAATTGATGTCTGCCAACCATGAATTAATTCTGTGCTGTTCAGAGGAATCTTTTCTTTAGTTGATCTTTAATCTTCTCCCAATTTAATTGGATGACCCTGAACTCAAGTACAATGAAAGAAGACATTTTTATCACCAGTCTATTTTCTCTACAGCATGAATCCTTTTATAAATCTCTATGCTTTCTGTCTTTAACTGTCTTTATTTTTTTCCTAATCAAAAATTCCTCGGCGCATTAGCCTTTCTTTGCAGCAAATATGCTTTGGTGAGTCTCTGACTATTTGATTGCAATAATTCAGCATGTGAAATGATGAACTGCAAAGTGGTGCAACGTGAAGAGGAAAAAAAAAGAAAAGACAGAGATGTACCTTCCAGAGGGTTCTTCACCTTCAATCCTTTAGGAATTATATCAGGCTGCTTTTATCCTGCTTTTATTATTTTTTTATAAATTACTCAAAGTGGCAAACATGCCCAATATTCCTTCCTCCTCTCATTCTCCCCACAACAACAACCCTGTGAGATGAGTACAGCTGAAAGAGAGACTTGCCCAAGGTCTTCCAGACAGCTTTCTGCGTAAGGCAAGGCTAAAATTCATACTCTTCAGGTTTTTAGCATAGTGATTTAATCACCAGAACAAACTGACTCTGTTTTCTTCATTTCAGAGCCATGAAAATGATGGCTATTTTTAACAGTGTCAGTTCCTTGGTAGGTTTTATGGTTTTCTACTGCTTCCAGATGAACCTGGTGTCTCTCATTGTAGACATTGTAAGAGGACAGCCATGGATTTACTTCAGCCAATTATAGGCAGGAACAAGACCCATGAGTCTCTGCTAGAGGCAGAAGAACATCCTAATATGTCCTGACAGTCTGATTCATGCAATACATTCCTCATGCCATGCACCAATCTGTCATTTTTCTTGATGATGCTGAGGAGCACTCAATAACAATCCTGCCTAGCACATTTCATGAATAGTTCCAGCAAAATGATGAAAACATAAATTTTGCAAATAAATAAATACTTGGAAAGAAGATATTTGATACAGGAAGGAATGAATGCTTACAACAGACAGGTAGAACTTGATAGGATAAATAGTTCATTCTTTCTATAGCATATTCCCAGTGACATATCTCTCGTTGCTCCTCAAGCTCAAAGGCATCTTTCCTAATCATGCTAGGACAGAAAACATGGGATTGGGAACAGAGCATCCTTTAGACTCATTAAAACAATCTCATCATTTTCTAAAATTATATGGCTGCTGCAGAGAGGCTTATGTTGAATCCATCAGACCTTGGAAACACAGGGGGCTGCTTTAATGAGTCACACACAAGATGATGCAGTTAAGATCCCAAGCCTTTCAAAACATCTCTTCCAGACTTAATCTGAAGTTCAGTCTGAAATCCATATTGTCCACGAGTGGTGCTCACCATGAATCATGCAGCAGATTCTTATTGGGCATTCTGAGACTGACAACAAAGAGATAATGACAAAAAGTAAAGAACTCCCCATGCTGGAGTCAGTCACACAGGCATCCAGTTGTGTGATTGGTTACTGCCAGGAAGGGGAGAGGTTGATCAAATAATTGTCTGAGTACAAGAGAAACCATCAGCTCACAGATGCCCAGAAACATATGTTTCTCCAACTGTAGCTGGGCACACATATTAGTAGAATAGATAGAGCCAACATTTTGTCTTCAGCTAATCCAATAGCAATCGCTTAGACTGGACCCTACAATGTTGATATACAAACATTAATTCTAATAAAACAGGCCACTAATAACTGAATAGAAGGAGGAGCCCATATTTTATATTTGCAAGGAAAAAACCCCAGAAGAAAACAGGTGTAGGACTTCGCTATAGTGTTGAGGATTCCCTTGCAGAAAGAAGAATATAAATAGTTTACATGCTTAGTCATTTTAAATAAACAAGTGTTGTACAGCTCAACATTTCAAGTCAGTTTATAAAGAACAAATATAACACAAAACTTACCAAAAAAAAAAACCCTTCTGAGAAAGCTGGGAGATTTGGAGAGCAATTCAAAATTGGCACCAAAAACCAGGGGAAAAAAAGATGTTTGTGTATGTGCATGATATTTTGGACTTGCATGTATTTCAGGAAACCATGACTGAAAAGCCTGACAAAAATTATATTCAATTATCTTAAGTGAAAATGCTAACAAATGTGTGTTCTGCATAGATTTCTCTTTATAAATTTCATAGCATCAGCCTTAGTTTTCAGAACTAATCCACCCTGTTCAATTCTCTTTCTTCCTGTCATATAAATGCACCAGCATCTTTATTAGTTAAAATATTGTCAGTATTTCTATGGCAAAGGATTGTTGGGATAGGGGGATCATGAACACAGTTTATGGGAGTGGGTGGCTATAATAAATTTAAGTAAATATTAGCTAAAATAGTAATGGAAGAAACAGAGAATGGGATGGGATATTTCTTTCCATAATCATTTTGCTGCTACTTTTTAAAACCGCACTATGTGGAAGAAGTAGTTACGACCTTATCTCACCCTCAGTTAGCCTAAATAATGATAGAGGAATGAAAAGAAAGGATGGAACAATCATTTTTATTTTAATGCTTATTTTTAAAAAAAAGTATGCTGCAAGAAAGTGACAATGACTACATCTCATTCAACCAACTAGTATTTTGTGGATCTGGAATTTGAATCTAAGACCAAGTTCATATAAATGGATTGTTTCTAATTCCACTGGAGATTTCTTTAGGGACTGCAATATATGTAGAAGGCGGATAAAAGCAGCCAATCATTGCAGTTCCAGGATGAGTTTTATTGTCTTTACTACTGTGTGATCACTGCACTCTAGAGAAGTCTGTATAGGATTTCTTAGTCAGACAGACAAACAGACAGACAGACAGACAGACAGACATCTGAACTTGGCAACTTGGTGTCCTTTGACATGCTAGCTGGAACATATGGAAACTATAATCTAAACATATGAAGGGCACCAGATTGTCTATCCTTCCACTTCATTTTCACCCTAAGTTTTCACCCTAAGTAATGGGAAGTCCAATAGCATCTGGAAGAGTCAGTTTTAGGAAAAGAGGGCCAAGTGGCATATTGTATTTCTGTCTCCAGTGGTTGCAAGTTAAACATCCAGAACTCAAGAGTTGTGATTGTACTGGACCCTGAACTAGCTAAACCCATTTTATTCTGCTGTGCTGTGCTTACTTACCCTTTAACTTCAGTGTGTTGTTCAAAATCAGTTTAGTTAACTTATATCAACTATATGCAAGTTGATGTGAAACAACCGAAGTGTTTTATATGGAGATTACCATGTTACAGTACTGGGCAACCAAGGGATAAATATTTCCAGTACAAAGTAGCCTTGTTTACACATTGGCCTGGCTCAATCACAACACCAAATTCTGATTTTGCGTTATAAGCTTAAGCCAGTGTTTCTCAACCTTGGAAGCTTGAAGATGGGTGGACTTCAACTCCCAGAATCCCCCAGCCAGCACTGCTGGCTGGGGGATTCTGGGAGTTGAAGTCCACCCATCTTCAAGCTACCAAGGTTGAGAAACACTGGCTTAAGACTTTGACTTGTATGTGCCCTTTCTCTTCTTTAATGTGGCCATAAGGAGATTTAAAAATTGTTTCTATTTCCAGGTAACTAGTCTGTTTCCCCAAAAGCTTACAATCTTACACAGCTTCACAAAGTGCAAGCATGTTTTGCTGTTATCTTTTCTTAGCATATACCTTCTGATACTAATCATGATAATGGTATGACTAGCCATTAATAACTGTTTTTCACTAGAAACTTGGCCTTAAAATACCGCTGCAGACTTAAATACCGGTATCTGCTAAGATTGTCCTCACAGGGAAGTTAGGCAAAGCCATCTGCTATGAATTGTATAAACCATAAAGATTGCCCAAAATTGTCTGGATGTTCACCACATCGGTCATTCATGTCACATAAAGTGTCACTGTGTTTTTGTATTTACCAGATGAGCTCTTATTTTTGAACTTTCAGACTTACCGTAGCTTACCAAGTTCTTATCTCTAAGCTAACTGCGCATATCCACATTCCTTCACTTTCTTCTAACCTTTTTTTGTTCTCCGGCCAAGAGGTGGCCGGGAAAGCTTTGCCAAGATGTAATTAATTAGCTAATAAGATGTTTTATTTTCTTTATAACAAATAAATGAGTTTTTCTTAGAAAATATATTTTCGGGTTTATTTTCTTAAAGTATACTTCAAGGAAATGGTCACGATCCATTCTCTAATCAAGGTGCAATTACCCAAAAGCAGAATGGGATTAATTGCCACCCTGACATAAAGCAACAAAGACTTAACAAGTTTTTTTCCATCCCCACTCTCCCCACCCCACTCCAAATCAGGTTGCATCAGTTTGCTGTTAATAACAGCAGTTCCATTTCAAGATAGTCTGTTTTACTTAGAAAAAGGAATGTCAGTATTCCTAACACGACTTCCTCTTTGGCCATCTCCCTTCTTAAAACTGAATATGTACACTACTGTGATTCATACATGCAAAAAGAAGAAAGTAAGGAAGATGAAATTAAATGGAAACTGTTTATGAGACTCATCAGAAAGTTTTATTCTAAGACTGTTATTTTGACTTCTTTCCTGACATGACAAAATTCGTTCTTTCATTTCTTCTTTAAATTATTTTTTGATCTACCGAGGATTAAATTTGCACGTGATTTTGCTTGCCGAAGCTCATGTTTTTAATCCACAGTAATTATCTAATCCTTGCAGATTTAGCAAGGAATTCCTTTAGTAAACATATAGGAGGCAGTAGGGAAATGGAAGCAAAGGGAAATATGTGAGAAGGGTTAGAAATTCAGAGTCAGAAGATAGATTAGGAGAGTACTTAAGCCTTAGCCCAAAGATTATTTTACTAAGCAAAGCTGCCAGATGCTTAAATGATTAATTCAAGCGACCTTTGGTTAGCACAATCAGTTCATTTACCTAAAAGGGTAAATATTCTTTTGTATAAGCAATTCCAAAAAACAGTTCCTAGAAATGGATCCACTGGAAAAGTTGATTTTTAAAAAATATGGATTTGCTTTTATGAAGATCATACATAGGCAAGGTTAGATCATTCAAACGAGATGGCATCTTTACAACTCTGTCCACTGGGGATCAAAAAAAAAATCAAGATGGTAGCCATGGCCATGTGGCCAAAGCCCTGCTCTTTTTTCACATCCATGCCATATTACAGTGCAATAACAGGGAACACGGGTTTGATTGTGTACTTGCAACTACCATGTTGATCTGGACAACCCTCTATACTTCCGTTAAGGCTCTGCAGTGCTTCAGAGCTGCTAGGATGGCATCTGGCTGTGATTACACTAACCAAACCATTCTTTTCCCAGCATCAGACATCTGCACAGTTGTGGGAAGAGCGGTGGCTGCTTTAAGGTTTCAGACAGATGCTCCATTGGCAGAAGGAACTTTTTGCTTTAAATATGAGGTGCTACACAGTCATCTTCTTTACATTGTGGGCTTAGTGCAGGGGTCGGCAGTCTTAAACACTCAAAAATTTGGACCCGTTTCCCACAGAAAAGAAAACACCAGGAGCCACAAAATTCTTCCCATGCCTGACTATTTCCTGAGCGGCCACAAAACTAGCATATGTATTTGAGTTAAACGTTCTGTTTTCTTCTGAAACTTTTCTTTTCTTGGATTTATCCATGGTTGGCCTACCAGTGGTCGAAAAGCGCAATAAATTGCAGGTCGGTGGGTGTCACACATTGGCAGTTGTGACACATATTTTGAGCGACGGAGCCACAGCAGAGAGATGAAAGAGCCACATGCAGCTCCAGAGCCGCAGGTTGCTGACCTCTGGCTTAGTGTAAGTATCTTGTTTACAAAATCATAGCGACCTGGAAGTTTTCCTTGTAATATGTTCTATGTAGGAAAAAAAATAACATGATCCACATGCTACTAATGTGAGAATGCTGGGGG
The DNA here is from genome assembly GCF_059756535.1 of Pantherophis guttatus. Lineage (NCBI taxonomy): Eukaryota > Metazoa > Chordata > Lepidosauria > Squamata > Colubridae > Pantherophis > Pantherophis guttatus. Next base: position 295,642,346 of record NC_142063.1, on the reverse strand, counting down.
GAGGAGGGAGGGAGACGGGGGACATCACTGATTCACTGTCCTTGCCCAAACTGTTAGAAACCCTCTGAGTCCAACTCCAAATGTAATAAATTGCTTGCAGCTACTCTATTTCTATATTCAGTTTCTTACTTTTGATTCTATGCATTTGTCTGATTAAATGCACTAAAGAATAAAATGTGTGCTGTAGCTATGATTGAGAGCTATAAACCAGTTAAGCCACCTCTTTCTTTGAAAGACCCGCTAAATTCACAGAAGCCTAGATAAAATATAAGAGCCAAGACATAGAGGGAAACAACAGTTTTCCAAATGAAGAATCAGAGCACCCTCTATAAAGTCACAGCATTTCAAACAAACAAAAATAGCACTCCCAAAAGATCAGCGATGTCTTTAATGTACTGTAGCTGAGTCAGAATCAAGTCAGCTCAACAACCATGGACAGTCTGAGATCACACAAGTGTAACTGATACTTGAGTGAAGCGAGGACCCCATGTGGCAGTACCCTGATCTGATGACTTCCTGCTAGACACTTAGATATACAGTACATAAACTTTAAGATGGATCTCTCCTCTCTGAGACATAATTACACAACTGCAATCTGACCACTGCTATTTGTTTGCAGTTAAATCCTATTGATGCTTATTCTGAAATGAGACAATCTTCTATGAATTGTAGCACTTGGAACACTATTGATTTCTTAAAAGAAATTTCCTATTTTATTATATGAAAATAGTATTACCTTTAGAGAAAGGCTAGACAATATAGCAAAAACACCATCTCCTGACAAATAATGGAATAAGATTTTTGCAGTTTCCTTTTGTTCCATATTTATAGGGAAAGCTACTACTTGAGAAGAGGGTCTAACCTACTCTCTGGGGTAGATTGTAGAGGGCTCTATGGTGATAGTAACTTTTTTTAAGTAAGAGGAGCTTCCACTTCTGGGATCTCTAGATCAAAGTCATAAAATTTAATGGGATATTAATCATTCAATAATGCTAGAATAAAACTTTTGGCTGCTTATTTCACTCCCTCCAATTTTCTGTTTAAATAGAATCCTTGAAATTATGTACTGCTGTATTAAGCTGAATTGCTTGTACTGCTTGAAAATATTGCAATACGTTCTGCATTATGCTTTGTTAAACAAAGAACTTCACATTATGGCCTTAATATAAAATCCTTGTCTGATATAAACCTAGGACTATCATACCTAAGATACAAAACTCCAGATGGTAACAAGCAGGTAGGAGATGATAGATAGATAGATAGATAGATAGATAGATAGATAGATAGATAGATAGATAGATGGATGGATGGATGGATGGATGGATGGATGGATGGATGGATGGATGGATAGATAGATAGATAGATAGATACACACACACCGTGTTTCCCTGAAAATAAGCCCTCCCCCAGATAATAAGCCCTCCCCCAGATAATAAGCCCTCCCCTGGATAATAAGCCCTCCCCCAAAAATAAACCCTTCCTCAAAAATAAACCCTTCCCCAAAAATAAGCCCTCCCCTGGAAATAAGCCCTCCCCAAAAATATTTAACTGGATGCGCAGCCGGTTCCCGCCATTTCCTCTGGTTAGGGTTAGGGAGAAAGAGTTGGAAATCAGGTAAGATGGCAAGAGGAGCCCCGTCTTGCTCCATGCACCCCAAAATAATAAAACGTCCTCGAAAATAAGGCCAAGCGCTTATTTCAGATTTAGGGGAAACATGGTGTGGGTGTGTGGGTGTATATGCCATATTGAGCTACAAAAGAGAGATACGTATATCTTCTATTGTTTATTAATTCATACTGTTTATATTTTGATTATTGCCTTGCTGCCTATAAAATAATTTGTGTGCATGGGACAGTTCATTAGTAATCCTTATTTGAAATTTCTTATCTATGTTGTTTTGTAATCTCTTCAGTACATTTATAGATAGAATAATGCTTTCATATTTTTATCACTAGTGGTACATTGATATTGATCAGATTTTACAGATTTCTACTTCCTTAGGATACGCACTTCCTTAGGACTGAGTCAGATTGAACTCAGTTTTGAAAAAATATATCCAGTCACCTTTCTAGCTGAATCCTGTTCATCAGCAATTCCCACTAAGTTCAAGGGGTTCATTCTTAGATCATCGTACACAGATGGCTTCTCCAACCTGGTTCCTTCCAGATGTGTAAGGTTTACAATGCTTAAACATCCAGCTTAACTAGTAGCAGAAGATACACATCATCATAGCTAAGCAATCTTTAAACATGTGATGCTCAAACTTCCTGATAGTGCCCTAATTAGATGAAACTCATATATAGAGTCCCTCCCACCCTCTCCTGTAAAGCATGCTGACTGGTGCATTCTGGGAGTTGATGTTCACATGTCTTAAAGTTGCTAAAGCTGAGGAACACTAAAACATGGAAATCTAGAAGACACCATATTGTCACAAGTCACCCAGTGCCTTTTTCAGACAACATGACTAAAGCACTACTCCCCAGGGTAAATAAGTAATCCCCATCCTACTGTGCACTCTAAAGAATGACTCAGTCAAATGTAGAGTAGTCATGTTTGACATTCTCCCAGCTGCCTCTTTAACATCCTGGCTTCTGTTGATTTGCTGCTGCTCTTTCATAAAAGAAAACAGAAAACCCTGGTGGCCCATTTGAGATTGACCTCACTTCAAATGGAGCCAGGGGACAAACCTGAGGACATAACCCTCTTTGTGAAAAATAGGACAAGAGAGAGATGGAATGCCTAGAGCAACCCAGTTGTCACTAGGCTTCTCTAGCAATTCATTTCTGTTTAAAAAACAAGCATAGAAGGATAACACTCAGTTAATCTTTTCCATCTTTTTGGCATGAAACACTGACCAGGGTAGTTAAGTCTCTGCATGGCCATTAGGAAGTTTCAGGCTAAAACTAAGCTCTTGCATTACAATGCTGACAGAACACTGCAACATATATACCCTTGCCCCAATTAACGGTGGTGTATGAATTAATTTTAGAGCATTGAGATACAGAGAATCCAAGATTTTTACACCTTCTCTTTATAGTCACATTTCAGAGGTTTCCTCCACCATTGGAGTGCAGAAGAAATGAGAAAATTTCTGAATTCTGAAAGCTTCCAACTTGAATACAACCATGTGCATGAGTAACAGAACAGAAACTTGAGAAGGAGCAGGCCTTGGGATGGAAGGCTAATCTGGGCCTTGTGATCATGTTTTATTAATGTCATAATATCCAGAACCATGTAGGAGCACCTGGTTTTGCCTGTTTGTGCCTAAGTGGATCAGATTCATACCCTTTGATACTGCCTTCTCCATCAGAGCAAAATGGTAAGCAACACTTAATAAAGGTGCTGATGTAGTATCTTTGTCATTGCGCTGAAGTAAAACAATCCCTTGCTTGTAACAGGAGACCTTTACACACCCAACTCAGGCATAATGTTAGTGAGTAGATGCCATTATCCCTCATGCACCCGTCAACATGTTTCCTCATTTCGCTGGTGATAAAACACTCCCGTCTCACCTTTGTTTACTTCTCCTCATGGAGTCACCAGTCTAGAACTCGGCTCAGATGACCATGCTTTTCTCATACTCCATTATTTGTAGGACAGTTAGGTATCATATTCATAAGTGTTTTTTTGCCATAACTAGTCTCTGTCACTTGATTTCACAAAAATAATTGAAAAGATAAATTTTACTTTTTCAAATGTTGCTGTTCCATTGCTGTCTGCTTCTGTCAAATCAAAAGTACCAACTGTCAGACGATTGAAATGTTTCATGGTGGAGTAACAACCTGTGGAAGTGAGAGAAACCCTCAATATCTTGAGATTGTGAGATGCAAGCAGTTATGACAGTAGAGAGACAGACTCTGGAATTCTTCAGCTTCTTATGTTGTGTATAGGAGATGTTCCTGTCATCTCCCAGCTGGTCCTACTGTTAGGCAGAGAATGTCAACTATTATAACTGTTAAAACAAGATGCGGTAAGTTCAAGTCCCACCTTAGCTATGAAAGCCAGCTGGGTAACGTTGGGTATAAGGTCCTGTGATTGTATTATTTCTTTATCCTAACCACTTTCTTTGTCCCTTTACCTTGTTTTCTCTTGCAAATATTTGGAGTTGAATATATTTTTCATATCTACCACAGTTCACCTGTATCATCCAAAATGATATGCAAGATTATCCATAGTTTCTTTCTTAATCTCAATTTGTATGCATTTATTCATCATATATTATTTCTTCATTATATAAAAAATCATTTTTTATCCTTTTGCTGCCACTATTTTCTCTAGATGCATTTTTTACTTCTTTAGTTTTGCTCCTTTTTCCTTTCTTCATAAATCCTACCCCTGATCTTGCCCAAACAGAATTCATATACTATCAGATCTGATAAATGAAAGCAACTGTGACTGAAAGAAAATGAAGGCAACCTGAGCAGTTAAGGATACAGTTCTTCTGGAAGTCCCATAAAGTCAACAAAAATGAGAAATGGTCAATATCTTATCAAAAAAACTCTCACCTCTACTCCCTCAAATAAATTACTGGTAGTAATGTGTATAATCTATATATAGTCTTTAGGCAATATCTTACCAAATAAAGAGTTGTAATTTGAAATGAAAATGAAGAAGTGCAAGGCTTTTCTTAGGTTGCATGATATTATTATACTATTATTGTAATCATTATTGTTTATATTTACAGTAGCCAAATGGAACTGACTTTCTGAATGTTTATTTGCATTACATGATGTCTTAGCTGGATGTAAACCTAGGCAAGATATGAATCAGTCAGTTCCACTTCAGTAAACAGGAGGTTTCAATTAAGGTATTCACTCGAGTAAGGACAGATCAGCAGCTGTGTTACATGCGAACAATGCTCAAAATATTGAAGCAAGTGCGATTTCTCTGTTAGTTTCCATAGTTAACTGTAACTTAAAAAGGAGTGAGATAGCAGACTGCAATTTAATACTTTCTGAGAAGATCAGATTGGATGGAACTATAATACTACTCTTGAAGGGGAACATTCTACTTCAGATAATTCCTCTTCTCTACAAAATATTCCATGGTTATTGGAGAGGGTTAAAAGAGGATTGATCAGCAGTATGGCCAGAGCAGATTAGAAAATGCTTTGAATCAATAGAATCCAACACTCTGATGGGCCAAAGGCACACTCTAAAATCTGTGCTAATTTATATTGATCCTAGAGTTGGCTTGGGTATTCCCCCCCCCCCCCGCCGCCGCCTTTCTATTTTCAATGGGAGGAAAGATTTAAAGCACAGGGAGACAGACTGGTGTCCTCCAGATGCTTTGGCCCATGACTTTCTTAAATCACAGTATAGAGTCCAAAGCCAGGAATATGGGAAATGTAAACCAAAGCATCTGGTAGAGCCCTAGGCTTAGCTGATTTTATTCAGTACTTGTGGCAGAGTCAGTATTTAAACCCTGAACACCTACTGTATATGCTGTAAGTTAAACAATGCAAATTTATATGAAATTTGTATATGCTGTATATGCTGTAAGTTAAACAATGCAAATTTATATGAAATGGAGGCATTCAGCCATTGGTGGGCTGCAAATTGAATTGTTTTACCCAAATCTAACAGTTTTTCAATAGACTAACTAAAAGCACCTAAGTAGTATACAAGGGAGGCTTGATGGGAAAAGTTATTTCTATGTTGCTCCCAGGAACTTTGATTAGCAGGCTACCTCTGAATATGGGGGCAGAAGGGTGTTTCCCTATCATTCCTGATAGATCACTTCACATGATTTCTTTTTTTAGTCCTCTTCTTGCAGCAATCACAAAAGATGGGCCAGTATAAAGTAGCAGTTAGAGGGTTGGATTAAGATATGGGAGGTAAGTGTTCAGATCCTACCTCAGCACTGAAGCTCCCTGGGCATATTTGCTTCTTTTCCCTCTGTTGTAGCTGAACTACTTCATGGAATTGTTTGAAACGATAGAAGGAAAATGGAAAGAACTGCTCACTTGGTTTCTCACCTTGGAGAAAGAATAGTGAATCACTATAAAAAAGGAATTACCTCATAACAGTGAATTCTGTCAATTAAGTATGCATTATGTGGACATATACTGCAGTACGTCTGTCATCAGTTATAAGAATGAAAGAAAAAATGTTTTTTTAATACTTGGATTTAACTGTGATGAATCTCTGCATTCAGTCTGGAATATCTCACTGTAGAAGAGATTTTTTTCCCATCTTTCTAATTTACTTAGTCTAACATGCACTTTAAAACTTTTTGACAAATCTACAGCTTGTCCAGCTTTCTGGGGTAAAAAGCACTGTCCAACTACATATTTTGATTTAACTTGGTCCTTTAGTCTTAGATCATTACTATGTAATTTTTAAAAATCTGAAATAAATATTGGGAAGTAAGGAAGTTGGGTTTCTTTTTGTTCTCTTATTTGAAGCATGAAGGTATTTTTATTACTTTTGATCAACCAATACATACAATAAAAGCCACAAGTTGAGTATCATTCTTAAGATGTTGGTTTATTAACAGCCACAGAAACCAGGTTGCCAAAGAACAGGTGGCTGGACACCATCAAAGGTGACACCAGCCAGAGCATAGAACAACTCAAAGAAGTTGTTGCAATATTTTCAGGATCAGACTCAATAAAGATAATAGAAGTTAAAGCTTTAAATATATTTCTTTTTAATTATGATAGGCATTCTATATTCACTGAATATTCAAGGTAGAAGCGACGAGAATGGTGAGGGTGGCTCCTTATATATACAAGGGGTGGAGCTAGGAATGGGAGTGGTAAGTTATGAATACATTAAAGTCCAAAGAATAAGTTAACCTCTGATGTTCCATATATACATTATTTACACATTGGAGAATAAGGCATTTACATCTGACAAATCCCCCTCTAAATGCCGGTTCGTTACACAACACCAATTACATTCTGATTCAGGACAATATAATACATATAATTTAGAAGTTAAATATTTGTGTTGTTTAGAAGGTAAGGGTTTTGTTAATATGTCAGCTAATTGTTCAGAAGTATCGCAATGTATTGCTTTAATGAATCCGTCTTGAGACAGTTGTCTCACATGCTTAAACTTTATATCAATATGCCTGGACCTTTGTCCAATTGCATCGGATCTGGATATTTCAATGGCCGCTTTATTGTCTTCATGCATAATAAATGGTAAGGTGGGTTTCTTCCAAACATCAGTGATCAGATCATTGAACCATACAAGGTTATTTGCAGCTTTGGACAAACAAACATATTCCGCTTCTGTAGTAGAAGTGGCTACTAGTTCTTGTTTACCAGTATACCAGTAAACTGGACAATCATTCAATAGAAAAACATAACCAGAAGTACTCTTTCTGCATGATGTATCACCAGCCCAATCTGCATCAGCATAACAAGTAATTTTTGGTTCTCTGTCATTATTGGGTTCCAACATTAAACAAAAATCTAATGTACCCTTCAGATATCTTAGAATTCTTTTGACAGCTTCCCAATGATACAAGGTTGGTTTACTAACATATCTTGACAATAGATTGAGAGGTAATGCAATATCTGGCCTAGTCCAATTAGATATATAAAGGAGTGAACCTATAACTGATCTGTAAAATGTGTTGTCTTTAAACTCAGGGGAAGATTCATCAGTGTTTCTAAGAAAATCAGTTTGCATAGGGGTGTCACAGGTTTTAGCATTATTTAAGTTACATTTGTTTAGGAGTTCGATGATTTTATCTTTCTGTGTAAGTTTGAATCCCCTTTTAGTTTTGTTAATTTGCACACCAAGGTATTTATTCACTTTACCCAGAGATTTCAGTGAGAAGTGTTCATTTAACTTATTTACAAAGATTTCCCTGCTCTCTTTATGCTTTCCAATGTATAAAATATCGTCCACGTAAATTAATACAAATTCAATATGATCATTACTCTTTTTTACAAAGAAACAGTTATCAGCAGTGGTGGCGTTGAAATCCATGGTCTTAAGTACTTTTACCAAGCAATCGTACCATCTTTTGCCGGATTGCTTTAATCCGTACAGACTCTTATTTAATAACCAAATTTCGTTCTTATTAGTGTATTGACTGTGTGGTGCTCTTACATATATTTCCTTATCTAATTTTGCATGTAAGTATGCGGTCTGTATGTCATATTGGAATACGTCCAGATTGAGTGCAGATGCTACTACAAGGGCTGTTTTGACACTCTCTGTTCTCACTGTGGGTGAATATGTATCAGTATAGTCTTCTGGATATTTTTGTGCATAGCCTTGTGCAACTAGTCTAGCCTTGTATAAGGTATTGCCTCCTTCTAAGTTCTTAATTTTATAAATCCACCTGGTACCTATAATTGTTTTATCCTTAGGTGCGATCGCAGGTGTGAATACATTTAATCCTTGTAAACTTTCCATCTCTTTTTCCATAGCTAGTTCCCATTTTTCTCTTTCTTCATGTGGAAGTTTCAATACTTCTTCATATGTATTAGGTGTTATTTGTTCTCCATTCATATGCATTATGTAATCTTTGTATTTATTTGGTATTTGGTTTCTATTGTTTCTAATAGTTCTTTCAGGCTTGCTATGGTTATCATGCAAATATCTAGCTTCCTTTTTTGTTAATGTGTCTGTCTTTATTTTATGCTGACTATTAGTCCAAGTTTTGGTTTTGTTCTTACTTTTGTTAATATTTTGATTTTCTGTTGTTCCTTCCTCGCAAGATATCGTATCTTTACATTTATTAGGAAATATTTCATTAAGGTGCAATTTTGACCAATTGGCCTGTTCATGGAACACAGCTGTTCTGGATACTATAAATTTGTTATTACTATCAATAAATCTGTACCCTTTGGTTCCAGTTTCGTATCCCATGAATCTTAATCTCCTGGATACGTTTTCTCCCTTTCTCCTCAATTGTATAGGTATGTGTACGTCTGCAGTGACTCCAAATATGTGCATGTGTGATAATTTGGGTTTTCTATTGTACATCACCTCATATGGTGTCTTATTCACAATACTGGACCAGGTTCTATTTTGAGTGTAATTCGAATAATGTAATGCCTCTGACCAAAATTGTTTGCCTAAACCAGCATCCTCTAATGTGCACCTAATCATGGTTTGTAGTGTGGAATTTTTCCTCTCTGCAACTCCATTTTGAAATGCAGAAAAAGGATTGGACGTGAAATGTAACATTCCTCTATCCTTTAACCATTGGGAGAATTCTTTAGACATGAACTCACATCCCCTATCTGTCATAATTTGCTTTATTCTGATATTATGTTGTGTTTCTATACGTTTGTAGAATTCCTTAAATTTCTGAAATGTTTCATCCTTGTGCTTTAATGTGTAAACAAAACCATATCGGCTGTAGTCATCCACTATTGTTAGGAAGTAACGTTTTCTATAGGTAATTGAGGGACTTAATGGACCAACTAAGTCCATATGTACCAAATCAAAAATATTGTTAGTTGATCTGTTAGATTTTTTTGGTCTGGGACTGGTTTTTAGTTTGGTGGACTTACATACTGAGCATTCCAAATAATTTTCACAATTTTTTATTTTGACACCTTCTGCGTGTTCAGTCATTTTTTGTACTACAGGAAAGCTTGCATGTCCTAACTTCCTGTGTAAGATGTGAGCACACTCATCATGAATTGGTTTACCTATTTTTGGTTTCTTTTCCTTGTATGTGTTTTTGTGATCATGAGTTATTCTACACTCATCATTGTCACTGTTACTGACATTTTCATCATCTGCTTCAATATAATCTTCCATATTTGAATCAATGTTATGTAAACATCTTTCTTTAGTTATCAGATAGGGTAGACCTCCTTTTATCATTATAGTACCTACATTTGTTTTGTTCTTTTCTATAGTTGCTTTCCCCTTTGAGAAAACTATATTGATATCAGATTCTCTGCTTAATTTTATGGCACTTAGTATGTTGTGAGGTATTTCTGGGATTAATAATACCCCCTCTATTTTCCCTAGACCAGGCAAGGTCACATTTCCTTTGCCTAGTACTTGAACCTTTTCTTGATTAGCTACCTTTATCACAAACTTATCTTCTATAAATGAAGATAATATACTTTTGTTGTTGGTGGTGTGATTTGTTGCACCAGAATCAATAAGCCAATTGTTATTCTCATCCTGCTGTGTTCTGGTGCTGTCTTGTTTATTTAGCCCATTCAGTGACCCAGATTTCCTCTCTTTTGAATTTTCTCTACCCCCTCTACCTTCTTTGTAATTTGGTGGGCTTCTATATTTGTGTCTATCTGTGGAAGATTGTCTGTAATTATATTTGCTCCTATATTCTGGTCTATGTCTCTCTCTTGAGACTTTGGGGCAGTCTCTTCTACTATGTTCCCTGGATCCACAATTGTAGCATCTAAAGGCCTCATTATGTTTATCTTGAAAGACTACTTTCCTAAAAGGTTTGTGATCTGTTTGGTTACTGGATCGGTTTTTTCTTGAATTGTCTTCTGCTATCAATTTGTTAGATAGACTTTCTATGGATAAATATCCCAAATTAATGGTATCTAAGTGTGACATAAAGCTATCCCATGATGGATCAAGTGAATTGATAATAACACTTTTCATTGTTTGATCTGAAATCACTTCCCCCCTCAATTGTAGCTCAGCTCTTATTTTGTTTAGATTTATCAAATGCTCACTTATAGAAACCCCTGGTTTTACTCTAGAGGAAAAGAAATCCTTAGACATTCTTGTGGTTGTAGCTACGCTATCGCTGTGAAATAGATTAAACATGCATTGAATTATTTCTGATACAGTTAGGTTTGGTTTGATGCTATGATACATTGCAGGAGACACGCTAGATATTATTATGAAAAATGCTCTATGATGTAAACAATCTATTTTTAAAGTCCAAGGTCTTCTTGGAGGGCTAGTTATAAAGAATAGTAAATTTTCTTTCATGAAAATAACCTGAAGCTGTTGATACCACTCTTGTAAATTAATGCCATCAATTCTAAGTTTTGGGAAGTCACTGGGTAAGTTACCTACATTATTCTGTCCATTACTTACAACCTGGGGCAGTCCGTGATCTCTCAAGTGCAGGAAATTACAGAACGGCATTGGAATGCTTGCAATGAGTCTGCGCGGTTCTCTGGCCAGTTCAAGTCCTTCTGGGTCGTCTACGTAGTTTCGCACATGCGCGTTGTTCATTTCTTCTTTGGTGGCGTCGTGGAAGGTTCTCTCCCTTTCAGCTCTCTCGATCCGCTCCTCCTCAGATGAGTCGGTCTCTGGCTCGGTTTTTGGGGTTCTGGTGGTGGTGACGGTTCTTTTCTTCTTTTTGTGTGCGTTGGTATTCGATTTTGTCTGTGGTGTAGGGCGAAATCGGCATGGCTCTCTGGGCTCGGGCGTCGTCGCTTTCGAAGTCAGGATGGGAGCGTGCAGGTCTTGAGTCGCCGGTTTGATTTCTTGCTTCTTCGTAGATGTCTTGGTAATTTTCAGTCTTGGCCCAAAAGCAGCAAAAAACGTTTTCATTGCTGATTTTACTTGAGATTTTGTTAAATCGTCTTCACTTTCTGATTTTGGATCATCTGAAGAGTTTGAGACTTCTTTCTCACTTTCTTCGTCTGATAGTGTTTTTCGCGCCAGAAATTTTGAACTGAGCGTTTTGATTGGCTCTGCTCCATTCTCTTTTGAAGTTCGTTGAAACCAAGATGGCTGCCATTCAAAATTTCGCGCGGGATCACATCTTTTCTTTTTAACAACTATTTTCTCAGTAGTCATCTCACTTACGATTTTTTGATCTTTGGGTTTTTCTTTAATGACGTTTTTCTCTCTCGCTGCTCCGCTGTTCTTCAGCATCTCCTGGAGGTCCGCGATGAGACTTTCATCATTCTTTTGGCTTTTTAGTATCTTTAATATCTCTGACCTGAGTTCGTTATTTTCTATTTCGATTTCTTTCTGGTCATTATTTTCACTCATTAGTTCTTCTTCTTCAGTGGTGTATTCTTCGGATTCTCTCGAAATCGCATTGGTGGATTCGTTGATCATCTCTTGATCAGTTTCTATTTCTTTGCTGTAGGCCCTGGTGTTGGGCCTATCTTTCTTGGACATTTTTAATTACTTATTGAGTCAATTAACCATCCTCTGCTACCAGCTTGTTGCAATATTTTCAGGATCAGACTCAATAAAGATAATAGAAGTTAAAGCTTTAAATATATTTCTTTTTAATTATGATAGGCATTCTATATTCACTGAATATTCAAGGTAGAAGCGACGAGAATGGTGAGGGTGGCTCCTTATATATACAAGGGGTGGAGCTAGGAATGGGAGTGGTAAGTTATGAATACATTAAAGTCCAAAGAATAAGTTAACCTCTGATGTTCCATATATACATTATTTACACATTGGAGAATAAGGCATTTACATCTGACAGAAGTAGTGCAAGATTGGAAGACATGGAGCAACCTGGCCCATAGACTTTGCTTCCAGACACGACTGAATGGGTAACATTACAATCTTACGAACATTACATGAACAATAACTGAATTTCCTTTCAATAACATATTAAACATATAAACAACCCCTGCAAGGTTCACATCTCAACTTGAGAGCTAGTTTGGTCCAGTGGTGGTATTCAGCCAGTTCTATCCGGTTCGTGCGAACTGGTAGCAGTGGCTGTGGGAGGCTCCACCCACCTGGACATCATCACACCCCGTTTTTGATCCTCTGTGCATGCGCGGAAGGCGCATGCACTCACATTTGCAAACCGGTAGCAAAGGTAAGTGAATACCACCCCTGATTTGGTCTAAAGGTTAAGGTACCAGGCTAGAAACAGAGTAGACCCATTTGTTTCCTGTAAGTGGAGCAGACAGAAAACTTGAAAATGTCACAGAAGGATCCTCTGATTGCTCTCACTTGCAGGAGTAATTAAAAACCAAAAGGTTGTTTTAGAGATGAAGGGAAGAGGTTTGTGACAATTTCAGGGTTTGATCCCCACTGCTAAAGGAAAGTACTTGTATTACCAACCCCAGGGAATGAGGAGAGGTAGACAGTTCCACCATTATTAAATAATATTAATTCAAGTTACAAACTAAGATAAGTGTGAGAAAATAAAAGGAAGAAGTATTAGGTATGTACGTTCAGCAGGGGTGAAATGCTCCCGGTTCGGACCGGATTGCCCGACCCAGTAGCAATGGCGGTGGGTGGTTTGGAGAACCAGTAGCAAAAATCCCTGCCCCCCCCATCCCCAGCTGAGCCACGCAATCATCAGAGGCTTTTTATTTTATTTTTAAAAGCATTTTTGCTACAACCTCTTCGGTGGAAAAAATGCTTTTAAAAGTAAAAAAAAAGCCTTTGATGATCATGCGGCTCATCTGGGATCATCAGAGGCTTTTAAAAGCATTGTTTTTCTACAACCTCTTTGGCCAAAGAGGTTGTAGAAAAAATGATTTTAAAAGTTTTTTTTAAAAAAAGTTGGCCACGCCCACCCAGTCACATTACCCCTCCCCACCAAGCCATGCCCACAGAACCGGTAGTAACAAATTTTACATTTCATCTCTGATGTTCAGAGCCTTGAGTTATTTATAAAACTAATAAAGGCAGGATATAAATAAATACAATAAATAAGTGACATAAAATAAAATCTCAAAAGTAGTGGCTGAATACATTATTGCTTTATATCACGATAAAGGATATAGAATAGAAGAAAAGGTATCATAGTTTCCAAGGCCCCAGAATCTTAATAAATAATGACTTTAGGATGTTGATATTTGAAAATCTCTCCTCTAGGAAGGACAAGAAATAATTTAAAATGGGCTTCTGTAAAGGAATTTGTCCTTTATTAATCTTTGATTACAGGTAGTCCTCGGCTTACAACCATTCATTTTGTGTCAATTCGAAGTTACAACAGCACTGAAAAAAATGACTTATGACTGGTTTTCACACTCACAACCATTGCGGCATCCTCCGTGGTCACATGATCAAAATTCAGGTGCTTGGCAACTGGCATGTATTTATGACAGTTGTAGTGCCCACCATTTACTTGTAGTAATCACCATTTGCCACTTTTCCAGCTGGCTTCTGAGAAGCAAAGTCAATGGCGGAAACCAGATTTGCTTAATAAATGCATAATTCACTTAACAACTGCAGAGATTCACTTGACAACTGTGACAAAAAAGGTCATAAAATGGGGCAAAATTCACTTAACAACTGCTTTGCTTATCAATGGAAATGTTGGGCTCAATTCTAACATTGTATTATTGTAATACTGCCTGTAGTACATTTCTTGGTCCAAAGGAATCACACACTTGATCGTATTTTTTGTTAATCAAGTCCATGTGTGATTTAACTCTCTTCTATTTGCCGTGCCTGTCAAAGCAGAAATCAACATAAAACAACTTCCCTTTATCCTCTCAGATAGCAGCACATGATTCTTGTGTATCTATTTCCTTTTTTAATATCTTCTGTAAATGAGAACAACCGCAATTTGTGAAACAATTTTTTTTTGCGCGGGGGGGAGGGGAGGGAGCCTCAGCAAAATGACTGGTTTCCTCAGGCTGGAGACGTGATGCGTAAAATACATTTCAGGATTGCAAAATAAATGCAGTAATTTTCCTGATAATGACTCAGTAAGCCAGGCATCTGATGAGGGGTGCAGGCACTCAAGCAAAGAAATCTGGCTGTTTTGTATGGATCACAAATGGTCACTCCTAATGGCACACTATCAAGCAAAACAATGATGTGAAACTATAAAAGCCATTTTCTTTACAATGTGATCTAGAACAGTAGGGGGGGGAAATGCTAAATTTAAAAGAAAAAAAATTAAAACCTTCTTTTTGATTAGTATCTACCTCTGCTATTTTGTCTTCTTTCCTTTGCTGAAAATTGCCTTTTAAGGTTTTTATTATACAGTTCTTGTGTTTTGAAATATGTATGACTATATTCTACTTGGCCATGAAACCAGTGTTTTAAAATGACTTCTTTATTTATGAGCTTTAAAGAAAAATACCTTATTTGAAATGGGCTCCTAGCTCTCTCTTACAAGAATGCTCAGTGGCATATCAGCTGTCTATTTCAGACTACTATTACAGGCAGTCCTCGACTTATGACCACAGTTGGGAGTGGTATTTCTGTTACTAAGTGGGGCAGTTGTTAAGGGAGCCACACTATTTTATGACCTTTTTTTTTTTTGCAATGGTTGTTAAGTGAATCACATAATTGTTCAGCAAATTTAGCTTACCTCCGTTGACTTTGCTTACTGAAAGCCAGCTAGGAAAGTTGCAAATGGAGATCATGTTACCCCAGAATACTCCAACCGTCATAAATACATGCCAGTTGCCAAGCAACCAAATTTTGATCACTTGACCATGGGGACACTGTGACAGTTCTAAGTGTGAGGACCAGGCTTAAGTTACTTTTTTCAGTATAACTTCAAACGGTTGTTTAACGTTGTAAATTGAGGAAGTTAAACTAAGTTGACCCATAGTTCAAATAGGAAAGCAAGTTGTTTTTGTTTTGTTTTTTTAATTTGATTTATATGCCGCCCTTCTCCGGAGACTCAGGGCGGCTTACAATGCGTTAAGCAATAGCCTTCATTCTTTTGTATATTTTATACAAAGTCAGCTTATTGCCCCCACAAACTGGGTCCTCATTTCACCTACCTTAGAAAGGATGGAAGGCTGAGTCAACCTTGAGCCTTGGAGAGATATGAACCAGCAGAAATTGCATGCAGCTGTGTTAATGACAGGGTGCACTAAACCACTGTACTATCAAGGCTCTGTTGTTGCTGTTTTTCATTTGTTTATACAGGTTGAACGTTGAGGATACAGATTAGATGTTTTGTTTGATTGTCTTAAAGGTGCATCATGCTGTGTGCTAGATGCCTTCCCCTTCCAGTGCATATTTACTTGGAAGTAAGTACTTCTGGAGTTGGTAGAACATTCTGAAGTAACTGTGGCCAAAACCACATCCTTTTGTATATATGTACATGGGATACTTCCTTTATGAGATTCTCTTAGGTGATGATTTGCTTACTGTTTGTGTAACTTGCTGCTGTTATAACTTCCTTAAGCAATATATTGCCTTCCTATGGTGTACTAAGGATTTTTGAATGTGACTTAATTTGTTCAGTGATTCAAACTGAATTACTTAAACTGTGGCACCTATTACAATAATTCTAGAAATGTGCTAAGATTCAGAGGAGGCTCCCTGGATCACATTTGGGGCCTGCCAGAATATTGTACCTGCCCTACCTAACAACTTAAGTTGTTAAGATTCCTTGAATAAAGAGAGAGAAAGAGCCAGCAGGCATACTTTGCCTTTTGGTTATTTGAAAGCTCACTGGCACTCAAGCTAAAGAGGGCATCGGGTCAGAAAGTCCTGTATTGATTCCTGAGGGTATATTCTTTGTTGGGTGGGACTGGGTTTAGGATTTACTGGTAAGATTAAGGCAGGGGTCCCCAATCCCCAGACTGGCACAGGGCTGCAGCATACCAGAAACCAGATGCAAATGAGCAAAGAATGGGATCCAGGCAGCATGTGAAACAATGCCCCCATCCTTGATGTCCAAAATGTTGGTGGCCGCTGGGTTAGGGCAGGGGTCTGCAACCTTAAACACTCAAAGAGCCATTTGAACCCATTTCCCACAGAAAAGAAAACACCGGGAGCCAGAAAACCCTTCCTGTGCCTGACTATTTCTTGAGCGGCCACAAAACTAGCATATATAGTTGAATTAAATGTTCTGTTTTCTTCTGAAATGTTTCTTTTCTTGGATTTATCCATGGTTGGCCTACTGGGGGTCGAAAAGCTCAATAAATTTTAAATAAACAATAAATAAGTTGTGACGCATATTTTGAGTGACAAGGAGCCACAGCAGAGAGGTGAAAGAGCCACATGCGGCTCCAGAGCTGCAGGTTGCTGACCCCTGGGTTAGGGAGTTGTTCACAAAAGTGTAATGCTTGGTGCAAAAAGTACTTGGTGTTAAGGAAGACTGAGATAAAATAGGTAAGCTTTTGTGTTTTTCCTCATAAGATTATTTTCAGATTTTAGCCTTTCTGAGAATGAGCTGCCTCACCTTGGAAATTCTCCAGAGTACAGTAATCATTGCTGCTTGCCTCAGACAACAGATGCTGGAAGCCAGAAAGTAATTCTAAGTTGTTCTTAGATAACTAATAAAAGTTACATATCTATACCCTGTAAACCAACCTGCTGACTTCAAGAGCAGGTTAGAATTGTCTTGTTACTTAGCATCAGTTTTTGTCCCTATCTTCGGGTGGCTGCCACAGATCATTGGCACTGATCATGGTTCTTCATCATACCACAGGACTGTTTCCTTGAGCTTTGCTCATTTTCATACCCTTATCACATTTCCTGAGTGCCACCAAGTCATGGCGACATTTTGTTCACAATTTCATTGTACAATGAGTTTTGGAGAGTAAATAAACTTAGCAGCATTCAGCAGATGGAATTCTTGCGCAACTTGAAATGAAAAACACTGACCACTAATAAGTTCTTTAATTAATACATAAATCAATATAAAGAGGGGAGTCTACACTTGTAATTGCATCTTAATGTTAGTTGTGCATATTTGAAGAAGGAAAAAATAAGCCTAAGCATGCTGTGGTATCGCATTTTAGAGAGAAACCACTTCCCTCCCTATGTGCGTATTAGAGGTGTATGCTGCTGAATTTTCAATACCAATATCATACACTGACATCAAAACCTCAAATGTCACCCTGCACCAAAAATAATGTTCATAATCTAATGCGTATGTGCTTACAACTTCTGTATACACAAGCTAATTGTGAGAGCAACCAATGATTTGTGTAGAGAGGTAACTGTGTGCGTAGAATGTTTAAACTGAAGAAACAATTCTTTATGTAATTCTTGCTACATGGCAATGCATTGTGCTTCAGCAATAAAATCAATGTACCGTTGTACTCAGACTATTTCCTGTGGGATTTAAGAAACATAGACTTTCAAGGTTACTTTCTATATAGGTTCATACATGATAAGCCTGGGTTGTTTGAATTGTTGTACAAACCCAACCCTGATGGTTTTAAACCATCAGGTAGCATGTAGCATAAATGTCCCTATCCTGGATGCCTCTAATGCTATCATGCTATCCATCCAACAAGGATTCCATACCTTGTTGGATGGAATCTGAACATTTTAGAGTTTATTCTATGCAACACAATAGACTTATTGTGGGCCAGCCTAGAATAGGCAGTCAATTTACATTTCACAGAGATCTCGACCAAGCTTTATCTAACAGGAACTTCTTTGTCACGACAGATTCTAATACATATGTGAATATATGTTAACAAATACTATGATTCAACAAATTATAGGAAGGATTTGAGATTCAGTTACTAATTACACCATAAATCCAAAGGACTTTACCGTAATATTGATAAGAAAAGGATTCCTATATTTGTTTCCATAAGAACATATGTTTACATGGCAAGGTGGAAGAACCTACCTTGTATGTTACAGTTGCCTAGAAACATTCAAGATACATGATAAAAGAGTAAGAATAAATAAACTGTTACTGTTTAAGAGCTCAGCAACTAAATCAGCAGCGTGAAAAAAATCTTTTTATATAAAATTATATAGCTATGTGTGCTATATTTTCCTCCATTGAAGCAGCTACATCTATTTTCAGGCTCAGAGATAAACCTGAAAAAAAGCTCTGACTGTATGAAAAAGTGCTGTACTCATGTGCCCATACATTTCAAACAATACCTTCCGAAACATTTTTCAGAGCAAGCCTTGCCCTAATGCAAAACCACATTTCTGTTCTATTTATTAGAATGTTTAAGAACATTAAAAACAAAGGGATGGAGGTTAGACTGAGCACAGAAAGGATTTTGAGCATCCATCACTGAAACATTCTTTCATTTGGTTCAGACTTGATGTGACTGTTGATAAAATAAGCAGTGAAGATTTTTTAAAAGCCTGTTTGCTCTAAGACAGACCAGGAAAAATTAATATATGCATGCACAGGTGAAAGGAATAAAACATCCAACTTACTGCTTTTATGTCTGTGAAAAAAGTGTTTGAGTAGGTTCTTTCCATTGAAAAGTTTCTGTAATCACTTAATGTAATTTTCAGTAATATCCACTTAAAGTCTATAGTTGCAGGAGTGGAAAATTTCCCTAGTCTTATTTTGCTGCCCAAGAATCTACCATGATCATGCTAACATTTGGAAGCAAAACAATTATTTTCAAAGCTACATTTTAAATGAACTTCTTCCATTAAAGCAGTCCCCAAACAAATGTGTTAAGCCTGTGACATATTTAAAGTATCAATTTTCATTTTTTAAAGGATTTTCATTTTCAGAAAAGGATTACAGTATCTTCACATTAATGGCATTACCACATACATCCGTCCATCCATCCATCCAGTCCATTTTTATTTGGTCACAATCCAATTAAAATTCCTAGACTCAAATAAACACAATGTGACCCTTACTCTGTATAAACTTGGTGAAACCCATCATAGCAGTAAAAGAAAAGATACTATGTCTATATAAAACAATAGGCTTTGGGATACAGAACAAATGTGATGGGCATACTGTGAGCAAACTTAATTTCATAGTTGAATTATGTGGATATTCTTGAATGTTTTTTTAATTCCTCAGTTATTATCTCTGAACTAAGTATGTGGTTACTTTTTCCTTCCTTCTTTCCTTTATTTATATTCAGAATCCCTCTATACAGGAAGAGCATAATTATTTATAAACATACAAATAAATACAACCAAAATGAGAATAAGGCTACTATGTCTGGTTGTAAAATTTCAGTTAATCTTTAGAAGGCCACCAAACAACTCATGTTCTGCTTCTTTTTGCTGCCATATTGTTGATACTCCAGCTTTCTAGAAAATATCCGCAATAGATTATGTCTCTGTGTCAGGGTTCCAAGTAATGCATCCATTGAAAGCAGAACTCCGAGGCAGGTAGATTCCTCAAAGAACATGTTTATTGGATACATCATATCGGCACAGCCGGTGAAAACCAACTCTAAAGGTTCCCGCGGTTTTCACCTAATTAAAAGAGTAAAACTCCCCCCTCCCAGGTATCACTAGTCACATTGTCCAATGAACATAGCTGGCAGGCTCCTCTCCTCCTTCATCAACCACCTGTTACAATGACCTTGGTTCCCACAGGAAAACTTTTTGTTTTTGTTTTGACTATTAGCTGGACTATCTACTTCCCCCCTCTTTCCTCTCAGGCTTCATGGCAACTATGAGGCAGCACAAGATGACTTCAGCCAGGTTCACTTCAGAGTTGACACTCTCCCTTCTCCTCTTGGAAAACAGGCCAGTTTTGCAGCTCTGGCTATCAAAGGGAGAAAGGATGCCAATCTTAGTGGACCTGCTTTTCTTGGTAGGCAACTCCATGTTCCCCCAGAAGCACAGGAGCAAGAGATGGAAAAGTAATTTTCTCTCAACCTGAGGAACATTTAAGTCTTTCTCTTACACCAGTATGGCCACAAAACTGAATGATTGATAAGGTAATTGACAGTAACCCTTCTGCTGCATTTAGCTTTAAATTTTTTGTTTTAAATCTCTCTGACTACCCTGTTTTAAACAGATCCCATTAGATGGTAGTATTTTTAGCTAGTGACCCAGAGGCACTTTGTACAAAGGGCATCCTATGAATACCCAGATTGATTGATTGACTTTTTTTTTTTTTTTTTTTTTGCTAAAGCTGATGTTAATAGCTTTTGCTTGCAGGTCACCAAGAGTCGTAGAGCAAATGCTATCAATGTCCTTCCACGAGAAAATGAGCCTCATTTCTTGCACGCTCAGTCATAACATGCTTCTCTGTCTTGAAATTTGTTATCTTCTCCCAGTGAACCAAGGTGTGGCTGGTGAGCCACATCAAAGGAAGAATGCATTTCTCATAAATTTCAAAGTTATAAATATGTTCTTAAATCACCAAAAGATGTAGATTTTCACTCATAATAGCTGTTACACATTTTAAGAATGTATTTTTTGCTCAGACTGAAGCTTGACTAGTCCTAAACTCAAACTGTCTGGGCAAGTATACCAATATTGTCAGTTGTACAGGTAGTCCTCAAATTATGATCACAACTGACCAAAATTTATGTTGCTAATTGAAACATTAGTTAAGTGAGTTTGCCCCATTTTATGACTTTTCTTGCAACAGTTAAATGAATCATTGCATTTGCTAAGTTATTAACATGGTTGTTAAGTGAATCTGGATTTCCCCATTGACTTTGCTTGTCAGATGGTCACAAAAACTGATCACATGACCCTGGGATACTGCAACCATCATAAATATGAACCAATTGCCAAGCATCTGAATTTTGATCATGTGATCACGGGGATGCTGCAAGGTTGTAAGTGTGGAAAACGGTCACAAGTTACTTTTTTCAGTGCTGTTGTAAGTTTGAACAGTCACTAAATGAACTGTTGTAAGTTGAGGACTACCTGTATAGAAAATCTAGAGGTGCTGAAATTAATATATTTCTACATGAACACATTTTGTCTAACTGATATATTAACTTAACTGTGGAGTCCTTGGTGCTCTCGAGGCTTGGTTATTTTCTTACAGGAGTTTTGTTACCAGACTAGGAAACATCTTTGGTGCCCAAAGTATTATCTGATCTGGTAACAAAACATTAGCAAGAAAATAAGCACGCTGAGAGAGCATCAAGGACTTAACAAGTAAACCCTGAGCTACACATATTCTTTTCCACTGATTAACTTAACTTCCTGGGTCATTGCTCCAAAGAATACTCAGCAACCTAACTCTCAACTTGGCCACAGTGAAGGATCTTCTCAAAAATTGGCTTCTGGGTTTTTAACAAACTAGTACCTTTTTCACATATGTTCTCACATTTCAGGATCTGGGACATACTGTGGACGTGGCTTGGTGGGTGTGGCGTGGCTTGGTGGGCGTGGCTTGGTGGGCGAGGCAGGGGAAGGATACTGTAAAATCTCCATTCCCTCCCCGCTCCAGGGGAAGGTTACTGCAAAATCCCCATTTCCTCCCAATCAGCTGTGACTCAGGAGGCAGAGAATAGATGGGGGCGGGGCCAGTCAGAAGTGGTATTTATCAGTTCTCCGAACTACTCAAAATTTCTGCTACCGGTTCTCCAGAACTGGTCAGAACCTGCTAAATACTACCTCTGGTATAGCAGTAGGTCTCTACATGAGAATGAAATTTTGGAAAGGATTACCAATTGTTGTCCCATGCTTGTACTTTCTTTAAAAAAACATTTAATCAAGTACAACATAACTAGAAGTCTGCTAAGTTTGACCATAAAAACTATAGCTGGGTTTTGTAATCTTGCTTCGGCATGCAAATGAACATGGATAAAGCTACATTTGAAATATTAATGCAGAAGATTTTTTAAGTACAATACACAGAAAGCTATTATTGAATGACAGCCCAAACCTGTTACTTGTGACTTTTGCTCTCGTTTCAAATGTCTTAGCTATTTGAACAACATGAAAAATATATATTTATTTACACAAAATGCCGGCTTTTCTCCTTTGAACATACATAGCCTCCAGGAACACAGATACTTTGATATAGTATTGTATAGAAGGCCTAGGGCATGGTTATGTAAAACAAGTCATTCTGCATTGCATTAAAAGCTGTTCAGCAACAAATTTATTTCCAAACCCAGACTGGGTTACTTCAAATGAAGATGACTTCATAACTTTCTGTCTCTGAGTGCTATTTTAGCTCTCTTTGCCCCAGTTACCTTTTATTTTTGTTTTGGTTTTTTGGCATTAGCAAAAATCAATGCTTATTTTGAAAATGGCTCTATGAAAATGTTTGGGTAGAGATTCTTAAACTACTAGTCATTTTTATCCCCCTCCAGGGCAATCTTGAGCAACTACAATGTGGAGAAGAGAGGCAGGGGACAGGCACAGAAATTTTAAAAGTTGATCAAGTTCAACTTCTCCAAAGTAGATCTAATTACTGTGGAAATGTTTATATCTTTTTATTCTATAATTGAAATTATATGGATTGCTTTTTACTGAATTTAGTCTGTTAGAAGATAACAATGTAGAGTGTTTGATCCCAACTTTTGCTATTAATACATATATGGGGGGGGGGGGGGGAGATAAAGATATGTTTTGGAGAAGGATCAGTAGTCTTTAAATATTAAAGAAATATTATTGCAATTACCTCTTTCTCAAGGATGATGAAGATTCAGGATTACTTGTAAATTATTCTGGAAAAAGGTCTGAAGAGTTTTATCACAAAGCAAAATATTAATATTTATTTACAAATATATAGACTGAGCATAGTGAAGCTCATAATTGCAACACCTTCAAGAGACAAAGTTGACAAAGTAATGGCAGCCGTATGGATGGTCAGAGCTAAAAATCGAGAGCTTCAGTGTTGACCCTGCAGAATTGTTGTTGTACTGCTTCCTGCTGTACCACAGCTCAGTTGAAAGTAATCATTTTAACTGTAGGACAGCTTCAGAAACCCAATAATGTCATAGGAGGGTTTTCTTTTTCAATCTTTCCAGAAAGTTGGCGGGGACATTAGGGACCTAGAAGGAATCCAGGACTTTTTAGGACAATTGCTTGATTGTCTTAGCTTTAACTGATATACACCAGCTATGCATCACAGCATCTGTTATTCCTTTCAGAAATCCAGATATCACACATCTCTCAGGAAAAGAGCCTCTCCCAAATAAATCCAACGGGATATGAAATTCAGATTTTTAGATTTATAAATCACCAAAACTCATTACTGATTCACATAAATGTTTTTAAGATGAATGATTTTTTTATAAATGCATATGGCATATTGAATCAGGGATAAATAGTGATAGCAACTGGAAAGTCAATAAACTTCAGCCGTAGAAGGTTCATGTGACTATCAGGTTCTGAGAAATAAAAGGAAAATATATATATCAATGGAATCATGTAATGCTAGCTAGCAAATTTGCAAAGAGCATCATAATGATACTTATATGATAGATGCTATGATCTATGATTCAACAATATCTGGAAGTTGACAGATTCCCCATTCCTGGTTTAATAAGAGACAGCCTCAATTCTTTCTTCTAAGGTAGTGTCTACTATAGAATGTGTATGATGTAGCTCAGTGGTGGGTTTCACCAGGTTCTGATCAGTTCTGGAGAACCGGGAGCGGAAATTTTGAGTAGTTTGGAGAACTGGTAGTAAAAATTCTGACTGGCCCCGCCCTCATCTAGTCTCTGCCACACCCACCAAGCCATGCCCACCAATCCATGCCACGCCCACCAAGCCACACCCACAGAACCAGTAGTAAAAAATTTTGAAACCCATCACTGGTATAGCTAAAACATCAAAAAGCACATTTTTCTTCTTTCTAGTTTAAATTATATCAAAACACTGTGCTATTCAATATTATTATTAATCACCTTAGTAAGAATAGATTTGATCTGTAACAGTGAGATGAATTTGGTAGATACTTTGGTCACCTACAGCATCATATGTCATTGAAAAACTTTGAACTTGGATTAATAGTTAACTGGCAGCCAATACAATCGCTCTATAACAAAGGATTCTAATCATGGTCTTTCAATCCAATGCCCTCTATCTAGATAGAGAAGGGAACTAAATATCAACCTAAGGATTAACTAAAATTAATACTTTATGTAGAAGATGAAGCAGATTTTTTTCTCTTTTGTTCTGTGGAAAGAAATATCCTTCTGGGTTCAGCTCCAAGTGGGGAAAAAGACACTGGAAACATGGAGCCTGCTTGGAAAGATGGTTTAATGGTGGACAGGATCACATGGCTTGAGTTCCTGAACAGAAAGGGGGCGAGATACAGCGAGTTCCCGGGTTTTATGCTCTCTCTGGCTTTGAACTTCCTGGGGCCCCGAAAGAGTATCCTGATTGGTTGTCAGACTCCCAGGGGGTGGGGTCTTAGCTAGCCTTGCTGGCTGATGTAATCTTCCCAGGTGCCATGTGGTGAGTTTTTGTTGCTAGATGGGTCCTATTGTTTTGCAGATGATGGTCCATTGACAAAGATGGGAGGGAATTGAGTTTCTGCCTCTGGCCCATTAACAAAGGGTAGAGGGCAGGAAGGTGGGAGCTGCTTTGTCTTTAAAACATGCTTCTCCATTTCTCATCCAGGGAAACATAATATTCTGCCTTTTTAATATTTTCCAAAATATTTCATTCCTCTAGGAAAGGGGTGGGTGCTAACTTCCTACAGTTCCAAAAGACAAGGTTGGAAGTAATGCATATTTTGTTAAAAATTAAAAGAAAATTCCCAACAGGAATTATACGGAACTGCCTCAAGAGGTAATATAGGACTTTTATAAGTAAATCCAATACTGCAAATCCCAAACGGAGCAAGGCTTGAGGTTTATGATTTTGTGATCAGCTTTCACAAACTGTTATGTATAAATAACAACATGGAAAGGAAAGAGCTGGAAACCACTTTAGAAATTGCTTAGTCAAGCTTGCAAGCTATTAAAGTCTATCCAGAGAAAATAGTTGTTTTTAGAAGATGGCATTGAAATGCTTTCTGAAAATATCATGCCCCCGTTCACCGTGACTTTGAATGTCAAATAAACTCTACTGAAGGGAAGTAGAAAATACAGTTTTCACAATATATCCTAAAAGCTTCAGAGAAAAAGCACAAATATGTTATGATTATTTTAACCCATTATGGTCTTTTCAGTAAACAACCAAGATGAGGTATACAAGATCTGTCAAAACAAGGTTCTTGGAAGTCTTACAGATTTTAAATAAGAATTATTATGCATATATTCCAGGAAAAGGGTGATGAAGATAAGCAAGGAGCTTGGAAGCCAAATCCTGTGAAGAATGGTTAAGGGAACTGGGTTTATTTAGCTTAAAGAAATAAGTGCTTCAGGGGAAAATGATAGCAATCATCCAATACTTGAAGGGCAGGGAAGAAGACTTGGATTTATTCTCCATAGTAGGACCAGAATTAATGGACAGAAGCTTAAGGGAGATCCAACTCAAAATAAAGAGCAATTACCTGCTATGAGCACTATTAAGCAGTGGAACAGTCTGCTTTCTGGAATTATCAATATAATTCAAACAAAAATTAGGGATTTTATCCAGAATTATATGAAGATTCCTATCTTGGGCAGGGGCTTGGATTAGAAGATCCCCAAGGTCATTTCCAACCCTAAGATTCTATGAAATCATAGAATCATTGTTCTTGGTTAACAATATGTAAATGTTATTTACACATGATCAAACTCCAGCTCGTGATTTATATAGAATAAAGGGGTAAGCACCCATTCTTTTGATCCAAGTTAGATGAATAGGACCCTTCATATTTACTGTAAGGCAAGTGCTATGTTTCTCAAACAAATCTGAGAAGACATCAAACAAATTTAGAATAAAATGAAGTGATTTCTGAATTGTTGACATTGTGCTATGAATCTCTTGGAAGCAGAAGTAAAGAATTCAGGAGTTACAAGGTATACCATTAATCTTCAAAGCATATTACTGATTTATATTTGCAGTTCCTACCTTTGGCGATGTTTGCTCTTGAACTTTATTTGTATCGATTACACAGTAACTGATGGGTTATTAATATGTATTACATGGCAGTTTTTCAGGCCATCTATGAAGTAATCCAACAGCATCTAAAACAGGCCAGGAAACCACCAAACCACCACTAAGAAACAATGTAAATGAGAAAATATAGCAAGCAATATTCCAAAATAGGGAGTATTTTGGAATGCAACACATAAAGATAAGTTCCTCCCGAAACAGACATAAATACAAAGAAATTCTCCAAGGCCAGTTTTCATGTACAGACCTTGAAAGTTATCAATCTAAAGTGATAGCCTATAATGGAGAAATAAAAGAATATTATGTATAGGGAAGATAGTTCAAATTATTTTAAACCACAAACTGTTGATTGACAACAATGTATTGACATTGTTTATAAAAAATTGCTATAATTAAAATCCATTATACCTTTTTGGCCATTTATAAAAAATCAATTCAGTTAATATTCCATACAAAGAAGGTATTTTCTTTTTAAAAAGAACTCCAAGCAGTTATGGCAACTTGTGCCACCAGGATATAAAATAAAGCTGATTATAGATTTTAAAAAACAGAAATATAAAGCCTTTACTTCTTTAGTTTTGTTGAACTCTCATAGTCTCTAACCATGAATAATGCTTTATGAAAATAATGGGAGTTCAACTCCACCAACATCTGGAATGTCACATTTTTCTGGCCTTCTTTTTGTGACTGTCGATGACTGTTTGACAATTATATTTTATCTGAGCCCAGGACCTTCTTTAGAATGCCTCTGTTTAACATATTCTCAGCTGGGAAACATTATTTGTATTAAAGCAGCAAAACAAGCAACAAAGTTCATCTTTAGTTTGCATATCATGTTAGTTTCTTTTTCGTTTTCTTCCTTCTTCCTCTTTGTTTTCCAGGAATTAATATAATGGCAGAGATTGCCAACCTGTGAGGGGAAGCCTGTGTTTCAACTCATGCCCCATGCCAAAGTGGGATATATACCAAGAAAATGTATTTTTGAATCAATAACATAATGCAACTGACAGTTCAATCACCAGCACAGAAACAGCATTGGTCGCGTTGGTGGATGATCTCTGGAGGGCTCGGGACAGGGGTTGCTCCTCTGTCCTGGTCCTATTAGATCTCTCAGCGGCTTTTGATACCATCGACCATGGTATCATGCTGCAGTGGTTGAGGGGGTTAGGAATTGGAGGCACCGTGTTACGGTGGTTCTCCTCCTACCTCTCTGATTGCTCGCAGTTTGTGTTGGCAGGGGGGCAGAGGTCGACCTCGAGGCGCTTCACTTGGGGAGTGCCACAGGGGTTGGTCCTCTCACCCCTTCTGTTCAACATTTATGTGAAGCCGCTGGGTGAGATCATTCGTGGTTTTGGGGTGAGAGTCCACCAGTACGCTGATGACACCCAGCTGTACATCTCCACCCCAAACCACCCCAATGATGCCCTTGATGTGATGTCCCGCTGCCTGGAGGCCATGCGGGTCTGGATGGGGAAAAATAGGCTCAAGCTCAACCCTTCCAAGACTGAGTGGCTGTGGCTCCCGGCGTCCGGGAATAGTCAGCTGGTGCCATCGCTGACTATTGGGGGTGAATCTCTGCCCCCCACAGAGAGGGCTCGCAATCTGGGTGATTTCCTGGACTCACGGCTGTCTTTAGAAGAGCATATGACGGCCGTAGCCAGGGGGGCTTTTTATCAGGTTCGCCTGATCCGCCAGTTGCGTCCCTTTCTGGACCGGGATGCCTTGCACACGATGACTCACACCCTCATCACCTCCCGTCTGGACTATTGTAATGCTCTCTACATGGGGCTCCCCTTGAAGAGCACTCGGAGGCTCCAACTGGTCCAGAATGTGGCTGTGCGGGTGGTTATGGGCGCACCTCGTTACGCCCATGTAACACCTCTCCTGTGCGAGCTGCACTGGCTCCCAGTGGTCTTCCGAGTGCAATTCAAGGTGTTGGTCACCACCTTTAAAGCGCTCCATGGCATAGGACCAGGATATCTATGGGACCACCTTCTGCCATCAACAGCCTCCCACCAACCAGTTCACTCCCACAGAGAAGGACTCCTCAGGGTGCCGTCGGCCAAGTTATGTCGGCTGACGACACCCAGGAGGAGAGCCTTCTCTGTGGGAGCTCCTGCCCTCTGGAATGAATTGCCCCCAGATATTCGTAACATCTCTGACCTCCGGGTTTTTAGCTGTGCCCTCAAGACCCTACTGTTCCGACAGGCGGGGCTGTCAAATTGAATGATTTTAAACTGGGTTTTAATTTTGGGTTTTAAAATTTGGCCAAAACTATTTAATGATTTTAATTAATTTTAACTAGGATATTGTATATTTGTATATTTGTATTTTAATTCTGGCTGTATACTGCCCTGAGTCCTTCGGGAGAATGGGCGGTATATAAATAAAATTATTATTATTATTATTTAACAGCCTTTCGTCAAAATGTGTGGTATGAAAAATTTTGGACCCGGAAAGTATTTTTTGTAACTTGGACTTTTCAGTTGGGTCACCAGCTTCCCTCTTTAGTTTCATTGGTTTCTTGGTTTCACTCTTTGGCCCATGGCTTTCAATTCCCAATCCCTGGTCCAGTCCCAGATGTAAAAGAAGAGGGTACCCATTACTTTGTATGAATTGTCCCCAAATGCCCTTGTATCATGCCAGGAGTATAAACACAAACTCTGCAAGGGATTTTTGGTTGACTTGTGTCATTAATTAAACACAAATACATTTGTATGTTCTTTGAATGTAAAACATGGAACTTATCAGATTTATATCCGATATTAAAGATGATATTACATATGGAGACAGACAATAAAAGTAGTATAAATACTATTTTAACATCATTCTGTATATCTGTCTACAATACTTGCAACAAATTGGCCATTCCAAATATACAAATATTCTTGCATTCAAATGGTTGGTTTATTTCTGTTTTTCCCACAGCAATGCATTTTTCCTCTGACTGCTTCATTACTTCAAGAAAGCATTTGTGTAGGGATTTTATAATAGCTTCTGATTGCAACCATACCAAAACACCCACTAACTTTACCAACCATTCAGAATGTATTATTTAGTTTTGATGGCAGCTGTAAACAATTAAGTTGTGGAGCACTTTCCAGAGTCTTGTGCTCTCCAGATCACCACTTGGATGACTATATGGTATGACTGCAATGGTAAGTCTTAGCCCATCTGGTGGCATGGGAGTGGAAATGATTCTAGGATCTCATCATTATTTGTCTCTCTTTATTAGCTACAATTCTGATGGCTCTGGAAGTTGCATCTTGTCTGGATACAATATTTTCAGAGGACATAAAATACCCCACTGCACTTTATCCTGTTTACTGGGGGAAAATTACACTTTTGACAAAAGCGAAGATCATGTCATAACAAAACTAATTAAAAACAACATGTTGATTAGGAATATAAATAAACTCAAAATTCTCACTAATCCGCACACATTGACTAAGATACTGGAAGAATGAATGACATTGGAGAATCTTTATCATAGCAAACTTGGCTCACTTGCTATGAGGGTGGGCTCGATCAACATTTTCCTTATGTTTTCTGCATAGATTTGCTGATTAAATGTATTTTTACAAATGCATCAGGGGTGGGTTCTACTTACCTTTACTACCGGTTTGCATCATGCCCGTATGCTTGTGCTCCCTTCGCTCACGCCGTGTGTGTTCTTCTGCATATGCGCAGAAGCT
Source organism: Pantherophis guttatus (assembly GCF_059756535.1). Lineage (NCBI taxonomy): Eukaryota > Metazoa > Chordata > Lepidosauria > Squamata > Colubridae > Pantherophis > Pantherophis guttatus. The sequence continues at coordinate 295,612,171 of NC_142063.1, read as the reverse complement.
TCTGCACATGCGCAGATCACTTATGATGATGTCCAGGTCAGTGGGCGGAGCCTCCTGTCAGTTTTACTACCGGTTCTACAGAACCGATCCAAACCGGGAGCAACCCACCACTGAAATGCATGAACCATTTTCTTTTTACAAATACATTACCAATATGGAAGAAGCATTCCCAAGTTCATTTTTAAATTAACTGATTAGCTTAATTGATTAATTATTTCAGACTTCAAACTTGCATCTGTTTATCTGGGAATGAGATTATTTATTTTACTTCTGAGTAGAAATATACAGGACTAAATCAGAAAAGTAATGGTACTAAGGGAAAGTATTATATTAATATAAGGAAATATTTAAGCCAATTATAACATTGTTATACAATATAATTGTGTTCGTCCAGATTTAGTGGCCCTGCTGAGTACAACTTTCAGTAGTCCTAGCCAGAGCAGTAGGGTAGATCACCAAGTCAAAAATGTCCAAAAAGGAAAGGACAAACCACCTCTGTATTGTTGCCAAGAAAACTTCATGGATGAATACAAGAGGTCACCAAGAGTCCAACATGAAGAAGACTTTGCCTTACCAAATTCTGCACCACATAATGAAGTGATGATGTTAACACAGACTGAAATGTGTGGGAAGACTGCTCTGCAGTCATAGCTAGGTTAGCAAGCAATCTATATACCAATAATAGTTAATTGTTGCTGTTTCCTTTCCACATCTGTTCTTATGAAGGCCCAAGTAGGGAAGAGAATCTGGCTCAGTAAAAGAAATATAATTTGTGTTGTTTTGTTTAATTAGATAATATCTTGAAGAATTGAAGAAGTCCTCCAGGGCTTGCAACTACTATGAAAAGTGTCTCAACATTTAGACCAAAATCAACAGCTACATGTTCGTAATAAAAAATATTTTTAAAAACTAACTTTTGCCCTTTGCCTGCATAATTTGTTTGTCTGCCAAAAATAAATTAAAATTTCCCAACTTGGCAACTGTTTTGTATGTGATGTCATTTTAAAACCATGCCACAGTCTAAATATCGAAGGAAACTATCTAGCTCACTCTATCTTATTTGTATGAGATAGCATCTCAAATTAAGCATACTGGTTTCATGAACAAATGCATTTAGATATGTGCATTCACATTCTCATACCCAATACTCTTTACCCATAAATAATATCTTAAGGGGTGCAGCCTTGGAGTACCTATTTTGTGTCTTTAAGGACTGAAAAAGCTTCACATTCAAAAAGGAAAGAGGAAAATAAAAATAAAAATGATAGTATATTTTTGCAGTACATCTGCTTTAGAAGAAAAAGGGAAAAAAGCTTCCCCTTTTCTTTAACATATATTGGAGGAGAAAAATGAAAAACTAATTCTAATTTTTTGAATTTCTCCATCCAAAGTACTATGATACAAAGAATAAGATTAAATTTTAACCAACTAAGTGATATTGTCCATATCAAAAGTGCATTTTTTTATTATTCTAAATCTGGTTGTTTGATTGGCTGAGTTTCTGTCAAATCAATTTCCCACAAATTTACATTAGAAAACTATGTGTTGCTCAATTCATTATTAAGTTCCAAATCAGAAGTTTAATGTGAGTTCTGTGTGTCTAAGAATAACTTTTCTGCACCATTAAAAAACCCAATTATTCAAAGCAGAGCATTTTCATTATCATTTCAGTTTATCATTTAAAATATATTTATAAAACATCTATGTCCTTTTCACTAAACATTCTTAAGGCAGACAAGTCCATTTCCATATTACAAAATTTTTGATGTTCTGAGAATGTCTTTACCACTCATTACGGTTCCACCAGCCTGGATGAAAATACCATACAGGATAATTTCCAACAAGTCCTTAAATTGATCAGTCTCTTTGACTTATTCCCAGGAAACTGGGTATAGAATTTCTAGCAAGGTTGCTTCTTATATTACATAGAGAAAACACAGTCCAGCATCTGGAGAGGCATAAATAGGAATGAAAGTAAATGAAACAAATCAATGTAATTGCATATAATATGAATAGCTTCAGTTTGCAGATCATTTTTTAGATAAAAGTCAGGTGGCAAGACCGGAAAAGAACCATTTTTAGGGTATGATTGGTGGTGAAATGTAGACTTCATGAGCTATCTGCCCTCAACTTTCTGAATGTGGTGGGGCAAATTTTTCTTGTGGTTTTAATAATCCCAAATTCCTGCCTTGTAATGTTTTACCCCAGAATTTTATGCACTCCAACTCCCCCAAGGAAAAATAAATATTTTGAGGAGATGGAATATGTCCAGACTGAAGGGAAGAGGGCTCATAAAGATGAAAAAGAAGCACTATTTGAAATTATTTTCAACAAGTTCCTCAGTGATTATAGAGACAGAGGAAGTGCATGGTGGTAAAAGACAGAGAGCTACAGTTTGCTGGATACCTTCAAATTACTCACTCCTGAAATACATTACTTTTATAGAATCCCAGATGCTATTCAAATTGCCACCCATATTTTGTTTTAAATCATTTCCAGAAAAAGCAAAACTCAAAGCTAAGTACAGTTATGTATCCCATGTATATTATGTGGGGTGTTTTGTTTTGTTTTTTTCCAAATTAAATGCTAGTTTAGAGAACAGAAGGAAACACCTTTCAATAGTATTTCCAGACCCTATGCAAATACAAAGGAAAAATCCTTTGAGAGCAGTCAAGCTTTTAACTAGTTTAGCATTCCTCACCATCCCCATTCCAGTAATGGAATCTGTACAGATTTAATGCCAGCTTATTATTCCTTGGAAATGAATACATGAACAATATACCTGGCAAGGATGGTCAGAACAATTAGACGTGGAGGGGTGCAGAGAAGAGGAAGTTCTAGGTGATGCCATTTTTAATGTAAAAAGCTGTATTTTTCACTGCTGTTAATTTCAGTATATGTTTATATTGCAGCTCATGCAGAAAATTCCCACAGTGACTGTGTGATTGGGACACAGGCTGGTTGGAAGTCCCAACCGACAACTATAGGGCTCACTTAGAGAGGCAAAAATGCTGACCTTAATCATACCTCCTTACAGCTTTTGAGAACATATAATGTTTTTATGGTCTGATGCGTGGATAGCTTAATGCAGGGACTTAGAACTCAAAAGGCTTAGAATAAGAATTGCAGCAATTCATTTAATCTCTGAGCTACTCAAAGTGTGTGTTCCACATTTATAACAACCAAAAATGGGTTAATTCTATAACCAATCTGAGCTGGAGGAATAATTGTTGTGTTCCTATTTGATTTAGGTTCAATAGGTTCAACTGCCATCAAATGTCTCCTGAATTTCTAATAGTTTACAGATATTCTGAACCATTTGGCCATCTTAAAAGGATTTATTGTTATTGTTGTTGTTGCTATTGTTGTTATTATCTTTTCATTTCTAAGTACACATGTTTCAGCAGTTTTCCTAGGATGTAGAAATTATTCCAAGACGTTATCTTAAAGGATAATGTTTAACCCTTTAATTTTCTATCTTGTGCTAATACTGGATGTGGAAAAAATGCACTCGAGCAGGGGTGGACAACTAAGGCCCTTTTATGACTTGTGGACTTCAATTCCCAGAATTCCTGAGCCAGCCATGTTAGCTCAGGAATTCTGGGAATTGAAGTCCACAAGTCATAAAAGGGCCATAGTTGCCCACCTCTGCACTCGAGGATACTCTGTCGGAAGGATGCTTAGTAATCTGGGATTCATCTGTGAACACAAAAAAAACTCCCAATAAACGCAGAGGTCTGTTTCCAAATTGAACACAGCAATAAGGAAACAACTATGGGGAAAATGAACCCCAAGAACAAGACTGTTGGCAACATGTTACTTGTATGACAAAAAAAAAAAATGAGAAAACTGTCCCTGCAACCATTGGAGCTGAACAATCATTTTCATAATCTCCCTCTGGAGAAAAATATGCACACATTGGAAGAATAGCCTCCTTCAAATATTACAGTAGCTCAGATTTTCCAAAGGAAAAAAGACATTTTTGGTGATAGGTGACTCACTTCTTAGAAGAACAGAATCAGCCCTCGGTAGCCTTGATAATCTAGTGAAAGAGGAAAGTTGTCTCCCTAGAGCTAAGATCAAAGATGTGGTAGAGAGGCTTACCAAAATAATCAAGTCCACTGTTTAGTATCTCTTTCTTCTCTTTCTTGTTGGAACAAACAATACAACTAAGAGCCTGGAAATAATATCTTGGGACTACGAGAAACTAGGCAGGAAAGCAAAACAATACAGGCACAGGTAGATGGGCACTCTTCCACACTGCCAGCCATAGATCAACATCAAAGGAGGCAATGGAGGATTATAGAAGTAAGGATGGGATGGTGCTGTCAAGAGAACTTTGGACATCTAAACAATGGTTTACATTACCTACAGGACAGGCTTCTGGCAAAAGATGGGCTGCACCTCACAAGGACTGGGAAGAAAGTATTGGGGGAAAAACTGACTTGGCTCATCAGAAGGAAGAAGAGCGTGACCAATCTTTAAGACCAAACCTCAAGCATTAGCCCCAAGACAACAGTTCAGACAATAAGGAAGGGAGTGGTGAGAAGGAAGGGGAACTTAGCATAAAACAGGAGACATAAGAAGTAAATATAGGGTCAGCCATAAAGAGCTCAAATGCTTATACACTAATGCTCGGAGTTTGGGGAACAAGGGAGAAGTTGAAGTCCTAGTACATGAGAGCAGGCATGATATTGTTGCCATTACCAAAACTTGGTGGGATGAAACCCAAGACTGGAACATACTGCTAGAAGGATATAAATTGTTCAAAAGAAACAGACCCAACAAAAAAGGAGAGGGAATTGCATTGTATGTGCATTTAGGTGAATATTAGAGGAAAAAGAAATTACACTGATATATGTCTACAGATTACCCAACCAGGCAGAGGAGATGGATGAACATTCGCTAATAGTTAAATAAGGTGTGCAGGAAACACACCACAATAGTAATGGGGGGCTTTAACTACTCTGGCATAAACTGGCAGACTAACTCTGAAGTAAGTAGGAGATCAAACCGGTTCCTGACATGCCTAGCTGACAACTTTGTTACCAAAAGGTAGAGAAAGGAACTAGAGCAGAGGTGTCAAACTGGTGTCCTGTGGGCTAGATGCGTCACACACAGGCCACGCCCACCCCAGCTCCACAAATGGGAAAAACATCACGAAACATCATGTGACGGCAATGTAACACCGTGAGTTTGACACCTGTGAATGAGAGTCAGGTATATTAGATTTAATTCTTATAGGAATGAAATGATAGAAAAGGGCAGAAGTTATAGGAACTTTGCAGAGAATGACCATGCCATACTAGAAGTCAACATAATGCAGGCTCAGGCAATTGAACAAAATCAAACTACAGTAGAACCTCTGGTCACAAACGCTTCTTACCACGACCAAATTGGGTTCCAACCAAAAAATTCACAAAATTTTTGAATCTGGTCATGAACACATACTCGGGTGGTGAACAAACACGGCCACAGGAAATTTCCCCTTCCGCGCCATTTTTTTTTGTAAGCACCAAATAATAGTGACCTCATGTGGCCACTAATTTTGCTTAGGTTCAGGTCACAACCAAATCGGGTTCCGAACAAAGTTATGGAACGAATTATGGTTGTGACTAGAGATTCTACTGTAGTGTCCGAGACTTCAAGAGAGCGGACTTCAACAAACTAAGAGACAGATTAGAAAGGATTCCAAAAATGAAAATCCTAAAGGGAAAAACAACAAGATGCTTGGGAAACTCTGAAAATGAGATTATTAAAATCCAATAAAACACAATACCATAGAGAAAAAGAAGAGCCAGACAAACTAGCATGGTTTCATAAAGAGCTCTCTGACAAAGTGAGAGGCAAAAAGAATGAGTATAAAAATGGAAAGAAGGACATATACCGTAACTAGAAGAGAATATCAGCAAATAGCCTGAATCTGCAAATGTATATTTTATTTGCATGGTTTTATTTGCTTTTATTCTTTTAAAATGTTTTTAATATTTTAATTGTAATTTTTTTAATTGTAAGCCACCCAGAGTCATTTACTAAAATGGGCACTTAAAGAAATTGGGGGGAAAAATAAAGATCTGGAGACTAAACCATATGATGAACAGTTAAGAGAATTACCGTAGGTATATTTAGCCTAACAAAGGGAAAGGAAGGACATGCTAGCTTTCTTCCAGTACTTGAGGGACTTTCATAGAGAAGAGGGGGTCAACTTATTCTCCAAAAGCACCTGCGAGTGGAACAAGAAGCATTGGGCGAATACCTGGAACTAAGGAGAAATTTCTTGAGAGCAATTAAGCCGTCAGTGAGCTTGCCTCCCAGAGTTGTGCATGCTCCATCCATCCCAGATTTGACATCCATTTTTCCAGGATGGTATTAGGACTCCTGCCAACATTCTTCAAAGCCCCTTTCAGCCCTAGGATTCTATGATCTATGATCCAATTCCTAGCCTGCATTTTGGATTAGTCAAAATATGTAGGTAGAATGGCACAATTGCCATGCAGAGTGTATATTTGAAATTGCAGCTTCAAACTGCCTGCTACATAAACCTCCAGAGTAGAATTAAAATGTCAGGGTATTTGCTTCTGCCATTGGGCAAAAAACCAAGAGCAGTGGGGGAAAAGACAACAGAAAGAATATGTTGTTTTTTTGTACACCAGCTGGAAAAACAATGCATAATATCCTCATTTATGCTCTCCATTAGCACAGAATATAAATTATATAATCAGAAGTTATAACAGTATCTCCCATCCAATACACATCAGAGGTCATTTGGTTAGATCCAACAAGGGTGAAAATTGTTTGCAGTGTGAAATGATTAACAGAAAGAATATGACAAGAATATAGCAAGAAAGTGAATATTATAGCTAGGAATAGAATAGAAAATCATTTTTTTCCCATTCCTTTCTAAACCTCACTATTTTTATTAATTAGGTAGTAAATCTGGCCAAGTATTGCAACGTTCCAACAGTTGGGGGAAGTCTTCTTCCACAAACATACACAAGTTACACCAACTATGCACCAGCTGGAAAAACACTGCATAATATCCTCATTTATGCTCTCCATTAGCACAGAATATAAATTATATAATCAGAAGTAATAACAGTATCTCCCATCAAATACACTACAGAGGTCGTTTGGTTAAATCCAACAAGGATTGTTTGCAGTGTGAAATGATTAATTTCAGTGAGATACTGCTCCAATCCCTGTATTTCATCATGACACATCAAAGAAGCTATTTTGACATCAGTTAAGGTGGAAAGAAGCATACTGGGGATTTGTACATCCCTCCTCTTTTTAGGAGAAATATGGAATATTTTGTAATACTAGCTAAATAAAACATGAAATATTTTTGCAATACCAGGTTAAAGTAGAAACAGATGAAAAATTACATTATTGATTAATTTGCCAAAAAGAGTAAAGCTAACTCAGGCAAGATGTTATAAATCTTCTTATATAGCATGTTTGAATCCCTAGTGCCCCATAACAGGGTGAGCTCCCATTACTTGTCCCAGCTTCTGTCAACCTAGCAGTTCGAAAGCACATAAAAATGCAAGTAGAAAAATAGGATCACCTTTGGTGGGCAGGTAACAGCGTTCCGTGCACCTTTGGCATTTAGTCATGCTGGCCACATGACCATGGAGACATCTTCGCTGGCTCTTCGGCTTTGAAACGGAGATGAGCACCACCACCTAGAGTCGGGAACGACTAGCACATATGTGCGAGGGGAATCTTTACTTTATATAGCATGTACAACATCTGATATCAACCAAGAAAAGGCAATTCACATATGTTTATAAAAATATGCATCACTGTAGGAAGAGAACAGGATTCAGAACACACTGGATGGAAGGGGGTTAAGGTTTTCTCCCCAACTAAAATTCTTGATGAAAATCATCTCCTGAAACTGCTCTTAGCCCTAGGAGAGAAGTTTCTATTAAAACAGGTTTCTCCAATTTGGAGCTGTTCATCTGTATTGAAGATTTGTCTCCCATATCTCCAACTATATTTGATCAATTTGGATGTCATCAGATTGGAAAAGTCTGCAATAGATCTCCTGAGCTTTGGGCTTTACAGGTACCTTGATGTAAGATGGGTGGCGTTTAAATTTTATAAATAGACAAAACTGTTAGATTGGCGCAGGGAAAAGAATATGCGAGCGAGTGGTCTGTTCAGCACTTTATTAGAGAGAATCAGAACAACCAACTGTGCTGCCGGGCTCGCCTTATAAAGGGAGTCGGCAGGCAGGCCGGCCAATGACAGATCTTCAAATCTCCCGCCGGTGGACTAACCAATCAGGCGGGGATGCCCATATAAGGATATAACACAAACAAACTGATGTTCATTGGGGCCATTCTGATGTGAACCGTTCCCTGCTTACAATGTTTGTTTTGATTCCTCTCCTCCCTCTCCCTTCCTCCTCCCCTCCCTAGCTTGCTTTCTTTATTTAAAGGAATTCCCCACTGTGAAACAAATAAAAGGGAAGTAATTTTTTACAATATCAATCTGAGGGTATGCTCAGAGTCACCAAGGTTTCGAAACATCAAATCCATCCATCACTATCAAGATGGACCATCTCCCCTGATAGTTGTCTCTTCCTGTTCTACTGTTAGAATTCTGACATTGATGGGGAAAAATAGGCCTCATAGGAATAGGAAGACATCTTTGAGGTCATACTTCTTATTACAAGATTGGGTCTCTCTGGCTCAGTAGACTTACATGATGGTTATGATAATTCACACACAAGAGGGAGGGGTATTCAACATTTTATCTTTAGGAGTAGTCACCCTGAAGCATTTTGTGTGTTTCTAAGATTTGAAGCACAAAACAAAAGATACAGACACAGCGATATTGTCTAGTATTTATGTGCCTAATCAACTCCATGATTGAGAAATATGCTTATGTTGTGTTAATGCAGACGACTTACTATGTAAATTGACCTTTAAAAAATGCATCCACAAAGCACTCTAGACATAATAATTTCCATATTTTGGGTCAAACTTTGCATGTTTGAAGAAGTTTTAGAAGGTTGTCTAAAGTTCAGAGGCCAGTGGAATGATATCATATTTCTTTGTTCAAGACTCAGTGGTTTTTCCAGTCAGGCAGCATATATTTGTAAGTAGAACTTCTCCTTTCACACTTAACCATTTAGAAGTCTGTCTGCAAATGCATATGTGGTGTGTCTACAACTGTTACTACATTGCTGTAGCTTCTTCTTTGGTTGAGAGGTTAACATCTGGCTTCTCTGAGAAGCAAAGGCTTGTGTTTTGTGTTCTGTAACTCCTGTCATTTCTAACTATGCTGGAGATTATAAAGCAGTGTTTCTCAACCTTGGCAACTTTAATTTAAGATGTGTGGATTTCAACCCAGCATGCTGGCCAGGGAATTCTGGGAGATGAAGTCACTCACCTCTTATTCTGAGGTTGAGAAATACTGGTATAAAGTAAAGCTCTGTTTGTACTCTTCCCCTATGCTTAATGCTTGTAATGCTGTAATGTTCTAAAATAAAGTGATTTTAAAGCACTTCACCCCCATAAATTTGGCTGAGTCCAACTGCCAAACTGATTCATCTTCTTTGGAACTGTTACCCATAAAGCATTGCCATTTCACTTGGCTGTGGTGTTTTATGGATCATTGATGAGGTTACCTGCTTTGGGTAATGAAACATCTGCAAGAAAACAACCAAGCTCAGAGAGCACCAAGGACTCTCATTTCAAACCTGATCTACAAATACTCTCCTCTATAGGTATATTATACTGTGATTTCATAGTTTTGGCTTAGTGCCACCCATAGCCAGTAAATAAACCATGGGATGTTTTAGGGCAGTAAACTTGTTTGAAGCCATGTTTTAAACTGTGGTCTAATAAGACATGGGGACTTAAATGCATAGTGTCAGGTTTCCTGGTTTGTTACTGATTTGCTTCTAAGTCCTTCTCAAACATTTGCTCCCATATTAAGGTACAAAAATGGAGAAACTTGAAAAGGAGACAGACTTTACCAGGAATTATCCAAATAAGGAAGCCATAAGTATTTTGTACATCTGTAGAAAGGCCTGTAGGGCAATTAAATAGAACAGAAAGTACTTTTTGCTGCCATCCATGGTCATCCATATTGTTTGCAGTCCTGTGTAAATTTAACTGATTTTTTTCATTAACCCATTTCATGGGTTAAACATTCTTTTTTCTAAATCTAGAAGAGATACTTAGAAATTACTACTCTAAAATAGGGAGAATTCCTGTGGTTTAATTTACTAAAAATTGTTCAACGGAAAATAGATCTAAAACCCTAATAAAGGATCCAAGTTTACTCAGATTTTCCATAATTGGTTTTCACCAAGGTTGTTTATGAGTCCTAATGATACTGTTACAGTAGAGCAGTATATCCAAGTGACTCCTTGTGCCCCCTCCCCATATATTAAAGAGATACTATTAGAAGATGGCTTCAGGATTAGCATACAGTCAAAATAAAATCCTAACCAGATTAGGTGCATGATAGAGAAATGAATACATTCAACTTTATTATAAAGTTGGTTTGAGTTTACAACATGGGAGACAAAGCAATAGATAGTTCCAACAGCGTGTCCATTCCTTTCTACATTCACACTGTGGAGGAAAAACAAAAGACTGATGTAAACATTTGGGTATCTGCCTTCAAATATTTACCAGTGCTAATGTTTTCAGTATCATAAAAGTCAGATTCCAATTGCTTAATGCATTATAAGCCGCCCTGAGTCTCCGGAGAAGGGCGGCATATAAATCAAATTAAAAAATTTTAAAAAATTGATGTCATGCTTATTTTCTTCTGAGAAGCACGCTATTACTTTTATGTTATTCTGGACAAATTTATGAGTCAAAGCATAAAGCTACATAGCCCCATCAATTTTATTTTGCATTCTTTTCCTAAAGTTCCCAAACATGGCAGTCTTTCTTACAGCAATTACACCCTGGATCAAGGTCAAGGTCTTTTCTACAACTGCAAAATTTGTTTCCTGTATATCACAAACTTTTCCATACCAATGGGAAGAAATTGTTGTCCCAGGATAAGAAGGGCAAGAAGGACTTTTTGATGTTGAATTTAAAAATTCATGAACATGTTCATACAGTTTTCTTGGCAACAGAGTGAAAGCGATTCACCATTTTTCTTCCAGGATATTTTTTGACTTCATACTCTAGTTCAATATTTCTCAGCCTCAGCAACTTTAAGATGTGTGAATTTCCACTCCCAGAATTCCCCAACCAAAATATTTACATATATTAAAATGGCTGAGGCTAAGAAATATTGGCTAGTTTAGAGTCCTGGTCTTTTCTTCTAGTCTCTCATCCAAGTACTAATCAGATCTGATCCTGCCTAGGTTGTGAAACAAGAGTCAATGAGACAATACTATTTACCTTATGTTTAATATTTGGAGATATTTTGGTTGTTTTTACTACTTTGTTGTTATTGTTTGTGTTATTACAAACAGTACTTAGTAATAAATGTTACTTAGGTTGCATGAAATGCCTTGAAGCACTGTGGTTCAGGATGTTGTCACATGCGTAACAAAGTGTTCAGCAACTTTGAAGTGGGTAGTCATATGAGATGGGTTCCCAACATACTTGGAGCACACATAAGAACACATCCTAAATTCTTACTAGTCTGTGTATGTGTAATTCAGGCACTTCATATGAAAGAGCTTTACACATATACTATACATAAGTTCATTTGTCAAATGCCAAGCAGTGAAAATTAAAATCAGTAATACAATTAAGTATTATAATGTTGCAAGAAATAGCTATGCAAAGGGCTATTAATAAAATGATCTGCACTGCTTAGAAAAATATGAAGTATTTGTCTGGGAGCAAAATTAATACAGAGTATGTGAGAGAGAAGTTCCCTGAAGATGGGCTCCAGCACAGTGTCTATGACAATTCACCATGACCAATTTATCACAGCCATCTCACCACGGCCAACTCACCACAACCAACTTGCCACAGCCAACTCACTGCAGGACAATTTACCGTAGTCATCTCACCACAGGACAATTTGCTGCAGGACAAGAGTTACACTAATATCAAAGAAATGGTGGAATAGAATCATTAAAGAAAGGATGCAAAAAGGAGGGACAGAATGAAATGTAAATGGCAAAAATTAAAACAATCTTTATTTATTGTAAATAATTAAATAGAATTGTTAAATTGTCCTGCAGCAAGTCATCCCATGGCGAGTTGACCGTGGCGAGTTGGCCACGCTGAGTTGGCTGCAGCGGGGGTTGACTGTGGCGAGTTGTCCCATTTTCCCAACACGAGTCAAAAGCTTGGAAGAGTAAACCTTTGGTCCTGGTGATTTACCCTGCTTGGATCCTACATTGTTATGTCTGTAAAGGATTAAACAGAAGAAAAAATGTTCAAGGGATATATATATGTATGTGTGTGTGTGTGTGTATATATGTATGCATGTGTGTATGTATATGTATATGTATGTATGTTATCTGTATATTTATCATTTATTTATTTATTTTATTTTCATCCTGCCTTTATTGTTTTTACAAGGGCTCAAAAAAGAAAATAGCTATACCTTTTGCCATCATACGCACACAGTTTTAGTCTTCTTCATATGATTTATCCATCTAAGATTTCTGGTGGTTTTTAATCTGTTTTATTCCCACCCCGCATACTTTACATCTTGAAGTCAGCCAGTTCATATCAGCATTTCCTTGATACTGTCATATCAGGCAGAGATATTAAAGAACTGCATGTTTCACCATCACTGTAGCTCAGATTCTTACCGTGTGTTCCCACAGATAAAAGTGATGTCTTTTGATTCAGCTTCACTGTTTTCATTGGGTAGCAAATTGGGTGGGAATGGGTATTACTAGGAAACGTCCATTTATAGCAGAATTATGGACTATTTGTTCCTTGTGACAACTTAAGGATTTACTTTTACCAGAATATCGAGTTTTAAAGTATTATCATCTCACCTCCATCTTTAAGGCCAGAATTACACAAACCAACAATGTCTATGGAGATCATCCAGGTCATGGTTGTCCCAAAGGTGCTTTTCAAAAAGCAGCTGGACTTCCTTGGTTTTTTTCTTTGAAAACATTTTGCTTCTCATCTGAGAAGCTTCTTCGGTTCATACTGAAGCAGCTCTGCTCTCCGGTACCTGTAAATGAAGGGAGAACATTTCAGAATATGCCTCCTCCCATAACGCTCTCTTTCACACATCCCCAGAACTATATATTAGACAGGGCTGTAAAGCACTGTAAATGGTATATAAATCTATTGCTATTGCTACCTATATATGTACAAATGCTGAAGCACCTTTCTCTGATTCATTTCACAAGATGAATCAGAGAGTCAGTTTGCAACTCACAAATTGGAACTTACTGGTAAATCTCTGACAGTAGTTTCCTACTTGTAAAATTGGTTGACCAGTTGGAAGAAAGTAGTAATTTTAGCTCCCATACACACATACACACACACACACACACACACTCAAAATACACACTTCGAAAGTTTCCTATTGTAAAAAAAAAAAAAGCAAAAAGCAAAAGCAGATGTATATGAAAATAGAACAAAAAAGTAACTTTTTTAAGCATACAAAATGGCATCGATCAGAAAGAGTTTGTCCATCCTTATTCACCTGGGTTGCTCAGTGCAGAAATGTGATTATTTTTAATTCCTTATGTGGTGCTACCTTAATTGAAGCACACTTTACAGGAGACTTCAGATTTCCTAACTGAAGAAAGCTTTGGTGTAACAGTTTTTGAAGGAATGTATTGTTCTTGGGATGTTAATCTTAATTATAGATTATAGATTAAGAATAAGAACAGGTGGAATATCAGTATTTCAAAGAAGCAAATGTAAACAAAAACAGGAGAGGAGTGGGACAATGGTTTTGTTGTAGCCCTCAGATGCATGACAGTTCACAAGGCCTTTTCTCGGGGGAAAGAAGCCAGATGGACCAAAACAGATGACATTTTCTTTGCACTGTCTTAAGTAGTTTCTCATATTGAAAACACCTGCACATGCTCTATATCTTACCTAAAATAAGCAATTTGCCTATCAAATTTGCCTATCAATTTATGTAAAGTGGAATTTTGCTCCAGTGGGGCACATGAAAATCAGGCAAACAGCCTCCTCTTCACCCTCCTCTTCCTCTAGTTATTAACATAAGCACTATGTGTTTAGAGCTCAAAGCATTGAGACCCCACACATCCACTTCACGGTCTGTTTCTGTTGCCCCCACCCCTGGGAGGAGGTTTTGAAGTATTTCTAGCAGGACTACTAGATTCCGTAACAGTTTTGTTCTCTATGCGATCCGTCTGGTAAACTCACAAGATTCGTTTCTCTTGCCATGTACATGTATCCGAACTAGACTGTATTGTTTCCCCAGGTCATATAATATATGTGAGTATATGCATAATTTTGTTTTTGTTTTTTTGTTTTTTATTTATTTATTCATTTATTTATTCATTTATTTATTTATTTTGTCATGCTTATGCAGTGTATATTAGAGGTGGAAACCCTTTGAGAGCTGTATGCAATGAAATTTCATTTTAATGTATACCGACTAGCATACATTCAAAGTGACAATAAAATTATTCTAAATCTAAGTCACCACACCCTTGACCCCTTAATTCACCAGCCTGCTCTTCGCCAGCCAGTTGGGGAAGACTGGACTGTAATTTCAGTAAAACGTTTTCCACAGGGGGAAAAAGAATTATAAAATATATTATTGTCTCTGCAACATAGAGGTTTAATCTCTCCAGCCTGAACTATACAAGCAGAAATCATAAAAATGAATGTTTCACGTGGAAAGATGCCTGCATTTTGACTGAAGAAATCAGAATGACCACAAGATGGAAGCAAATGGATTCGGACAACCCTAAGTCTTTACTTCCATCTAGTGGTCCTAGTTATTTTTAGAGCTCAGATATGGTATAACAAAACATCAGTTAGAAGGGAGCTTGGAAGTCTTCTAGTCCAATCCTACAGGCAGCCCTACAGAGCATTCAAATTGATCATTTATTTCTTGCTAGATTTATATTCCATCTTTCCTTCAGATCAAGACAGCATATGTACCACCTTTAATTTACCCAACAACAAATTTGAGTGAGAAATTTGGCTGAGAAAGTGTGACTCACCCAAAGATCTTCCAGGATGAAGGTGGACTTGAAGACAAACTCCTCAGTTGTAGTCCATCTCCTTAAGTGCTACACCTTACTGTTGTTAAAGATCAGTTCCTCCTTTTCATATCAGTGCAATAGTATTCACATGTAACCAGGCCTATCAGTTTATCACTAAACCTATAAATGCAGTCTTATATTTTAACTTCATAATGTTATAAGAAATTCCAAAAACTCTTTGCGTTTTGCAAGAAATACTAATTATGAAGGCAACTTTCTAATGATTGTTGCCCCAGAAAATGGCTCAGCTATAGGATTTGTTGCTGTTCCTCTCACCCACAAAAGGCAAATCTTCTAGGAGACAGGTGGAGGAGGACATTTTTGATATATGCAAGAGTCAAAGGTGAGACCAGGAGCAGGAGAATATTGGCAGTAGATGCAGTTGTAGTGCATCCATAGTACAGTCAAAGTGACTAACAATAGAGTAAAACATAAACTCCTATAAAAGCAGTTAAGTTTTACTTTGATCCTCCATGGCATTTTTTTATATTGTTAAGTAACATGTACACGTACCAGAGTGATCCCCCCCCCAACTTTGATTATCTGACATGAAGTTATCTTCACTTTCTGCTCCATCACCATATCCATCTTGGCATCCCATTTCACAATCGTTCCTCCACTTGAATGTATTGTATAACCCTCCAGGAAATATCTTGCAGGTGTCCATCCATCTCTAGCCTTTGGCTTAACATCAAAGAGATTTTTTTCTTAGCTGACACTCAGATGGGATTAATCAATACTGTATGTGTTTAGTGAACCTACCAAATGTTCCTAAAACCCTAGTAGAATCTCCATAGAAATTTTAGCTGAAGTTATTTAGGAGCCCTCCATTTTACACTCTTGTTTATGGGAATTCCTTGTTTCATTGAAGAGTTTAATTATTTTGGCAATGTTCATAAGAACCAAATCTCTATTTAACTATACAAATAAGGCATCCTGTGTGACTTATTCTAAATGGGATATTGTTGATATACTAAAAACAATTCAGAGCATCTCTTGGCTGACATTTCATGCACCCCGAACTCTGTTTTTCAACAGCTGTACAAAATTCAAAACAGTTGGTCTAATCAGCTCCATTTGTCTACTTTTATTTAATCATTTGTACTAAGTGCAAAAGTACGGTAATTCACATTTTCCACACTGGGAATAATTTTTATTTGCATTGTTTGTACATTCCCAGCTCTGAAAATCTTAGTATGAAATTTGCTGCCCACTTCTTATGTGGGCCTAAAGCAATTTTTTATCTATCTATCATCACTGCTGTGTCCTAAAACAACTTTTCATGATGGTTAAAGTATTGAGAATTGTAATCCAACACATCAGGAAGGCATCAGATAATGAATAATTGCCCTGAATCAATATTTGATTAGCCTGGCTTAGTTCAACAGAAGATTCAATAGACTGACTGAGGGATGCCTCTTTGTGGGAGATTCTGATAATTATTAGTAGGTGATCAATGCATAAATTACCCTGGAATATTTGGAAAGGACCATCCACTAGTGAATGGAGCTGATGACAAGTCTACTCATGTGCATCTGTGAATGAAAGAGCAATATATAGGGTTGATGTGGTGAAATCATCAGCTACACTAGAGGGAGGCGTTAAGAGGGGCTGGGTTTAGAATCTGTGCTGCAGAAAATGGCACAGGCCTCGCCTCTCACAGTATCCTATGACCATTCCCAAGGAAATGCAGTCAATCTGGCAACATTCTTATAAAATAACTACCAATAAAATTTCTGTTTGAGACTATTTACCAATTGTTCTGGTTGCTTTTGCACAACATTAATCTCACCAGACACTCTGGGAATGAGAAAATACATGGAAATGGCTACGGTACCATAGGCAGCTTCAAGGTGTCTGCAAGCACCAACAGGAAATAGAATCAGAGTTAACAAACTTAAGAGCCACAGTGCTCCACTTGTTCAATAGCAAGTTGAGAACATTCAACAACCAGGACCACTTGTGAATAATCTCAAATAAAAGCTTTACTGCTGGTCACTTATGTTAGTAGAATCTCACCAGACTGACTGCATTTCCTTGGGAACTGTCAGATAAGGCTTCAAGGGGGAGGATAGGCCTGTGCCATTTTCTGCAGTGCAAACACCTCCTTCTAGTCTAGCTGGCAATTCCACCACAGTTGATGATATCCAGACGATGCAGACATAAGCCTGTCATGTGTTCAAAGAAGAGTATCAAATATGGAGAAGATTTGGAGATTCTTATGTCAATTATACCCACCTTCTCCTAAGCTTGTTTTATACCCTTATCCAATTCAGGTGATCTAATAAGAAGATAGTGACCATATTAATCTGAACATATATGGAATCCTCTTTCCGTTTTCTCCATTCAGATTAGGAAGGTTGGGGTAGAATCAATGAGAATCAGGCATTCTTTTGCACCTACAAAGGGTTAATTTTGCTGGGGAACTGATGTGGAACAGCAGCTTCCTGGCAAGAAAGCAAATGTCATTTTTTTTTAATTATTAAACATTTTAAAGAAAGAATATAAATCACAAAAACATAAAAATAACAAAAAAGTGAAATCCAAATTAGTAAAATATAAATAATTTAATGTGGATTCTAAAATATGGAGATTAGTTTTCAATAGGTTGTTAGTTATATATGAATTATTATATCACTTTTTAGAAAAAAACTAAAAATTATTATCAAGCTTTAAAATAGAAATAACTGGTATACCAATATAAATCTCTGAATTAAGGAATAGGCTATAGTAAATTTGATCAACGCTAGAAATATATATATTTTAATTGAAATATAAAGTCTAGACTTAAGAAAACCCAAATATAGGGTGTGGTACATATTCATGTATTAAGGTGTGAATGTCCCTAGATAATTCTTAAATGTGCACATATGCAAGCACACAGGCAAGCACACACACATTTGTATATTTATTTATCAACCAGCAGTATTGCAGCAATGACACAAATCCTAATGTTTTCACTTCCCAAGGAAATCAGGCCTTAATAGCATTGGTTCCAGAGATGATATTCAGCCGGTTCAGACCAGTTTGCCCGAACTGGTAGTGGAAATTGCAGGTGGGCCTACCGGGCCCGCCCCGGCTCTATGCCATCATTTTTAGGCGTGCACATGTGGTGAACTGGTAGTAACATAATCTGAAATCCACTGCTAATTGGTGCTGGGACTTCTCACCTCTTAAAGTGAGCAGAGTTCATGCAACACTAACTTCAAGGGAGAGATGCTGTTTTTGGAGAACAAGGCCTCTATAAAAGTTAACATGGGAACTCTTACATCAACACATCTAGACAGGATCAACAAACTTGGTAGCTTGAAGATCGTGTATACATAGAAGAATCTTTAAGAAGAGTTGCTGGAAAGAAGAAAGAAACTGATGAATGGGTGGTTATTGAGGAGTGGAGACAAAGTCTGCATACTCTAGCTGTAGCTTTCAAACAGTGGTAGGAAAAAGAGTGCTTAGATTCTGAAGATGGAGGAGCCCAAAGTTTCAACCATCATTTAGTGCCACCATTTAGTATGTTCTGCTTATTAATTATGGGGAAGGAACTTTGTTATGTGATGATGGGCACCATACATTGCATGTCTACCCTTTAATTTTGCTAAAAATTAATTTAGCATGGAGGCTGCCCATCATAGCCTTAATCATGATGATGATAAAATGGGATGACATGTGACCAGACCCAGTTTTACAATATTTTTGCAGTGGCCATTAAGTGAATGTTGCAACTGTTAAGTGAACCAATAGTTTATTATGAGGTGTTTTTGGAAATAAAGATCAGTTTGGAAGTAAAGATCAAGTTTGGCAAAAAAATGTCATAATATGCAGTCACATGATCATGGGATGCTGCAAATGGCCTGGTTGTTGGTTGACAAGCGCTCAAAGTTTGATCATGTGACTGCAGCAGGAGACCCGGCCATTGGAACTCCTAATACAGGTCATAAGTACCCCCAGGGAAGTCTGTTATAACTTTGAACAGTTGCTAGGCAATCGATCATAAGTCAAGGATTACCTGTAAATGTTTACAGTTCAATAGCCACCCATTTCACATTCACTGTTTACAGAGAAGTGATATGATGTCATTTACCCGTGCTTTCCTGTCTTTTGATAGCTGCAGAATGCACTCTCCACTGTGCTATTGGGAAAAAAACAGAACAGTGATGCAATCAGGCACAAATATAGATTATTCTTACGTTTATTTCTCAGTTGACTTTTATGAAAGTTCTGATGTTTGTGATAAAGTCCAGTTATTACCTGGCAATTATTATTCTGCAATGGTAGAGGACCTTGTAGTAGGGTTTTCCACTCATGTCTGTTTAGCTGCATTTGGTTGTTATGGATTCTTACGGAAGTTATGAGAAAATTATTTAAGATGATAAGAATGTAGGTGTTATAACAGTAAAAATACGACACTCACGAACTAGTGCATCTCTGCACCAAGAAGTATCTGAAATTCTTTCTGAAAATTGCACCAGAAGTCATAGTGCAGCAACAACTCTAACCTGAAATGGTTTCATTGGGGAAATATGAGAGATTTTCAGATTACTCATCCTAAAAGAAAGTTTGCACACCTTCTATGTTGCCAAAAAATAATGATAAATTTCACCTCCATTCCTCATTCCCTTGCTCTTGCAACTCTTTAGAGTTCCTGAGCTACAAAAAGGAGGATCTGGCTTCTTTCATAAACATTTTACAATGGATCTATTGAATTCTACACTTTGTTTCTGGATAGAAAAACTGGATGGACTCCAACAGGAAATCAATTCTCAAGGAGATGCTCAGGGTGAAAGCCATAACTACCAGCAAGACAGAGAGTTGCCTTTCTTTTCTTACCTTTTTCACTTTTTAAAAATTTGGCTGCCACTTGACTTCTTCCTCAATTATCTGGATTTAGCTTAACATTTCAGTGTGTGTTTGTGTGTCTGTGTGTGTGAGAGAGAGAGTGCATGCACACACATGTACACATGCAAGGAGAAGGGTAAGAAATCCACTTCTCCAAAGTAATGGAGAATATTCTGAATCAAATCTTTTTATATAATAACACTGAGAAAAAGAAAAATGGTTCAGAAATTGATTCCGAAATTCAAGTTCTATTCCTTTCGAAGGTCTTCATTGCCAAAACTGAAAGGGCTGTGAGTCAGCACTTTCCAAGAGACATGCTTCTTTTGGTCAGCTCCCTAGCGTAACTAAGAAACAGAGGCAAAACAAAAATTGCTGCCAATGGATTGTTAATCATTTGAGTCATACTTTACAAAGCTGTAACAATTATTTTTATTTTAATCTTTAGGTTACCTATTACACACGTTAACAAAACAGACACAAATGCCCTACATGCCAAATGAGAAAGCCATGCTATCTACGGAGTCTTTTGGACCCAGGAATTATGTGAAACGAGCCCCACAATCACGCAAATCTGTAACTGGGTACTTGCTACTGTGAGCAATTTTAGATTGAAATTTTTGTGAAGAGAGAGAATGGATGTGTATTTATAAATATCAACTTGAGGTTACTGGACATCAGCAACCTCAAGGTCCTGGTTGATAAGTGAACATATTTTTGCCGGCAATTCTCTGTGCTCATTTAATATAGCAGAGAGTCTTCTTTTTTTGTGTCCCCTGCCTGGACCCTTTTGAGAGTTTGATGAAATCTATCCACCCTTTTCCAGGAAAATGTATTTAAATTAAAATAGAGAAATGTAGTTATTAAAAATATTAAAAATAGCAAATGTCTAATATAGCAATATATATGGAAATAAAGTAGTAACTTTTTCCCATCTAAATATACAGACCCTCCCTGAAATCAATCCACTGTTGACAATCTTTGCTTTGTGTCATCATAAATATGTGTACATGTTAGTTGTTTGCAACTAGAGTGGTTTGTAAACTGACCGAATGAATAAAATAGGGAAACAAGATCTGGGCTGCAAAAATCTAGGAGAAGACCACCAAACAGCAGGAAAAACAGAAAACTCTTCTCTTTTCATCTACCCATTAGTTGTCTTGATTTTTTGACAATTTTTTCTAGTAGTCTCATAATATAAGAAAATTTCAACACACAATAGTCAGAAAAATCATTTTGTTATATGTTGGGCAGAGTTAACGATTCATTTTTTTTAAAGGAAGCAAGCCAAATAAATAGTAAAGATAAGAAGTCGAAGCTGATATTTAGCACTTAGGTAAATCAATCTACAGTTTTCCTTCTGCCTTGTGTGCATAGCAATACAACAGGCAAAGGGAATATTCCATCCTCCAATTTCTTTATTTCTTTGTTGCCTCAAAGTATTGTAGACAGGTGAATTTGTGCAATCCAAATGTTGTAGTTGAGTGCAATAAATCTATAACCTGCAGTGTGATGATGCTTGAGTACTCTGCTGCTAGCTAATGACCCCTAAGCAATTTGATCTACAATCACCATTCCCACCATCCCATTAAGAGGTAGACTTGAGAAATTAAGGGAGAAATTAAGGGAGAGAGGAAATTAACCATTTCTTGTCCCTGGGCAGTTGGGGCTGGACATTTCTCAGGGAAGCAAGGAGGCTAGGAACTTTTTTTTCTGACCCTCTGCTTAAAAGAACTGGACCAAGTAAGGGAAAGTTGACAGAATATGTTGCAATCTCATCATGGGGTATTATTTCTTTCCAGGGCTGCTTTTGCTCATTTATTTTTGTCTCCTTTCTCTGCCCAATATCACTCCATCTGTTTAATGACTGTCAACTGATATATACAGATCTCAGCCTCATGACACTTAGAGGCAGCAAAGGTTCTTCTTCAGGTCCTATTTTTGCCTTTCCCAAAATGAAAATCCTTCATTGTTGGCTGCTTCACTGTTGAGTTATGTTCTCTAAAACCACTTAAGTGAGGTAACCCTGGTAAAGAGATACAACTGGAGCTGTTTATCTAAAAGCTCAGTTCTGAGAAGGAAAAATCTCCAGTAATGCCTCATGTAGTTTTATAGCAAGCAATGTAACAGGAAAACAAAAGTGATTTTTTAAATAACCCTGGGCTAATAGCTACAGAACATAACTGCAATATTATCAGATGTAGACATTAAAAATGTTATATCAGAAACTGAATTGGGTAGGGGGGAAAATCAAGCCTCCTGAGAAATTTAAAGCTGTTCATAATCTTAGCAGAAACACTCTGGAAGTTGTTATACCATTTTAGTGTGTTATTGAGAGGTTTTTTATATCAACCAAAGCTTGAAAGAAAGCTCCTCTTTCTTTCAGTTGGTCTGTCAACAAAATTTCTTTCCAAAACATAACCAAACACAACCAAGACTGGGGTTTAAAAAATTGGCTAAGGTGGCTAGGAAGATGGAGAAAAAAAATCAAGAAGACATTTCCCCAATGATTCCTTATTGGAGACTTTGTTGGGCAACAGCTCCAAATGCTGCCAGCTACTCCATTCTCAAACCCTCAACCTTCCTGATCATGTAATCCGGGCCAGATTTTCTGTTAAACAATTGAATAAGATTTCCAAAAGGCCACTCCCTGCATGCTTTTCATGTCCTTCCTGCCCTGTACTTCCCAATACACACATACAGTAGCTGTCACACAAGAGGACAGCAGAAACATACATAAAGCCCATACTTAGGCTTATACAGTACCACAATATAATCCAGAGGGTAAAGTTCACATGCACAGAGACATGGAGATGTAGTAAAAGGAAAAGATAGAAACACAGACATGGACATAGCATATTAAAGAAGAAAACAGGTGCCTTCTATGATCCCTGATAGTAAAGGAGATGGAAAGATGTGTAGAAGTCATGCTCTGCATGTTTCTCTACCTTGTCGTATAAGTAATACTACAGGATCATCAACTGGGTCACTCCATATATGACTTTTCTTTTCATGTTCCTTATGAATGTGTTGCAAACCAAGATAAAAATGACCATATGTTTCTGTTATGTCCTTATAAGGACATCCGCCCTGATTGGCTGCTAGCCATCAGGCGGGAGATTTGAATCCCTGTCAAGGGGCGGTGCGTCTGCCAGGAGGGAATATAAGGAGAGCTCCGGCAGCGCGCCAGCAGTCTTGTCTTGTTACTTTTGTAGCTAATAAAAGTTACTTATGTATCGAGCTGGTCACGTCTTCATTTCCTGCGCCTGATCTAACACTGGCGACGAAGGACTAGAGAAGAGAACCTGAACAAGACTCGTGGCACGATCGCCCACCGAGCGGAAGGCACGAAACCACAGCGACCTCAGAATGGCAACTCCGCAAGCTCCGATTGCCGCACTAAACCCATTCGACCCATCCCGAGAGAAGTGGAGGTCGTACATGGTCCGATTTCGGCAGTTCCTGCAAGGCAATGGCTACCAGAACCTCGATGATGAGCGGAAAAGAGCCCTCTTCCTGGCTCACTGCGGATCGGACATCTTGGAAATGGCGATTGACCTCGTGGCACCCAGGGACATTGAGGAGATGTCCTGGAACGACCTGCAAGAAGCCCTGCAGGAGCATTACGCACCCACAGGCACCCCAATCGCAAACAGGTTCACCTTCCAGCAGAGAAACCAGCGGGAAGGTGAATCCATCAAAGAATTCGTGGCAGCGCTTCGCCAGATCGCTGCCAACTGCGAGTTCGATAATGTGGACAACGCCATCCGAGACCGCGTTGTTTTTGGAATGCGAGATGTGGGTCTGCAAAAGAAGTTTCTCAGCCGAAAGAGGATCCCACTCAAAGACGTCCTCGACGAAGCAACAGTGGCTGAAACATCCGAGAAGGCAGCCGCCGCGATGGTGAAAGCTAGAGGGATCCACAAGATCCACAAGTCGGGTCTGACCTCATCAGACGACTCAACCACGCAATCCGAGTCTGATGAGGAAAGGGCTGTACACAAGGTTTCCCGTCCCCCCAGGCGGGAAAACCCACAGCAGGGCGACCGGGGAGAACGATGCGGCAGCTGCAAAGGCGACCACCCCAGGGCAACCTGCAGATGGAGGGACGCGACCTGCCGCCGATGCCTGAAGAAGGGGCACATCGCCGAGGCCTGCAGAGCAGCAGATCCAGTCCCGGAACCGCCCAGACCACGATTCCGTGAGAATCGCAAAGATAACCAGAGGACATCCAAACGGCCCTCGAACCAGTCCCGGCGCGGGGAGGACGACTATCCCCGCAGCAGAACGGTGCACCAGACAACCATCGCTCACACAAGTGACGAGGGGACCACCAATTTCCACGTGACGCTGATGGCGGAAGGGTCACCGTGCAAGATGGAGGTAGACTCCGGATCCGCCTACTCCATCATGGACTGGCAGCACCTACAGCAGCTGAAGCCATCCTGCAAGAAGACCCAGCTGAAAACCCCGAAGTCGAGGCTTGTGGACTTCAACGGAAATCCCATTGGAATCCTGGGCAGAACCACCATCCACATAAAATACAAGGACTTTAACGGAGAGCTGCCCATCACCGTCGTGGAGAACAGCCGACCGAACCTGTTAGGAGTGGAGTGGTTTAAGCCGCTGGGGCTTTCCATTGAGGGCATCCACGAAATCCATAGGGACAAACTCGACACCGTCCTCGAAGAGTTCAAAGAAGTCTTCGATGGTAAGCTGGGGAAATTTGTGGACAAGGGAATCACCCCAATTAGGCTTAAGCCCCGCCGAGTTCCGTTTGCCCTGCGGCCTAAAGTAGACGAGCAGCTGGATAAGCTGATTGCCCAGGGCGTCCTGGAACCGATCGATCATGCCTCATGGGAGACTCCCATTGTGACCCCACTGAAGCATGATGGGTCTGTGCGCATCTGCACCGACTACCGTTGTACCATCAACAAGGCGTTGGCACAGAGTGCATACCCAGTCCCAGTAGTGCAACACCTGCTGCATTCCCTGGGATCTGGCTCAATTTTCGCGAAACTGGACCTGGCCCAGGCTTACCAGCAACTGCCAGTGGATGAAAAAACGGCGGAGGCACAAACAATTGTCACGCACAGGGGGGCATTCAAATGTAACCGCCTCCAATTTGGAGTCAGCGCTGCCCCCGGCATTTTCCAATCTATGATGGAACGCCTTCTCCAAGGCGTTCCAGGGGTGGTGCCTTACTTCGACGATGTGCTCATCTCCGGTGACTCAAGAGCTCAACTCCTTGAAAGGCTCAGGCTTGTCCTGCAGCGGTTCAAGGCCAAGGGCTTGAGGGTCAGGCGGGACAAGTGCATCATAGGAGTACAGGAAGTCGAGTTCCTGGGCTATCTCATTGATAGCACGGGCATCCACCCTACCAAATCAAAAGTGGAAGCAATCCATGAAGCTCCAAGCCCAAAAAACAAAACGGAGCTTCAGGCTTTCCTTGGGTTGCTCAACTTCTACGCCATTTTCTTAAAACAGAAAGCCACAGTTGCTGAGCCACTCCACCGCCTGCTGGGGAAAGCGGCTTCCTGGAAGTGGGGCCAGGAAGAGGAAGCAGCATTCCGGGCCATCAAAGGACTATTGACATCCAAGAGCGTTCTCATCCAATACAGCGAGACGCTCCCCATCAAGCTGACCTGTGATGCGTCGCCTTACGGGGTGGGGGCAGTCCTCAGCCACGAACTGCCCAACGGCTCGGAAGCCCCGATCGCTTACTTTTCAAAGACCATGTCCGGCGCAGAACGAAACTACAGTCAGCTGGACAAAGAAGCCCTGGCCATCGTGGCAGGAGTGAAGCGCTACCACGAATACCTCTACGGAAGACGCTTCACCGTAGTCACCGACCACAAGCCACTCCTGGGACTCCTCACAGGCGACTAACCCACCCCGACCTTCATGTCCCCGCGGATGACGAGATGGGCCATCTTCCTAGCCGACTACTCCTATAGGCTCGTGCACCAGCCAGGCACAGCCATAGGAAATGCCGACGCACTCAGCAGATGCCCATCGAAGAATCTAGTCGAAGATCCAGCCCCCACGCTCCACCTATTCCACATAGACGACGACACCAGCTGTCCAGTCTCATCCGCAGATGTGGCCGTTCACACCCAAAAGGACCCCACACTCCGCCAAGTGAAGTCCTGGATCCTCAGAGGGTGGCCATCGGAAAAGACAGAGGAGAGGTTCAGCCCATTCGCCAGGAAACAGAAGGAGCTGTCCACCATCAAGGGCTGTCTGCTATGGGGAGACAGGGTGCTGATTCCAAGCACTCTGCAGCGGCGAACATTAGAGACTCTGCACAACGGGCATCCGGGCATCGTCCGCATGAAGGCCCTGGCACGGAGTTACGTCTGGTGGCCCTCCATGGACAGAGACATTGAGCAATGGGTGTCCAGATGTGACCCGTGCCAAGAAGTTCGCCCAGCGCCGCCGCAATCCGAAGTCGCGAAGAGGGAGACCCCCAGCAACCCCTGGTCGAGGATCCACATCGACTTCGCGGGTCCGATGCAGGGGCGACACCTCCTCATCGTGGTAGATGCCTTCTCCAAGTGGCTCGAGGTGGTACCCATGGCATCTACCACAACAGAAGCGACGATCCGAGCCCTGCGCCGTCTGTTCGCCACCCATGGACTACCGGACGTGCTGGTCTCGGACAACGGCCCCCAGCTCACATCCCTGGCCATGGAGTCCTTCCTGGCAGGACGGGGCATCCGCCACGCCCTGTCCGCCCTGTACAGGCCGGCCGGAAACGGACAAGCTGAACGCATGGTCAGACTCACCAAAGAAGCCCTCACCAAGATGGGCCCGGGAGACTGGCAAGAACGCATAGATAATTTCCTCCTCACACAGCACATCACACCACATGCCACCACCCACAAGAGCCCAGCCGAACTATTAATGGGCAGAAGGTTGAGGTCACCCTTGGACCGGCTGCACCCCCAATACAGCCCGGAAGTGACCGCAACCGCCAGCCGCCCGCTTCGCGCCTTCAGCAAGGGAGATTCAGTTTTCGCGCTGAATTTCAACGGCTCTCCTAAGTGGCTGAAGGGGAAGATTGCCAGCACAACCAGCCCCAAATCCTACACCGTCGAGTTGGAAGATGGACAGGTCTGTAGACGTCACATCGACCAACTCCGGAAACGGTGGGGGGGGCATACGAAAACCAGCCTGACGAGGGAGGCCTACAACACCCAGACGAGGTAGGCCTACAACACCCCGGCGAGGTAGACCTACCACACCCAGATGAGGTAGGCCTACAACACCCCGGCGAGGTAGGCCTACGACACCCCGATGAGGTAGGCCTACCACACCCCTGCGAAGCAGAGCGACGCCATCCCGACGAGGTCGGCCGGGCACACTACCAGGTACTGTCACGTCGGCAGTCCAGCGAGGTAGACCGGGGCCAACCGCACGGGAGATGGCAACACCAACCCAGCCAGGTGGGCACCCGGCATGACGGGGCCAGGGACCACCAACCCAGCCTGCAGGTAGACCGGGATCTGCCCAGAGGAGGAGCAGCGCACCCCACCAGTGATGGCAGCCTATGCCAGCCCAGCCAGGGAGACCGCAGTTCCAGGCGAGTAGACCGGGACCCAGCCAAGACGGGCACCCCACCACCCATGGGCGAGGGTAGCACACGACTCCCCGGCGAGAGGGACCCCCGCCCATCTCAGAGGACACCCAGCAAACAACAACCCGACCCGGAGGACCCCAGGCACCACCCGACGGTAGACCAGGGACTAGGGGGAAGGGGAAGCCGACAACAACCCGGCCAGGGAGACCTACACCACCCCGGCAGGGGAGACCTCCGCCGCCCCGCAGAGGTAGTCCCGCAACAACATCCCGACCAGGTCGACCACCACCAACCGGACGGGGTAGACCAATGCCAGCCCAACCGAGGGGACCAACGCCACCCCTGCGAGGTCGGACAGCACAACGCAAGCCAGCACCACCCGCGGCCGGCGGACCGGACCCGAGGGCACCGAGCGGAACCACCACCCAACCAGCAGCAGGCCGAACCGCGACCGAACCGCAGCGCCCGGGAGACCAGGGAGGAGCAAACGACAGGCTTATCGAGACTCAGACGCTCTTCCCGGGTCGGAACCGAGCAACCGAGACGAGGCGATAGACCCACAGGCCAGGAGGAAGACCAACAGAACCAGCCATCCAAGGTCTGCGGTCCGGCCGGAGGCGCTGGGGGTGACCCCGCTCACTCGACAGCCGAACCGAGCCCGGTTCCGGAGAGGGAACCAGGAGACGAAGGAGCCCCGTCCATCCAGGCCGGAGACGGAGAAGAAGTGAGACTGCGCAGGTCAGCTAGGGTGCCGAGGCGTCCTACGTACCTGCGCGATTACATGACTTTTGTGGACGAGATTTGACAGTTCGGACTAAGGGGGGAGGAGTGTTATGTCCTTATAAGGACATCCACCCTGATTGGCTGCTAGCCATCGGGCGGGAGATTTGAATCCCTGTCAAGGGGCGGTGCGTCTGCCAGGAGCGAATATAAGGAGAGCTCCGGCAGCGCGCCAGCAGTCTTGTCTTGTTACTTTTGTAGCTAATAAAAGTTACTTATGTATCGAGCTGGTCACGTCTTCATTTCCTGCGCCTGATCTAACAGTTTCTTTTTTATTTATTAGATTATTTCCCCACCTTTCTTTCAAAACTGCATGCCAATTTTTACCCACAAAATAACTTGTAAATTTGGCTGAAAGATTGGGAACCTATGCTAAGGGTGGATTCCAACCTCTGTTTATTTAATCCTGGTCCAGTATTTTAGGCTCTACAGTATATTGGCTCAATGCTGTACTATCTCATGTGAAGCTCCATTAGAACTCATAATTGTTTAGCCAGCAATTCTTGGTCTATTGTTTTTAAAAATATTGTCTTAATTTTCAGACTGAACAATTAGAATGCTCATTCCAACAAATCAAGTTGACATTAAAGAATAAGAAGTCAGCCTGGTGTGACACAGTCCATTATTGCTTATGAAGGACCCACAAGGAACAGGTCTGAAAGAGCCAAAGATTCTTTGTAGACATAAATGAAAGTAAAGCAACCACAATTGCAGGGCTACATATGGTCTTTAAGATCCCCTTTTATGGCTCTAACACCCTCCCTAAACCCATGAAAACATAGTTTTGCACTTTTTGATTTGACAACAGGTGAAAAACTTAATATAACCCATAAAATGGGTATATCAAAGTCAAAGACCAGAAAAAACTATTAAAATTTCCTCCCTACAAAATGAGCCTACATGAATGAAATGACTCCATCCAGCAACCTTCAATGTACCTGAAAGTATCATATGCAGTTCTCAGCAACTTGAATGTGCTGAGGTTGAGGTGGGAATTCCTTGACCATTACTTTGAAGTTTGATAATAGAAATGCCTTCATCAACAAATGATTCATTTGATTTGATTTCATCATCAAATCATGACATAGGATGCAATGGTGGGTTTCAAATTTTTTTACTACCGGTTCTGTGGGTGTGGCTTGGTGGGCATGGCATGGCATGGCTTGGTGGGCGTGGCAGGGGAAGGATACGGTAAAATCTCCATTCCCACCCCACTCCAAGGGAAGGATACTGTAAAATCTCCATTCCCACCCCACTCCAGGGGAAGGTTACTGCAAAATCCCCATTTCCTCCTGATCAGCTGGGACTCAGGAGGCAGAGAATAGATGGGGGCAGGGCCAGTCAGAAGTGGTATTTACCGGTTCTCCGAACTACTCAAAATTTCCGCTACCGCTTCTCCCGAACTGGTCAGAACCTGCTGAAACCCACCTCTGATAGGATGACATGATTAAATCTACTTTTCTGATGCTTACGTTATTTGCTGTTTTATGGGGACCTTGGGGACATAAATTGTATTTATATTCCTTGTATGCCCAACTGCTAAAATAAGAAGAAGCATTTCCTCTTATTGCATCTTCATTGCTATTTAAATGATGGGAAATTGTTGAGCAGCAGCCAAGAATCTGCTTTGCCTGTTTAAACCTGATAACAAGCTTTAAACATTAGAGTCGCAAAGGAGTAAAGAGTGTTTGAGCATAGGTTGACACTGTGTTGTACAGTGGGGACTTTTGCTTGGTTGGTCAGGTTCCATCATGGAATGGATGTCTCCAGAGCAACCTATGAGGTCAAATCCTTATCATTTTCTTGCTTTCCTGAGGAAGATTCCTGAAAGTGTTGATTCCAATGCTCCAGAGGCTTAGCTTCTTCTTAAACAGGGGCAATTGGAGTGGCAGTTAAGATAAAAGGAAGATGATAAGCCATTTCTTAAATGCTCTATTATAATATCCTTTAATTGTATCTACCCAATTAGATGCAACCTTCTTTTCTTACCAGAGTTGTTCTCCTTTATTCTTATTCTGAAACTACTGTGTTGCCATATTTCCATGATCCTGGAACAAGAGATATGAATGAAACACCAAAGATCTGTTTTTCATAATATATTCCACTATCTACATTCTAACTGGATCAAATTGCTATATTGATATTTAAATATTTAATTGATTACCTTAACTGATTTGATATTCTTGCTCTTGTCCCTAGCCAGGAATTTGCATTGCCAAAGGCAAGAGAATAGTGGTTTATGGTTTAAAATCACTGCATCTTTATCCTATAATACCAGCTGTAATCAGGTGGCTGCAGTAGCTCTCAATGACTAATTAGTTTTATCTTCCATCTCCATCTTCAAACTGAGTTTCAATTGCAAATCTTGCCGTACAACAAGCCTAATGTCTGATGTTTTAAAAGAAAGCATCTCTTCTGTTTTATTATTTTTGTTGCTGTTGTGTGTGTGTGTGTGTGGTGGTTTGTTTCTTTGTATGTATCATTGACCTAAAGAAGAGTTTGGGTTTACAGGTATCAGGTTTACAGGTATTCTTTTGTAACATTGGTCAGACTTTGAGCATTTTAAAGAGCCTGCTCAACTGCAAATTGTTAAATTGGAAATATGATGTCCTTTAATAGTTAAGCATCTCTGATCGAAATCTCATTTCAATCGCACAAATGTTCATTCAGCTAATATAAGATAGCATTATTTCAGATTCCCCTGGGTTCAATTCTGGGATAGTAATATTGCTGAAGGATTTATAAATCTATTGAGGGAAATCAAGTTTTGTCAAATGTAACACTTTGATTAGCTCTGCCTTAAGGCAAACGAGAATGCCATTCATTTGAATTTTTCTCAGGTTCAATATTTTAACTCCACACAAGGAATTCTGACTTGTCCAGGGATCCCTTTGGAACTTTTACCAGGCTGGAAATGTGGAGCCAATGCAGGGCTATCATCACACAAGAAGCAAGGAAATGTGCCTGGCTAGGCACGCTGAGCTTGTTGATCAGAAAGGTCGACAGTTCGGTGGTTCAAATCCCTAGTATAGGTCTCCTGCGTGAGCAGGGGGTTGGACTAGATGACCTCCAAGGTACCTTCCAAATCTGTTACTATTACTGTTACTTAAATGTGCCCAGCATTTGTAATATCCCATAATACAAACATGTGTTCTCTTAAAAAGTTGAGGCATCTGCAATGAGAAATCTATTCACAATAGTTACAAACACCTAACCATAGGCCTTTCCTTCCTCACTTGCACTTCCTCACTACTTGAATATGCCTCATCAACCTCTCTTTTCTCCCATGTCCTCATAATTTTGCCTTCATCTGATTCCCAATCCATATCTGAAGTAGGCTTATGTCATCCTTAGTTGTTCTGGTTTTCAAGTTATATTATCCTGCTTAAGTTTGTAACAAACTGGTACTAGGGGTACAATCTGATGTTTTTCACCAACCAGTGCTTTCAAATAGCTTTAAGGATAGGATCAGCCCAGCATACCCCCCTGTAGTTTCTAGGCATTGTTTTCCACAGCCACTCTGGAAACAGTGAAACAGGGACAGACATATAGAGTGAAGCAAGAGATAAAGGGATGACTTCTCTCTGCCACTTCACAGTGCAATTGTGTGCTGTTGTTTGCACCTCTTTGGAATATAGTTTAGTGCAACCACCCCATGAATTTGTCCCCACCCCACCCCATGAATTTGTCAAGTCTCAGGCAACATATCTTGACTAGTTTAATTATCTTTTAAAAGAGCACTAAACTATTCCTTACCAATAGTTGAAACAACATCTGGAAGATGCCAGAGAAAAAGAGAGATGTAATAAAGCAGGATGCAACTTGTCTCCCATCACCCTGAGCAACCTTCCATGTATCTTTCGGTTATTAATGGGTAATACTTGTCATGCACATGGTAGTTGTGTATTTTTCTCACTAACCCACACCCCTGCTTCGCTATTAGCTCTTACTTCAAAGGCCTGCAGGGAAGTTCCATAGTGCAGCATGAGTTTCCCTCATGCCTCACCATCAAACTTCTTCTTTATACTTGTCATATTTTTGAGGTGGAGTACCACATCTTCTAGCTCAAGGCTGAGAGAGATGCCAGGAAAAGTGGGTAGTGGCTTTTACTCACCAAGTCTCTGATCTCATAGCTTTAGGTAAAGGATCAGATGGGAGCTGCTTCTGTCTCCTATTCTGCCTCTTCTCCTCACTCAGCATGAGGTTCAGCTGCCAAAATTCCTCATCCCCTCACCCACACCCCTTGACTGCCTCTGTACTGTGCAGGTTAGAAATCAGAGAAAGGAACAGCAAAGTTGAACTCTGTAGGGTTTGCAATTGGCCAAAGGAATGATAGATAGCACTTTAACTGACCTATGTGGTAGAATCTTTTCTCTCTCCCTCCCCCCATGCCCCAGGGCATGAATGAGACTAGTTTAAATCATCCTTAACATCCAATGTTAAAGTTATATTTTCCCCCTTATTCTGACACTGTCTAAAGGCAACTTCAAGGTATATAAATTCTGAAAGCCATTGCCTTGGATGAAAACCAAGTGAGTGGCAATGACAAAGGAAATAGAGGCAGGAGAGAGGTTAATAATTGGGACTGCAAATTTCATGCCAGTATAATTTTCTTCCCACTCAAGGAGGGAGCAGATAGTGTTTATTAAACAAATGTATATGGCTGCCCAAGATGACTGCAGGTGGCTGCCAACATTAAAAATCCACAACATAAAAATCCATCCCCACCCTTGTGACAGCAACAACACAATCAAATCAACTACTTGGTCGGCTCCACCTCTATTTGTGGTCCCTAGGCCTCTATCTTTAGGGCTTTCAGAAAAGCAATAGAGTCGAGGCAAATCATACTCAGGGGCAGGGGTGAAATGCTCCTGGTTCAGACTGAATCGCTCGATCCAGTAGCGATGGCGGCGGGTGGTTCGGAGATCCAGTAGCAAAAATCCCTGTGCCCTCCCCCATACCCAGCTGAGCCCCGTGATCATCAGAGGCTGTTTTTTTTACTTTTAAACACATTTTTTCTACAACCTCTTCGACCGAAAAAATGCTTTTAAAATAAAAAAGCCTCTGATGATCGCGCGGCTCAGCTGGGATCATCAGAGGCTTTTAAAAGCATTTTTTCTACAACCTCTTAAGGTTGTAGAAAAAATGCTTTTAAAAGTAAAAAAAAAAAAGTTGGCCACACCCACCCAGTCACATTACCACCACTACCAAGCCATGCCCACAGAACTGGTAATAACAAATTTTAGATTTCACCCCTGCTCAGGGGCAGTGATATTTCATAGAGAAGGGGCCACCAACAAAAGGATCTTTTTCATGGTCCCAGCAGATGTACATCCATAATGATGGAACCCACAACATACTCTGTCTTCCCATCTTAATAGACCAGGTGGATGTAATAGGGAAGAGACACTCCTTAGCCTGGTCCCAAACCAGGTGGGGCTTTAGAGGCGATAACCAGCCCCTTGAATTATAACTTAGTAATCAGAAAAGGCCTATTGTTAAGCACTCCAAGTGAAATAAGTTATTTGAATTTTGTTCTGATTCTATCTCTCTTATATCTCAGGTTTATTCAACTTTCCCAGAAAATTAATCTAAATTGGTTTAACAAAGCAAACACGAACATCCTCATCACAATTGATTTTGCTGCTAATCATTTACAAGGCCTATACTTTAGTGAGAGAAAGCTATTATAGTTACTTTGATATGTTGGATAGGAATATTAGAGACCATCTTAGAGCAAAATATTCCACCCTTACGATACTAGAGGAAACAATTATCTCAGAATTCTTTTCTCATTTGGAGGAAATGATATATTCAGTTAAAACAGAATTACCATAGTAATTATTTGCCCACCTTCCCTGCCTTTGATCTCCAGTGTTGTGGAATTACAATTCAGGTTCATCACTAAATGGAGGCCAAAAAGCTCACAATTTCATGTACAGTTTCATACAGATAGAATCTCATTTGCTCATCCTGCAGTTTTCTTAAGAGCAAGTTCATGTGTGTATTTCTCAGTGCTGCAGTTGATCTTTTTAAAAAAGAAACTGCCAAAAGGATTAACCAAGGAAGTGTAAATGCCAGAGGAAAAGTCTCTTCTTTTATTATATCTGACGGACAATAAATCATCCCCAGCAATGGCCTTTTTATGGCTTGAAGATGGTTAACAGCCAGTGGGGATTTTGCTTTTGTTTTCTTTTGAGGACAGGAAAAAGCACACATTCTTTTTCCTGGATTGTGAAGAGGCTTTCATTACTAAAACTGGCAAACTGCAACCATAAACCAGGTTTGCAGCAATATATCCTCTGTTGAACTGCATATTTATGGGCATTATTATTCTAGCAAAATGCTTAGGCACATCTGTGACACAGTACTGCACACTGCCATTTGGGAGAAAACTTTTTGAATAGAAGAGAATATTTGTAGCTCAGGTACAATTTGTAGGGTTGAACTATGAAGTCCTTGATGTTCTCTGAGCTTGTTTGCTTGCAGATGTTTTCCCACCTGACTAGATAACATCATCAGTGCCAGTGAGTGTGGTATATGCTCTGTGTTTATATACAGTAGCTTGCCCTGCCAGTGTTGATGGGAGTGTATAAATGTAGTTGAGCCTGTCCATATGTTGTGAGATTAAGTTTTCATTTACAACATCCAATGTAAGGACTATAACAGCCACTATGTAGGATGGGCAGAGAGAAGAGTAGAAGAGTGCACCCATAAGCACCAGCTAACAGTCAGAACATATGATTTTTTTAAAAAAGGGGATGTTGCAGCACTATGATTGGAATCTGTGATGTTGCATATTTCAGTGGTCATACAGATACTGTTTATTGAATATTATTGTGACCCACCTGTGTGTAACATTGGCAGTCATACAAGTTTCTAAATAAATAAACACATTTGTATATTTTTTAGGTTGCTGCAGTGTGTTTGTACTAGTTTGAATTATGCTCTTACACATTTCCTTTCCTGGGAAGTTGGGTTGAGTAATGGAGCACTTGGTTAATGTGGGTTGATTTTCAGAAGACACAATCAGAAGACATGAAAGCTCACAAGACATAGATAGACTCAACCATAGTTTCAACTGGGAAACTGAGCATCCAGAGGTGGGTTTCAGCAGGTTCTGACCAGTTCTGGAGAACCGGCAGCGGAAATTTTGAGTAGTTCGGAGAACCAGTAGTAAAAATTCTGACTGGCCCCACCCCCATCTATACTCTGCCTCCCGAGTCCCAGCTGATCGGGAGAAAATGGGGATTCTGCAGTAACCTTCCTCTGGAGTGGGGTAGGAATGGAGAGTTTACAGTATATTTTCCCCTGCCACACCCATGAAGCCACGCCTACAAGCCATGCCATGCCCACCAAGCCACACCCACAGAACCGGTAGTAAAAAAAATTGAAACCCACCACTGTGAGCATCCTAGACCAAACTTAATCCAAAAATGCTAGGGGACGGGAAGGGAAGGGAAGGGAAGGGAAGGGAAGGGAAGGGAAGGGAAGGGAAGGGAAGGGAAGGGAAGGGAAGGGAAGGGAATCTGGGGAAGCTGATATTCACTAATAGACATAAAAGTTTTGCTTCTATTTTGAAGGATGATCATCATTTTTCTTTTAAAAAATATACAGAAGTGTTTTGTTTATTCAGAAACTTATATACCTGCCTATCTTCTATGCAGTAATCCTAGGCAGGTCACAATAATATTCAATAAAAGTAAAATTGGTATGACCATCAATCCCTAAAACATTAAATGTTTCAATCATAGTGGTGCAAAATCCCACTAACTCTATATTTACACTTGCATTTCCTGGGTCCACTTGTAGCTTAACTCAAACAGACCTGCTCCTTAAAAAAAATACAGAAATGAGCCATCTCCACCATATTGGGTAGCTTACTTTTAGAAAGAGAAGTGAATTTCTGCTTTCCCCAGTTCATAAACCTCTCAAATGGTGATCTCAAATACATTTCTACTGAACAATTTCTTTTGTTCTGGATGGGGAGGAACAGGCTCAGGCTCAACCCTTCCAAGACTGAGTGGCTGTGGCTCCCGGCATCCCGATATAGTCAGTTGACTCCATCACTGACTATTGGGGGCGAGTCTTTGGCCCCCACTGAAAGGGCTCGCAATCTGGGAGTCCTCCTGGATAGGCAGCTGTCTTTGGAGGAACATCTGACGGCTGTTACCAGGGGGACCTTTTATCAGGTTCGCCTGATTCGCCAGTTGCGGCCCTTTCTTGATCGGGATTCCCTGTGCACAGTCACTCATGCCCTCGTCACCTCTCGCCTTGACTACTGTAACGCTCTCTACATGGGGCTCCCCTTGAAGAGCACCCGGAGGCTCCAGCTGGTCCAGAATGCAGCAGCGCGGGTAGTGATGGGAGCAACATGGCGCTCCCATGTAACACCACTCCTGCGCGAGCTGCACTGGCTCCCGGTGGTCTTCCAGGTGCGCTTCAAGGTGTTGGTTATCACCTTTAAAGCGCTCCATGGCATAGGGCCTAGCTATCTCCGAGACCGCCTACTGCTACCGATGACCTCCCATCGACCCGTGCGCTCCCACAGAGAGGGCCTCCTCAGGGTGCCATCAGCCAAACAATGCAGGCTGGTGGCCCCCAGGGGGAGGGCTTTCTCTGTGGGGGCTCCCACCCTCTGGAATCAGTTGCCCCCGGAGATAAGAAGAATCCAGGACCTCAATGCCTTCCGTCGTTCCCTGAAAACCTATCTTTTCCAGCAAGCCGGGTTGGCTTAAGAAGAAATTTTAAAACTTTTAAATCCTTTTAATTAGTCTGTGATTTTTAATTTTTTGGGCCAAATTTTATATATATTTTTAAATGTTTTAATATTTGTATTCTATGTTTTTTATCTTGGCTGTACACCGCCCTGAGTCCTCAGGGAGAAGGGCGGTATATAAATTCGAAATTAAATTAAATTAAATTTTCTTGAAAAATATGTATTTGCAATGCAAACATCAATTTGATGAGTCAAATGAGAGATTATCTAAGAAACTACTGCCAGATTTGCAGGTCCATGTTATATACTCCATATTTCATTATTTCAAAGTACTGGAAACCACAAAGATGCTATTTGTAATCTTTATATAACTATCTTATTTTTAAAAAGAAAAAAATGAAGTTATAATACAATGAGTGTAGAGTTATCTTCAACTTTGAGGCATTTTAGGATTTAGGATTTTCAGGAGAAGCTCTAGTGATGAGGCTTAACATTATTGTTGTTTTTGTAGCCACCTATAGCAAATGGTGAACCTGATACCTGATACCTTAATTCAAAGAAGAGCTTTGCATGATTTTCAGATGGAAAAATAGAGGGCAAGAATTGTTATGATTGAACTGGGGACTCTTACCCAGAGGCACTATCAGTATGTTTCCACATCAGAGCTTCCTGTGAATTTTATTTATTCCTTTCACACTAAATGACTAATATGTATGTTGAATTGATTAATGAATGTAAACAATGTAAACATTTCAGTCAGCAACAAAAATATTAAGTATGGAGAATAAGCTTAACCAGGAAAACTCCTTTTCAGATTAGATAGCATTGACCTAAAATAATGAATTTTAAGGCCAAATTATTCTTATAGTTAACTATTTATTAAATCTCTGTTCAATCTACTTGTGAAGGTATAACTGAATTATTTTATCAGTAACATACCTTGAATAGGACCTATGGACACATGTCCAAATTCCTACTTAGAAAATAAGCAGGAGTCTGGCTTGCCATGTTCTGTAAGAAGTGACTATCTTATCATTTCATAAGTCCTTTCTGACCATCTTGGCCATCAAACAGCTGGTAAATCAAGAATTACCAAACTGTAACATAAAGTTTTGCAAAAACTTCTTTAGTCAGTCTAGACTTTAGTAATTGAAACAATAACAGACAAGTTAGTTATGAAGAGGCTGCATGTACCCTACTTCCTACGTTTCATAAACTATTTCATAAAGTTGACTGCTTAGTGGAAGTGGTTGAAATATGCCAGGAATGGCTGTAGGGCTGTTTTACTGTAAATCTTATTAGCTTATTAGTCAGATGATAAATGTAGGATTTTGTATTTATATAAGTATTATAGTTATTGTAAATATATTATCTGGCATATTAATTTTGTTGCTTCAGGGGTATTTTGAACTGCAGTTTGTTTTTTGTTGTTTTTCAAGTACAGTTTTGTTTGAATTCCCCTTCCCCTGCATTGTAAATTCCCACAGCCTCTTTATAGAGGCACACCTAATAGTTTTTCTCACATCTTCTTTTGGGAATTTTGATGCATCCTTAATGGCTTGGATATCTTCACATCTGGTTCATCTGAACCCAGACTGCTTCTCCTCCTTTTGACAATCCACACCTTGATCTCCCCGCCCCCATCACTCTCCTGAATAATTGTCTCATAGGTAAAACTTCCAGCTTCTCATGCTGAGCTGCCAAACTGTGTTTTATAATTTCTTGCACACTGTTTTGTTACCTCCCATCTTGCTCACCCATGGTTCTCTTAAATTGTCATGTTATCTTTCTGCTGTCATGGGGGTGGTTTTCCTCCTCCCAAGTTGGCTCCAAAAGCCCTTATGTTCTCTTTTCCTTCTCCCCCTTTTCGTTTTGCCACATCTAACATTGGGATCTTAACATGTTTCTAAGATTATCTCTTTTTCTCTAAACTATGTCCTCCTTCCACTATTTTTTTTTTTTAATTTGATTTATATGCCGCCCTTCTCCGGAGACTCAGGGCGGCTTACAATGCGCTAAGCAATAGCCTTCATTCTTTTGTATATTTATACAAAGTCAGCTTATTGCCCCCACAACTGGGTCCTCAATTTACCTACCTTAGAAAGGATGGAAGGCTGAGTCAACCTTGAGCCTTGGCGAGATTTGAACCTGCAGTAATTGCAGGCAGCTGGTCTTAATAACAGGGTGCCTTAGACCACTGTACTACCAAGGCTCTTTGACTCATTTAAGACTATTTGACTCATTTAAGACTATAACTTGGAGCCAGCAGATCTTAGAGAAGCTTTCCATCTGTATTTTACCTGCTTCGAATATTTTATTTTCTGTATCCTGAAATTTAGCTTTTATGTTTAACTTCTCTTGTCTTCATCAGTCAACAAGTTTGTAGAAATTAAGCTACTTTGTGGAGAAGACCAGTCACTGAGGGAAAATGGCAAGAACAGATGATTGATGGCTCTTATATTCTCTTATAGTCATTCAGGGAGATTTTGGATTGGCCATTATGACAAATGGGATGCTAGAATAGATATACTTGTGGTCTGATCCCTATAAGACCTTTTTACATCCTTATAAATATATTTTCATTCATATGTTCAGTTGAGGAACTGTACTGCATTGTGAAGATAAATATAGTGGCAGAATGCTGAACAGAGATTTTGGTTTTTTTTCTCTGCTGACGTATGGAGAAGAATAGCAAAATGAATAGGCTAGGAAGGAAAGTGAAATCCAATAAGACTGGAAAACTGCAGCACAGAAGAGAAAAAGAAAAAATGGAAGAAAGAGTACTCATTTGGGTGAGTAGTAAGCAATATTAAGCAGTCAAGAAAATGGCTCACAGTTCATATTAAGTCACATTATTAACTGTGAGGCCAGCCATTGTGGTTTGCATACCTTGGTTTATGATTTAGTACAATGGTTTAACCTAGCAATTTCAGATTTTTTCAAGAAGCCAACTACAACAAGCTAGGGCTTGTGAGTTACACTGCATTGTAATCAATGCAATGAACACATCCTGTCTCCTGCATAGCAGAATAACCAAACAAGATTATAGGAAGCTCGCTTCCTGTCATTCAGGATACTGCTTATGTGCTTACAGCTCAAAACACTGTTAGAGACCCCACACACCACTTCAGGGTCTGTTTCTGTGGCTCCCCTCTGGGTGGAGGCTTCCAAGTATTTCTAGCAGGACTACCAGATTCTGTAACAGCTTTGTTCCCTATGCCATCCATCTGGTAAACTTGCAAGATTTGTTTCTCTTGCCATGTACATGTATATATCTGAACGAAACTGTGTTGTTTCTCCGTGTCATATAACATATGTGGCAGTGGTAGGTTTCTACCGGTTTGCCCCGTTTCGGGCAAACTGGTAGTGGCAGTGGCAGGAGGTTCCACCCACCCACCTGGATGTCATCACAGAAGATTCTGTGCATGCGCAGAAGCACTGCATGTAAACAAAGCAAGCAAGCGCACACGTGCACTCCCGATTCTGAACCAGTAGCGAAGGAAGTGGAATCCACTACTGATATGTAGGTATATGCATAATTTTGTATTTATGTATTTATTTTGTCATGTTTATGTAGTGTATATTAGAGGTGAAGACCCTTTGAGAGCTGTATGCGATGAAATTTCATTTTAATGTATGCCGATTACTGTACATTCAAAGTGACAATAAAGTTATTCTAAGTCTAAGTCTAAGTCTAAACAGTGACTTCTAAATGATACATTGTCCAAATTTAAATAAGGAATCATTTAATACTGTGAACAGTACTGGGTTTTGCACCTCAGTTGTGCTGTAATAATCCTTTAAAAAGTTTTACATGTACCAAGAGAGAATATTTTAATCTGAATATTAACAAAGAACATACCTCATTTTGCTATTTTGCTCTTTCCAAACAAAAAAGATCAGTGAAATGTTTTCAGTGACTTTAAGTAAAGAAAGTTGAAATTGAAACAGATATAGAAATGACAGAGAAGTCAAGGGTGAAGTTAAATGTGATAGATGTTGCCCTAATGCCTTGTCATTTCTCTTTTTACACTAACGCTGTGCAAATGGATCTTAATTATTACCTGCCACTACATATAAAATCTAATATGATCTTTTCCCAGGAAAACAAGAACCAAAATTCAGATTTCTCACTTAACCTTCATTATGCATTTAAGGTGGTAGACTCAGCTCAGAGTTCAGGTTTCCCATGGTAGGAGATAGAGCTAACCCAGTGGTGGGATTCAGCCAGGTCGCACCACTTCGGGAGAACTGGTTGTTAACTTTCTGAACAGTTTGGTGAACTGGTTGTTGGAAGAAATCATTAGGGCAGAGAACCGGTTGTTAAATTATTTGAATCCCACCACTGAGCTAACCTACATGGCTTTTCTTTCATCTATCTCCAAAGTGTAGGAGATTCTAAAGATAAGACAGCTATCCATTGTTTAAAAAGAAAGATTGTAAAATGAAAAGTTTCTTCAGCATTATTATTTATTATTATTATTATTATTTAAACTTGTATGCCGCCCTATCTCTGAAGGACTCAGGGCGGCTCACAACAATAAAAACAAGCAAAATCAATGTTAAAAATACCCAATAAGATTATAAAAAGACCATTAAAATCCCCTTTAAACCCCCTTCAGTCCAAACCAGTCAGGCAAAATAACCATGTTTTAAGGTCATGGTGGAAAGAGCGAAGGTTAGGGGCCACCCGGAGCTCCAGGGGGAGCTGATTCCACAGGGTAGGTGCACCCACAGAGAAGGCCCGCTCCCTAGGGGTCACCAGCCAACATTGTCTGGCCGACGGCACCCCAAGGAGGCCCTCCCTGTGAGAACACATCAGGCAATGGGGAGCTGTCGCTGGCCGCAGATGGTCCGCCAAATACCCCGGGCCTAAGCCATGTAGGGCTTTATAGGTAATTATCAGCACCTTGAAT
The DNA here is from genome assembly GCF_059756535.1 of Pantherophis guttatus. Lineage (NCBI taxonomy): Eukaryota > Metazoa > Chordata > Lepidosauria > Squamata > Colubridae > Pantherophis > Pantherophis guttatus. Next base: position 295,570,181 of record NC_142063.1, on the reverse strand, counting down.
CTCACCCAGAGGGCAACCGGTAGCCAATGCAGGTCCTGCAAGAGAGGTGTAACATGAGAGTGTCGGGACACTCCCATTACTACCCGCGCGGCCTCATTCTGCACCAGCTGAAGCCTCCGAGTGATCTTCAGGGGCAGCCCCATGTAGAGAGCATTGCAATAGTCGATCCAGGAGGTGACGAGCGCATGGGTGACTGTGCCTAGGGCATCACGGTCCAGGTAGGGGCACAATTGGTGCACCAGACAAATCTGTACAAATGCCCCCCTGGTCAAGTCGTAACATGATCTTCAAAAGTCAACCATGAATCCAGGAGGATGCCTAAGTTGCGCGCCCTATCAACAGGGGGCAACACCTCACCCCCTATAGCCAATGACGGAATATTCCCTTGGAACCAGGATGCCGGTATCCACAGCCACTCTGTCTTGACAGGGTTGAGCTGAAGCCTGTTCCTCCCCATCCAGAGCCACACCACTTCCAGGCACCGGGACATCATATCGAGGGCATCACTGGGCTGATTCAGGGTGGATATAAAAAGTTGGGTATCATCAGCACACTGATGATACCCCACCCCAAAACCACGGATGATCTCCCCCAGCGGCTTCATATAAATATTGAACAGAAGGGGAGAGAGGACCGACCCCTGAGGGACCCCACACGTAAGGGATCTCGGGACAGACCTCTGTCCCCCCACCAACACCGCTTGCGAGCGCCCGGAGATGTAGGAGGAGAACCACCATAAAACAGTGCCTCCCACTCCCAGCCCCTCAAGACACCGCAGCAGGATACCATGGTTGATGGTATCAAAAGCTGCCAAGAGATCTAATAGGATCAGGGTAGAGGAATATCCCTTGTCCCGAGCCCTCCAGAGATCATCCACCAGTGCGACCAATGCCGTCTCCATGCTGTACCTGGGCCTGAAATCCGACTGGTACAGGTCCAGATATAATGTTTCAACCAGGGCCAACGGGAGCTGATGTGCCACCACACTCTCAACAACCTTCGCAATAAAGCAAAGGTTGGAGACAGGATGAAAGTTATTCAAAATAGCTGGATCCAAGGCCGGTTTCTTGAGGAGGGGTCTCACCACCACCTCCTTCAAGGTGCCTGGGAAATTCCCCTCACCCAAGGAAGCCGTAATAACTGCCTTGATCCAGCCACGTGTAACCTCCCGGGCCGAATAAACAAGCCAGGAGGGACATGGATCCAACAAACACGTGGAGGTACTCAGCTTCCCCATGATCCTATCCACTTCCTCGGGAGTAACAGGATCAAACTCATTCCAAATCACCAGTCCCGCCATCACTTCCCCGACCGACCCTGCCCAGCTGGAGTCCAGCCCATCCCGAATCTGAGCGATCTTGTCACGCAGATGATGACTATACTCCTCGGCCCGCCCCCGCATAGGGTCATCTCCCACTCCCTGATTCAAACATACTTGTCAAACATACGCCCTGATTCAAACATTCAGCATACTTGTGAGAACTTCTTTTTAACTTCCAGTGAAATAATTCTTTATCTTGGATATCCTGCTATTATTATTTTTTAAATTGGACAAATTGAGATTGGGATTGGGAATCTGTGGTTTTCGGGATATTGCTAGAATTGTGGGACAACTTGGCCCAAGAGATTTGGATGCTGTCCTTTTCAATTGTCTAGCTTTTCATTTCTTAGAATCTAATTGTTGGATGGATAGTGTTTTAAGTGCGAAATATTGCACATTTCTCTTTCCACTCTTTATTGTGTTTATTGATGCTGTGAATTTCATTTTGAGATTTTAATATTGATGAATGCATCAACCTGAGAGATACCTAAATATCAGGAAAGCATGGCATAAATATTCCTATATAATGAAGAAAATACAAGAGCTTTCCACTGTAAAGGCATTCCTCCTATTAGCATAAGCCAAGCCATTGCAAGTAGAGGCCAAATCAGTCTATTAGCCCTTCCAGCTCACAAGGGTAAGCAACTTTCTTCATGCTATAGATTGCCCGGGGATGGGTGATTGAGAGATGTTTGATAGGGCTATGTGAAAAGTACATTTAAACCAAACCACTGGATTTTGATAGTGATAACAGTAGGGAGGAGAGAGCCAACATGCTGTAGCATTCAGCATTCTAAACTAGAACAAAGAGAACTAGATTTTAGTTCTCTCTTAGGCACAGAAGGCAGCGGGATGATCTTGGACCAGATACTCCTTCTCAGCATCAATGTCTGCAACAAGCTGGCTGTAAAACAAACCCTCACATCCCATTTTACATTGATAGCTTTGCAGAGCGAACTAAGTGAGCACAGCAAAAAAAGGGAGGAGAAGGAGAAGAGGAAGAGGAAGAGGAGGCTAGGCAGAGGCAGAAGAAACAGAAGCAGAAGCAGAAGCAGCAAAAGCAGAAGGTGAAGGTGAAGCAGAGGCAGAGACAGAGGCGGAGGGAGAGGCACAATAGCCCTGGAAAGCTATCAAAATGTATCTGGAGATCCTATATGGCCTGAGGCTAAAGGTTCCCTCTTCCAGCTCTATTCAACAACATGTCTCAGGGATTTCATACAATGCCTATATAGAAGAGAGGAATACTGAGACTGTGGTGTTCTGTATGGAAACTAAATCCCTTCCCCCCACCCCAAGGAATTATATCAGTCTAGAGACCTTCAGTGGTTCGAATCCCTAGTGTCGCGTAATGAGGTGAGATCCCGTTACTTCTCCCAGCTTCTGCCAACCTAGCAGTTCCTGGAACTGCTACGCATGGAACTGCTATGCATGGAACGTAAAAAATGCAAGTAGAAAAATAGGGACCACCTTTGGTGGGAAGGTAACAGTGTTCCGTGCGCCTTTGGCATTTAGTCATGCTGGCCACATGACCATGGAGATGTCTTCGGACAGTGCTGGCTCTTCGGCTTTGAAATGGAGATGAGCACCGCCCCCTAGAGTCAGGAATGACTAGCACATATGTGTGAGGGGAACCTTTACCTTTACCTTAAAAGACCTTTAATTGCCTCCAGTGGAGAAGAAAGTTTTATTAAAGCCAGCTATGTCAATCCTGGACAGATTTATCCACCACACTTAAAATATTTACTTACAGTACATGCAGTTTTCTAGACCATGTCCAGGACACTTACATTTTGAAGAGATTTGCAGTAATCAAAATATTCCATAAAAATAATTATAAAACCATATTTATTAGAAACTAACTGAGGGAAAGGATTCAAAAAACACTGGCTATTCTTCAGTCTTAGATGACAACTCTCCAACAAGGGCCAAAAAGATGTAATGGTCTCCCCAGCCTCAATACTCAAGTCGGACTGTGACCAAGTAAAACAAACTTTGCGACAAAGGTTAGAGGACATCAAAAGGCAAACGGACTTAGGGAAAGCTCCGTTGTTTCTGGCTCCAGATGCCATTAGAGATGTTGTTACTCCTGCCAGCTATCTTAGCCAGTTGGAGTCGGCAAACCATTGGAAAGCATTTTCGCTTGCACGGTGCTGTGCGCTTCCATCGGCTGTCCTGTACAGCAAATATTAAAAGATACCATTGACTGAAAGACTCTGTTCCTGTGGATCAGGAAGGTGGAGACCATTGGTCACATACTCCTTCGATGTGAAAAAAACATATCCTTCGAATAATTGCTAGGTATCCTGGTCATTCCAACACTGCTTATCTCCAGTGGCTGCTTAAGGATGAACGGTCCATAACTACAGTGCAGGGGGCTAGATTCTGCACAGCAGCACTGGGGATTTGTTGGAAACACATGTCTAATCCACCATAGCTATTTTATACAACAAATGTGGCAAACCCTTTCCACTGCTTATTCTTTTCCCTTTTAGTATTAAACTGACTACGGGCCTCACAGTTTATGGATTGTAATTTTAATATAGTAGACCATGTGTAATTGACAGACCGGATTTTATCATAGATTTTATCTGTTATTTATTATTTTATTCTAGAATTTTTAATTGTATATTTACTGAGTGTTTTTATTTGTTTTAGTTTCTGGTCTATGTCTGTAATAAATTGAATTGAATTGAAGATTTCAAATAGAATATTCTGGCTGGCACCACCAGAAGGGAGGCCTGTCTATAAGTAGATCTGTAGTTCTTAGCACCTTTCATAATCTACAGTACCTCAAACTATCATCTACCTGTAATGGAACAGCTAATCTGTCAGGGTATCAAAATATTGTTTAGGAGGCTAAAGTTTGTCCTCTTACATTTCACCTCCATTCCTGGTTTCCCCATGGCATTTGCTGGCATGTTGTATATGAGGGGGAAGCAGGTGGCAGTATTATCTCATAAGGATGAATGACAAAACTGAGACATTTATTTTCCAAAGATAAAGCACAGATACAGTATGTTAATCATACGAAGGCATGATGACTGATATTTAACTAAAAGAAGTGTCAATTGGGGCTACATTGTGGAAATGAGATGAATTTGTAAGGTACCATTCAAGGTACCCATAAACATGATATTTTTAGGGTTGTTTTTTTTTGAAGATAATCAAAACGTATTAGAAACTTATTCCATCTTTTTTCCAAGCAGAGACATTTCTGTGATCAATACAAAGATGGACAATGTTAGGAAATACAGAATGGAGGATGGCAACCTCTTTATGTCTTATAAAATGTTTTCAATGAGTCCAGATGACTGCACAATGTGTCTTCATCTGAAAGCATTGACACGTTAAGGCCCGCAAGCAAATTGTGCCTTTGATGAATTAGTCAACAGTCATTCTGAATGTATTCTTCCCCTTTCATCAAATCCATCTAAAGAATAAAAGCTACAAAAAGCAGAGCAATTTATTTCTTTGGTTGGGTAGAGAATGTGTTTATTAAGTGGAAACTTTGGGTATTGTTCTAAAGTGCTATTCTACCACTCCATAAAAAAGAAGCCTTGCAAATCAGTCATTGCAATCTATAACACAGTTATGAAATATAAATTGACTTCTGATAGTAGAATTGTGAAAATTGAATGGAATTGTAGCAGTCTTAATACAGCTGCAAATAACTTTCTGCTCTGGGAAACACTCAACATTCATATCAGAAATGGCTTGCGTTCTGTTGGCAAGCCAAACAACAGAAACAATTTAATTTTTCATTCATCACACAGCATTGCCATATGGAAAAGAAAGAGGGATGGAAATTTCATATTTTATTAGAAAATCACTGTGTGAAACTGTCTCAGAGGAAATATGCCCAAGATAAATAGAGTACATATATAAAAGTGGTATGAACCATTGTAATTTAGTATGACATGCAAGTGTCATGCTTTGATTGATTATGTGCCATCAAGTCATTTTCAACTCCTGCAATCCCACAGATTAACAGTCCCCAACCTTTCTGGCACCAGGGATCAGTTTTGTGGAAAACAATTCTTCCACAGAGTGAGGGAGGGGGTGTTTCACATGCAACCTAGATCCTGTACATGTGCAAATAAAGCTTTACTTGCTTGCCTGCCACTTGCATGACCCTGTTTCTAACAGGCTATGGACCAATACCAGTCTGCAGCCTGGGGGTTAGGGACCTCCGCCATAGAGAGATATTCTCTGAGACTATCTATCCCTAGCCTGTTGTTTCATATCTCTCAATCATGTACTCATTGCTGAGTGCATCTTTTCTATCTTTCTCAGTATTAGAGCCCTTTCCAGAGAGCTGGGGCTTCACATAATGTGTCTGATGTAGGATAATTTGAGCTTGATCATTTATGCCTCAAGTGAGAACTTTGGGTTGATTTGTTTAATGTTTATCTGTTTGTCTTTTTGGCAGTCCACAATACTCTCCAATACTAACGTTCAAAAGCATCAATATTATTTATTTATTTATCTATTTATTTATTTATTTATTTATTTATTTGTTTGTTTATTTATTTGTTCGATTTATATGCCACCCTTCTCCGGAGAAGGCCTTCTCAGGGCGGCTTACAATGTGTTAAGCAATATTCTATCCTGCTTCTTTAAAGTACAAACTTTTTCTTCCATAGAGCGAAACAGAGAATACTATGACTTGCACAATCCTTATTCTGGTAGATATGGACACATCATGGCATTTGAATATATTTTCCAAGGCCTCCATGGCTGCTGTACCAAGTGCTAGTCTGCAGCCTGTTTCTTGACTGCTTGTTCCTTTACTGTTGATGATTGATCCTAAAAGGCAAAAAGCTCTCCATTGTTCTTTAAGTAGACTTCAATATTGTTACTGAACCCCACCCATTTAATAAGAGAGCTATGAGTGAAGGTAAGGTATTTCAAAAATCTGCTGTTACTCAATTCTTTTACAGGATACTTGAAGCTCAATTGGGAAACATCTATCAAATAAATGCACACTGGATCTGAATCAAATCTAGGAAAGCTCTAATGTGGTTATAAATTCAGTTATGAACAGGACTGGGTGATCCCCTTCAGCAGCATATAGCATGATAAGGATGGTCCTTCCCATCTGTTTTATGATGATTGTCATTGTAAAGGGCCTTATGTTACACAGCATTGGCTATACACAGTTGCCCTTTTAAAAGGCAAACCTGTTCAAAAGGCACAATGAATGTCCATTTTCTTAGAAATCTTCACTAGGTAATTCTTTTTTGCTGGGTACTCATGTATTCCTAATGTCAAAGGAAGGTTTGTTTACAGGACAGAACAGAACAACAGAGTTAGAAGGGACCTTGGAGGTCTTCTAGTCCAACCCTCTGTTCAAGCAGGAGACCCTATACCATTTCAGATCAGTCTTTTCTTGAAAGCCTCCAGTGATGGAGCACCTACAACTTCTGAATTTAATTTTAATTTTTTAAAGTTTAATTTTTAAATTTTCAAAAATGTGTTTTAAACACTACTCCTCCTTAATGTTATGACATTAAGGCTTATATTGTTCTACCATATATTTGGATTTCCTGTTGATCAATCTTAAATAGTTTTAAATAACTTTTCAGATTATCTGGGTGAGAGATGATACAGTATATCAAAAAAGAAACAAGTTTGTCTTGAACTATTCATCTCCTAATCTCCTTGCAAAGTAACCCAATCAGCATGGAATTTAAACATACAGGTAAACTGTTAACATTTAATCCCAGAGTTGATGTTATTTTGCTAATTGGGAGGAAGAAACAAACAACCCAACTGGTTTTACTCATCTACCTTTCAGTATAGCTAAGCCCAGTAGATACTTCTCAGCAATTTAGTCATATAAGATCCATCTCTAAAGATGCAAAAAAATCCATCCCCACCTATCAGTCCAACTAGAACTAAATGCACAATTTTAAAATTAAAACAAAATCTTACACCAAAAAATTATTACAGTTAGATCCCTATATTGATGTAAATTACTCTAGACTTACTTAAAGTTCCTGATTAAACAGTTTCTTAGTCATTGCTCCCAGAATAACAAGGAACCAAAACAAACAGGATTACATTAGGTTTGATATACTTTGATGTCATTTTATGCTGTTTAAAATGCTATGCAAAACAGTATGCTGGGGTAACTTTGAATGATACTAGCCAATTTTCTAGCCAATAGTCAACAGTCAGCAGGAAAAGAACCACAGTGGAACACATATTGTCAGAACTCTTCTGAGTAGTTAAGAATAAACAGCAAACTATCTGTCAGTCTTGTATGTTTGCAAAGAGCATATTGGCTCAGTTGTGACTTAAGGAGGAAATGCAGTGGAGCAGTTATCCCAGCTAATTTAGAGATTATAAATTGGTAGAGCAGTCAGTTTATGTTTTATCATAGTGAGTTTCTAAATTTCTAAGTCCCTGCATTTGGCAGTGTATACCAATTTTAAAATGGCATGTAGAAAGAGCTATGCAATTTTAATTAGATTGGTGCATTCCAGATGAAAAACAATTTGCAAATTATTATACCATGACTACTAGGGCAAAGCCACAATGTTGGCTGCCCATCATCTCCATCACTATGGTGTTCTTTCTTTTTTCCCTTCTTTCTTTCCTTTCCTTCTTTCTTTCTTTTGCTGAGGGCAGGCTGAAAATGATTTACCATAAGTTGCTTAGATCTTTTCTATATATAATTCCTGAAGTGATCTTTGCCAGAGCATGTTTCAAGGGAAATCAGAGGCTTTCCAGCTAATCTGTCCATAGTGATGAAGATAGTGTGGTGGTATATTGAAGTGCATGGAAGAAAAGAGAGAAAACCATCCCAATTGGGAAAAGGTCCTTCCAGCGACTTCCTCGTCTTATTGCAACTCTTCAGCCTGTAAGGGAAAATCTTTCTTATCCTTTTAAGATCTTGGCCATTTAATACTTCTTTTGAAGGCTCTAGTCACCAACCCAACACGCACAAGAACTTTTCAAACCATTAGAAACTTCACTATTAAACATCAGCAAATCTCTTCTTTTTGATAACCTCCTTTTCACATCCTGCAAAGGACTGTAGGCTGTGATCAGGTAACATTCTGAAAAATGGTCCTAGCAATTTGAGGCAGCTTACATATGTAGGAAGTATTAATATAATAGCCTTTCTCTATCCAGCACCTCCATATGTGTTTGAATAAAGACAGCTGTTCTATTATTTTTCTTCATCCATAGTAAGTCACCACTGTTGGAAAACTTCCCTGTTCACCAGATCTATTAGAGGTACAAAATTTCATTGTTTCCAAATCAAACTAAATTTGTGACCATCTGATTCCCATTTAAATTTGTTGGCTTTAGCAGAACTGTATTGTTAATCTCAGTAGTGTACAGCTGTGGATGTTTCAAAGATGATTCAAAAGAGTTTTTTACCATATGTGAGAGTGTGAACACAGGACACAGCAATTCTTAAAGTGGCATATTTCTTTTTACGCTTCTGAGCTACTACTTAAAGCTACCACATCTTTGATGTTTTAAATCAACCATATCTGTCTTCAGTCTGGCACAGAAGCAGGGGGAAAAAGAAATTGCTTTTAAAAGGTGCTGCTGTGCACCTTTCACAGAAACAGATACACCTTTTCTGAAACAGTTTTGATACATGAACAACTGTAATATATTTACTGAGGGATAATACTGAAAAGTAAATTGTTTCCATGCAAAGGACTATACCTTCTATAACGTCATCCTAAAAAATATATGAATTAGTTCCCAGAGACTTACATTTCAAATTTAAAATCTTTTGCCATTTTTAAGGAGTTGGAAATATTTTTAAGTGAATACTGCATTAATAGTTGTATATTACTGTGTTTCTCCGAAAATAAGACCCTATCTTATATTTTTTTGAACCCTGAAATAAGCGCTTGGCCTTATTGCCATGCGCTCAAAAGCCTGATTGGGCTTATTATCAGGGGATGTCTTATTTTGGAGGAAACAGGGTACTTTTTCCAGTAGTAGACATGCATATAAAATGTTAATGGTTCATGAAACCTCTCAGGTTAGTAAGGATTCAACATTCTGATATGAAATTTTGTAACTTTAAGTTTTCTCACACAAGATCTGGTGACATTAGTACTTTGGGGTGAAAGCTCATTAAACTTAACTGTCCCAAGAGATCTCATGCACTCTTATATATCTTATGAAATTTCCATTTGTTCAACTATTTATGTTTCAGGAAGCTGTGAACCTCTTGAAAGCTGCTTTCAGTTCTTACAAGCAATTGATGTATCTAGTATTATTCAGTATTTGGGGGTTTTTTAACTTACGTTGTGGTTATTTTTACTGTATGCCTCCCAGAATTATTGTGGAGGGGCAACCTTATATATTGCAAAATAAATGAAGTCTTGACAGGCAAAAATGTTTTCAGGCTAAAGTCCTTCCTTATGGAGAAGAAGCTGGGAATTTTTGCATTCAGAACATGGTCTCTACCACCAATCTAAGTTCCACAAAGGGCAGAATTCAGTAAATATAGATAGTGATGTGAAGTGTAGTGCAGTAAATTATTCCAATGCTCATCTCAAGTTGATTAAAAATACATCATTAAAGTGCTTTCTTGTCCAGAAACTTGCTGGATAATATACTTCATTATTAAGAGCTCTCAATATATATATTGCAGCTTCAAGCACAGCAGAACTGAGGAGAGTGCAAGAAATGTAGGCCCTTCATTCCTTTTTATCCTTTGAAAGAAGAAGAAGAAGAAACAGGATCTCAGTGTTAACAAGATGTTTAGCACTCCAACTAGAGCATGGAGGCAATAAGGGATAACTAAAAAATGGATCCTTTCAAGCTAGGATATAGATAACTTATCTATGCATTTTTAAAGTAAAATTAATTAATAAAATAGAATTATAAACAGCCATCATGCAAAAAGCATCTGGGCAGCATACAACAAAGGTTATAAAATAGTAAATCCTCCCATGCTTTTGTTTCCCTGTCAAGAAGGGTTGTACCAAAATCACACTATTCCAAAGTTGGGATGTTATGCTAGTTAGAATGTTCACTTGTTTCAGCCTAATTATATGCCTGTTTTCCATTCAGGTCAGATCCACCTCATTGACACCTGCCAGTGATATCCCTCAAAGTAATCCAACCTAGCAGAAAAACAAATTCAGAGACTGTGGATCAGAAAGCAAAAGAGTTATATGACTTAGGATGGATAGTTGATATCCAATAAGCCATTACACAGTCCAAGCACCTCCATATTTCTACCCCTCCAAGCTCCTCTACTTAACAATTACATATTCACATATTGACCGGAACCTTGTTTAATATGGCAACACATAAACACTAACACTCAGAGCATAAAAATATGCTTCAGAAGGTGGTTTTATATAGATGCCAGAAATTATTAATGTTGATTATGCTGCTATCCTTTTTTTAATCATGCTTTGTAAGAATAGATTATAAAACCATGAGAATTACTCAGCTGATTCCTCAGACATACTTTGACACCACCATCTTTAAGCTTACCAAAGCTTTATTTTAGTTCCATTTGACAAGTAAACTTGCAAAATGTTTCTATGGAAAGAGATTCAATTGATGGACACAAATACAACAAAATTCCATCATTTAATAATGAGCTCAGCTTCAGAGAAAAACAATGTTTTAGAATTGAGAGAGGGAGTGTTTCCCTCTTCACATTTTCCACATTAAGAAAAACTGTAATATGCTCTTTCATTCTTTTTTTTATCGCAAAGCATCTCAGATATTGTTAACTTTTTATCAGATATCTACCTCAGTCACAAGACTCCTGTCTTTATCATGCTTCAACCGCATCTATCTGTTGTCAGCATAGCTGTCCTCTGACCCAAAATAAATAAACAGTTGTCATCCAGATACTGAGGACTTTTCACACCAGCCTGCTGAACACAGTCAGGCAGAAGTAGCAGCATCTGTTTTAATTTCAGTGTGTGTCAGCTGCTATGCTAGAGTACATGGGGAAATGCGTGAACTTGCTTTACAAAATTTACTAACGAGCGACAAGCCATAGAGGCCAGAGCAAATGCTCCTGTTACCATCAGAAATAGGAGGATATCTTCTGATTCCAGTTCAGACACTTGTAGATTATTAAATACAGCGCAACTGAGATGAGCTGCATATTTGGTGGTGTTTTGGGATTGATGCTATGTTAAAATTTACCTCAACAATTTTCACCACCTGTAAAAAAAATACTTTATCCTCCCCCTCCCCCTTTCAATCTTATTTTTAAGATGTTAAAGCATTACTTTCAAATCTGCTGTTGGTAATGGGATAGGAATTTGTTGAAGTTGGTATAGGATGCTACTACAGCTGATGCTGTTGTTTGTTCATCTGAACGATTGAAATTTTTGCTCATGTTGCTGTCCATTGCTCTGAAGCTCTCCTGGATGCCTATTCTTCCCCAAGCAAGGAATTTTCTCCTAATGCCTTCCCTTGAGATTTAATTGAGACATGGGAAATCAGGGAAGCTGTAGCTCAGTGGAGGGAAAATTGTACAAGAAAGTCACAGCTGTCACCTAAATCCTCTCAGAACATCTATTGACTAAATAGCAGAACACATTTTTCATGAGTGCTTCCCTCAAATTCATTTCTTCTCTAAAAGAAATTTCAAAAGCAAGCTCTTTTTTTCATCAACAGAATGAGATCTATCTTTGCCAGAACTATTCACTCATTATTAACTATTCATTGTGCATAGTTATTTCAGGATTTGTGCAAAAGTCTTCCAATGCAGCCTGGCAGGCAAAATTAGTCATGTCTATCTGATGGCCTGGGCATGAGGGACACATTCCTCCTTTCCCCTATTCAAAGTAGGAGCAATATGATGATTGCCTCAGCTGCCATGAGCATAGTCACATGGTTGAATCTGACTGATTATAATGCCCAGTGACATTTTTGCATTCTTCATATATCTGACTGGCTGGGATCATTCAGTGGTAAATTCTACAAATGGTGGCCAAATATACTGTATATAAAAATATTACAGAAGGGTACCTAAGATAGAGTGGTGAAGTTTCTTCTAACAACCATTAAAATGTGTTCACTCACCGATCTATGACTGAATGAACTTTTGCCAGAGACTCGTGTATCTTTAGAAGTATTACTATAAATCAAATCTCGCATTAGATTTAATGTAGGGATTTGAATTGAATAAAGTGTTTTCTCTAGGGAAAGGCTTCTTCCTATTCCATTTTCCAAAGAGTTGTCATTACCTCAAGCTATCAGAACACTAATTGTTATTTTCCACCAGACACAAAATTGAAATTGTATATCATTATTACTACTATGTTGTAACTATTTGCCCATTATGCCTTATCTCTTGATATGAGAGTGATATGGGAATTCATTTGCTCAAAAAAAAATTGATAGCTTATTATCATAAACTATTTTAAATGAATGATTCCCAATATGTTATGTAGCAACACATTACATCAAAATAATTAATGGCTATTGAATTTTAGTGTAACTAACTGGGATGTCATAGAAAGACAATGTACATTTGGCTCTAAGTAGAAGAACAAATTAAACATTTAAAGTCAATGTAATTTTCAAGCCATTAATACTCTGCTTGTACTTTACTGTTCAAATGCAGGCAAAAGAAGATAGCAAGCAGACTCATCAAATTTGAGACATGATTCATTTGCTTTGCTGGAATGATTTGTCAAATATGGTTTATTTCTCCATGCTGCATTAGTAGGAGGTCTTAATCTGAGCCACTACTCATCAGCTTCTGTATATATAATATCTGTTTTCAGTTCTAGGTTCTAATTATGGGCTACATAAAAACAGATTAAAATTGGTTGATATGATCATTCAATAGAATAAAGACATGAAATGCACAGAATAGTAGCATTTGTCATATGAAACCATGGGATCCATTCATAAATATTTAAACATTGCCACCAATTCACCTTTTACTAATTTAAATGTGCATGCAAATTTTCATATTTGAATTTCATCTTCTAGTTTTTGTTCTTTCTCATAAGATGTAACTTTTGAATGGATTTACACACTGACATTTTGTGGTGTTATTGTTTGGGAAGTATATCACTTGAAATTCCTTTATTGTTTTTCAAATTCTCTGGTATACCCTGAAAAACTCTCTAGCATGCACCAGAGATTAACTTCTGATTGTCTCAACTGGAACATGACATGGTTGAACCTGATGCCAAATTGCTCAGTTCCAGATTGGTCCCCCGTATCTAGCCCAATGATTTCTGCCTAGACCTGGACTCTCAAAATAAACCAGCAGTGACATCGTAAAGGAAAGATTAAATGTTGCTCAGCATCTATCAGTTTACCATGTAAAAGATAAGTTCACAGTTTAGACACAAGTTAAATAGGTTAGCTTTCATGAGGGCATGATGATACATGCAACCTGAAGTTGAATGGATGACAGTGCTATTACTAGGATGACAAAGAAATAAATACATTCTTTTTCTCCCTTTTTCTGATTTTCTTTCTTGTCTATTATTGTTGCATAATAAACCTTATTTTGGGACATGTCGCCATATTTTTGAAAAGGTCAAACACATGATGGTCCAGTCATTGCAATCTTAGAAGCAACAGAGGTGGAATCATTTTTTTTCTTGGAAATAATAATTAGTGGGCTTTCTTTGCAAAGAAACATATGTCAGAGGAAGTGGGATAGTGATCTTGATAATAAAGGGCTTCAATTAGTGAACAGATTTTTCATGCAATTTAAATCTTTCAGGGAGATATTTAAGAGCAGGTGGCAGCTGGGGCCAAGGTGGCCTTTGCACAGTTCTGTCTGATGCCCCAAATGCATACTTTCCTGGATCATAGATAATCACTCACCCTTGTCACTTCACAGTTCTACTATTGCAATGTACTCTATATGGGTACCTTGAAGACCATTCAAGCTTCAGCTGGTCCAGGATGCAGTGGCATGAGCAGTGATGAGCTTGCCTTGACTTGGCTTGCCCATGTAACACCTCTGCTTAGTAAGCTGCACTGGTTGTCATTATGCTTCCAGATGCCATTCTTCTTTTATTATTACCTATAAATCTATTAGTGGCATAGGGACCAGTTATTTGAGGTATACCCTTGAGGATTTCCTTCTGTCCAACACTTCCTGCCAAGCCATCATTATCCAGTAGAGTGGGCATGATTTGGGTCCCCTCAATTAGTGTCAACTTTCAGTGTCCAGGAAGTGTGTCTTCTCTGTAGCAGCATCTGCCCTCTCAGATGAGGTCACCTCTTAGATCCATGTGGTCCCAACCTGATAGGATTCCAGAAGGCCTCAAAAACCTCATTTTGGGACAGGGTGGATGGGACTGTCCTGTTTGTGAAGTTTTATTTCACAATAACTATATATATCTATATGTAAACACAAATGTATACAAAATGTAATATATAATAAGCATCTTGTATATTCATTTTCTAATTTGGTGTAATTTATTGTATTTTGTTGTTTTTATGTTCTTTACCCTGCGAACCTGCCAAAGTCAGTTGGAGTCACATTAAAAATCAAATAAATTAATACCTGATAAAACATCTCTCCCCCTCCCCCCCCCCCCTCTCTCTCTCTCTCTCTCTCTCTCTCTCTCTCTGTAACCACTGCCAAATATCCACAGCTTTAATGGAAAAATTTTACAGGAAGAGAAAAAAAAGGAAATGAAACATTGTTGATTCTCCCTGATCTTTTGGTGCCTTTTGATATTATTAACCAAGATATCCTTCTGGACCCCTATATAGGTTGAGACTTGAGAGCATGGTATAATGATGGTTTTGCTTCCTGCTCCCTACAGAGCTATAGTCAGAGGGAAACACTAGGTTACCATATCAAGGTCCCATGGAAATTATACTGTGGAATTCCACAGATTTTTATTTGATTTCTAGTGCTGTTAAACATTTATAGATTCATGGGGCAGTCATAGAAGATGATGCCCAACTCAAGGTCTGTTCTGACTCAAGAGAGCCTGGACACAGAATTGGCTGGATGAGGCTCAAAATCCTGTGACTGAATCCTGAACAAATAGAGGGTTTATAGACCAGCAGCTTTCTTGTCTAGAAATTAGTGGAGCTAATTATCTTTCTCTTGAAGGAAGCATTTTTTTCCAGTTTGGTTATTTTGTCAGCTGTGGCTGGGTGTGAAACTTCTGCTGGGACTGGAGTCCCTGTATTAAAAATACATCAAATAGCCATTATGTAGAGTTGCAGCCTTCTAAAGACCTTCCTTGCCATCTGTTTTTTTAAAATCTTTTGGGATGAGATTTACATGATCAAATAGCTGAAGAAATAAATAACTTATATGTTGTTAGAATCTTCCATCACCATTTGCAATGAAATTCACTCTTCCTCTTACAATTCATCTGTGATATGGCAATAATAGTAATATTTTCATAATATCACACATCCTTTGTTTATCACATAAAGTCCCAAATAGGAACCATCAGATGAGCCAAGTTTGACAAATCACTGAAAAACTGACACATAAACAATTATTTCTTCATGGGGTGGTGTTGAGTCAAACATGGTGTGGATGAATGTGCTTTCTCTGAGTAATTTCAAGAGACATAAGTCTACAAGTGTCACTTTCACAATCAAAGGGATGGAGTCAGCCTAGATTTTTTTTTTCATGTAAGAAAACACAAAACTTTAAGCAGAGATGGTTCCTATGAGTATTAGAAGAACCCAACAGATGAGTGTTAGCCTGTTAATGCTTACGTAGGCTACATTAAAATATCCATATTTTATCAGCAGTTCAGTCTTCTAATTATATTCCAAAATGTAGGTCACAGTAAATCCCCCATTGGGAGACCAGGGACTCTATTCTAACACTTACTGTTGCCTGCTGCAGTTAAAGCCTTCCATTAGGTATTCAAAAAGCAAAATCAATCTAATCCTGGCTGAGGAGATCCTTTCTAAGAAGAAATTGAAATTCTGATTAACTCAAGCAATTGATAAGAAAGAGGAAATGAAGGAAGAAAGCTATATCTGACAGATACGAACTCTTCCCTTATGATCTCAAATCTTTGTGCTTCTAATCCAGAGTTTTGAGAATCAAGTGCCCTAAGTAATTGACGTCAGAGTAATAAAAGATTAAGAGTTCAACACTGAATCACAGGAAATGTGTTTTTTCAATATTGAAATGCAGCAGCAAGTTAAATTTAAGATGAATTCCATCTCCAGGATATCTACTTTATCAGCTGCCTACAAGGAGCTTAGCATTTCCAGCAAAAATAGTCAACATTAATATTATTGTTAATAGCGTAAATTCTAATAAAAGTTGTCCTTAATTTATCTCCTATAATATTTCTAAATTTATGGGCAAGGTTTGAAAATTCAGAAACTGTTCTGAAATGGGTCCTGATCGATGCTGCTCCCCATTCACAAAGCTGCTTTGTTATTAGATGGCTAGTAGTAACAAAGAACAAGTAACTTGCAAAGAACTGAATACAAGATTCTTATTACACTTTGGTCAAGAAGCTGATCACAAGACAGAGGTAGGGCTTGATCTCCAAACTGCATGGGTCTAACTCTATGCATAGCAGGTCTATGCAGTTATTTTCTGACACTTCCCCAACCCTTCATGAGTGTTCCTCACAAGCCCAACAGACATTTCTTAGCAATTTCATTAGCTTAAAATGGAGCTGGACCCATGCTTATTCTGAGATAGTCTGAGAGGAATAAGGATATCCCCAAAGGTTACCAATAAAATCTTAAGGCAGAATTTTCCAAGCAGTTTCTCTCAAATAGCAACATCAAATAGCCTTTGATGTTGCTAGGTGAGTAGATTGAGACTTAAAGTGCAGGATAACAATGAATTTGAGAAACTTGAATGGAAGTAATAGGTTATCACATTCCAGCATACATACATATTGCTGAAAAAATAACAATAATCCATTGTTTATCATCTAATCTGAAGCTGGGAATGTCTATCTAACTCATTGCTCATGAGAATGGTATTGCAGGCTATTTATTTAGCATTTACAAGCAATGCTCATTACATGGCTTTGAAAAACCCTCAGAGCAGAATTCAAATACTAATCATGATAGTAAAATGCAGAAAAGTCTCTTGGGTAGATTAGTTTATTAAAAACAATAAAAAATGTTAAACAACTCTAGTAACCCTCCTTCACCACTCCCACCACTATTTCCACTGATAAACCTTCAAATCCATGCTAGAACAGTGGCTATGAGATATCATTTTATTTTCCCAGAAATGCCTCTGGCATCTATCTCCGGTTTTAATTGGAAGTGAAGATAACAGCCCCAACTGCTGCTTTGAAACGTGACAAGAGAGATCATGGTTCCATGAGAGAATAAAGGTGTTCATTGCCGGCACAATCTCTTGCTTTTTTTCATGCAATAAAACCACCTTGGGTTTATCTCTGATCCTTTAGATTTGTTCCTGAAAGACCCACTTCATTGTTTATTTAATTCAGGATAACAAATCCACCTTTGAGAACAAAGACCATATTCCTGAAAATATCTCTGGACTTAATTTATAAATCTCACTCTAAATAAAACTCTTTTGTGAGAAAAAGAAACTAAAAATGAAAACAACAAAATAGAAAATTCAAAGAAAAAGGTATTCTATAAAGTCCTGCCTCATGTAGTTTACTATTCTGTATTTTAGAGAAGCTCTGTTCTCTGTAATTGCATAATCTCCAGAATAGTAGATAAACATATTCAGTTTTTTCTCATTTCCTTTATTTCTGCTTGCCTTGCTTGTTTTTCATCAAAAAGTCAATTCTCTCTCACTTTTGTCTATCTTTCTCTCTTTCAGACAAATTCAAATTAGGAACCATGGTGGCACAGTGGTTAGAAGGCAGTATTGCAGGCAACAGTGTAACAATAACCTGGCTTTGATATAGCTGGTTCCTTCTAGCATTGTAGACATGTAGACTTAGAAAAGCTTCTAAGCAGTAGTGGTTTCCACTTATCTTCACTACCAGTTCAGAACTGTGAGCGCTCGCGCGTGGAGCTTCTGTGCATGCACAAAGCGTCCGTGATGACATCCGGGTAGGTGGGCCAAACTGGTTCGCCCGAAACGGGGCGAACCAGTAGAAAGAAACCCATCACTGCTTCTAAGTATTAATGCAATCACAGCTTCATTATGGTCTTCAATTCACTTCCACTTATGCCAGTTTCCACTTGAAGCAACAAGGCTGTCAACTAGGTATTACTAGGTGGACTGACAAGACTCTATAACATATATCATTCCCAATGTCACATGAATGATGGAAAAGATTCATTTCCGAGCAGATGGGAAACTATTACCCAACTATGTATGCAATATTACATTAGGTGGACTGAGATCATTATAAAACAGCCTCTTTTCAGCGGAACGGCTCTCCTATTTTCTTTATGTCATATATGTTTATTTAATACAGTAAAGAAATGAAAATGCCACAGACAAACAAACTAATCAACTTATAGCAAAAAAAATGCACAAAATATGATATCACCCAAATTAGCAGAAACAACTTTGCATATTTGTATATCCC
This sequence comes from Pantherophis guttatus, assembly GCF_059756535.1. Classification (NCBI taxonomy): domain Eukaryota; kingdom Metazoa; phylum Chordata; class Lepidosauria; order Squamata; family Colubridae; genus Pantherophis; species Pantherophis guttatus. The sequence goes on along the minus strand of NC_142063.1, from coordinate 295,551,392 downwards.
TTTGGGAATAGTTATGATCTCCTCCAATGAATGAGGGTTCAACATTTTTTGTTAAGGGACACTTATTTCACAGATTTTTTTAAAAAAGAGCATTCTAGGTTAAAAGTCCAATGACTGTTAATATCATTTGTGTCTATGCTCAGCAGCACAATCAAGAGAACTGGGGAGATGGAGCATGTAAAGATGTTTTAAGAAGTATCTATCCATATTTGCTCTTTGTCTCTAAATGATAAACATACCAAGGTAAAAATCGCATTAATTTATAAAGTAGCCAAGAATCAATCAATACACTTTGTTGCTTCCTTGTGAATATTGTTACGATCTTCTCTTCATAAATGTCCTTCTATGAACCCATTCTAATGGTTCTGGCAGGAACATAACACAATTCCCTTATGGAATAAATAAATGAATGGCATTATTTTCATCTCTCTGGATACTTTACATTCTAAATGAAATAACTGGGGAGAAAACAGTCCCAATTTTTTTTTAAAAAAATGTCTGGCTTTTTTCAAGCTACAATGAAGAAAAATATACATTACAATTATTTCTTTGCTAACCAACAGAAGCTCCAGTGCTTCCCACTACCATTTTTGCCAATACTTTTGAGAATGCTTTCTAGAATGAAGATGCCAAATAAAAATGAAGGCAAATATAACTCTATTTTAATAGAGTTAAAAAGGGAGACACACAATTAAGATGTCTGTTAGTCATTGCAAAGTGAATATTGTTGATACAAAGATGGATGGAGATGGCGATGGAGATGGAGATGGAGATGGAGATAGATAGATAGATAGATAGATAGATAGATAGATAGATAGATAGACAGACAGACAGATGGATGATAGGTGGGTGGGTGGATAGACGGATGCATGGATGGATGGCTGATAGGTAGGTGGATAGATAGATAGATAGATAGATAGATAGATAGATAGATAGATAGATAGATAATTATGTGTGCATGTGAAACATAAAGAGAATACTTCACATGGGGAAAGGAAGAGTAGGGTTCACAATAAGTGCCTATGAATGATAGAATAGGAAAAAGAAAGAGTACTCATGAAATAATACGAGGGAGGGAGGGAGGGAGAGAATAGGGAGGGAGTTAGAAATAGATTTTTGGGTACAAGTCAGAAATAGGAAACATAAATAAGTGAAAACTAATTTCACACTTTTCCAAGTCTAAAATTCTTCTGCATAACTGGGCTGTGTGCTTTGTGTGCATATGTGTTTATGCATAAATGTGCATTTCTATTCATTGTTTTTCAAAAGGTTCCTCTGCTATCACAACTACTATAAAGAAAAAAAATTAATGCATGGTATATAACATTTTTGTTCATAGTTTCCAGTTATCAGGTAGAAGAGGCAAAGTGTTAAAAACTGAAAGATTGTTTTAAAAGATACCCTTCAATGAAATGATGTTCAGAATTGGGATTCACACACATTTTAAAGTTGCCAAGGTTGGGAAACACAGTGTTAGAAGTTTGGGAAGATAGTAACTGAGCTTTTTAACTCTCCACATTGTAACTTTAAAAAATTCTTGGGGGGACGGACGACAATTGTGACATTAAATAAAATATGCTGTTCTACTTTTGATGTCTTGTTGCATATTTGTTTATTCATTATACACATTTCTCCTGCTTTCCATCTGAAGGATGGAAAGGATGCCTGCATCTGAATTTGGCATCCTTCCGATGTTCTGGCACTGTCTTTCCCAGGATTCCAAGTTAACATATGAGGGCTGCCAAAGGCAGTCCCAGTGCAGCCAGGAAAACCAATTTAGGCTGCTTTCTTTCAGAAGAAAACTTCAACTCCAATGCTGGCTGGAGAATTCTAAGAGTTGAAATCCACACATTTTATAATTGTCAAGGCTGAGAAACATTGATCTAACATCTAGCTTTAGTTTCCTGTTTTTTTCAGTGTTAATTTTAGTTCATTGTGCTTCTAGAATTGGCTTTTTTCTTTGCTTACATGAACATTTATACATATTTTTGCACAAATGTTTGTGTACCTTTCCACATATCACATGCAGTTTTACCAATAATTTTCTTAATCTGCTTTCCAGATTGTAATCCATATACAGCCCCAAACCAATGGGGGATTTTCCATTCCTTGAGCACTTCCAAAACTAACTCTCCACACCCACAGGTAAAAACTGAGATACCCACTGGGATTCACTCCATGTCATCTGAAATAACTGGTAATACTGTGTTATATCACTATATTGAAGGTAGTTTACAAGAATACATCATTACAGAAAACTCCAAATTAAGATCCCTAAAAGAAGTAGGAGACCTGGTGTCCTTCAGAGTGCAGAAGACTTATGCATATAAAGTTCAGATTCTCCCACTGGAGAAAGTTGTGTAGTATAAAATGTAAGCCCTTGCAAAAGATTTGGCGGATCCTTCATTTTCCAGTCTTACAGATGATGGTGAAAATCAGATGAGGGCCTTTCAGTAAGTCAATTTTTCAACTCCACCAGATGGAGTAGACCAACAGAACTTCAGTCATGACTACTGTCCACTTTTTTTGTACCTGAGGTAATGTTTTTAATGTACCTGAGATACCAATTAACACCGTATCTTCCTACTGTTCCACCAAAGAATGGTTCCAACCAGGAAAACATTTGGATTTATTCATAATTCTGTTTTTATTGCCTTTTACACAAGGCAGCTCCTTCCCCAGCATAGATAGCTCAGTACCTTTGACTTGGCTAATTTCTGTCTGCCCAGATTGGCCAGTTTCTACCAGGAAGAAACAAAAAATGCTTTTTCCTGGCTCTTCTTTCTGAATATGCTGTAAGTTTATAACTCAGGCAAAGTTAATATTTGATCCTGGTGAATATATAAACCAGGGAGGCACAACATGCTTTCAAAAGGTACCATAACTTCAAATTGTATGTTATGAGGTGCATCAAAATATAAATAAATCATGACAAAAAGCAAACTTAATTTAATCTGATTTTGTTTAAATTAAATTTAAACTAAATGCAATTAACAAGCTTATTCTCCGTGTAATTAATAACTTCCCATTCTGTGACATGTGAATTTACAGTTTGGTGACAACTTTTTAAAAAATTCTGGAGATTGCAGCCAAGACTTTGAAGTGGAGGGACTGTACGGAATCCTGGGGTTGCTGGATGTATAGCCTATATCTATCCTGTATCTCAATAATTTGAATTTGTGTTAATAGAAGGAACACATGAGCAAAATGGGTATTATTAAGTTAGGTTATTTAATTTGAAACAGATTGCCATCATTAGTTTGATGCAGAGATGGGATTCACTTACCTTCCCTACTGGTTTGCAAATGTGAACACGTCCGGGCAGGTGGGCGGAACCTCCTGTAGTTGCCGCTACCAGTTTGCACAATCCAGAGAGAACTGGATGAATCCCACCACTGATTTGATGGTAAACATGCCACAAAGCTATTTAGAATTCATTCAAATATTTTACATGGAATAAGCCACTTGTCTTGCCCAATTTTTATTTGCTGTATATGATCCAACAGAATCAGCATGTTCTGGACCTCATCAGTCTAAGAATATCTTTTGATGGGATCCAGGAAATTGGGCCTTCTCAGTCATAGCATCTGCCCCCTTTGAAACTATATCCCCCCACCAGATATTCAAATGATTCTCACCCATGTTCATGATGTCTACCAATTTGTTCTGTTCTAGACTTCCTGAGAAAGCATAAATCACAATTTTAGTTCCAAAAAACCTCTTTTATTGAGACGACTGTGAATTATAGTCATTCACAGCCCATAATGATTCACAAACAGTCTGTGAAGATTCCGACAGATGTCTGCTTGAGTTGACACAGTTTTTCAGGTTGATAAGCACCCACCTTTATCTCCCTTGAAACACTGCCAGAGACCTAATTGCCAATTAGTTTTGCAAGGCCAAACAGAGCACAGAGCCAAATGGACTTCTCACAGCTTGAATTGACTATATGAACTAATTGCTTCCTGCAAAGACTCACGTCCATTTGCTCCTCTTTTGTGTCTTATGGGAGGGGCCAATCAACTCCAAGCCTTACTTCCAAGTCACCCTTTTTTTTCTTAATTGTTCTTGCCTTTTGGCAGCTCTGTGCATGCATTCACTGGGAACAGGCTAACACTGTTCTTCTCCCATGCTGATGTCAGATTCCGGAGGCTCCGGAGGCAGCACATAACTACCAGATGGCCCTGGCCCCGTCTCTGCCTCTGACACAGAGCCCTCATCCGAGTCTTCCCCAGACTCCAGGACTGGCCCATGTTCCTCCCCAACCTTCTCACTGTCCGACTCTGCTGCCAGCTCCGCAGGCCACCAGCGAACCACAACACAACTGGACATCAGTGTTGACTAATAAAGTTCATTAGATCAAATTGGTTTTAGTTAACCTTACGATATGTTATTGCTTATTGAATAGAATGGTATTGAACCATTCTGATAGATTTTTTCTTTTTTTTCTCTCTGAATTTCCACTCCTGCTTCATAACATTTTATATCAATCTTACGTGTGTGTGTGTGTGTGTGTGTGTGTGTGAGATGGTGCAAAATTCCTTATGACATATAGTTCTATGTATTGATTTCTATTCATCATTCAATTTGACCGCTGAATTTTCAATCTAATCAAAGTTAAAAATGTAGGTTTCCTAATTCTTACTTATATCTTTCTTCTTTAGAAAATTGTTCATCACAATTGCTTTTAAACCTGATCTCTTACTGGTAAAGTGGTTGAGAACGATTCTCAATGAAATTACATGCTAGCAGGATAGTCAACATTTCTAAACATTCAACATTATTGTTTGGCTATGATAGGATATATCAACTTTCTTTAAGTCTAACTCATATATGTGTTGGCTATGCTGCCTACACTAGCAAATTTGAAATGGATCTTTTTTCTTTAATACCCCCTTCCTTCACTGCCAAGAACCACTCTGTGAAGTACCTGCCTTAGCTAAGAGGCCAGCTGGTACAGGCTTTATTGCCTGTACTGGAGATGGACTACCCCTCCTGCCCCTTACCCTTAGTTTGCCAGTGGCTGCTTGTGATCTAATGTATCTGGCAGGCCTCTGCTTCGGGAAAGCTAATGTTATCAGCTAATGTAAATCACCCTACAGCACAATTTCATATTGGATTTATGAACTTTATTGCATAGGTCCTGGTGCCACTTCTCATATATTAACTCCCTCTTCAGTGTGAGACGCAGAAGTTGTGTAGGTCCTGGTAGATATTTACAAATATATCTGGCCCTAAATCAGTATTGCCAGAATAAGTTAGCATTGAACAAAAGGACAGAAAACAAAGCACCAACCTCTGTAACCAAGAATCTTATAGCAAGGAAGTGCTCAAATTTAAGAGCTTAGTATATTCAAGGACCTTTTTTAAGGGTGTGGCTCATTTGCATAAATAGCACGCAACACTCTTAAAGTAGCCACTCTTCAACTTTGGAAGCAATTTTTGCACAGTATATAATGGGAAGTTTGTTTATTCCTTTATTCTCTTGGTTAGTTATAGTGGATCTTGTTTATCAACTATGTTGTTTCATCTTTAATATATTATGGAGATTAATAACACAGGCTTTCAGCATCAAAACAATTACCCAAAGCAAAGTTTACTACAGGGAATTGGGTCAGTATCCTAATTAAGGAACATTAGGGAATGGCCTACTGAAGAGACTGACAAAAAGATCAGTCATATCAGTCATCAGTCAGTCATCAGCTACATACTGAGGCTCTCAGATACCCCATTAAAGTCAAGTCACTCACTGATTGATCAAGAGTAGTAAGCTAAAAAAAAAAGTAATATTATTATAAAGCTATACGACACAGCATGTTTTATGACACTGGACCATTAAACCTGTCTATGTGGTGCAATTATGTGGGAAGTTTGATTAATTCGGCACTGCAGATTCTAAGATTAGATCATCTCCAAAATCCCTTCTGAGTTTATTATTCTAATGCTATGTTTATTCTTCATTCACGTGGGATTTCAGCAGAGGGCAATTCATCACAACAATCTTTTGAAGGAGAGGAACCGTATATATGAAGGGCTTCATGTAAATAAAGAACACAGTGAGTGCCAATTTGGCTTCTTCTTCCTGAGCTCTACATATTGAGCTAGACGTTTGAAGGGAAGATATATCAGGAACCAGCCAACAACCAATTTAGATGCTCTTCATCCTCTTCCTTGTTTTGAATTTTGATATCTGTGTGCATTTCAGTTGTCAAAAGGTATCCCAGCCCTACCTTTTAATCAAATTATTGTATGTTCAGATACTGCACTATAGGGAAAAATCATGTATGTAGGAATGATAGTTCTTTCTATTAAGGCACCAGGCAACTGATGTCATCACTGCCCCTGACAAATATCATACTGGGATCAAGATGTATTGTCAGAAAAGAGATCAACCAAGAACACTTTGCTCAAAGCGCCCTAAAACTGGGAAACCAACCCTGGACGGGCTGACTTTAATTACCAGCAAAATGCCTGCAAACAATTATTTTGTGGGTGAATTACTTTCTTACCTGAATAAATTACCATTAATTCCTCCAGGCATTTTATAGGTCTGTGCATTGAAACCATTTGTATCTTCAATGCCCAGTTTCTCCTTCTGGGCTTCTCTCCATTAATCGAGATGAACAGCATGAAATTTCATCCATTTTCTTTTTTTTTTCCTGGATTAAACTTTACTGCTACATGTACACCCTCCATTTTATTAGGTTTGGTCTAATTAGAAGAGCCAGGGGGTTCTCAGATGTATTTGCCTGCTTTAAAAATAGCTGCTGCTGATTGCAGCCTTGGATAAATCATTCTAGTTCTTACTGTGGTTTCCATTCCTCAAAAAATTCTCACATATTCTCACTGATACTGACACAAATTCACACATTCATAAACATCAAATCTCTGGAATACCTAGCTCAAACGTTACTCCAGACCACTGCAATATTTTTTCTCTGGAAACTTAGCACTCTCATAGTCAAGAATTTGGCTTGAAGAAATAACATACTTTACTGCAGATACAAGCAACTCTAGTTACTATGAAGAAGTAAGAATTGGAAATGTCAGTTTGGAATGATTCCACTCTAATTCATCAGATGCTATCAGAAAGTGATTCAGGAAGATTTCTATTCAACTTCCTAAGAATTGTCGGGAAAGGGGTCTTCTAGGGGAGACGTAGTGAACTGAAGATGTCTCTGCAAAAGCAGAACCAACAACTGGTACAAACAAACAAACAAATAAACAGTGAGTAAACCAATTGTTTGGATTTTCTCCAGATAGGGATAGAATGGGAGAATGCCCATATATGCTCCGGAGACTGCAAGTTAGTGCTTTTGCATGGTTTGAGTGACAGAAGACAAAGAAATTGACCATTTTGCTTGCAACCACAGTAGAGCCTTCTAAAGGACGCTAAGTATGCAAGCCTCACTTTCTAATCACTTTCAGAAATTGCCTATTTACCATCTTAAAGCTATTAGAGACCTTCAGAATGACAAGTTTGAAAAGTCCTCAGGTAAGTTTCTGAACAATTCTGAACAAAAGAAAGCTTACAATTTTAATAATTTGAAATAATCAGCAAGACACTAAATAAGATTTTGATCTTCAAAAATTAAAAATGGATTAAGAATCCAGTTAAATTTGGTATACTTACATTTACCATAAAATTTACCATTTACCCAAAAAAAATAGAGATAAAAAATAGCTTCTTGTGGGAACCAGAATTATTTTGGCTATCTTGATTCATAACAAAGATAACTATGATTTTAGAAACTGGACATAGGTGAGGATTGAAGATACTAAATCCTTGGAAAAAGTACAAGTCAGCTTTAAAAGTCAGTTAACTAGGATTTTAAAATGATATAAAACTTCATAACATTATTATTAAAGGAGTTCTTCATTCTCACTTTTTGAACTTTACTTTCTACACACATTAGGCTGAAATAATCTGTCAGATAACCATAGTTAGAGACGTATGTTCTCAATTTTCTTCTAATAAGGGGAACATTTAATTACATGGTTGCCTGATTGTTTGGCATAATTGTTTTCTTCTATCCTACGGTTTCTTATATTTTGCTTCCAGCCAAGAAGTATGTGAGCTAGTGACTGTATTTCTGTAATGGATGTAAAAAATGACATATGTTTGATATTATTAGTTGGAAAGCAATTGTCTTTTCTGTACTTAGACAGGAAAAAAAACCTTTTTGTGAGAAAATGTGTGCCAACTGAGATATACAGCAAACTCAAATTTTGTTTCAAATGGGGTATGAGAGCTAATGCAGTTTTAGCCCAGCAAAAATGAAAATACAAATCCAAATGGCCATTTGGATAGTACAGCTTACTGGGCTCGCTATTGGTAACTAAAGAAGCCAGAGTGATGCAGACCATAAATCGTTTTATATAAGCTGCTTTACCAGATCCAGCAGCACTTTAACAATAAAACAGAACTATATTGATTGTTACTGTATATTTTCAGGATCGCTGATAAAAATGACATCTCCATAACACAAGTTTCGGGACCGCCTACTACCACCAATAGCCTCCCACCGGCCAGTACGCTCTCATAGAGAGGGACTCCTCCGGGTGCCGTCAGCCAAACAGTGTCGACTGGCGGCCCCTAGGGGGAGAGCCTTCTCTGTGGGGGCACCTACCATCTGGAATGAGCTCCCCCCGGAGATACGGAGGATCCCGGATCTGCGTTCCTTCCGCCGTGCTGTGAAGACCTTTTTATTCCATCAAGCGGGCTTGGCCTGATCTCTTCCCTTTTTAAAATATGTAAATTTTAATCTGTTTTTAAATTATTGGGGTATTTTAATTTGTCTGGGCCAAAAAGTTTAATTTGGTTTTATTGGGTTTTTAAATTTTGTGTATTTATGTATTTTATTGTTGGCTGTTCACCGCCCTGAGTCCTTCGGGAGTAGGGCGGTATACAAATCAAATAAAACATAAAACAAACAAACAAACAAGTCTTGTCCCTGTCTTAAAGCAGCATATAAAATGATTTCCTTTCTGGATCATTGTCATCATGTTAAGGGTTTGTATAACCAATCTAGTCAACAAAAGGAACCAAAAGTACACTAATCACACACATATTTTTCATGCAGAATGAACTAGAGTCAATCTTTGTCATTACCCTTACAAAGTGCCAGGTAGCAAGTAAAGGAAAAGGCCTCCAACGAAGAGCCACAGAGAACTGCTTCTAATTGGAACTGACAATAATTGACTAGATGAATATAGCAGGTTTCTGTTTATTTTTCAAAGAAGTTAGTTGAATCTAAAACAAATTAATCTAAAACAATCTAAAACAAATTAACCTGAATTTAAAAGGCATCAATCAATGAAGAACTTACCGTAATAAATAAGACTATGAAAAGAAATCAGTCAAATTGAAAAAAGTCAAAACAAGAAAAAAAAAAGCTCAAAAAATGTGATAAGTGTAATAAATTTGCAATCTGACTTTAAACTGCTTGTGCTGGTGACAGAGATTTTAATTCATTTGCTTTGCAGAAGAATAAATACATTTTTCATTTATTCGGTTTAGTTCAGGTGTATTCGGTTACACATATTATTAATGTCTACAACTGCATACCCCAGAAATTGCTTTAAAAGTTGCACTTGGCCTACCCTATCATAAGTACTTTGTGAAATTGAGTTGAAAAATTTGTTTTATCTAATAGCATTAGACAAGTGTTAAATGTTTTCTGTGCAACAAAATTTATTATTTATTACTCTTTCAATCTGCCTTTCATCTAAGACAGTGTTTCTCAACCTTGGAAGCTTGAAGATGGGTGGACTTCAACTCCCAGAATCCCACAGCCAGCAGCACTGTGGGATTCTGGGAGTTGAAGTCCACCCATCTTCAAGCTACCAAGGTTGAGAAACATTGATCTAAGCAACATCTCCTCATGGATTTTCATCCACAGCTCTATAAGCCATGTTTGTTGAGAAGCTGTCACCATTTGTGAGTTACAGGACTGAGTGAACTAGGTCATCCAGGTCCTAGATCAATCTTCCATAATCTGGTACTTCCTAGATTTATGGACTAAAAGCAACTGTCTTGGACTGTTATCCAACACATCCACAGGACATCTGTTCATGCCAGTTCATCTCTTCATAAAGAGAATGGAATTATAGTGGGAGTCACATTCTTGAAAAGTGGGCTGAATCAATGTTTTAAGGGAACACCTTAAGGTACATTTTATATTTGGAATGACTCAAAACTATGCTACTGTTTATATAATTTCTTGGATTAGATTTAGGGGGGGAAGAGCATATGGCATGCTGGGACATAAGTACAACTTGGATAACAAGCCAACCTTTGAGCACCTGTTACCTTCTTAAATTAAAGTGATGTCATACAGAATATAACCCACACAAGCATACACACGCATACACATAACAGATTGCTGTTGTTCCCTTTCAGGATTAATTCCAGTAAACCAAAACTAGATATTGTTGTTATTTATAACAAACAGATTTAATTACATAAGGGTACCTTCGATTTGTCAGTAATGTAGGCTATAACAGTACAGACTGAATTATGAATTGCCAAAATCAGCTTCGTATGAACTGTATGACTCTTTCCAGAAACTCATAATTAGCTTCTAGGAGCACTTTAGAACATTTTCAAGATTCGTTAACTCTTAAAACACTGCATTGTTCTATTCTCAGAAATATCCTTTCATTTTCTTTCCTTTTGATACATATTCCTTACTTTGCTCAAGTCACTGTCTAGTCCATGTCTTTGGCTCAACCATCCCATTGGAGAAGAAACTACAACAGACACATTTCTACCCCCCGTGAAATGCTTACAGGCTTCTATTTACTGGCAATCCTAATGTCAATGAATAATCACTGATTTTAATAATTTGTTACATACTGTCTGAGATAAACTAAAGTAACCTGACAAACTGGTAATTTCCTTTTCTATATGTAGGAACTTTATACATTCACAACAGTGATGGGTTGCTCCCAGTTCTGAATGGTTCTTTAGAACCAGTAGTAAAAGTGGTGGAAGCTCCATTCCCCCCCCCCCCAGACATTATAATTGACAATCTGCGCATGTGCAGAAGTGCAAGTACGAGTGCAAGCGAAGCAAACACACATGCACGCTCCCGATGCGAACCGGATAGTAAAGGTAAGTAGAACCCACCCCAATTCACAAACATTTAACTCTCATATTTTAATATTTGCAATGCATTCAATGTGATTTTGGACAATCTATTGATTGACTCTAAAGGCCAGATTGGATGTGAAGTCAAATACATCTCTGGGTTTCTCTCCGCTTTAAGCAATTTAATGTTTTCTTCTTTTGCTATATTTCTGATGCAATTGATTTTTTTGAGAATATTGTTTGAATTGGGAGATTTTTCCCATAGTTTTGCCATTTCAGTAGTTACTAGATCCTGAGACTTACAGTCTGCAATGAGTCTCAAACTCCATGTCTACAACTGAACATCCATATTTAAAGTATAGATTCAATATGAAATCATCATTCTCACCATCATCATCTTATATTTATCTAACTTCTTGGTTTCCATTCACATAAAAAATAATTTAATGCCTGTTATAACAATGATAGAAGCTTTCTTTTATTTGTTGAAAACTCTTTAAAAATCCATGTTTTTTTATGTTTGTTTAATGTGACCACTTTCATGCCTGATACAAACTCAGTGCTGATCAGTCTCAAAAAAGGAAAAAATTGTTTGTGGTTGAACTAAAAAGCCTTTTCCATCAAATTATTTCCAGGCCATATAACATGAGTGCAAAATGTGATATGATCGCTCTAATGTGTAACTGGATTACATAACCAGCACCGTCCTGTATTTAACGAAAATTATTTGCCAGAAGATTAAATCAGCTGAAGAGTTTTCTTCTCTGAAGACAAAACTCCCCTAGTTCTTTAGTCAAGGAATCTATCATTCTTAAAAATGAATGGTTTCCTCTTCGCATCGAGGACAGACTTTATAGAATAGAATCCCAAGCATTAAAATGGCCTTAAGTGTAGTTTTTTAAGCCTCTCTTAAGGTTCTTATGGAATTGCAATTTTAAATATAACAAAAGGGTAAATTTTTAAACACATATTGATATGTAACATTAACTTTATTTAAATTAATTGAAATCAAATTCAATAATTTGCAGTCCTAACAATCTGGTTGTGGAGGGTGGAACCTGTTTCTTCTAAGGGTATATCTTTTCCATCAGGTTCCTGTTGGTGGATCTTTGACTGCTTTAAAAAAAACACATCTTATTTACATATTGTTCATTTTATATTGTTGATAAACTAGCTTCTTTCCCATATGAAAGAGCTGTGGTGGTGCAGTGGTTAGAATGCAGTACTGCAGGCTAACTCACTGCTCACTGCTAGGAGTTCAATCCTGACCGGCTCAAGGTTGACTCAGCCTTCCATCCTTCCGAGGTCAAGAAAATGAGGACCCAGATTGTAAACTGTTTAGAGAGGGATGTAGAGCACTATGAAGCAGTATATAAGTCTAAGTGCTATTGCTATATGAATTAAAACCATGTTCCTGTCAGCCTTGGAAGCCATATTAGGCCGGAAGCTCCACTGCTGCCACTTTCTCCTGTGTGGGAAAGTAGGAGGGGGGATTAAGGAGAGGGGTTGTTAGTAGACATAGTAGCATTCTTCCTGTCGGTCAAGGTCAGGGTGATCCAGCATCTGGAGAAGGAGTGGTCAAGGGGCTGGATTGAGATGGAACAGACGTTGATTGGAGCATGTGACCAACTGGGGGGGAAGGGCATGGTTTTGGGAGCTTTGACTTACTGAAGGAAAACCTGGGTTTTCTCAGGCCAGTTTGCCTATTCTAGTAAAGAGAACTTTGGAAAATGTTTGCTTCCGCGTCTTTACTTGGAGTTGGGGTTTTTCTGGAACGCTGACATTTCCTTTTTTCTTGCCCCATATTCCAAGGTAAAGCATATTGGAAGATATCCCTATTTTAGTTTTGAACATTGCTTTCGCTACCTATTAGAAAACAGATATATAAAAAGAAGGTCTTCTCACTCTTAATAAATCAATTAAGCCTCTGTTTTATTATTCCAATGGAGCATTCCATTCCTTACAATTTAACAGAACTAAAGTCTTCTAGAACATCATGTGTATAGTTTGTAAACAGATGTCTACACATGCATAAACATATTTTGAAGACTGAAGACCAAGTATTTATAGATGAATCTGATCCAACTTAATATAATCTTCTCATCTTGCTAAACTAAACAATATTCACAGATGTATATTTTTTTTAAATTCAGTTCTCTGATAGTCAAGAGAGAGAGATACATGCATCATATATGCAGAAAATCTTCTATGAACACACCAAAGCTGCTGCCCAAAAATGCCAGCTATCTTTGTGGCACAATCCAATCATCCAAACATGTTAGTTTTAAAAGATAAAAAGGTAAGGACTCCATGCTCAGTTCCTAGTTACTATGTGGACACATTCATATGGCTTTTTTGGAAATTATACAGGTGATTTGTCATTATCTTTTTCCGGAATGCTTTTTTTTCCCCAATTCCCCAGTGTCACCTACAGTTCTCATATTCCCTGATGGAATCCCATCCAAGAAATGTCCAGGTCTGGCCTTAGTTTTTTAAAGATCATTCAACATAGCAACAAAGATGATTAGGGGACTGGAGGCTAAAACATATAAAGAACAGTTGCTGGAATTGGGTATGTCTAGTCTTATGAAAAAAAGGACTAGGGGTGACATGATAGCAGTGTTCGAATATCTCAGGGGTTGCCACAAAGAAGAAGGAGTCAAGCTATTCTCCAAAGCACCTGAGGGAAGGATAAGAAGCAATGGATGGAAACTAATCAAGGTGAGAAGCAACTTAGAACTAAGGAGAAATTTCCTGACAGAACAATTAACCAGTGGAACAACTTGCAAGCAGAAGTTGTGAATTCTCCAACCATGGAAGTTTTTAAGAAGAGATTCTATGGTTCATATTGCATTCAGAACTGTTGTTAAAACAGTATTATCTGAAATGGTATAGTGTTTCCTGCCTGAGCAGGGGGTTGGACCGGAAGACCTCCAAGATCCCTTCCAACTCTGTTATTCTATTCTATTCTATTCTATTCTATTCTATTCTATTCTATTCTATTCTATTCTATTCTATTCTATTCTATTCTATTCTATTCCATTCCATTCCACTCCACTCCACTCCACTCCACTCCACTCTACCCTATTCTACTCTATTAACATCAGCTAGCTAACTAGCTTATTTTAAGAGATAGAAATACCTGCATTTCCTGAGAATGAAAATGGTTAAACTTAGGCAAGTATTTGTCTATGTACCTCATATCATATTCTTCCCTTTCTCCAAATGTTTGATGGAAATTGAGATACTGATATGCAATTACATATAAAGCTAACTATCTTTGCCATTTAAAACTATTCGTGATAACAGATGTTTTTTCTCAATTTAGAAAAAGCTTAGAAGTCTGAAAACTGAACCAGAATATCGTGAACATATTGTTCATCATCATCATAATGATAAAGGATACTGTCAATTAACTGCATGCTGGAGATAAAAACAGGATTGTTCGATTCCAGTACAGGTCTATCATCTGGAACAGCAACAGCCTCTTCTCAAATTAAACATTTGGGCATATGCATAGTATCAGTATTTGATTACTGCTAAGGAAAGGGCCAGATTCTAGCCATAGTGTCCCCTTACCTTTAGAGTGCATTTAATGTGGTAGTTTAAAAAGAATTGAAAACAAAAAGTATTATGGCACTAAAATATTTGAGTAATTAAAGCTGTCTTCAATTGTGAGCAAACCACAATGACAACATAATGATGAAAAGTGTGTCCCAACATCACAGAACAAACATCAGCCTTCTTTAACTAAAAAAAAAAAAATACACCAAAAATAAAGCAAGTCCAAATTAAGGTGCCATCACTAAGAATCACTCTGAGTGATTACAAACAATGATCTTACAGCAGGGCCCTCAAAAGAAGGTCTTTATTATTACTTTAACAGACAGGCAGATTTATGTGGATACCTATGACATTTAGACTTAAGCCCCTGCCTTGAATAGGATTGTTTCAATAATCCACTGGAATTCATTGCACCACAATACCTCAGACTGAAACTCTGAAGCAGGCTGACTTCATTCCACCAGCCATTTGAGTACGATGAAAAGGGGAAGCCAATTTGAATCGGGCAAATGCTTAGTTCTGGCACTTCAAAAGAAAAGTGCCACTCCTAAGATCTACCCAATCCTAAATTCTACATCTAAGTTTTGCTTTAAAGTTCAGAAGTAGTAATTGACAAAAATAACAATTGTTTATTAAGTATCTATGGAGATTCTCAATCATTCAGGTCATGGTTGTCCCAAAGGTGCGTTTTCCAAAAGGCAACTCGACTTCATTGGTGTTTTCTTTAAAAAGTTTCACTTCTTATCCAAGAAGCTTCTTCAGTTTTAGTTGCTGGTAGGGAATGGAATTATTTATATACTTTGCAGGCGTCTGCAAAGGAAATAGGGGAAATAGTGAAAGATACTATGATTAAATGGGCAAGGAATTTCAATCATGTAATAGAATTAGAGAAGTGGGAAAACATGCAGAAATCAAATATGAAATTGACAATATCAACGGCATACAAGGAAAACCAGATGAAAATGTTTCATAGATGGCACTTTCCACCTGCTAGAATAACGAAGATGTTCCTAGTAATTCACCGAAATGTTGGAAATGTAAGAATAACTATGGGACATACTATCATCTCTGGTGGACCTGCCCAGTGGCAAAGAAATTCTGGGTGAAAGTTAAAAAGTGGATAGAGGAAATAACCCAGAATTCAATAAAGGGAGAACCTGAGCAGTTCTTACTGGGGATATCTATAGAAAATTATACCAAGGAAATATATTATTTGATACTACATATATTGACAACAGCCCGCATAGTCTATGCGCAAAATTGGAAGAAGGAAAATAAAATAATTAAAGACAAACAAATTTGTAGTAATTATCCTGCAAAGTATTGTAAAAGTCATTTTGTCAGTAGCACAGCAAGCAAAAAGTCAACCACAAGACTTAAGGAAAAAATGATTCCTTTTCTTTTAAAAGACTAACTTACTATGAAAAGAATCAAGCTGGTCTTTTTTGTTATTAGTTGCGAAGTCGTGTCCGACCCATCGCAACCTCATGGACAATGTTCCTCCAGGCCTTCCTTCCTCTACCATCCTCTGGAGTCCATTTAAGCTCAAGCCGACTGCTTCGGTGACTCCATCCAGCCATCTTGTTCTCTGTCATCCCCTTCTTCTTTAGCTTTCAATTTTTCCCCTTTTCCTTAATGAGATAAGAAATATGGAAAGCAGAGGGAATGGTATATGCCAAGGAAGGATTTTTACTATATAATTATGTATTTCCCAAAGCTGCATTAAAATTCACCTTGCCCTTTATTCAGATAAAGTGTTTTATCAAATCTTCACACATCCAGAATTTATATTAAGCTATAGTATTTGTGGCAAATGGCCAGGTTGCTGCTGCAGTGTTGAATCTTATCTAATGCTATGAAATGCTTTTTCTTTCTTAAATGTGACAGATGAAACTACTTAAACTATCTGTGAGTTAGATTGTAAAATAAGCAGCAGAGATTTGGCTCCTTGGGCCCAAACCAGTACACCTCCTCTTCATAAACAATGATGGCAACGATTGCCAACTAGATTAAATGACCTGATATAAGGCAGCTTCCCACATGACAGATAATGGCAGCAAAGGAAATTATCTCCTCACCCTCTCTCCTTGCTCCTTGATATTTATGCCTTTGGCCAGTGAACATTCATCTCAAAGAGTCTTAAAAGAGAGGACATAGGACATTCCTTTCTCACATTGTTTGGTATACATCAAGTTGTAAGTGACAGACTCAAATAAACTCACATCAAAATTAGCTCTACCTTGACCCAGACTAAAATGGTTTTCAGAGACCCTTGCCTGATGATGCTGATGTATTGGATTATACATTATTCTAAGACCCCAGGTTAGACTGTTCTCCTGAGCTAGAAAAATCTGATCTGTCATCAATACTAGGTGGGGGCGGGGATTAATGCTGAGCTACTTTTGAAATGAAAGAGCATCCTATTCTTTTATTCCAGTAACGAACTTTCTTAGCTAAGTTACCTTGATTTTAACATGATCCTCTGTCCACTAACAACTCATTGGCTCTTTTAGTATGTGAATATAAAGCCTAAACCTAGCAAATTGTGCACTCTAATCATTTTTCCATTGCAACTCTGTTTAATCATTAGCTATGCCAGCTGTGATGGATGCAAGTTTGCCAAAAGCCCTGAAAGGCACCAGGCAGCCTATATTGGTAGTCCTCAACTTACAACAATTCATTTACTGACTGTTCAAAGTTACAACAGCAGTTACAGCACTGAAAAAAGTGATTTATGACCATTTTTCACATTTACATGGCCATAAGCTGAGGACCACCTGTACCAGGTCTAAATAGATATTCTCATCTATTCTTCACTAAGTACAGATAAGTCATCTGAAAGGAGAGGGAAACTGCCTTTTTTTCACAGACCTGGAAGATATACATCAACAATTTAGTAATTTCTGAAGTATCTTCTAGAGTGGGGAAAGGACAGCAACAACAGTGAAAAATTACAAAAAATAAGAAAACTTTCACATGAAAGTAGTAACAGTAACTGTAAGGGTAGGGAGGTACAGCTATGTGTAGCCTTAATGGAGAGTCTTCTTCTATCACACTGAGAGTAAATGAATAAATTGCATGCAGTTTTACTGAAGCCTGTGTTTGCCACTAAAGCAAATTATATAGACTTTACAATCCATGAAGAATTAGAAAGTCAGGAAAGGCATTGGATTAGAGAAGAAATGAAAAAATTAAGTTCTCATTTCAGATGATTGACAAGTTGTCAAGAATAAATGAGACTCCCTCCAAAAATAACAACCCAAGAGATCCCAGTTTGGATGAATTACATTGGCTAAAAATGAAGCAATACTTGGAAAGTTTTAGTTCATGCAATTAAAAAAATTGAACTGTATAAGTCAATCTACTGAAGCAAGCAAGTCATTACTGCACTTTTTAAAGCAGCTCCATCTTTTACTGGCTATTTCATAAAACCGTGTAATGGTTTTTCAAAAACAGAGAAATGCGGGGTTTATATTCCCATGAGTATCAGAGCATTTCTTCTGGATAATCTTCAAAGCATGTAGAGCTTAGAAATCAAGAATCTGTCACTAATTTTATCTTTAGTGCCAGTTGATAAAGAGGGATACAGGCATACATAGGTTAGGAAGAGGAGGTACATGAGGTTATAATAAAGCATGGGTACTCATCTTTTTATGATGAGTTTCATATTTGGTCTTTAAATGAATGTAGGAGGCCACACTCCAAAAAGTAGGAAAAAACAGGACCAAAAATGGAGCAAGGATAACTAAATTTGATTCCTTTTATTTTCAGTATAAACAGAATTAAAATTCAGTTAAAAGCATATAATATAATACCTCTTTCTGTCATATCAAAATTATAATTTGGCAACTTCTTTTAGAGAAACTCTGGTCCCCAATGCTGAAACTGCAGCAATGAAACTATATAGTTTTGGTAAGGAATCAGGACAGGACATGTTTGATTAAATACTTAGATATCACAATTCAAGATATTACCCCATGTCTAAATGTCCTAGTAAAAAAAGCCATGGCTACTTAGGCAAATGGAGACAAATGCACATGTGCATATGGTGGTGATGAGGCAAACCATTGTATTTTGAGGAGTTTGGTGACATATTTTGATTTCTCCTTCACATTAAGTCTAAAAGTTTAGAACTCATTCTGAGCTAACCTGCTTGCTTTACACTTTTGCTTGCTGAACAAAGGAGGATGGGAGGAATCTTCACACAGCTGCAAAGTTTTTCTTATCTGTGAAAGTTTCAGAGTTTCAGTTCCCATCCCAGAGTCAAGCAGACCATGATGTCATGGTGCCAGGTTTTAATACAAACCTTAGCTTTGACCTTTAAACTATCCCAAACCTAGCACTGGATACTGTGGAAATTGGGTATCTCTCTTGTCATTATTGAGGAGTTCTGACAACTTATAAGAGATTTGGGTATTACTTTGCCTAAAGTGTAAGCTTTTTATATTATGCTTTTAAATCTGTTTGTTGCTGTTGTGTTAATAATAAAGTTTAAAACCTCTTTATTCACTGGTATGCTGATTGTCTCTGGATCCAAATGAACCACTTGCCTGGGCACCTGATCACTGCTCTGACACTTGGCAAAATATTACACTCACTTTGTTCCCACATATAAAAACAGTAGTAATTCTGAGACTTCCAGTTTTAATTCTATCTTTCATTTGTGGCCAAGTTTGGCACTCCCCCCCCCCCCAGTTTTATAAGTGAAGTATTCAAGAAGCGAGAAGTGCTTTCTTTCCCACCAATCTTGTATTTCTCTATTTTACGTTATGTCTAGAATTCTTGACTGCAGACATGAATCATGTGTCCCATATTTGTGTAGCTTTCGTGGCTAAGCCACACCATGGGAAAACCTACCAAGCCCTGCACAAATTTTCAGCTGAAAGCTTTCCCTCTGTTGTAATAGGTTTGTGGTCTTCCATTTGTGGGCAGGGTTCTCTTGACTCAGCACTGACAGCAGACAGGGGGCTCCAGAAAATGGCTCTTGAAGAGTAACCTCATAGTGTAATTGAAAAGCCTTTGTAGCTGCTTTGATTGATATTACAATGTTGTGCTAATCTGTACCGAAATTATATCACTTATGGGCAATGAATGATATTCAGGGAAATCGGGATGTTATCCATACACCCATTTGACAATATAGAAAATGTGCAGCCATTAGCTTGTCTTCACTAGGAAATAAAGCAGCTAAGTAAGATTTAGCAAGGCAGGGTTGGGCTTTCCATTTCGGAGTTCAAACATAAAAAGTAGTTTCAAAACTGCTTAAGTCCTCCAATTTTCCCAGCTATCTCAGTAGCCCCACAATTTCACCTCTGCTTTGATGAGCATATTAACTTTTCCCCTAAATGAATAAGATACTTTTGCACGCTCACCAGTTTAATTTTGTTCAATCTCTTGACGTTGATAGGCCCACTCACTTTAAAGGGGGAATATGTCAGTAGTATCCTCCCAAGATACCAGAGCAGCTGCCTGGAGGTTTTGCATACTCGTGCCAGACCTAGCCCCTACTAGAAATAGATCTGGTCCTTGATCAACTTCCTCTTCCCCCAACAAATCTCTGAATATGTTGACAAATGTGATGCATATCTAAAGGGATCTCCCCTAATTTTATTCTCCAATAACGGATGCTGAGCAGAAAACAGTAACTTATTTTGGTTTCTATATGCCTCCTAGAGTCACTTTCTGTGACATGGGCAGCCATATAAATTTGACTAAATAAATTTAATTAAATAAAAAACCTTTCCCAATTTATGCAATGAACTCTTGGATTAAATGACAATTTCCCTCTATGTTTTGCTAACTCCAATCTAGCATCATAATCCCTCTACTAAACTGGCACATGATGGAATTAAATGCTCCCAAATCCAGATTGGCTCAGGTCTAAATATCTCAAGGAACTGATATAAAAACATCAGATCTTCCAATATTTTATACATGAACCAGATATGGGGTATCCTATGCCAATGATTATTGTTTCGCATCCCTTCTCTGCAATCTTAGCAACAGTTTAAAAGAAGCATTCTTATGCTGAGTTCCTGGAGAAAAGAGTAAGAAATCAAAAGCAGTAGGTAGAATAGAAGCAATAGAAATCCTTATCCTGATAAAATGCAAACAAAAAAGAGAGGATAGATTTCCTGTAAAAAACTGTATGTGATTTCTTGTTAGAAATGCAAGCTTAGAAGTAATTGTAGTGCTTAAAATTGAAAATCAATATCCCTTAATTACAGGATGCCAGAATAAAAAAATTGAATAGAATTAGAGTTCTGGTATCTAAAACTAAGCTTTCCAGGTGAATTAACTCAAAATGCAACCTTTTAAAATGTGAAGGAATAAGTACTCCCATGTTCATGTTCTTGAATGGTAGGAATGACAGTACTGTCAACATATCTTCTTTATGTTTAAAAGGGAACTGTATGAGCAAATAAAAGGGACACCCAATATCAGGACTCATGGCAAAAACAATCTTACACAAACTAGAACACCATGTATTTCAAAATTACACACCTAAATTTTGGCACCACTACGTGGATGACATTTTTGGTGCCACTATGTGGATGACATATTTGTCATCAACAAAAGAAATGCACTAGAAGACTCTTATACCCTACTGAACTCCATCTTCCCAAACATACAATTCATAGTGGAGGAAGAAATGGCTAGACCCGTGATGGCAAACCTATGGCACGGGTGCCACAGGTGGCATGTGGAGCCATATCGGTGGGCACACGAACACCGGCCAGCTGATTTTTGGGCCTTCTGGGCCCACCAGAAGTCAGGAAACACACTGTTTCTGGCCTCTGGAGGGCCTCTGGGGGGGTGGGGAAGGCCATTTTCACCCTCCCCAGGCTCCTAGAAAGGCTCTGGAGCCTGGGGAGAGTGAAAAACAGGCCTATTGGGCCCACCATGCCATTGCGTGCCAAAAGTGGGGGGAGCATGGGGGGCAGGGCACATAGAATTATGGATGTGGACATGCGTGCATGTGACCCCACCGTGCTCCCCCACTTTTGGCATGCGATGGCAAAAAGGTTAGTCATCACTGGGCTAGACAGTTGCCACTCTTAGATGTGCTTGTCAACAGACAGGAAGACAGAAGCCTAGAAACATTTGGATTATTTCCTATTTTATAGTTTCATGAATGAAAGAAGGTGGTTTTTTTCTCAAAGTTTACAACAATCTACAAATTAATAATCAAATTCTGCAAGACCAACTGCAGTGGTGCGTTGCCCCCGGTTTGGACCAGTTCGCAAGAACCGGTAGTAAAACCGGTGGGAGGCTCCACCCACTGACCCGGATGTCATCAGAGGTGACATCCTCTGCGCAGAAGCTTCTGTGCATGTGCAGAAGAGCATGCACGCGCCCGTAAGCAAAGCAAACACACACACGGGGCGCAATGCAAACCAGTACTAAAGGTAAGTAGAACCCACCCCTCATCAACTGGTACAGAGGTATCCAGAAAGCAGGGGAAAGGAGTAATTTACAGTGGAGTTGTAGGAAGCAGAATCCAAGTGAGTGAGAGGAAGAGGACTTTTATAAAAAAAACACAGTCTACAGGCAGCCAGCCAGCCAACTTCACCAAGACAAAGGGATTTCCAGGGAAAAATCCCTCTAATTGCATAAGCTTAACTGGTTTGGAAGCAGGATTTACTGTGTTAAAAATCTCCCAGCAAAATAGGGTATTAACAGAAGTAAGAAGCAGAGGCAATTGTATGCTGGAGCAAGATTAGGAAATGATGTTTCCCAAGGCTTTTTCTTAACATCTTGTTTCACCTGACTTTCCTTTTTTAAAAGACTTAATTGATAAATAATAGGAAACTAGGAAAATGCAAAACAAAATGACCTACTGACCTCAAAAGGGTAGTAGGGTAGAAAATTAAGGATGTCCACCTTTCTGTCTGAGCGGTATTGTAGCTCAGCGGTTAAGATGCTGAGTTTGTCAACTGGAAAGTCCGACAGCCCAGGTTCGAGACCCGAGCACCTTTCACATCAACAGTCCTATTTGATGGCACATCAAAGGTTAGCGGGACTTCATCTATATTCCCAATCAGGCCAATTTCAAAATTATTTTTCTTCCTGGAGTCTATCACAAAAGTATGAAAAGACAGAATCTTACATTCGTACTCTTTTGGCATTCTTTATGCAATTCTAGTTTTGGTGCGCATAGCAAGGCCGTATCGCCTTATAAATCTGAAGCACCACGATGGTGATCCAGTAAAATCCTAAATGCCTTTCTGTGTAGCAATGCATTTGGCTTCATACATCACCATTTTTGTGATGACTGCAAAGCCACTGTTCCGGTGACTTGTGATCCAGTCTCTCATGTGCTCCTCTAACTGTGGCCACTTTGCAGGAAGGCCACGAAACTTGTGCTTGCTTTTATCCTTTACCTTTTGCAGCTGATCCACCTGTTTCCTCCACTCTGTTATTTTTTCAGTTGGAGGTAGTCCAAAATGTTTCTCCGTTGCTCTGTTTCCATGCTCCTGAGCATATTTCATGATTTCCAGCTTGAAAGAGATTTTGTATGCTTGCCTTTTTGGCTTTGACATTTTTCTGCAAGAAAGAACAATATTGTGTCCTTTATAACAATGCAGAGCACTGTAGCTGAAACCATATTCATACATTCATATGCACACACTAGCTCATTATGCCCCCACCTAAACAATGGTAACAATAGCAAGCTGAGAATTTTAGGACATTGGTGATTCGTTTTCTCCCTAACCCTAACCTTAACCCTAACCCTTTACAAACAAGTGCTAACCCTAACCTTAACCCTAACCCATTATAAACAGGTGCTAACCTTAACCCCTAACCCAGGGGTCTTCAAACTTGACAGCTTTAAGACTTGTGGGCTTCAACTCCCATAATTCCTCCTCTAGTCATGCCTCCTCTAGTAACGCTGTCAAGTTTGAAGACCCTTGCCCTAACCAAACAAGTGCTAACCTGTCAGGCAGCTCTGCAGGCAGCTCCTCAAGCGGCAGCAGGCTTCCCTGGGCAGAAGCTGTGATGGGAGGGGAGGCTCCGCAGGCAGCTCCTCAGCAAGCGGCAGGCTTCCCTGGACAGTGGTGGCAATGGGGGGACAGCTCCACAGGCAGCTCCGTAGGTGGCGGCAGGCTTCCCCGGGCAGTGGCAGCAATAGGGAGGACGGCTCTGTAGGTGGCTCCTTGGCCCAACAGGTGAGGCAGTCTTCCCCTCGGCCCAACAGGTGAGACAGCGGCGGCGATAGGGGGTGGCTCAGGTGGCTCAGGCAGGCAGCAGCAGGTCAGGAGCAGGGACAACAGGTCAGGAGCAGGGACAGCAGTGAGGCGGCAATTGTCCTCAATTTATAGCAAATGGTTCCCCAGAACCATCCCCAGGTGCTTTTCATCTTTCTGATTGGCAGTTGGATCCCAGAATACCGCCAATCAGCTGCCTGTTGCTGCCCGTTTTCACCATTGCTACCATTGCCACCATTGCCACCATTGCCACCACCGCACCAACTCCCTCCCCCCTCTCCCAGGTATAGCTGATGTAACATTCAATGTATAAGAAGCACCCAGATTTTTGCCCTCTTTTTGGAGGTAAAAAGGTGCATCTTATACTCTGAAAAATACAGTAAGTCTGAGGCATTTGTGATTTAAACAATCATGATGGAAAAGCCTCTGGCACTCAGAGCGGATGATGCAAGGCCAGAGGGACAAGCAAATCTGAACTAATACAAGGAAACTTTGAGTGTTGTTATTCTCACCTGTAAAGTTAAAGGTAAAAGTTCCCCTCGCACATATGTGCTAATCGTTCCTGACTCTAGGGGGCGGTGCTCATCTCTGTTTCAAACTGAAGAGCCAGCACTGTCTGAAGATGTCTCCGTGATCATGTGGCCGGCATGACTAAACACCAAAGGCACATGGAACGCTGTTACCTTCCCACCAAAGGGGGTCCCTATTTTTCTACTTACATTTTTTTATGTGTTTTCGAACTGCTAGGTTGGCAGAAACTGGGACAAGTAATGGGAGCTCACCCCATTATGTGGCACTAGGGATTCGAACCGCTGAACTGCCAACCTTTCGATCAACAAGCTCAGCATCTTAGCCACTGAGCCACTGCATCCCTTTTCTCATCTGTAAATGTGGCCATTGGAACAAGTTCTGAAAGTACTACTATCCCAATAACCAGTTCTCAATTTCCATGATCTCGTAATGTCAATTGTATTCATAAGCTGAGCCAATTTATTTACAGCTCCATTTCATAAGTTCAGTTTTGATCTTTTTTTATGACTACTTTGCTTATGACAACACAACATGAATGGGTAAGATAGAGAAGCAAGCGGCTTATTTTATTTCTATTTTTTTTTCTGGATTAGTTATTGAGAAAACATTTGGTTCTACAAACACTTGCAGAAAAAGCCTTTGTCCTTTGTCAATTTTTATTTTATGAACAATTCAAGAATGGGAACTGGAAAGTTGGTTTTATGTTTTAAACACTATGTTTTTTGAACAAGTCTGTTACTTGATTGATTCCTAATCACTATTTGAGGCAGTCACGAAAAGAACAATCACGGTTTGATTGCCAAATATCTATTTAAGACCATCAATATAGATTGCCAGATGGAGTTGCTAGGAGAGCAGTGAGGGTGGAGGTGGGAGGAGGGTATTCATTTAACATTGATATACCAACACTTCTGAAGACTTCTTCCAGTTGAATCAGAGACAAACAGAACAAAACAATATCACGATAAAATCCGGTATTTGAAAGTCAAAATACCAAAGAAAAAAATTAATGAACAGAACTCCTACTTACACCATAATCTAGTACATAACCTTCCCTACAATCAGCAGTGTTTTGTTAGCCCACAAGAGCATCACAGACTTGATCATTAAACTATTATAAAGTGAACAAATCACAATATGACTAATAAATGACACAGTAGACAGAATCATTTGCATCTGTTCTTTTTCTCATCCAAATTCTACTTGTACTTTTGTTTGAATGTATTTTCTAATTCAATCTCAAATTTTAAGGTTTAGTTTCAGTCTCAATGCCTCATTTCTACCAATTTACACAAATTTAAGTAATTTTAAAATAAGGAAGTGGGGGAATCTGGTTCTCTTTGCAGTTTTTGTGAATTTGAATATTTGGTAATCTCTTCATTAAAAGAAAAAGAAAAGTTCTGTTTAAAAAGAATTGCAATGTGGAATCAAACATAATTGATGTGTGGTTTTCACTTCATTCTTTTTTAAAAAATGCATACAGTATTTAAAGAAAGCAATTGAACATAAAGTTTGGAGGGATTACAAAGATATTTTGCTGTCTAAAGATTTATTATAAGCTGTTCATTTTTTTAAATTTACTGGAATAACTACTCAATTAATCTTGTCATCTGTAACTGTCATGATGGGATGTTGAGGGATTCTATCAACATGCCTCTGTAATTTCAGTAATTTCCATCTGCAAGCAAAATTTTAACATAATCAGAGGTATCTCAAAAATGGTATGTGGAAATGATCTTTAGAGGCCAGCGAAGAGATGAAGCCAAGGGAACGGACAGATTAAAGGCAGTTGAGCTCCCAGCAGTTATGTGGATGGGGCAAAAGGCTCAAAAAAGATCCTCCCTCGTTTTGGGATTGTAAAAGGGATGGCAGAGAAGAAAACTACTTTCAGACTTGCAAAATTATTTTAATGTAGCTTTATAATAAAATAGAATTATCTCATTTGGTCATGTTTCTTGTCTGGCCTACTTGGCAAGTCTGATAATCCTGGTTTTTATTTTTAAATAGGTCAGATAACATCCTGTCAAAGACTCTTTATAAAATTCATAATACAATAAAATAAGGTCCACCATTTCTAGATTAACACCATTTCATTTCAGGTGTTAGAAGAAAATTCTGGTTCATTCCAGGACAGGTTCAAAGAACACAAGACAACTGCTTGAAGCAGAAGTAGAGTTTATTTGACATGGTCAGCTTAGCAATCGAAGGTAGCCATGAGTTAATCAATCAATTTTTATTACAGTCACAGACTAGCAAAGCTGTAAATTAAAAGAGAAGTTTGGTAATATTTATAGGAAGGTTCATTCTTTGTTTTAAGAAGTACATGAACATAGTTTGCCCCAGGCGAAGGGGGTGAGCAGGGAGTAGAGAGGAAATGCAGTTCTCCTCACCCTAGGCGCCCCAGGTGAAGGGAGTGAGCCTTTCAGTAGAGAGGAAATGCAGGTCTCCTCACCATACAGGTTAAGATAATCTTCGTGTGTACTAGTGTTGACTTTGGGTGATGAGTCCAGTCATGGGGAAATCTTCTTGTGTGAGCAAATGGTTTCCATATCTTGAGAGGATTTTCTTTGGTTTTGACTGAATTACCAGTATTTGCCAATTTCCTAGCTAGAGATGTGCTCAATCAGTTTCAGCCTAGGTGTCAAGTAGGCAGAAAGACTTAAACCAGTGTTTCTCAACCTTGGTAGCTTGAAGATGGGTGGACTTCAACTCCCAGAATCCCCCAGCCAGCACTGCTGGCTGGGAGATTCTAGGAGTTGAAGTCCGCCCATCTTCAAGCTACCAAGGTTGAGAAACACTGGCTTAAATGGTCTTTTGTTTTATTGTTCAGGATTCACTGAGAGGTCAGAGATGATCTGGGTTATAAGTGGTGTGGACAGCAAGAGTGGCATGAAGATTTTTCCCTCTCGCACAAGGACAATGGTTTTGAGAGATGAGGATTTTTTGAAATCTACCACATAGCATATTTGATGGCAATATATTTACAGTAATCTGGCTTTTGAAAAGGTATTCTGTATCTCTTTAAAATATAAAGTATTAAGATATTTAGTGAACTGAAAAATATATCTGTAATTAATTCCAAAAGCTACAGATGAATATGAGACCTTAACTCTAGCCATCCTAAGCCCCTACAAAGTGGAGTGCCTCATGGTTGGCATTTCTCAGTGCTCCTTTTTAAAAATTTATTTTATTTACAAACTACAAAAAGATTGAAAAAACAACTAAATACACAAAAACACAAACAATTAATGAAAAAATCTTTGAATTTAAAGGAAAAAATTAAAAAAGTTAATAAAAAGGAAAAAAGAAAAATTAGAGGAAAAAACCAAATTAACAAAGAAAACAAAAAAATTACTTTATATATTTATACTGCTCAACAGTCACTAGTTTACTAATAAATACATTATTTTAATATGACCAAAACAAAATATTATTGTAAATTATCACAAAATCTCTGCCAGGAGTACATACAGTATTGCTTCATCATTTGATTACTTGATCATACTGCTTTTTCCAAAACAGATCAGTCACGTGTTTCCAAAAGCCATTGCAAAACATTTTAAATAATGTCACTTTTCCTATTTCTCAACATAAGAAATTTTAATAACTACATGAAACCATTGGGTGAGGTCATTCAATGTCATGGGATGCAGGATCATCAATATAGTATGCTGATGCTACTCAGCTACACATCTCTGCCCTGGGTCAGTGAGAAAATTATGTTCAGGAGCGCAACCAATACCTGGAGGATGTGAGAGTCTGGATGGGGAGGAATCAGCTCCAGGGTTTTGGTTTCCCTGCATGTGGTGAGGAGCTATGTTTTAGTCTTTCTGAACCAAAAAGGCAGAATCATATTTCTTCACAGTGATTCTGAATTCCACTAATACAAGCTGGCTGTAAGGGAAACGGCCAGTATGGTATAGTGATAAAAAAACATTGGATAGAAATGGGGAGATCAATGGCATGGAAGGCAGCTGGATGACCTTGGACCAATCACTCCCTCTGAACTCAAAACTGTGTCATCCATTATAACATAGTAGCCAGATGAAAAACAACCCTTATATGAACTGAACATAGACGCCATGAAAAGCAAGATCCTGCAGAATACTAAAAAGGTAAAGGTTTCCCCGACAGTAATGTCTGACTCTAGGGCATGGTGCTCATCTCTGTTTCTTGCCTGAGGGAGCCTGTGTTGGTCCAAAAACAATTTCCATCATCATGTGGCCAGTATGGCTATATGCCAAGGGGCCAGGAATGCTGTTACCTTCCCACCAAAGTGGTACCTATTAATCTACTTGCATTTGAGTGCTTTTGAACTGCTAGTGGCAGGAGCTGGAGCAAGGAACAGGAATTCACCCCATTGCACTGAGTTTAGGTCTTGAACTTGGACTCAAGAAACTCAGTGTCTTTAACTACTGAGTCATAATGCCTCAAAACGCTGAGTTCATCAAAACAGGGCAATGGGAAAATTTAAATCCCTTTACCTTTAAATCCCTTACCATCCACCTCCATGTCAGGAAAAGACAAGTGGACCAATGGTGGGTTTCAAAATTTTTTACTATCAATTGTATGGTTTGGTGGGTGTGGCATGGCTTGGTGGGCGTGGCTTGGTGGGCGTAGCACGGGAAGGATACTGTAAAATCTCCATTCTTACCCCACTCCAGGGGAAGGTTACTGCAAAATTTCCATTCCCCCCCACACACCAGGGGAAGGATACTGTAAAATCTCCACTCCCTCCCCAATCCAGGGGAAGGTTGTTGCAAAATCCCCATTTCCTCCCAATCAGCTGGGACTTGGGAGGCAGAGAATAGATGGAGGCGGGACCAGTCAGAATTTTTACTACTGGTTCTCCAAACTACTCAAAATTTCCGCTACCGGTTCTCCAGAACTGGTCAGAACCTGCTGAAACCCACCTCTGAAGTGGACCCATGGTTTTGAGAGACGGTTGTTCTTTGCAGTTGCCTCATTGCATTCTTTGGCTTTTAAGGTAGTAAGACCTTTTCTGAATGGGAGAAAACAAGGGATGGATATGTTTGTTTGTTTGTAAATAGATGATAGAACAAAAACCTACATATGAGAACCCATAACAGAGTAAGTAGATATGTGAAAAAGATCATCACAATGTCTTACTTTGAAGGAAACCTTAGAAGCACCTAAGTTACCTTAGAAACACCTAAGACATCTTTAGAAACACCTAAACATATAGAAGATAGAAGCTGTTGATAACCTTAAATATAACTAAGCTCTTACTTTGAGGGGAACCTTAGAAATGCCTAAGACACCTTTAAAAACCCTGTAATATCTAGGAGATAGAAGCTGTTTAGAAAAGCTGAAGAGCGGAAAAGAAATGAACAATTGTGAGATAAATGGAGCTAGGTTGCCTATTGTCTATCCTTTAGCGGTCGCTAGATGATCAAGCTGTATGCACTTCTAACCTTGCAAAACTTCTGAAAAATTTCATATTTTCTACAGTGTAAATTAAAACCCTTTTATTGAGCAATCGATTTAGGACCTGTGCTTCCTTAATGGCAGGCACCAGCACTTTTTCAGTAACACGGTAAATGCTTTTTGTCCCTGACTGACGGCATTAAAGGCTTTCATTGCAAAACACCTTGAATTTGAGGGTAACTGCAAAGGAATAAAAGGTTCAAACTCTTCAAGTGTCATTAAATGAAGAATCTTGTTTTCTGGACTGGCTTGCTTTAGAATACTTTCCCATTTTTAGTTATTAAATTATTCATAATAATTCCACATACATAAAAACCAGTCAGAGCTTCGATCACACCATTGTAGCCAACTTCATGCCCATCATCCTGACATATCTGACCCTGCCCTGCAGATAACACTCTGGCAAGAATACAACAAAACTCAATTTTCATCATTCTTAACCATAAAGCAAATTAAAAACTGTATCTTGCTTTTTTTTAAAAAAAGAGCAATCTCCCACAGAGCCTTTGAAAGCTTGTTCACAGTCTTTATCATTCTTGAAATAAATTCAGCACTAGCTCTGCAAAAATATTCAAAAGCAAAAGGCCATAAAGTTCTCCAGGCTTCAGAAAAATGATGAGGAAGTTAACGGGAAAGGACATAAAAAGGTTTTTGCACAAAAGTGAGACATTGCCTGCATTTTACCTGAAAGTCTTTTCCCCCCCTTGGTCTAAAACTGTTTTTGAGAGGTTAAACTTTATTTTATTCAAAGGTTATTCTTAAAATATGTATTTTCCTTTTCACTATCAAAAAATTCTAGCTTGCTTCATATTTATTTGTGATGGCTAGTCATCCATATAGAATATTAGTTTATAAATATTATGTTTCTTAAAATTTAGAAGTAATATTAGAATATAAATAACAGGAGAGGCATGTTATAGGTCCAGCTATTACAGACTGTCATCTGATGGGACCCAGGAAGAGACAATTTTCTGTTGTGGGGCCCACCCTTTGGAATATCAATCTTTCCCCCCATCCCCAAATTTAGATTGGCACTTCTTTCTGACCTTTAGGAACAGCTTAAGACTTGGTTTTGCCATTTTGCTTAGGGTTCTGGTAATGGTGTGAGCCTGCTAAATTAGGGGGTCCCTAATCCCCGGTCCATGGCCTGTTAGGAACCAGGCTGCACATCTGGAGGTAAGTGGCAGATGAGTGAACAAAACTTCATCTGTATTTGCAGCCACTCCCCAGCAGTAGCATCACTGCCTCAGCTCCACCTCAGATCATCAGACATTAGATTCTCAGAGGAGTCCTGCAAACCCTACCATAAATTGCGTATGTGAAGGATCTGGTTGTGCGTTCCCTCCAGTCTGTGTAAAAATTATCTTCCACAAAACTGGTCTCTGGGGCCAAAAAGATTGGTGATCGCTGTGCTAAATGGTTATGTCATTAGTAAATTGGATTGCACTCTCTCAGTTTGTTTTTTATGGTTTTAATAGGTTTTGGTTTTAATCTGTTTTAATGGTTTTTGTCGTACGAATTCGTATTTTTTTGTGGTTTAACTTTATGAGCCAGAAGCACATATGTGATATACGCAACTCTGTAAACTGAACAAATTAAGAAATAAAAGAAATGGATTCTAAAGAAATATTGCTCCAAGCTATACCTTTAAAATGCTGCTACTGTCCAACCAGCATCCTGTCCAACCAATTGCATTTTCCCAATCAGAATTAAGTCCTCCCAATTCATTTGTCTTGGAAACCTGTAGTTCACCATTCCCATGAAGTAATTCCTTCCATAAAGTAGTATCATAGGTACTGCTTTTCTGTGGCAGCTCCTAGGCTTGGTAATAATCTCCGGCTTGATGCCTCCACTTTTAATCTTCTAGAAACTACCAAAAATGGAGTTGTTTCAGAGTGATAAGGGGTGTCTAGAATGGATGCATTTTGCTGTGCCTTTTTGTTTTTATGATTATTAATTTATTAAATTTATAATAATTTTAATTTTTAGCATGAATTTGTTTCATTAATATAACTTGCTGAGTCTTGAGATTGTGACTGAGATAAAGCCAATAAATTAAGAAGCTTCTTCATAGATGTTTTTTTAAAAAAGACTTATAAACACTAGTGGAAATTTTCCATGGAAATTTTATATATCACATTGTCAGCTCTCGCTGCAGTTTGTAGCAAATTTCTTTTAAATTTCCAATTGGAAGCAGGATTATTGATTTATATCCCTTCTTTCTATACCATATTCAGGGTAATCACAAGGTCTTAGGGAAGGACAAGTAAGATCAACTTTTGTTCATTGACTTGCCTTGAAAAGAAACTTTAATCAATAGCTTGGTGGGAAAATTATATATTCCTCAAAGATTTGCAGGTTCAAAGACCTTGCATTTATATTGAAAAGGAAGAAGTGAGCCAGGAAGTATATTAACATGCCTCTGAATTGCAAGAATCCGTTTAGCACTCTCTGAGAGGCCCCATTTTAACATTTTAAAGGAAATCTTCCTTCAGAGAGTACATGTCAACAGCCTGTGGTAAAAATACAGCAAATGGAGTTGAAATGAAAAGTGAATAGGATTACCCCTTTCATCCAACTTTTTTTTCTTAACTACTCTGCCTCTCTATGTATTTTGCTCTGGCTGTTCTCGGCAAAAGCCTACACTTACCCCTTGCTGAGGCATGTTAGAATCAGGCAATTGTTCAAATGGTTGCCTACTCTTCTTCTGGAAGTAGAAATCAACAGGTGAAAAACAAACTAGGAGTTTTGGCACAGGACTGATCAAAAAGCAACAATGCATCAGACCACACCAGTGAAAAATATATAAGCAAAGCAGAAGGTATTCTACCTCTGAAGGTGTGTGTGTGTGTGTGTGTGTGTGTGTGTGTGCAGATAGGAGGGGAGGGGAGGGGAGGAGAGGAGAGGGGGAGGGGGAGAGAAACCAAGAAGAAGGAAAGTTAACATTGAAACCACAACACAAATTTACCTTCACGTGGATAGCCTGACTTTTTCAGAAAGCTTAATTAATTCACCATCCTGTGCAAAATATGAGGAACTGAGTTTAATTTCACAATATCTTCATGTGGTTTTCTTCTTCTGGGTTGGCCACATTACTCATTTCCACTTTTGCAAATACTGGTTTAGACCATTCTATTAATACCTTGTTTTGCTGGATTTAGCCCTTTATGTGTTGGTGGGGTAGGAGGAAAAAAAATCATTCTGTCCCTATTTCTGATTCTAAAATGTTGACGGACATGTAGATTGCATTCTGCCGTGGTTAACATTTGCAGTAGAAAAGCATAATGGCTTATTGAAATGCAGGAATTGCTTTGTTTTTGCAGCACCTCTTATATCAGAGGCCATATCTGATCTGACATTGCATTAGCTCATCTTGCCTTGGAGTTTTGCAATGGGCACTACTACAAGTAGTAGCCAAACGATGACATAAACAAAAATCACAGGTGAAAGCAGGAACTATTCCTTGAATCATTAGGACTTCAAATAATGACACCATGTTGTTCTTTTACCAGAAGCTATACTTGCATATTAGGGTCATTATAGCATCATAGGCTTGTCACTGAGTTTTATCTCTTCCTGTGGCTGCTTTCCAATTTCTCAATTTCTTTTCTGGCATTGCAATAACGAAAACCTTAAATGTTGTTAAGATTTTATTATGGGTTTTTTTGTTGTTGTTCAGCATTAGTCACTTTTAACCTTCTCTGAGAAGTTTTGTTCACTTGCAATCTATTTGGAAAATGAAGAAATACAAAAATAAATGTTAGCAAGCCTTAAAAAAATTATATGAATTATGGCTAGCATGGACTATGAACCCTGGCAAAGAAAATTAAAGAAGTATTCAGTTCTGTTCAATTATTTTCCAAACTTTCAATTTGTTGATCTACCAATCAATCAATCAATCAATCAATAAACAAATAAATAAATCTAAAAGACTTATTATTACCCCAATTCTTTCCCTCTTTTACCACACTACACTTAAATGATAGTGTCAGGAAACTCATTTATAATCTGCTTTGAGATCATTTTAGTGGGATGGGGGCATTTTAAATAAATACATATGTGCATACACTCATTTGTACATCACTAAAACTAAATTAAAGTTAAAGCTAAATTCCATGAGCTATGTTCCTTGAGGAGTTCACTGCAGCTAGAAAATAATTAATCTTTCAGCCAGCACTAGCTATTATACATGAAATGAAAGCAAATTAGTTAAGGAAAAAATGTGTGTGGAATTAAACTTATTTCTCATTCAGTACACAAAGTGATCAAGAAAAAAGAAGGGAGGGAGGAAGAAAAGATTATTTAAGGATGAAAACCATTGTTAGAAGTTATATTTTATGGATTTTTCTGTAAATAAAGAAGAAATACTAATCAGTTTGTCTTATGTTAGAAATTGATTGAGCAGATATTCCTGCTTTAAGATGCTTCAAAAATCAAATATTCGTTATTTAGAAAGCAAAAACGTAAAAAAGAAAATAGCTTTTTTTTGTAGAGCTTCTATAGAACTTTCAATGTAATTTCAATAGGCAAACTCAATTATACATTTTTATCCTGATGACTGATAAGTGCTTTCCAGAAGATGTTTGCAAAGAATCATTATTCACTGTATGTTCTAGTGCAGAGATTCTTAACATTTTTATGTCATGCAGCTCTTTGAAATTCCAATGAAACCTAAGGACTTTCTCAGAAAAAAATGTATTTAAATGCATAAATAAAATATATAACTATAGCAATAGCAATATCACTTGACTTATATACCGCTTCATAGTGCTTTTACAGCCCTCTCTAAATGGTTATACAAAGTCAGCGTAATTGCTCCCAACAATCTGGGTTTTACCGACCCTGGAAGGATGGAAGGCTGAGTCAATCTTGAACTATAGATTGTATTAAACACAATTATCAATACGTGTATGTGTACATATATACTGTATTGATAAGTGTGTGTGTGTGTGTGTGTGTGTGTGTGTGTGTGTGTGTGGTCAATTAGTTAAACATTGGTTAAAAATTATAGTTTAAAAAAATCGTCACTGTGATGGTTGTTGTTTAGCTTGAGTAAGAAAATTAAATTGTGGAGTAGTCTTTGACAAAGCAATGCACAAGTCATGTAGGATATCAAATCAATTTCAATTTTTTTTTGTTTTAATGGTCACAAGTGTAAAAAATCTTGATTTACAAAGAGATGTTGTTGTAAATGGAATTTTTTTTAAATTGAGTCTATAGACCATAAATTGCTTTGCCTACATTCATTGTTGAATGAAAAGTTAAATGTCAGTTAGAAGTTAGCAAGAATCCATCCAAGTTCATGACCCCGCCTGAAAATTATCCACAGACCCCAGGTTAAGAGCCCCTATTCTAGTGAAAGGGAGAAGTATGTCTGTCCAGATTCAGTAAATGCTGAAAAAATAACTAACTTGAGGCCTATTCCAAAGTACAACTCACTTCATCTATTATGACTTTCTTTCTGTAGGAATAATGCTTCCATTTAGCTAAGTTTTCGCCTATAGGCTGCCTGTAACTATATTGTATAAATTGGTGTATTTGCTGCCATGGTGGCTACAAATTTATAAAAAAAATAAATGATTAAGCAACATACAGTCCTTTTATTCTTTATCCTGAAGACCATAAAAGTCTACCATATGAAAAGTTTTTCTTGTTCCCTGTTGCAAAACTGTAAAAATAACATAAAAATATAAACCACCAATTATTATTGTAAGATGCAGGCCCTACATCAGCACCAGTGGTGGGTTCCTCCCGATTCAGCCCAGTTCGGCCGAGCCAGTAGCAGTGACGATATGACGTCACCGAACCGGTTCTCTTTGTTCAGGAGCTGGGCCCTCCTGCCCCACCCGCATTTTTCTTACCTTTTATTTGGCCCCGCCCCCAATCTATTCACTGCCTCCCGAGTCCCAGCTGATCGGCTAGAAGGAAAAAAACTGTTTAAACTCTTGCTGCGGGGCTTCAAAGGGCCGCCCTATAGCTGATCAGTTTTAAAAGGCAGTGTGGTGGTAGACCGTTGCCTCTAAAAACAAATGAGTAGACCGGTGCCTCCAAAAACAAATGAGTAGACCGGTGCCTCCAAAAACAAATGTGTAGACCAGAACGCTCCAATAACAAATGAGTAGACCAGTACAGCTCTGCAAGCAGTTAAAAGCCTGGTAGACCAATACCTCTGCTAAATCCTAAAGAATTGTCACATGACCATCAAACCATGCCCACAAAACAAGCCACACTCACAGAACCAGTAGTAAAAAAATTTAGAACCCACCCCTGATCAGCACCAAGTGTTTTTAGGGACCTGTCAAAACTTCAGGACCTTATGAAGATCCCCTACAAATTCCTGCAGCAACTTTCAGGCTCAGAATTCAGAGCAGCATCTCTTGCTATTAGTTTGATTACTTGAAATACCTCCAATGGAACATCCCCCTTCAGTATTGTGAGGAAATGAAATGGGATTTTTTTCAGACACTTGCTATTGTATGTATATGTATATGTATATGTATATGTATATGTATATGTATATGTATATGTATATGTATATGTATATGTATATTTTCTGCCTTGAATTACTTATAATACATATAATATATAATAAAATAGAATGGTGTGATGGCCTAGTGGTGAAGACACTCACCTCCCACTCAGAAGGTTGAGTGTTCAATCCTAGGGTAGTGGCTGATCTTTCTCAGGCAACGAAGAAAAAATATCTGCTGCAAACTCTGTGTGACGTCAGGAAGGGCATCCAGCCAGTAAATGCTCAGTTCCATCTAGTCACCCCGACTCTACATTGAATTAAGGGATTAAAGGGGGATTTTTAAATATATAATAAAAAAACAAATGCAGGATAAAAATCTAAAAAACCCAAGTGAAGTGGCTTATTTTAAAACAATCTAAAATAAAGAATGTTAAGTAAACAAGTTATTTAAATAAAATAGTGTTTAGAAGATCACTAAAAATAGAACTTTCAGGAAACGTTGCTAATTGGGAAATTCCAGTATAGGCAGGTGAGTCTTTAAAAGTACATTTTTGTTGTTGTTAGTTGCGAAGTCATGTCTGATCCATCGTGACCCCATGGACAATGTTTCTCCAGGCCTTCCTGTCCTCTACCATCCTCTGGAGTCCATTTAAGCTCATGACTACTGCTTCAGTGACTCCATCCAGCCACCTCATTCTCTGTCGTCCCCTTCTTTTGCTTAAAAGATGTCAAAGGAAAAGTCATCCAAAATCAGAAAGATCATCATGAAAGTCTGCCAAAAAGCAATTGCAAGCTGTTGCTTGCAGAACCTCCCCCAGAGATTCTAAGTGCGTGGAGGATGATGCAATGTGATTCTGTCAGGTTTGAACTTAAATGTTGCTCATAAGTTTTTATACTTTGTAATATATTTTACACTATTTTAAATCCAGAAGTAAGAGAATGACATCCAATTCAGCATAGCAGTCATGTTTGTGCTCTATGACCCCATGTTTGTGTGTATTTCACCCGCCCCTCCAGTTCATAACCTAGTAATTGTATTCTACGTCGCATATAATTTTTAAACCAATTCAAGAGCTACCCCATATAGCATGTGTTATAATAACCTCATCCTGAAGTTACCTGTGATGACCTGGGGCATGGCATGAAAGCAGCACAGCCAAAGAACAGGTCTATCTCCCCTTCATTGCTCCAACTTTGCCCCCAAACGCTCCCATGTTTACTACAAATCCTGGAATAAAGCTCTCACATGCACCTTCAACAGCC
The DNA here is from genome assembly GCF_059756535.1 of Pantherophis guttatus. NCBI lineage: Eukaryota > Metazoa > Chordata > Lepidosauria > Squamata > Colubridae > Pantherophis > Pantherophis guttatus. Next base: position 295,513,813 of record NC_142063.1, on the reverse strand, counting down.
TCTGGCTGCAAGTAGTCCAGTAAGCAAGATTCGCTAGCAGTAACCAAGGCAAGAAGTCCAGTTAGCAAGGTTAGCAAAACAGTAACCAGAGCCAGAATTTCAGCGAAACAGGCAAACCAGGCAAGCCCCACAAGACAGAGCATAGTAATCTCCAGATGTTGGCAAGTACATACGAGGCTCCACAGATTCAATGCTTGTTCCCAACAAATGCCCCTCCCACCAGCATCTCCTTACATCTCAGTCCCCAGGTGTGTGAGGGGGGACAGGGCACTCTCCTCCCTTGTAGCTGGCTTGTAATCTGCGTTGTTCTCGCCTTATTTATTTATTTATTTATTTATTTATTTATTTATTCAACTTGTATGCCGCCTTTCTCCGAAGACTCAAGGCGGCTTACAATGCATTTAAAAACCATATATAAAAACATTAAAAATTAAAACATTAAAAACAATTAAAACCCATTCACACCATTCATGGCCAGATCTCGCCAGATCACAACAGCGAGATCAACAGCCCCAGGCCTGCCGGAAAAGCCAGGTCTTCACCGCTTTTCGGAAGGCCAATAGGGTGGGGATGGTCCGGATCTCAGGAGGTAACTGGTTCCAGAGAGCTGGGGCAGGCACAGAGAAAGCCCTCCCCCACGGGCCCACCAGCCGGCACTGTTTAGCTGACGGGACCCGGAGGAGACCAACTCTGTGGGATCTTACTGGTCTCTGGGAGTTATGCGGTCTCGAGAAGGCGGTCTCGAAGATAACCTGGCCCTGAGCCATGTAGGGCTTTAAAGGTAATAACCAACACCTTGAATTGTGACCGGAGACCAATAGGGAGCCAGCGCACTCGCAGAGAATTGGTGTAATGTGGGTGTACCTAGGTGCACCCACGACAGCTCACGCGGCTGCATTCTGGCCTTCTCTCTTCCCTTTGTGCTCTAGGATCAGGAGGAGGTGGTCCTTGCTCATCGCCTGAGCTCTGTCTCTCATGTTCATCTTGCCCCCGTTCCTCCCTGTCTACAAGCTGTTCTAATCCTGAAATGCCTTGGCCTGACTGGCTCTGTCCTTCCCTAGTTTCCTCCAAAGGCAATTGAGCCACCCCCTCGATCTCTGTTGGCTCCTGTTCCAGCTCATCTTCCCCCACAAATTCAGGTTTGGGGGGGGGGGCATGACATTACCATGCATAGATCACAATGCCTAAATTGTTCATGTTTAGTAATGGGTTTGAATGAAAAAGTAGCCTATATTAGCAATGGGCACACCTAGCCCCCAAGATTATTTGGATCTTCAGTGATGGATCCAGAATGGATTCAGGAACATCTTTAAATTATGAAGGAGTACAACCTTATTCAAAGCAGACAATTTTAGCCTTGATTCATCAGGAAGCACAAGGTCAATTCTGCCCCATAACCAGGCCAGAATCCATGGATCCATATGGATCTAGATGATCTGTATCAATCTCACCACCTAAGAAGAAAATATATGTTATTGGCAAAAATTACTATAATCTATTATCTGCAAGATACTTTGGTCATATCTCAGATTTTTTAAGTGATACTGAACAACCTCACACATTTTGTTTATGTCCAAATGACTACAAGCTTCTCTATTTGTATATGGTGGCTGAATGAAGTTAGACTGGTCATTTTTCAGGAGCCATGATGTTTTGTAAGTGATTATAAAAAGCTAATCTATAGTAAATAGAGTAGCCAGGACCAGGTTCTTCTTAGTTTTTTAATCATTCCTTGATTAAAAAGCTGGTAGAGCAGCAAATCTGAAATCTTGAAGCAGCCCATGTTCATTACTTTCAGTAGAAGACAATCACCATCATGGAAGAATTTTCATTGAAATTATAGAGACAGAGTTAAATCTATCTATCCCTGCATTCCTCCTTCTCTCCCAATAAGGACACTGCTGTTTTTTAAAATTGCTAAGGATGTTAAATGTACTCATGCATTTAATTTATCATGAAGTCTAACTGCTATTTTCCTTCAAAATTGTCTGAATTATAGTAATATCTGGAATAGTAATATTCTCCAGATATAAAAACTGGAGACAAACAAACGATTGTAGAATCATAGGTATATTCAGACTTTGAAAGACTATGGCAATGTGATAACTGAATTCTAAGAAACTCTAGAATATCTGATTAGTCATTTGAGTAAAGTATGAATGTATTCATTACCACTGATTAGATTATAATTCTACATCACCAGACATTCTTTTTCAGCAACACTTTTAAAATGTTACTATTTAATGTTTTGGATGCAGGTCAACATGGAATGACAACAACATAAGCAGCTGGCCTTTTGAGGGTTTTTTTGTATCCTGATTATTTATTGCTAAGTTAAATAATACAGTCAATTTACCAGAATAAAATCCCCTTCACAGTGTCCTTGCTGCATTTTCACATGTAAAGCAATTTAAAATAGGAATTGATTAACTTAATTTCTGGCACTCAAGATAAAAATAAAATTGCTTTGACTTGTGATACATTCAGTTATATCTGGTAAAACTGATGTTGTAATTATCTTGACACAGCACTGTCACATAACCTGTATCTACATTCTTCCTAAATTACAGGATTGTTAAAAGGGCTCTCCATAATTTTCTCTTTTTAAAACAGTGTTGTTTCTATAAGTTGATATTTTATGTTTCCAATCATTAGGATTGTATTTCATGCAATTCCTCCCCACAGCTGCTAATCATGGTGGTAGAGATGGGAGTGCTTCTGAGAGAAATGAACAAAGAACGTGAAGAATATATATTCCCAACAAGGTCACCATGGAAGTCATCCCAGCTGTCCAGCTAAAGCAAGCAGGCAGCTTTACTGGATTGCAGCAATGGAGGAAGATGTTGGGTGCTGTTGATCCCCTTACTGGCAAAGTAAAGGTACCGTTTCATGCTGCATGGGAGAATGCAATGACAGAAGATTCCTGTATTTTATCCCAAGCCCTCAGAAATAAATAGGTGAAATAACAGGTTTGATAATACAGTATAGACAATACAGCCTGTAGAGACAATGTGTAGATGATGGGCCCTCAGGTCAGATGGCACTGAACAAGCTACATAATACTAGCGTTTGTTGACACTGTCAGGGAGCGGGGGAAATCTGAAGCTACAAAAACAGAATAGCAGTAAAAATATGGAATACAAGAAGTATGAAATACAGAACATAAGAAGAAAGCTCATTAC